>NW_024097823.1:0-682500 GCF_016545835.1 Crotalus tigris
TAGTGATGTCACATCAAATGAGATCATAGTCTCATCGTCCTGTATCCTCACTGCTTTAACCCTCTGTAGAAACTCCTGTTAGGATTTTACCATGATTGTACTATCCTCCACCAGATGTTGTAGCTGCCGACTTAGCCATCTAGCCAGGCCAAACATTGGTGTGCCCCTAAATGCCATGTTGGGCCTTAATGGGGTCCCCTCTTTGTGTATTTTTGGCAAGTCCTAAAACCTTGCCATTGCAGAGGCTCTTGGCCGTATGGCCCTCAGATCTTCTTCATTCATTCACCCACATTTTTTAAGCCTGTCCATAATCTTGTTAAGTTGGTTCTTCATGGTCATTGTGGGGTCTATCTTGGTCACTCTATATGCACTGGCATCACTGAGTAGGGCCTGAGCCTTGCCATTGTATATGGTTCTGACCGTAGCTCTGCCCTTGTCCACTGGTAGGATCACAATGGATTTGTCCTTACACAGCTACTCCAGGCCCTTTCTCTCCCCTACTGGTAAAACATGGCATTGTTTATGGCTTATAAGTAGCCTGGTGATCCGCTGCCTTATAGAGTTCTTTTCTGCATTGCTGGTGACTATGCCTTGTATTGCGGGTTCCATGGCTGCAATGAAATCAATGGGTTGAGCATCCATCAAATTGAGGCCCGTGTCCCATTGTAAGAGCCTTGTTTCCTCATCAGTGAGTTCTCTCGACGACACGTTATGGACTAGTCTAGAAAACGCATAGTCTCAATTGAAATTCTAGACTAGTCCATAACATGTCATCGAAAGACCTCATGGATGATGAAACCAGGCTCTTACAAGAAGGGGGAGGTTGTACTCAAAGAGGAGCCGGTGGATAATCCAACCGATCATAGGCAGACAGGGCAGAGAGATGGGACATGGTCGTGTGCATGCACAGCCAAAAAGACTGACAGGGATGGGTGACGGAAGGCAGGAACAGTGTGTAGACCAATGGGATAGAAAGGAAGGGAGTGTTGATGGCAAGCCTTTTGGAACACTGGATCTGAATGTGCAGCCTGAAATGAGCAGGAGGGAGTGGTTAGAGAGCACACCGGCAGCAATGGTGCTGGGAGGTAGGAGATTGAGAAGGATGGGAAGGGGGAAAGGTGTGGAATTGGAGTGCAAAAAAGAGAAGGTGGGATAATCAAGGCAATTACGGTTTTATATATATATATATATATATATATATATATATATATATATATATATATGTGTGTGTGTGTGTGTGTGTGTGTGTGTGTGTGTGTGTGTGTGTGTGTGTGTTTTCTGAGGTTTTCGCGGGTATTTGTATGTAGGTCTTTGGTTGTTCGGGTTTTCTCCCTTTGACCATTGCTGCTCAAAGCACGAAGCTGAAAACACCAGCCTGAAGATGACGAATGGGACTTCGTCGAAACGTCGCCAAGACACTTCCAATTTTACGCGGGAGAAAACCCGAACAACCAAAGACATATATAGCTTTTGTATTAAACAGTTTTTGTTTTAATATTATCCTGGTGCTCAGACTATTTTATTTCTATTATATGGATTTACCCAGGATTCACATTTTTAGTATAATTAGGGAATATATATATGTTTTCTGAGGTTTTCCCGGGTTTTTGTATGTAGGTCTTTGGTTGTTCGGGTTTTCTCCCACGTAAAATTGGAAGTGTCTTGGCGATGTTTCGACGAAGTCCCATTCGTCATCTTCAGGCTGGTGTTTTCAGCTTCGAAGCGCGAAGCTGAAAACACTAGCCTGAAGATGACGAATGGGACTTCGTCGAAACGTCACCAAGACACTTCCAATTTTACGCGGGAGAAAACCCGAACAACCAAAGTCATATATATATATGGCCAAAGTCATATATATATTTGAAAACTCTAGTAAGAAGCATAGTTAGCTGATTTGCTTTCCTGTATGAACTCCTAATGATATACTCAAAACATCTCATTACATTACTTCTCTTTACAACTGGAGAAAATTGTTTCTAATGTTTCACAATCCCCATTCACATGATAACATTTGATCAAACTTTTCATGAGTTTTGAACTATGGAAAATTTTCTTTCTCCTTGCGAAATGGTTAACCCAGTCTTACAAATGTTTACATTGATTTCATTTAGTTCACAAAACATTATAGATGTTTAAATTGTCATGATTAAGTTCACAAAATGTAGCATATTTTACTGAATTAAAATATGTTCCAAATAGGTTTAATGAAACAAGTTACTACATGCAATTAGTGAATTTTATGCATACAGAATGTATATACACTCCAATTCAAAATGAAATGGAAATACACTGTTTTTCTATTTCAGTATGCATAGTTTTGAATGTTCTGATTGTCCTGAACATGACAATTGCTGGTACATCATGATTGGGCTAGTTGTTGTCCTTGTTTAACATTTTTTTTAGCCTTACCAGTTCCAAAACCTAGATGACTGAGAATCTCTATAGACAATGTTGGACATACTGTATAATATCACACTGAAAGATCCTTGGTACAAGAATGAGGTTTTAACCTGGGTGAGTCTATTGTATGCAACATAGAAATAAATGCTAACTTTAAAAAAGTGCAGTGATGCGTTTAATATTTTGCCCTGATAACAACATGCATTAGAAATCCAGTTGTAGAAAATATACACAAAATGTTTTTACTATACATAGAACATGAAATAAAGAAGAAAACATGCTTGAGTATAGAGCCTAAAACTGTATGAGCTTATTCATCCAACTAAAATTTTGGATTGGGTTATAACTACAGAACCCCCTTCTTTTCACTGGTTTAGTGGCTTGCTTTATATAATTTTACATAATTATTTTAGGAAACATAGCAGTAACATAAGGTGCAGAAAGCAAGTGGTTCCAAGTTCAATTGTTTCCTATGCCAGAACAGTTAATGTATTGTATATGACTAGAATGAGTGTCTCTCTCTGTGTGTGTAATAAAGCTCACTCTATAGACCTAACCTAGAAGGATAGAAACACATCCATGAAAAGCAGATAGAACTTTTGAACTTCTTCTTCTGAGTATTATATAGTTTTTTTTTAATATAATATGGATAGTCTACAGGGAATCAACTGAAATCACTCCATAATTGTCCTTTGAAATACCTAAAACATCCTAATAGTTTTCCATGAGATATATTTTTGGAGGTATCTATTTTCAGGTATAAATTATAAAGGGATAGAGAAATCATATGTTAGAGAAATAATTAGAAAGCACTGTATTTAAATCAACTGCTACATTAGCCTTAAGTTAATAAAATAAATCTGATTACTGGACCATACTGTTATCTATTGGCTGACATAAAACACAGTGGAGATGGGACTTTGATCTCCTGGTTGTCCCTGCCATTTTATTACTGCTGACCTTCTTTTCAGATGTGCTGTCCTTATCCTGAGCATTCTCCAGTATATTATTCAATGTGATACATGAAAAGTGTGTTCAGAAGCTCAGATCACATTATTTTCCATTTTCTTTCTTGTCATCTTCATTCCACTGCTTTTAAGGTACTACAGTTGTATATGAATAAAGCCAAATGTGTCCAGTAGAAAATGAAAGAATCCCTCAGTATAAGATTTTTTAAAAAGATAGGAGTTGAATACAATAATTGAATATATTTCACTCTAAATTCCAATTAATTTCAATGGCTTCTGACATTATTTTTTAAAATTTTACCTATTTTGCTGGAAAATATAGTGAACTTTTCACTTAATTAAAAAGTGCATCAATCCCCATGGGGAGATCCCTACTGGGGATCTCCAAGATCCAAAAACTTAAATATTTTCTGATTTTATCAATCCCACTTTCTAAAATAATAGATTCGGCAAGCCAGGAGTATAAGAGCAAACATCTCTTCTTCAGTATCACAAGATACACAATAGGTTTTGGGAGGTAACATTTTTATATCTTCTTGTTAATGCTATTAAGGGGAAAGCATCTAGATGTGCAAAGTAAATTCCCTTTGATATGTCAGTATAGAAATTTGGAATGAAGATTGCAGTTTCTCATAGCGCAGATTGTAAATAAACACTAATACATTTGTATGAAGGACCTGTTCAACCCATACTTTATTAATTTTCCATGTAAATGAATAATTAGAATGATGCCTTGTGGAATACCATCACCTTGATGTTTGAATATTTAATTTTTAGCATTTCAGTCTGGCAGAATAATGCCAGTGCACATTAGATTTAATTTCAACTCCAGTCATGAAACTGAATGACAGTGTCATCAGTGAATAATAATTTGAAGTTTATAGTTTAGTATAAGAGAAAACTCCTGATAATATTGTGGGAAGCCAAGAAAACAAACTGATGTATCACTGAACAAATCAATTCAGATTTTTCACTTGAGACAGAAATGACCAGGCTTATATTATTCTATTTTGGACAGGAAATATCCAACATGAAGACCTAGTCTCTGGAAAAGATTCTAATGCTACAAAAGATGAAAATAAAAAGAAGAAAATGATCAGCAACAAGATGGATGGATTCATTTAAAGTGGGATGAGTGCACCATTGGAAGACCTAAAGGACCAGGTTAGGGATAGATCATTAGAAGAAGATCTATCTGGTCACCAGGAATCTAAACCTACTGGACGGCACATAATCAGTTAAAAAGAAAACTAAGTAGGTGATATTCAGGTTTAATAATGACCATTACAAGGATCTTTTATACTACATAAAGATTAAATAGGAAAAATGAAAAAAAAATGAAGCAGCTTAGTTCCTTTGGTAGTGCTCAATTCTCTATCATTCATATCCCAAACCTGCACTGTGATGTTTCTCTATAACAAACAGCTTGGAATTTATAATATTCATAGAGATTCCATGATAACAATTTGGTAGGAAGCCTTGTAACCAAACATCAGACTATGGAAGTAAAAGTGGAGGTCTTTAGGTGAAAGTGCTAAACTATGAGTAAGAACCTTTGAGTTAAATTTCAAAAATTCAGATCATAATCTATAATCTAATCTGTAGATTCTCAATTATCTTCCATGGGAAACTATTTTCCAGCAGCTCTTTAATCTAGTCTTCAAGCTGCTGTATTCTGAAGAAATGATTAAGATCTCCAAAGATGTTTTCATTATTTCTATTTTTCTCTTTTTTCATAGTGAGTATTTCCCACTTCTTTTATTTTCATTGTTTTCTCCATCTGTTTCTTATTTTCTCATGTCTACTTCTGATCATAAATATTTAGGGAGGATCATATTATGTTTTATTGAATGTAATTCAGTATTCTTTAGCTGATATGTAACTTAGTAATTATCATTAACTAAGATCCAATCAATGGTTGACAAATGTCAAAACTGCAAAAGATATTAGATTTTTTTTCTCAAATTACAGACTCTGCTGCAAACTGTTTGTGTAAAAGCATGCTATTAATTCGAGTTGTCCAATGGATCTGTCAATTGTTTCAGAACAAATGGAAGAAAACATTTCCTAAAAACCATGGAATAAATAACTGCAAAATATATTTACTGATGTTAGCTTAAATATATCTTTTTTTCCTATTACCATTATAGTAAAAATGGATAATGAAATGTATTTTTCTGATTACAGGACACATGGAATGAACAATGTGGGTACACTGCCAGCATTGTAGTTTTTACTGGTACATTTATAAAAATATTTGATAGTGTTTACATAGAAATACAATACAGATTACTATGGAAGCATTTTGAGCAGATCTGCCAAACGGAGTCTACCATTACATGGACAGTGGTAGTGAATATCTCAGTTAGGATTTATCATTCCCTATTCAAAAATTGAAGTTATTTTGAATTGTATAATACCGTTCTCTTCCATGTGGTAGTGTTGGGGCAGGCTTGCCTAAAAGCCATTGGACTCCTGATTAAGTTTTTCTTCCCTTTCCATTTCTGTCTGCTTAAATAAAGCTGATTATCAAACAGATATCAAGAAGCTTTGTGTGTGATTAAAATTCCTTGATAAAAGGACATCTGCCTTATGGAAGGGATTGCTGGAATTGTTTTGGATAGCATAAACTAGGGATACCATGGGACTCAAGGATTAAATAGAGGTGGAATGTGCAATTGAAGGCCCAGTAGGAACAAGGCAAAGATCTCCTGAGGAGACTGATTGGTGGAAATATTCTTGGGAGGATGTTGTCAAAGATGCCCTGTCATAAATTTGAGAGTTCAAGAACTCAGAAAATATTTATTTGTATATTCCATCCAGCCTGTGAATGACTTCAGAAGGGAAATTACTAAGATTACATGAGTCAGGAATGGAAAGACTGAAATTAATTCTAAAAACCTCTGTTTGAAATTGCCTTGTGGAGTTGAGAAACTTTATCTATGGAAAATTTACTCAAATTATACACCTGAAAATACAATAATTTAGAAAAGACAGATATGTGCATGTGTCTAGGAAAATTCTGCCTTTTTTTTTAACTATTCCCCATGTTCAAATGCTCAGAGAAAATTAAATACTAGTAGACAAATAGTGTGGGTATTTATGATTTAAACAAGAATAATGCTTGAGCTACATGTATTTTTGAAAGTATATACCTGCAGAATTGATCTTGAAAATATATTAGGTATCTCTACTTATATGCAGGGCTTTTTTTCTCATAGAACGCCCAGAACAGAGTTCCGGCACCTTTTTTGGATGGAACCTTACAGGGTAGGCAAGGCGGGTTGTATGACGTGTGTGAGTTCTGGCACCTTTTTTTTTTTTTTTTTTTTAGAAAAAAAGCACTGCTTATATGTATATTTGTATCTGTACATATGCATATGCATACGTTGTGAAGCAATCTTCACATTCTATATAAATGGGTCTTTTAATATTTTCTTTAAATTTAGAAAAAACATCCTAACAATATTGTGAGAAAAAATGGTTATGTTCTGTAGTTCTCATAAACTGGGTGTTATCATAAACAATCTGTCAAACTCACATAATCTTTGGTGTGAATTAACAATCACAATAGAGTTGAGTAACAAGTAACAAAATGTAAGCCTACAATGAGTACTCACATGTACACTTTAAGTGACATGCCCTGGCTGAATTTTTGACTGCTATAAGATTTCTTCAGTTAAAAATGACTGCCAGTATAGGTTATTTATAGGTACAATGTTACCATGATTACTGTGCATCTCTGGACCAAAAAAGAAAAAAAAATGTAAAGATGTTTAACTGGAAAGAGCTTATTTGTGTGACATGGATAGTGTGACAACCAAAAGTTTTACATGAACGGATTAAGAATAATTAGTGGACTGCTGAAAGGGAAATTGCTGTCAAGCTTAGCATTGTGATTGATTATTGACATTCTTTCATATTGGAAATTTGGTTCCAAATAAGATCCAGACATGCTGCTGGAAGAGATAAAGATTTCAAGAAAGCCCCTGAAGGCAGGACAAGAAACAACGGATGGAAACTAACCAAAGAGAGAAGCAACCTAGAACTAAGGAGAAACTTCCTGACAGTTAGAACAATTAACCTGTGGAACAACCTGCCTCCAGAAGCGGTGAATGCTCCAACACTGGAGGTTTTTAAGAAGAGACCATTTGTCTGAAATGGTATAGGGCAGTGGTTCTCAACCTTTCTAATGCCACAATCCCATAATACAGTTCCCCATGTTGTGGTGACCCCCAACCACTTATACATCACCGGGTGCCAGGGGCATGGCCAAAGAAAAGGGGGGGGAAATGGCGGACAGTCTTGTTTGGCGACCTCCGTGAAATGGTCGTTCGACCCCAAATGGGGTCCCGACCCACAGGTTGAGAACCACTGGTATAGGGTTTCCTGCCTGAGCAGGGGGTTGGACTAGATGACCTCCAAGGTCCCTTCCAACTTTATTATTATTATTATGGATCATCGCACAGTCAGCCAGATGTTCAGACTGGATTTGGCTTTTTGTCTACCTATTGAGTCCTTACCCAGGACCTGGAATAGGCAGATGTGGATGTTTGATGGTATTACAGATATCATCGCAGGATGGAAGCAGTTCCTAGTAAGGCCACCTTTTGCAATTGACTAATAGCGAATTTGTCAATGCCAATAGTGTTCAAGAGGTGCTCCAGTTGTTTTGGGATTGCACCCAAGGAGCCTATCACTATTGGTACTACCCTTGCTTGCTTTTGCCACAGTCTTTCTATTTCTATTTGTAGGTCTTTGTATTTTGTTATGTTCTCCAGTTCTCTCTCTTCTATTCTGCTGTCTCCAGGCACTGCCACATCCACTATCCAGACTTTTTTGTCTTTCTTATCGGCAATTGTTAAGTCTGGGGTGTTATGTTGCAGGTGCTTGTCTGTTTGAATTCTGAAGTCCCAGAGCAGTTTAATTTTATCATTTTCTATGACTTTCTCTATTTTATGATCCCACCAGTTTTTGCTTACAGGCAAATGATATTTTTTGCAGATCTTCCAATTCCCCATTGTTACTACTTTGTCATGCCGCTGCTTGTAGTCAGTGTCCCTTCCAACATTATTATTATTATTATTATTATTATTATTATTATTATTATTAGTAGTAGTAGTAGTAGTAGTAGTAGTAGTAGTAGTAGTATATTTGCCAGTAATTGTCATCACACTAGAAGAATGGAAGTGAGAATTTTTTTCATTGTGATAGTTACCAAAACATGGACTCATCATTATCACATGTTAGTCCATGAAATGTCATTGCATCTTATGGATAATAGGACCCCAAATCCATGCTTTAACAAAAAACAAAATAAAACAAAACAAAACATGGCTACAGGTTTTTGAGCCACAAATTATGTTAATTACATTAATTTCCTTGAACCTGGTGTCATTATTCATTTAGACTGTTACTCTCAAAATAAACCAAATCTTGTTAGTATTTGAAACAATGACACTTCAACATAATAACATTATGTCTCACACTTCATAAGCCACTGGAGGTAATTGCATAGTTATACATCGTCATCTTAATTTATCTAACATACAGTCAGGAGTTGGCACCACCAACATCCACCATTTTCCAAAATTAAGTAATATCTTTATAAGAATTATTCAGTTTAATTTAAGAGGTAGAAAGGACTGTCAAGACCTAATTTAAGTGCCAAAGTGGGAAGTTCTTTCATTATTGTTGGAAAAAACATATCCATCATTTTCAAAAGTGTGAACAAATTGTGGCAAATATAAGGCAAAAAAATAATGTAACATTATTTCTTTATTATTTCAAGCATTATTTTCTTGTTTCATTTATTAAAATATTCCTTTTTAGGTTAGAGCTATAGAGGTGGAGGTATTAGTTTCTTTTTCATTAAACTTTCATAAGTAGAAATATTCTCCTCCTCTTCCTCCCCCCCTCCTCCTCCTCCTCCTCCATCTTCTTCTGCATGCAAAGTTCTGTCTCTTGCTCTTCTGACACCCTTATAATCACCTCAACCATTGTTAATTGATGTTGTTGTAGCTTGTCTTTGATATTGTCTCTGCATCTTCTTCTGGGTCTCCCTCATGTTCTTTGATCTTTTCCTTTATTTGTATATGTCTTGTAAGGTATGGAATCCCAAGATATCTTCTCCAGGTGAACAAAACTTTTTATTTGCTGTTTATATGTATATATGTAGTTTAGGATTGGTTCCATGTCACTTCTTTTTCTTATGGCTTGCCAGCATTGTTTTCCTAATATAGATCTTTTCATTATTTTCCAATTTATTTAAATAACATAAAATACCTTTGCTACTTTTAACAATTTGCTACATCATATTAATATTTTGGGAAGAAAGAATTATTGAAACTTCACCATTCTACTCTTCATATGAACATTTTTCTTTATGGAACTGTTAAATTATGTAAATATATCAGAGCATTAAATTGGATTTTAAATGTGCTAATTTTCTTTAGGCAGATTCAAAACAATGATTATTGCAGCATGCATTTTATATAGCCAGATGCCAAATTCTAAGTCAATAATACAAAATGCAAATCTAAAATATTTAAAATACAATGTACTTAATTTCCAAAAGTCTAAATAAGTTTATTCAAGCTGTAAAGGCAGGCTGTTTCTTGTCTTCTCTTTTCTTTTTAATTCTGAGAAATTGGTGTGCTGTGGCTATCTCCATGTGAATTCAGACAAAATGAAATTAAAGTCAGCAATGAAACATTTATGAAGAGAACAAATTAAAAACCCTCTAGTAATAACTCTGGAGTGATTACTCCTATTTTAGTCATTTTCATTGTCAAAAAGACATATTTGTTCACCCAAGAAGGCTTTTAAAAATGCAGAACACAACAAACTTTTCTTTATCTTCTGAGATTAAAAGAAAATTAATTTATGCTGACTAGCCAGCTATAATAATAGGTATAGTTTGTGCAGATAAATAATTTAAAGAATACTTAAAATCTATTTATTTTGGTTTTTGCATTTATAGGTAGGAGTAGCTGATTTTATTTTGGCTTGCACATTTACTTCAATACATCTTTTGATGAATTTTACTTAAGGGACTCATATCTTTACTATCTCTGTTTATGATTCTAATTCTCTGAATTGCAGCATAGTACTTTGAAATAGGATTTTCTTTGTCAGATTTTTCTGTATTATTATGATTTTTTCTTATCAAATGCAGTTAAGCTAATTACTTCATTAATTCATATGCCAGGGAGTATAGGCAAAAAGTAACCAACTGACAATAATTTCCATACTTCCACACTATGTAGAATTCATTAGCAGTGACCCTAAGTTTGGTCCCTACTCTGTTAAACTTCTCAATTTATTGTAATAAAAATATTACATACTGTTCTGACCCAGCCTACATGAGTACTGCTCAACTGCTTACTTGTGAGGAAAACCCCTTTTCAATGAACAAGGCAGGACTTTGTAATAAAAAAAACCCTTTTATTTTGACACAGCTTTTATGGAACAAACTCTAACCAATCCTTTACCTAATAAAATGGACAAGATCAGTCTCTGAGTTCTCAGCGGGAATGCTCAAGGTTCAAGTCACTCAACCACACAGAAATCTGACAAACCTGGTTAAATCTCCAAGAATCCTGAAGCAAGAAATCCAACAACCGAAGCATAAAGCTGTAGCATGAATGGTTGCCTTTGGCAACCAGCATCTCCCACACCTCTCCTTTTTATAGTCCAGCCAGGGTGTGGCTTCTTAGTGTCTTTTACTTTGCCTATGGAGCTGCCCCACCACCCTCCATTGTCTTGCTTGCCTCTCCTCTCTGCACATCCTGGCATCTGGGACTGGCCCCAGTTGTTCCTTTTCATCGCTTAGTTCCAGCCCCCAAACAGCTCTGTCTCTGCCTGAGCATGAGTAGACGGGCCTGGTTCCACATCTGGTCTGAGTCTTCCTGCTTCTCAGAGCTTTCCACAGACTCCAGTGTGAACCCAGGCCCTCCTCCTCATCATCTGATTCCTCATATATATATAGTGCAATAGCAATAGTGTTTTATAGCCTCCCAAAATCTGAGTCTTCATTTTACTGACCTTGGAAGGATGGAAGGCTGAGCTGGTTAGAATCGAACTGCTGGCAGTCAGCAGAATTAGCCTGCAATACTGCATTCTAACCACTGTGCAACCACAGCTCTGTGCCAACATGTGTGTGTGTGTGTGTGTGTGTGTGTGTATGTATGTATGTATGTATGTATGTATGTTACAAACTACTTAGTTCTATTAATGTCCATTTGGAAGTGGATTTTGTGCCAGTCACTCCCTTTCAGGACAACCTACCTCACAAGATTGATGTAGTAGAGAAAACCTGGATGAGAGGGTGCTGCAGTACATACACTGCCTTCAGGTCCTGAAAGAAATACAAGGTATAAACTTGACACAGAAGAAGATCCTGGCTATCAGTCAAAGAGTAAGTGCAGCCAGCACATGCTCAGCTGCACATTCTAATTTACAGTGGCAGCAACAGTTCATGGATAGGTATATCAATCATTAACATTCCTGGAGAGTTCTGGAGCTTAACCCTGGGCTATTATGGAAGCAATACCTATATGTTATAAGGGTAGCAAACCACTGATCTACAATTTCCCTTTTGTTGAGTCCTTGGCGGGAAGCAGACACGAGAAGCAGTTGGAGTTCTCAGTTTTCTTTATTCTGCGTTCAGCTTACAAGTAGATGGCTTCAGCAGCTCCCAAAACCTCCCAGCTTCTTATATAGACATTTCCCGGGTAAATGCGATACTTTTCCCGCGCCAGCACCCGCGCATGCGCACGGCGCTGGCGACAGCCTGTCTGGTCCCGGGCAGCTTTGCACCTGCCCGGGACTGCCTGCAAACGCCCGAGCCGTTTGCAAGGCTCGGGACATAACACCCCTTTCCCCCGGGCTAAAACTACTACCAACATATAATCATTTATTTTATGCAGTGTTCTGCTTCTCAGTGCTCCTATCGTTACCTGGCTTTTGTTTAGCCAGCAATGTTATGTAATCCTCTAAGTATTTAGGAGACTTCCTTGCTCTCTGTGACCTTCTCAGCTCTGGGTTTCTGACAGGTGTTCCCTGACTGAGGGGTGACAAGAGCCTGTTCCCCTTATCATGCCTTGGTGCCTTCCAAGGACTTTGCCCCAATGCCTGGCCTGCTTGCTTGCCCACCGGGCTCGTCAGGCCAGGGCTTCTGTCACTTTGTGACCTGGTTGACCTGCCTAGCTGTAGACCCTCGGGCCCCTTGAAGTGATAGCCACTGCTGGGCGTCTCTGTTGAAACTCCTAGGTCCGTCCAAGATCTGTGAGGAGGCTGTCCATTCCCTGAACCCTGTTCTGTGTCCGGGCTTGTGTGGGTTTCTGTACTTTCCCAAAACTCAGTTACTCCCTGATTTGGGCTAGAGGTGTTGTAGTCGGGACTTGGTTCCTCGACCACCTCCCTGTATGTTTGACCCCCTGTAGGATTTGGGGTAAGGTCAGGCCAACCTTGGGAATTGTGTGCCAGCTCTCTTGCGGGGAAATGATTTGTTGGGATGCCCCCGGGTATCCTCCGTGACTGGAGTGCTGTGTGATGTGTGTGGAAAGTGAGTATGCCCCCGGGGTGACTCCCTGGCTGGAGTAGGCGTGGATGCCTGGTAGTTAGGTAGGCTCATAGAATTCTTGTTCGGAGCTCTCGCAGAACCCTGGGATGGGCCGTTTGTGGCTCCATCAGTGGAGATGGGCAGCAGCTCGTGCCCTTCCCTTTGTTCCAAAGGGTCCCCCTCCCCCCCTGGAAAAGACCCAGGAGTCTCATCTGAAAAGTCCCGCCTAGGGCGGAGTTGGTCGATGTGCCAACGCAGGACACGACCGTTGTCCAGGGCTACCTCGTAGGAGAGAGGACCTGTGACCCTGGAAATAGAAGCGGGGACCCATGTATGACCAGGCCCGTAATTGCGAGCCCAAACCGGGGCACCCACAAGTAGTTGTCTAAGTGCCCTAGGATGTGAGGTAGATGAAGGCAGTCTGTCCGGATGCAACCGGTCAAGTTTAGTAGTAAGTTGAGGCCCCCAACGAAGTTCAGCTGGGCTTCTCCCTGTAGAAGTGGACGGTGTGGTGGGATAAGAAAGGAGAAAGTCAGCCAACCTGTGATGCCAGTCCCCGTAGGTGAGTCTTTTCAATGCGTCCTTTTGATGCACACCATACGTTCAGCCATACCGTTGGTGGACGGGTGGAAGGGTGCAGACGTGGCATGACGAATCATGTTTGCCTGTAAGAAAGCTTGGAATTCGGAGGAAGTGAATTGAGGGCCGTTGTCGGACACAATGACATCTGGCAGCCCGTGTGCAGCAAAAATCCCCCTCAGTACCTGAATAGTCTTTGCAGTGGTGGTGGATGAGACAGGTACAACCTCAAGCCATTTCGAATGGCTGTCAACAAGGACCAAGAAGAACTGGCCCTGAAAGGGTCCAGCGTAGTCAATGTGCACCCTAGACCATGGGGACTGTGTTTCCTCCCATCTATGCACGGGAGCTTGGGGCATCTCTGGGCGAGATCGTTGGCACAGGTGGCATGCATGCACCTTAGCCTCAATATCTTTATCTAAACCAGGCCACCACAAGTGGCTGCGCGCAAGAGCCTTCATACGAACAATGCCAGGATGACCCTCGTGGAGGGATTCTAAGACCCTAGTCCTCATTGAGGTGGGAATGACAACTCTGTTTCCCCAAAGCAGACAACCCTGAGAAAGGGACAGCTCATTCCTTTTGGACCAGAAACTCTGAAACTCAGGACTAGAGCAGTGCTCAGGCCAACCAGACAAAACCCAGGAACGGACACGTGAAAGTGTGTGATCTGTACCTGTTTCAGCGGCAACATCCCTGGCACTAAGAGGGAGCTCGGGCAAGGCTTGGATTGATAGAATGTTGACAGCTGGCGCAGGGTCAGCTTCTACTACTGGCAGAGGCAATCTACTGAGGCCATCAGCATGGCCCATTTCTTTTCCAGGCTTGTGGAGTAAAGAAAAATCATATGCAGACAAAAAAATAGACCACCTAAGCATTCTAGGGGAAATGATTTGGGGAGTCTGCTTACGTGTGGTAAACAGTCCCAGCAGAGGCTTATGGTCAGTGAAGACCGTGAAGTGCCTGCCATATAGAAAGTCATGGAATTTTTTAATTCCAGCAACAACAGCCAGAGCCTCCCTGTCTATCTGAGCGTAGTTGCGCTCAGCAGAAGACAATGTTCTGGAGTAATATGCAACAGGAACCTGAGTTCCATCAGACCTGAGGTGGCTCAGGACAGCTCCTACCCCGTAAGGGGATGCATCACAAGCGATGCACACAGGAAGGGACTCGTTGAAATGTGCAAGTACACTGTTAGAAGTGAGCAAGGCCTTGACTTTGTTAAAGCAGGCCTCATGCGTCTGTGACCACCGCCACACTGCTTGCTTGTCTAGTAGCCTGTGAAGGGGCTCAGCTACACTAGCTTTATGTGGAAGAAAAGAATTATAGAAATTCAGGAGGCCCAGGAAGGCCTGAAGTTCGGCCTTGGACTTTGGCCTAGGTGCTTCTAAAATAGCAGTCAGTTTGGATTCAGCAGGGTGAATCCCAGCAGCATCAATTTTGAACCCCAGAAATTCAGTAGAAGGCACCCCAATCATTGCATTTGTCTTTTTTGAGCTTGAGGCCTGATTTCCTGAATCTTAACAGAACAGCTCTTAGCCTTTCAGCTAGAATGTGTGTGGAGTCTCCTGCAATTAAGACATCATCAAAGTAGGGGCAAACCCCCGGTATGCCCCGCAGTGTGTTTTCCATTACGCTTTGGAAAATCCCAGGAGCGACATTCACTCCAAACTGCAGCCTTTTTACCTTAAAGGCTCCCCTGTGGGTCACAATAGTCTGAGCTATAGCAGCATCATCATCAACAGGCAGCTGTTGATACGCTTGAGCTAGGTCAAGCTTTGCAAAAACGCACCCCCCCTTGAGGGAGGCCAGAATATGACTGACCACAGGAACAGGATAGGCATGTTGCTGCAATGCCTTATTCAGAGTGCATTTGTAGTCAGCACAAATGCGAATGTCCCCATTTGCCTTTAGAGGCGTGACAATGGGGGTCTCCCAAGGACTGGAATCAACAGGTTCTAGGATTCCCTGTTGAATCAGTTTGTCTAACTCAGTGTCAATTTTACTCTTTAAAGCAAAAGGGACCCTTCTTGCTTTAATTCTAATGGGAGTGACAGTGGGGTCTAGTTTTAAGGACACAGGGGGTCCTTTGAATGTGCCCAGCTGGGGGCTGAAAACATCTGCAAATTCTTTGCAGACTTCCTGTAGGTCGAGTGTTTGTAAACTGTTGAGTCCTGTGACGTGTATCCCCAGGGCCTCAAACCAATCGAGTCCTATGAGACTCGTTCGTTCACCCCCTACTACTAATAAGTCTAGTGGACCTTCAAAACTCTTGTATTGCACGTTAAGGGTGGCCTCCCCCTTAACACACACTCTTGAATTTTGAAAATCTGTTAACACAATGTCAGAAGGCCTTAACTTGGCCTGAGTTCCACTACCGGAACAAATCTTCCTAAATGTATGCAAGGAGATAATTGAAAAGGCAGACCCTGTGTCTAGTTCCATAGATAATGGAACCCCTTGTAGCTTCACCTTGAGTGACAGCTTTTTCTTAATGGGCTTGTGTGTGCCTGTCCTAAGGATGCTTCTTCGCGAAGCGCAAAACCCTACCCTATTCTGGCTGGGGAATCTGGTACCTTTCAGGCGCAGTTCTTCCTGAGGTTGTACCTTTCGTCGGCCCAGACACACAGCTGCAATGTGTCCTTGTTTGCCGCATGCCCGGCAGGAAGCAGAGCGGAACTTGCAGTCGGTTCTCCTGTGGCGACCTCCACAGCCGATGCACTTGAGCGGAGCTGAAGAGCTTCCCTTCTGATTTTCTTCCTTCGTGGGGTGGAGACGGTCAACTTCCTCATCTGGATCCTCCTCGGAGTTTCTTTGGACGTCTTCCTGGTGCACGGATGCAACCTCTGGACTGTTTCTGATCGGCCGCATGTTCTTGACAGCGCCGCCTGCTGCTTCTTCTGCAGTGACTTCCCTTAAGGCATCTTGGTAGGACAACTCTTCTTTAGCGAAAAGTCTCTGTTGTAGATCTCGATGCCTTAACCCGCACACGAATCGGTCCCTCAGTCGTTCTTCGAGGTCTTTGAACTCGCAGTGCTTGGCGGCCTTCCGTAATGCGGCGATGAATTCTTTGGCCGACTCACCGGGCCGTTGATCCCTCTGCTCGAAGGTGTGGCGCCATGCGATGACGGACATCTTGGGGTGGAAGTGCTCCTTCAGTAGCTTCTTCAGATCTGCGTAGCTGACAGACTCTACTGGAACAGGTGCTGCAAGGTTTTCTGCGATGTCGAAGGCGTCTTGACCGCAAACACAAAGCAGGGTGGCAGCCTTCAAGCTCTCTTCCCTCACTTGGTTTGCCTTGAAGTAGTTCTCCACCCTGGCTACGTATGACTCCCACCGCTCTGGATGTGAGACGTCGAATTCCGAAAGCCTTCCGATTTTCGCCATCTTCAGGAGACGGGTCTATCAGCCAGCCTACCCCTGAATGCGCACTGGATTGGCGGGTAGCTGCCGAGTTGACGCCGTTCCGCCGCTCAGGACTCACTTGGGTAAGCTTACACTTCTTCCTTTCCAGGCGGTGTAAGGCAATCCCACCCTTGTCGCCAGTGTTGAGTCCTTGGCGGGAAGCAGACACGAGAAGCAGTTGGAGTTCTCAGTTTTCTTTATTCTGCGTTCAGCTTACAAGTAGATGGCTTCAGCAGCTCCCAAAACCTCCCAGCTTCTTATATAGACATTTCCCGGGTAAATGCGATACTTTTCCTGCGCCAGCACCCGTGCATGCGCACGGCGCTGGCGACAGCCTGTCTGGTCCCAGGCAGCTTTGCACCTGCCCGGGACTGCCTGCAAACGCCCTAGCCGTTTGCAAGGCTCGGGACATAACACCTTTGGATGCTTACATCATAATATCACACAGAAGCTAATTAAATGTTATACAGAAAACCTAAAAAAAAGCATAATGTAAAAAATGGAAGAGACATGCAACTTCATTATAAAAGATAGTTATTTTTATATATAATATGTCATAACCATAGCCCTTAAATGTTTTGCTGTTCTTTTTGCAGCTCTGTACTTCATCCAAAATGTATCTTATAAATCACAATATGGATAATGCAGTTGGATATATCTAAATATAAACACAGATTATAGTCAGAAGAAACCGAATGAAGGGAAAACCAGTATCCAAATGCACAGAAGGAAAAGGAGGTTTTGCAAGAGCATGCATGCCACATTTTTGCATTTAACACAAAAGAGAAAAGGAATTTTCTCCCTAACAATGCAAAGTGCAAACTTATTATTCAAATAAGTAAATCATAAAAGTTGTGTGATAATGTGTGTGAGAGAGATGAGATGAGATGAGATGAGATGAGACGAGATGAGAAGAGGAAAAGAAGAGAAGAGGAGAGGAGAGGAGAGGAGAGGAGAGGAGAAAAGAGAAGAGAAGAGAAGAGAAGAGAAGAGAAGAGAAGAGAAGAGAAGAGAAGAGAAGAGAAGAGAAGAGAAGAGAAGAGAAGAGATTAGATTTAAGGCTTCTTTACTGAAAGTTATATATGGAAATCTATCACACTACTCCAGTACTGAGTAGAAAACAAATGTTTTTCAACTTCTCAGTGGAAAGTTGAGATGAAGAAACTGAGTCAAACTCATTTCCCTGAACTCTGCAATTAAAATCTTGGGCCACCCTATTGCTAATCCAGTGTACACAATCTATTCCCTTTTCTTATTCCACTATATCAGTCTATTTGTCTGTTGTTTACCCACCCACCTTCTCCATACATTCACAGACACATTCTGTTTATTTAGGCATTATTTTATAAAGAGGAAGGAAGGAAGGAAGGAAGGAAGGAAGGAAGGAAGGGAGGGAGGGAGGGAGGGAGGGAGGGAGGGAGGGAGGGAGGGAGGGAGGAAGGAAGGAAAGAAGGAAGGAAGGAAGGAAGGAAGGAAGGAAGGAAGGAAGGAAGGTAGATTTTAAAGATGAAAAAGTAGAACTATTACAGTTTCTGAGGATGCACTTACCATAGAAGAACTTCAAAATGATTTTTATAGCAAATAGAAGGGCTTTCTTTTTAAAACTGGTTCTGCTTGTCTTTATCCAAGAAAACTTACACAAATCATAGTTTTTTAAGAAACAATCTTAGGTCTTTTGTCAAAAGTGAAAGCATTAATAATTTTCTTTTAAGGATGACTCAATAGAGAAAAATATTTGCTACCATATTATAGTAACTTCTGAAGAATACATCTGAAGGTCTTAGATAGTTTGAAATCTTTTCTTTTTTTGAATTCTGAAAGCCTTTTTTTATAAATAGTTCCAAAAATTGACTCAAAATGATATATTATTTTAACAAAGGTGATCCACAACTTCGGAAAGGATATGCATTTCATAGTATTGTTGTAGGAAAAGAATATCTATGGATTGGTCATTTAATAAACTCATATTTATATCTACAGTAAATGCATTGGATCCAGATTGAATCTAACACAGAAGAAATCCATTCATTATATGCCATCATTTATTAGAAATACCTCACAGCATTCTACATGCAGCCTCTATACAAAGTAAAAAATGAACCCAAATTTTATTATCATTCATTTTCATAATAAATAGAAGTGTGAGGCTTACAACGGAAGCCTGTTTTCCTCTTTAACTTTTGGTAAGGAATAGCCTTTCCTATCATCTAGAAGTCTTCTGTTTCTTCTCTTAAAATTTGGTGCTGTGGATTTTGACATCTGTTCAAAGAATTATCAGAATATTAATCATAACAAAGAATGACATAAACAAAGCATTAGAAAGAGTGTACACTCCTGTGCCAAAAGTTCTCAATGCGTTTTTAAAATGTTATGTTTTAATTTTCCATTCTACATTAAATGTGCCTTGCTTTATGGAAAAGATATTTATCAAAAGATTCAGTAGATATGAAAATGAAAGGATTCCTATTTTCTTAAGAACTGTTCACAAAAATAGATCAATCATAAACATTTATTGCAATTTGCAAGATATGATCTTGTTTTTTCCCTATATTTTAGTATGTGATTTTGATGTCAAAGAAATATTATTGCACTGTGGTGGCACAGTGGTTAGAATGCAGTACTGCAGGCTAATTCTGTCCATAGCCAGGAGTTCGATCCTGACTGGCTCAAGATAGATCAGCCTTCCATTCTTCTGAGATCGATAAAATGAGGATCCAGATTTTGGGAGGCAATAACCTGACTCTATAAACTCTGTAAACCACTGTAAAGCATTATGAAATGGTATATAAGTCTAAGTGCCATTATTATTGCTATTATAATATAAATGTGCATATACAATCATATAATCATAGGACTGAGAGAGACTATGAAGTTTTTTTTTTTTTTAGTCCAACCTTCTGCACAGAGTTAAAAACCCTCAGATCATCCCAAAGAAATAATTGTCTAAACCAGTGGTGGCGAACCTATGGCATGGATGCCAGAGGCGGCATGCAGAGCCCTCTCTGTGGGCACGTGTGCAGTCGCCCCAGTCCTAGGCTTTCAGATGGATTTTATAAAACCTTTTTGCTTTAGGCCTCCGCTGCCGTATGCAAAAAAAAAAAAAGGTTCAATCAAACAGTCAATTTCAACTTCTTGCGGGGAAAAAAGATCTTGCAAAGTTGGAATTGATTGATTGAACTTTTTAGTCCCACCCAGTCTGCTGTTACCATTGCAGTCACACCCACCCAATGGGCCACACCCAGCCAATGGGCCACACCCAGCCAATGGGCCACACCGGCACTCAATGATGCATAAGTGGGTTTTGGGTTGCAATTTGGGCATTCAGTCTCTAAAAGGTTCGCCATCAGTGGTCTAAACTAAACCACCCTAAAAATACCTTATTCTGATTGTAAAGCACTATCTTGCTATTATTAGAAACATAAAGCATACTCTGTTCTATGCAATAGTATAATAATGTAAGGAAATGTCATTATTCACAGTTTCATGTGCAGGGCAGAAAATACATCTTCAGTGTCTAATAAAGATCACACTTTGTTAGAACTACTGGCAAAGATTTCAATTCCTATATTTATTACATCATATAAGAATTATCAAGATTATCTCAGATTTACAATTCATATTATTGTTGTACAAAATGTAAAAATAATTTGGAAATATGCTTATATAGTATTAAAACTAAAATTAAAGACTATATAAGCATATTTCCAAATTTTGTTCCAGTTTTGATTGGAAAAAAAGTTGCCAATAGGCATTACATCTAATTTTTCACGCTTCTCTCAGAGATGCAGTGCATACCCAATGAGATTTATATAGCCTCTTTATTTGAAGTTTTTCAAATGTACATGTTTAAAAGAAAAAAAAAGTTGTGTACAGGCACAGACAATTCTCCAAGAAAATAACTTCCATCTCTCAAACTGTGACCAATCATTTGGCTGTTGGAATGAAAGTACCATACAGTTTCAACTCATTCTAAAAATGACAATCTCAGCTCCAGCAGTATAAATTGTTTATCAGCTATCTTGTTCATATTTGACATAAAAGAGGAGGATGAAGATGTGGAAAAAAAGTCTTCCCTATTTTTATATTGTTTTATGACCAAAAATTGCCATTATTTTATAAATATATTGCATTGTGTCCTGGGGCTACTTTTATTTATACTATTTACAGGTAGTAGTCATCAGACCACAAATAGAAACTGAACAATTTTATTCTGGATGAACAGTGAATTGATATATTTGTATAATGAAAACAAAGGTCCCTGAGGGCACCAATGAATTGTGTATTGTATAAATAATGAATCACACATAGAGGTCTTTCACATAGAGCTGAAATGGAGTTTTCCTTAGCTTTCCTTCACCCCAAAACCATTTCTCCTACTTCTGTGTAGTCATATTTGATATTTAAATGAAAATTTTATGTATTTCAACTAGGGTTGTGAAATGTAAATGGCATTAAAATACAAACAAATCTGGAAATATCTGAAGTGGGATTATTCTGAAGCAGATCATACTGATGCCTTACCAAATCTTAATTATCTATGCAAACATATACATGTGCATACACTGTATGTGGAATACTCACAAGCACTCATTCTGGGCCTTTAGTAAAACATGACTACCTCAAAATGATTCAGAACAAAAGAAGAATTTCAGAACAAAGCAGCCTTATGGTTTCCATAAACTAATTGATAGAATTCATGTCAAATCATATTATTTGATAGAATAACTGTATAATTATGATTCCAAGTATTGTCTAATTGCATTTATATTATTTTTTAATTCATTTGATAACAAAAATTCTGTGGGTGAATTACAGGTTATGAGAATTAGCACAATAAGTACACTGACAATAACTACAAGGGATTAAAACTCATTAGCCCTTGGGTATACACATAGAGACACGTAGGCATACACACATAAAGATATTGCCTGGATTAACTAAATGTCCTTGGGAATGGAATTTTTGACTGACAAAATGCCATCAAGTTGGTGTTAACTTTTGGCAACTACATAGATAGATTATCTCCAGGAAGCTTTATCATCACCATAGATGGTTTTTTTTTCTTACATGTCAGCTTAGTAAGGAAATTCAGAAATAAATTTCTGAAGTTTATGTAAGTATCTAGGCTAATAAATGGGAGGAATATTTAAATATTTTATTCTAATTTGAAATTTTCTTTCTATGACTCTCTCTACCAAAGGAGTTGTTGCTACATTGATTAAGATGTTTGATTTCAGTCAAAAAAGCCATACTTAGATTCCTCTCTCAGTCATAAGTAACTTTGTACTAATCAAGTGCATCTAGCCCTACCTGCTTCACTGAGTTCCTTTTCTAAGGATTCATCCAAAGACAACTTTCATATAAACTGATAAAAATGCTATGTATACATATATACTGTTGAATTCTCTCCTCACAATTTTCTAAGATGTTATTTTTAATTCACACTTTATTTGTTTGCCTCAACCTCATTTGCAACTATTTCCAAGAAATATTTCTGGAAGAATGTGTCCTACAGCAGCTCAAAATGTTCTAAAAGGATCTTGTTCAAGAGGAAGTACAGTTTACAAAACTACATACTTTTATGAAACTTCTATCTTGAATTGTACACTGTCTTAGTAGTATTTCATGAGTTTATCTGCTGAAAAGAATCTTTAAAATACCTGTATTAGAAATAATGGTCTCTATGAAAAGCTTCAGTTTATCTTTAGATGTCACTTAATTGTTAAATATATCATTTCTAGTATGTTTTCTATTAAGTAACTTTTCTTCCATATGTCATTTTAAAAGATAATTGTAATTTATAGTTGCTGACCTTTATGTTATAACTAGAGCTGCCTTATTGGCACTGCAAATCACTGGCTTGAAATATTTCATTTATAGTAATAGTGGATAAGATATTTTTTTTCATATACCATAAGAGCTTTAAATGAATAGACATATTTTATTTGAATGGGCTTGTGACAACTGTGCTTGCAGATTGTTCTCCAACCTTGGCAACATATTTCCTCATTTTTAGATGTTATAGATGAATACATCATGTGGTTAGCTCTTTCACTCATCTCTTTGACAATGATCTTTACACATTTCTATGAAATAGTAAATAGAATCTATGTAAAGCTATTTTGTTTTATTTCCATTACTTCACTAAGACTTCTGAATGCAAGCCTCTTGCCATATATTTGTTTTTGTATGTAGTAATGTATGATTTCTGTATCTTAAAAAAGAGAATCCATCTGGTTCTGGTTTGCGGCGGTGCGGTTGATTAAAGAGAGTCGCCGATCGAGTTTCCCCTGCCGGTAGACTCCTTAGAGGGTCAAAAAGACACTCTGGAGGAGCGTCTTCCATTGAAGAGGCTCTTGGATAGTTGCAGAGGAGTGGCGGCGTCCTCTGTGCACTGAGTATCTCCTTTGGGCCGACAGGGTAAAGATCGGCCAGTAAAATGGCTGATCATTTAGCTGCGCCAACCTCAAGCCACAAGATCAGCTAAGCAAACGGACCCACGGTGGAGAACTCAGTGAGACTTTCCTTTTACCTCTATTTTCTTTGTGCCTGTGAAAAGTTTTATTTATGTATTTATTCATTTGAAAATGTATTAATTTGATTATAATATTCTATGTAGATAGAGAGTGAATTTTTAAAGAAATACTGGGTATATATGTACTATGTTATTGCTTGTTTTTTTTTTTTAAAAAAAATGGATCACCATGTTTCCATGTGGGTTCTTAAGCTGTGTTGGTATAAAATGGAAAACTAATAAAAATTGTTTTGAAAAAAAAAAAGAGAATCCAACAGAACATTTACAATAGTATGCAGACCTCATATGGATTCAGCTAAATGGATAAATGTGCAGGAACCCAGGTTTTGAGAGTTTTTCAAGAAGAAACTGTAACATATTTTAATTAAAGAGAAAACTGAAGAAGTAGAGAGTTATTCAGCTAAAAATTAGCAGGCACCTTCATCATTAGCAGATGGACAGGTATGAACTGACATTAGGCTCAGCACATTTCTTAACAGAAATTTTTTTTTTTTTTGAAAAAAGTTAATGAATCCCATGAGAAGAATCAACCAATATGGGAAAAATCAACCAATATTCTTTGTTCCTTAATGTTAGGTACATCCTGACACCAATAAGACCTAACACTACATCTGCAATCTCCACCTAGAGGCTTATTTTGGACAGCAGACCTCATTACAGAAACAAGTCATCCAGATTTTAACTTTCATGATTTTTCTGCATTTCTTTATTTTTGTAATATCAAAACATTTATACTGTTTTGTGATATTTTACTGTAGTCCTAATGAAAATATTAACTTTGAGACTTTGTTACAAAGTAGCTGAAAAATGTGTCCAACTATTCAGCCTGTCACTATTTAATTACCTTTCCAATAGACCAGGAGTCCCCAACCCCTGGTCTGTGGACTGGCACTGTTCGCAGCATACCAGCAAGCGGTCCGCACAAAAAGCAAAGCTCCATCCTCAGGATGCAGGCAGTATTCAAAACCACACCCCCTCTGGTCTGCAGAAAACCTTTCTCCATGGTGCCGGTCCCTGGTGCCCAAAATGTTGGGAATCTCTGCAATAGACTATATTTCCCTGACTTTTATTTAAGATCCAATGAAATATATCTTCATGGAATTTGACAGGACAAATATTTTTAAAATTATGAAGCAAGATCAACCTGTAGTTCTGCAGCATACCTTGTAGAGAATATTGGGAAAAAAACCCATCCCATTGTTGGTTCACCCCATTTTTCAAGATCAAATATAAATAATTTCTGCCTCATCTAATTTCTGCTCTAAGACAAATAATATGCAAGAACGAAAAAGTTAAAAATAGCTGAGGCATATGCATAGAATATAATGTGATATTGTACAAAATTCTCTCCTTTTACAGTAAAAAAAGAATAATGCAGTAAATATAATTTTCTGGGTTTTTTAAATGACAGCCAAAGTCTGCAACATAAAAGTAGGTCTGCTGTCTTCTTAATTATAGGACCATATTTACCAAAATAAACTCAAAAGTCAGTTAAAAGATAGCTTTCTGAGAATTATATAAAACAAGAAGCACAAAGGAAAAGGTAACTTTGGGGAAGTTGGACAAGATTTCAGCACACTATTATTCACATATGTATACTCACTTTCTGAAAATGCTTATTTTCATGGCAACTTAATGTTACCCTGCTCTACTGCACTGGAAATGGAGCATTACAATCCCATAGCAGTATGAAGAATATCTGTATTAGCTAAGCTTTCCAGCCCATGTTCCCGTGTTATGTGCTTCTACTCTGTGGCATTTCACTTCATTACTAAACACATAGAACACCTGTAAATGAAATCACTTTAAACCTTTTTTCTAGTTTAAATTATTTAGCTTTGAAAGGTTATTCATTTATTTATGACCCCTTTGCAGCTATTTTATGCTAAAAAGCATTCTAGATGTTCAAAATAACTAAAATACAATCATTACCAAGATATTTGACTTGAATTGTAATATATTTAAAACATATGACTATTAGAGGTTTGTTTAAAAATAAACAAATTGAGCAAAAGTCATAGAAAAAGCCACATCACTATGTAACGGAAACCTAAAAGAGATGAAACTAGAAAGCCTCAAGCACTAAGGAATTCCTCAATAGGACTGAGTAAACTTCAAAAGGCTCTTTGATGAGTTTCTTATAAAGGGCTCTTTTGAAGTTTCTTCTTAAAGTGAAGTAAAGTGAAGTGAACTGAAGTTGCCAGGCAAGCCATCAGGGTGACACAAAATATACCAACAAAGCAAATAAAGTCAGTTCCATACCTCAATAAGCAAACTGCATTGCATCCATATAACATTCACATCTCGTCTCTACTTTTGCTTATAACATGGAAATGCCATGAAAAGGTTCACTTTTGTGTGGAGTTCCCTGTCCCCCACAAATTTCAGAGTGAAACTTCTATTTCTTTCTAATTTATGCAAATATCTGTAGGAACAGTTGAACTCTTAATCCCCAAAGTCTAGGATGTTCAAGGTTATAACAGCCAAGTTGAATTTACCTAAGAATCAAAGATCATGATATGCCTATTATGAATGGTTTTGAAAACATGTTCTGCTTAACTGAAACTACCAAACTAGATGCCTGTTTGAGTGCTTTTGTCTAAAATTTGTTAGTCCTAGCTAACCGAGCACTGAATAATACAATATTCAGTGGATAAAAATACTTTGGATGCAGTATGGGTATATGCTGGCAGCTCCAGTCACCTCTTTTCTTGGGTTTATACATAGCTATTGGGTCCCAGGAAAATTAGCTTGAATTCAGGAGGCAATACAGCTGTGGCAACAATATAAAATAATATGCATTTAATTAATCTGTATTAATTCCTTAATGCAATGCACATTTTCCTAACATGTGAGTCCAGGAAAAGATGTGGCTCCTTGAAAGGGTTGCTAAGTATAACAAAATGCCCATGTATAACTCTATTTTAGCCTTCTAGTTCAAATATTAGATTCATATTAAAATTGCAATTTTATAGGCATTGTTTTTCAAAAATAATTTTCATAGTAACGGAACAACATGAGCATAACCATATTATCTGGGTCAAAAAGTCTCAATTATTATTACTGCATGAAAACTCATCAAATGAAATTATGCTAGCTCAAACTTTCAAATTGCCACAATAAAATGTGTAAAATAGAATATGACTGTTGAAACTTGACCCTAAACAGGACTGTATTGAATTATAAATAATGATACTATAACCAGCTCAGCAGAGATATAGGACTTTTCTGGACTACTGAGCTGTAGTGCTCTTTATTCCTCTTTAAATAAGTTGAATGTCAGAACCATGACATTTGCTGTCTTTGGTATTGATGCCTATTCTGCCATGGTTGCTTCTACTTCTAGTTACTACCAGTAACCTGAATAGTCTACAAGATAATACAGGCCAAAGGTTTTATATACCTATAGAGGCTTGTCTCAGATGTTAATGGAAGAAAATACTACTGAAAAATGGATAATATTGTATGAAGTGGGATCAAATGAACAGAAAGTCAGGGAGACATGGCAGGAAAAAGCATGTGCTATGTGTTCATGTGAAAGTGGAAACATGCTTAGTTGTATCTCTGTAACATATATATTTTTAGTTACAAAATAGTTACATAATGATAATTATGTTTTAAAAATTAATTAATTAGAGAGAGAGAGAGAGAGAGAGAGAGAGAGAAAGAGAGAGAGAAGGCAACAGAGAATCATAACCGCCCATTCTTACCTTATGTTTATCTACTTATGCTTATTTGCCTGTACAGAACTAAAATTATAAAATAAATATCTACCTGGAATAAAAAGAAAGAAATAGAAGCACCACATATTTCAAGAACTTGATGATTGTTAATATTCTAAGAGTATACATAAAGTAAGAACAATTTTACAGGTATGGTTTTATTCAGAGCAGAAATATTTTGGATGGTAGTACATTAACAAAGATATTGTGATTAAATCAGTGGTTCTCAACCTATGGGTCGCGACCCCATTTGGGGTCGATCGACCATTTCTCGGGGGTCGCCAAACAAGGCGATCCGCCATTCCCCCCCCAGGGAGCGGCGCCGTGCATGTGCGTTGCGCATGCACCCCCCAAATGCACGTTGCGCGTGGGGCAGGCCCCGCTCATGCGCATTGCGCGTGGGGGCGGGCCCACGCACGCGCATCGTGCATGGGCGCCCCCGCAAGCGTGCCGTGCATGGGGGCGGTGTGCATGCGCGTCGCGCATGGGGTGCCCTGCATGCGTGTCATGCATGGGGAGGCCCCGCGCATGCGCGTCGCGCATGGGGGTGCCCCAGCATGCATGTCACACGTGGGGCGGTCTGCGCATGCACGTTGCGCATGGGGTGGGCCCCGCGCATGCGCGTCGCGCATGGGGCGGGGGCCCACGCACATGCATCGCACATGGTGCCTGCGCATGGCACCCCACGCATGGGCGCCCTTGCATGCGTGCCGCGCATGGGGGTGGTGGTGCGCATGTGCGGTGCACCTGGGGCACCCCCTCGCATGCGTGTTGCGCATGGGGAGGCCCCGTGCATGTGCATTGCACATGGGGCAGCACTGCGCCTGCGGGTCACGCATGGGGCTGGCCCCGCGCATGCGCATCACGCATGGGGCGGCCCTGCGCATATGCGTCATGCATGGGGGCGGGCCCCGTGCATGCGTACCGCGCATGCGTGCCGCGCATGCGTACCGCGCATGCGCAGCACGTTTGAGTGATGGGGGTCGCCGTCACACAAACATTGAGAACCACTGGATTAAATAAACCAATCAAATTCTTTCAAAGGTCTTTGTGGGAAAAAAATACCAGAATGTTGTAGGGATGGGAAGGAAGATGAAAAAGATGGATACTGCTTTTGATTGATGTTTCTAATTTCTATTTCTGACAAAACTTTTGTCAGCCTATATAAAATAAATTATCAGAGATTTTGTCCTCATTTTCACAATAATTTGAGATTATAAATCTCTGGCAGTAGCATTCAGGATCATCACTTTTGTACTGAATTCTCAACCACATATGTGCAGATCCAGTGAGTGTTCAGTTTCATGTTTCCAGTAATATGCTTTCTTTTTATGCTTGAGTCAACAGGAGAGTGTGCCTATAAAATTATTTACTTTTACTATGCCTTGGCATTGGGTCCAATATTTATGCCTTCACACACTATAACCTGGTATACTTTCAGGACACTGAATTCTTGCACTTCCTACTATTTCATACTTTTCCTAGATTGGAAAATCATCTGCTCTTTTAGCCTCTGTATTTTACTGGATAAACTGATATCTCTCTGGAAGCACTTTGCAGGGCTTTCATATTGTACTAGACACTAGGCATTCTTTATACAGACCAAGATTCTAAAATTACACAAAGTTCTAGCTGTATGAAAATCAACTTCTCAATATTCTTATTTATAAAATTTTGAAAACACTACCATGATTTCCAGACTCTGGAAAAAGAAAATTATGTCAATGAAAGACAACCCTAACTATAAATTATTCATGCACAATTTACTTGTTCACTATCTGATTAAATACACTGAAATACAATGTAATATATATAAGATGAACAATGTGTGTGTGCATTTGCCTGCTTCCTGCTAAAATGTGCAAGTGAGCAAATTTGTCCATTTAATTAAACTTTGCTCAATTTTTTTATGATGTGCTGATCAGAATATGCCATCAATATTATGGGGCAAAGAAGTGGTAGTTTTAGAAATAAAGCATCATGCTCTTGTCTTTCACTCTATATTTGGGTAATTGAAAGGCAAACTCTTTCTAGAATAAGCTTGACTTCATAGGTATGGTGTTCTTGGCAATAACACAAAACTGGCTTGCCATTACCATCTTCCAAAAGCCTCTAGAAAACACTTTTCAAGAGTGCTATTCTATATCTCTGAATATCCTGAAAAATTGCCTATTCTTAAAAAATAGCTATAACATTTCAAATCATCTCAGTATCAGTAGGGGGGAAAATCAATATGAAATAATTTTTCATGAATATTTTGATCAAGGATTTTGAGTATCTGAGTAATTTACATTCAATTATTATGAAAATTATCTTGCAGAAACTGTAAGATAGAATGTATATAACTTTCATATATGGTTGCAAATAAAATAAAATCTATAGAACTGTAAATTTTGTTAAATATTCACACATTATATAGACATATTAGCATGAAATCACTAGGTGACATCATCTTTTGGCATTGAGTTAGATATCATCAGAATTAGGCTCAAATCTAGCAAGATCAAGTGGCTGTTTAGTCTGGTTATTTTCCATCTTTTCTTCTGTATAGCATTACATTAACAGACAAACAGGTTTACAATTTTGTTTGCCTTCTTGATTCATAGTTCTTGCTCAAAATGCAGGTGGAAACCATGGTTAAGAAGTTGTTTTGTACCTATACAAGGATCAAAAGGCCCTATTCATGACTGGTCTAGTCACTTCATATTTGGTTATTGCAACATACATGCATATATGTAAGTCTCCAATAAGACTACTTGAAAATGACAGCTGATCTAGAATGCACTGAAAATAATTATAGGCACACCTCATTACACCTGTCAAACACAAGGCCCGGGGGCCGGATGCGGCCCGCGAAGTGGTTTCATGTGGCCTGCAAAGCCATCCTGAAAACAGTGAGGGAATGGCCCCCTTTGCTTTGGCCCTAGCCCAGGCTGCCTGGGAGCCAATGTACAATTTTGTGGTGGCTATCTATGCTGAAACACATTCAGTTTTAGCTCCACAAGACCATCTGGAAACAGCAAGGAACCAGCCCCTGCCACTTCGTCCCCACCCCCTGGTGCATGCTGGGGAGGTGTCACCCTTTGTGAGGAATGAAGAAATGCGCCATCACCTGGAAGTGGCCAACAAATAGTCCTCACCTACTTCACATATCCGGCTTGATAGGCTCCAGGGGAGGGGTTTCAGCAGGCAGCGGGGTGCTTTCCTCACAGCGCCGAGAGGCTGAGCCAGGTGCGTGAAACTGATGAGAAGTGCAATGCTGCCTAGCCCCCAGCCTGCCCAGTTTCAGCAGGCAGCAAGGTGCAAAGCTGGCAAGCTTCATACTGCCTGGCTCAACCTCTTGGCACTGTGAGGAGAGCGCCCCACTGCCTACCAAGACCAGGCAGGCTGGGGGCTGGGCGGCATCGCACTTTTTTTCAGATTCATGCTGTTTGGCTCAGCCTCTCGGCACTGTGAGGAGAGCGCCCTGCTGCTTGCTGAAACCAGGAAGGCTGGGGGCTGGGCGGCCGTGTGCAGGCAACATTGACTGTGAAGCTGCTCATGGTATCCCCTCCCCTAGAGCCCGCCAAGCCAGATATGTGAAGTAGGTGAGGACCATGTGCTGGCCACTTCCAGGCGATGGTGCATTTCTTCATTCCTCACAAAGGGTGACACTTGCCCAGCTGCATTTCTTGCCGGTTTTTCTCCCTCCCTCCTCTCAAATATTTTTCTGTCACTCTGTACTTAGGAAGGAAGAAAGGAAAGAAGGAAAGAAGAAGAGGGAGGGTCTGAGGGAAGTCCTACCTTAGTCCTGCCCTGCTGCCCTTTTACCATCCCCTTGCCCCTCCTCCTGGCCTATCCTGGGGGTCTCCCATCCTATTGCTAAGGAAGCTTTGGATACAAAGGTGGGTCTCCTCCCATGGAGAGGAAATGGGCCTCCCTCTGACTTTGCCCTCATATCCATCATGAGCAACCTGGCTAAGGAGAGCAAGCACAGCAGCAGCAGCAGCAGCCTTGAGGAGGAGGTAAGTGCAACTGGGAGCCCCCTTGGGGAAGTGGGGCTGGAATTGGTGCCAAGGGTGCTTGAGCGCCAGGCTGGAAATTTGACCTCTGCTGCCCAGGGCTCCAAGCAGCCTGCACCACCATTCAGCTCCCCGCATGGCCTGAGAGGAACAGGGAGGCTCCTCCAATGGACCATGCCTTGCCACTTGCCATGGTCCTATCCCCTTCTGCCAGAGACCCTCAGATCTGTCCCACTCCTGCCCAGGCCCCCACAGGCACCCTTGATGTGAACGATGTAAGCTGGCCATGCCCACCCAATAGGCCACATCCACTCCATCCATGCCTACCCAGTAGGCTGCACCCACCCTGGCCACACACACATGGCCCCTTGAGGGCAACCGCAATGCTGATGCGGCCCTCAATGAAACTGAGTTTGACACTCCTGCCCTTGGCTGAATTGTTGGAATTCTTAATGGCACAGACTGTACTTTTTCAATTACTTCTGTCCATCTAAAAATATCTTATAAGGTTGGTATGCTCCAGGATCCATCATCCAAGCATTTCCATTCTAAGATATTATTTTATATTTTTTTATTAACCATTCTGAATCTCATGTTAAACAGTCAAGCATATAAAATAAATGAAAAAATGAATGATCAAGGAAACAAACATTGAATAGGTAAGAGGACCCCAAAAGTAGCTGATGGACACAAGACAAACTGTACTGATAAATGTGAATTTCCTGAATCACAGGGACAATTTCAGTATTAATAATACACACATCATATAAGATCTATGCTTATTTGCTGTTTTTGTTAATAAGCTTGAAGGAATAGCCAGCAGCCTAATAGTATTTGCATGTCATAGTGATTTATGAAACTAGATAAATCATATGAGAAGATCCACAGAGATTAGAAAGCAAGACACAAAATAAGAGCATGGGGTTATAGTTATAAAACTGCAGATAACATGAGAGCAAATAGGCTTTATCTTGACCTTCTGCACAGGGATAATTTTGCCTACTGTGCATAGCTTGGCATCCTGATTTATAGCAGCAAGTGCAGTAATGCAGAAAACTGACTGAAAATGTTTGAAATATAAGGTTAAATAGCCTCTTACTACTGTATATAACTTATATTGTTTTAACCATTTTACATCTTTTAAAATCTTATTATTAATGTGTTCCCTGCTCTTCGGTTTCTTTATTTCTTTAAAACTCTTTAATGTCTCATTTTCTTAAACCAATATATGGTAACTTTAAAATGTTATTGCTTAAACTCAATAATTATTTCCATTTGGTTCATTTCCTGTTTAATTTAAAAGTGTAAAGAAATAAAAATAATAATAATAAAGTCCAAGAAAGAAACCAAAAGACCAGAGCACACCCAGCAGTCAACCCTAGATAAGCAGACATTAACACTTTAAGCAATCAATCAAGACAAAAATCAATACCCTAATCAAGAAACTATCAAGGACAAAACCAAAGAGCTACTATATGTAAACAGGGATCAAACTCCATGCTGACTTGCACTGATAATGTTACTTAGTTGGAAAATGAAACATCTGCAAGAGAACAAACAAGCTCAGAGAGCATCAAGGACTCTATAGGCAAACAAGAAATAACTTAGCATGTTGCATAGATTTTTTGTTATATAATGCTTTCAAGATTGTGGCATATTTAAAAACATTCAGGAACTTCATTCTTTGATATAATAGAATTTATGCAGTTGCCAATATCATCCTCACAACTCTGCACAGCTAGCCATGTATATTAAAATCAACATTTTGATAGGAGATTGCTGAAGAAAACATCTTGGTACCTAGTTATACAATAATTATATATTATTATAATGTCTTTTAAATAAAACAAAAATTAAAGATATATACATATATATATGTAGGTCTTTGGTTTTTCGGGTTTTCTCCCACATAAAATTGGAAGTGTCTTGGCGACGTTTCAACTAAGTCCCATTCATCATCTTCAGGCTGGTGTTTTTGGCTTCGTGCTTCACCTGAAGATGACGAATGGGACTTCATCAAAAGTTTTGAAGATTAGTTTGGTTCCTTCAAAATCAATTTCATGTCCTGTAGCTTTAAGGTGCTGGAAGAGGGAGGAAGTTTTTTCTTTTTTTCTGACTGCGTTCTTGTGTTCTGCGATGTGTGCATTTATTCTCCTATGAGTTTGTCCAATGTATGTGGCTGGGCAGATTTTGCATAGTATTTGATAGACTCCTTGGTTTTCTAGCTGGATCATGTCTTTGGGGTTTCTTAAGATGTTGGCTATTTTTTGGTCGGTGCCGAAGGCTGTCTTGATATTGTGTTTGTGGAGAATTTTGCTGATTTTATCTGTGGTACCTTTGATATAGGGGAGGAGGGCGATGTCGTTGTACTGTTCTATGTCTCGGTTCTTTGGGGGGTGTTTCCCTTTGATTAGGTTGTAATTGTATTTCTTTGGAATCCGTTGGAGATTAATATCTTTGTGAGAGTGTACAATTCAGTTTTCAGATGGTCTTTGTCAGCTAGGTGTTTGGTTCTGGAGATGAGGGTTTTGGCTACGGAGTTGATCTGTGCAGGGTGGTGGAGGGATTGTGTGTTTAAGTAGCGGTTGGTGTGCGTTTTTTTCTGGTAGATGGTGTGTCCTAGGGAGCCATTGGGTTTTTTGTAGATTAGGATGTCCAGAAAGGGGAGTTGGTTGTTAGCTTCCATTTCCATCATGAATTGTATTTTGGGGTGTAGGCTGTTGAGAAGTGTGAGGAAGTTGTCCAGTTTTTCTTTCCCATGTGGCCAAATTACAAAAGTGTCTTCTACATATCTGAGCCAGTGTTGGGTTTGTGTTCAGATTTGTCTAAGGTGTTGGTTTCGAAGTGTTCCATGTATAGGTTTGCGATGACGGGTGAGAGGGGTGATCCCACAGGTTCTCCTTCTATCTGTTTGTATCTTTGTCCATTGTGGATGAAGTATGTTATGTTTCGGTATTTTTGTTTACTTAAATGAAAAAGAAACTACTTTGATGTTGAATTTATTAACTACAGCAAGGTTATTAGTAGATTTATATTGGAAGAAAGATTCCTTGCCTACTTTAGAAGAATGGATATTTAAAGTATCTAGTTTTGCAGAAATGGCAAAAATTTCTGCTTATTTAAAGGATCATACACAAGAAAGATATATTATTGTATGGGGAAGGTGGATAGATTATATTCAGAAAAAGTATGTAATTAAAAAGTTTCACTTATTTTATGAATGAATATTAAATATTATAGAGAATTGTTTCATAGGTTATGGAGTTAAAGGTTAATTATGATAATTTTTTCTTTTTTCTTTTTTTTTTCTATTTTCTTAATTATTATAAATTTTGTTATTATTAACCCTGTATTCTGCTCTGGGAAGTGAAGGGAGGGGGGTTGGGGGTGGGAGGGAGGATAAGGGTTTTTTTTTTCTACTTTAAAATTTTATTGTATTTTTATAAATGCTTGTATGTTAAAAAATAAAAAAATTCAATAAAAAATAATAATAAAAAAAGGATGTTTTGTTTAGGCAGTGGTTGGTCAGATCTAGGATGTGCTTAGGGGGGATTGTATTTGTTTTGCATAGCTGTCAAGGCTTCTTTCATAGGCACTTAGGTGAAGAGGGATGTGACATCGAAGCTCACGAGTAGGTCGCTGGGTTGTAGGTTTTGTTTCTTTATTGTTTCTATGAAGTGGAGTGAGTTTTGTACATGTGAGGAGATGGATTCTGTGTAGGTATAAAGCTGTTTGGCGAGAAATTTGGCAAGATTCTGTAGAGGTGAGCCTATGGAACTGACTATAAGTCTGAGTGGTGTTCCTTCTTTGTGAATCTTGGGGAGGCCATAGAGCTTGGGGCATCTGGATGATTTCTCTCTGGGGATGATTCTTTGATGGATCTCTTCACTGATAGGAGAGGCCTTTATTTTGGATTTGGTGGTTTTTTCCAGGTAGGTGTTGGGGTCTGTGTTTAGAGGTTTGTAAGTGGGGTCTTGGAGTAGGTTGGATAGTTTGGCTTGGTAGTCTGATGTGTTCATCACTACCGTGGCATTACCTTTGTCTGCTGGGAGAATTATTATGTTGTTGTCTTTCCTCAGGTTGGTGAGTGCTTTTTGTTCTTTATGTAAGTTGCATCTAGGTGGATTGCTGGAGAGGAGGATGTTGGTGACTTCAAGTCTGATTTTATTGGCTTCATCTGGGTTGATTTTGATTAGGGTAGCTTCAACTCCACATATGATGTTTTCAGTGGGGATGCGTTTGGTTGAATCCTTTGGAACCATTGATTTCTGCTGTGGTGAGGGTCCTGTCTGATATGTTGTGTACTGTTCGTTTCATGAGTTGCTGTGGAGGGGGTTGGGCTTTTGGCATTTTTCTAGCCTGTGGAGTTTGTTGGTGTGTGTGTCTGTCTTGTGGGAGGTTTCTGTTTCAGCTCTCCAGAGGGCTAGTTGTTTGGATTTTCCCAGAGTGCTGGGTGGATTTTGTTGCTGAGTTTGAGGTGAAGAGTGAGTTGGTCCCTATTGGTTTGGTCTAGTAGGAATCTTTTCCTGTGGAGTTCGTTTCTGATTAGAGCTAATTCAGTTCTTTTCAGGATCCTTTCAGTGGCTGAGTTTTTGGAATGGAATTTTAGTTGGAAGCAAGTGGGGATCACGTTTTTGTCTCGGCAGTTGCGTAGGAATGTGAGGTCACATAAGATGGTGGCTCTTTGGACTTTGAGTTTTTCATAAGTCCTGGTGAGCAGGAAGGTTTCCTCCCCATAGAGGTAAGATATTTGTTTTCGTACATTTTCACAGGTGTATTCGGGTCTTTTCCCATGTAAGATTGAGACTCACCAACCTGAGGAAAGACAACAACATAATCATTCTCCCAGCAGACAAAGGTAACGCCACAGTAGTGATGAACACTATCACAAACACAATATCAAGACAGCCTTCGGCACTGACCAAAAAATAGCCAACATCTTAAGAAACCCAAAGACATGATCCAGCTAGAAAACCAAGGAGTCTATCAAATACTATGCAAAATCTGCCCAGCCACATACATTGGACAAACTCATAGGAGAATAAATGCACACATCGCAGAACACAAGAACGCAATCAGAAAAGAAGAAAAAACTTCCTCCCTCTTCCAGCACCTTAAAGCTACAGGATATGAAATTGATTTTGAAGGAACCAAACTAATCTCCAAAACTGAACACCACAACAAGAGAATAATTATGGAAGCCATCGAAATAGATAAACACCCCCTCAACATGAATAAACGTGATGATACCTCCCACCTACCAGACATCTGGAAACTAGCCCTAATCAACAAATGAGTCCTAACCACAAAAACTGACTCTGGACCCAGAACAACACAGTACGCCACCACCATTCACTCTCATCAGACCCAAACCCAAGCCCAAACCTATCCCTCAGACGAAATGCAACCATCATCCAGAAGCCAAACCATGACGACATCATCAGCTGCTGTACCCCCCTCCCACCCCCACACAAAGCAAATGGACACAGAGCTAGACCGCAAACTCGGAGCCAAACCAAAGCCCGGCATGTTACATCACAGCCTTCTGCTCTGGACATCACATCCCAGAACTCAGGAGGTTACAACACAGCCAACCACCCAGGATGTTGCAACACAGAAGTCAGGATATCACTACACTAGATCTCAGGATGTTACCACACAGCCCATTACCCAGGTCATTACAACACAAAAGACTAATGGGCACACAGCCAGGACCTCAGTTACTCAGGATGTTACAAAACAGCCAAACAATCCACAAACAATGGCTCCAACACAGCCAACCAACCCACCTACAGCAACTAAGCCAGCACTCCACACACCCCCACCAATATGTATAGAGAGACGGCAGCTCCGATCACACTTTGCTCACACAAGCACGAAGCCCGAAGACCCCAGCCTGAAGATGATGAGTGGGACCTCATCGAAATGTCACCAAGATACTCTCAATCTTACATGGAAAAAGACCTGAATACGCCAAGACCTGCATACCTGTACCTGTGAAAATCTATGAAAACAAATATATATATTAGTGTGCCGCTCATCTTGTCTAGAAATAAAATACTATATATTGTTGTCTACCACTATATAATTTCATATTCAGTTTATAAGGATATTTATGTAACACCAATGGAATTGTATGTATAGCAATATCAGTAAACTATAAATATTACTTATTATATCATAATCAGTTTTGGTTTTGACTGGTTTGAGGTGGCAGTGGGGGATAAATCAGCTGTACTGAATAAAACAGTAGACTAGAAAAATTCCTGAGTCTTGCAGGATCTTAAAGGCTAACCAATTTATTAACATATGATATATAATATCCTGATCCTCTTCACCTGAAGTAGTTGAGATGAGGAAACAAATTTTAGAAATGTGTTTGATAATTAAAATTACTTCATTTATAAGGCCTCAAATCACTTTAAAACCATAAATGTTTTCAGCACTATCTGTAATAATGTGCTTCCTCATTTTCTACAATTTATGAAAATTCAGCTCTTTAAACTTCAGCCCTTCATAATACAGACACTCAGTTAAATGAGTAAATGGTCATTAAAATAAAACATTTATATCAAGCAATTAAATAAAGTAATATTGCCCTCAGCGAAGACAATATTTACCATTATAGGAAAGAGTTGTCATGTCAGCCAGTATAATTCTAATGGTAATAAAGCATTATCTCTGTATTATTTTTATCTACTAATTATTATTATACAGTTACACAAATTCTTCTTGACTTACATTTTTTCAGCAATTTTTACACTTCTGGATTAAATGAGATTGGTAGATTATTACACAGTGAAATGTATTCTTAAGAGTGGTGGTAAAGGACCTATGAAATGTAATGAAAAAATATTTGTTACAGTGGATGTTTTGCTACAATATCAATTTATACATGTTTAGAAACTACTGGAAAGTTTGTGTGCTATGAATGAGATAAAATGGAAGTTATTCAGGAAACATTGACACTTAAAAGAATAGCTGACAATATGTGGCAAGATTCTAGTTCTGGTCTGAGTATAGCTGAATCAAAAGTTAAAAATCATAAAGGGTTGTTACGGTATGTAATCTGAGATCAGTTGATCACAGCTAGATGACTTCTATCTGGCATGTAGATAAAAGAATGAGAAAAAATCTGTGAAAGTAAATATTTATGCTTGTTGACATCAAAATGAAAACCTAAGGCCTTTCCCCACAGCTGCACTAATGTTCTATATTCTAGTCACAGCATAAAATGACCTTCCTGTTTTGTTTTGTAGGAAATCAGCATTCCCCCCAGAGAAGGAAATATTTTGGGAGATATTAAAAAAAGAAAGAATATTATATTTCTCCAAAAGGAATAATAGAGAAAAAAATCTTAAAAGGCTTTTCTGACCTGTCTGCCTCAGACAGAAACTGACTAGGCCAGTTTTTTTTAGAAATGCAGATTTGATAATCCTATTCAGAAAGACTGGGCCACCTATTCATAAGCAAAATGCCTTCGGCCACAGCCCCACAGAAGGTTTGAGCAGATGGGATTAGAAAAATAAAGACTCCAAGGATAGGAACATGATCTTTAGAACATAATAGGATTAACCCACCACCATTAGAATACCAAAAGGGCACACTCAAGCTCAGGTCAAAGTACATTGCACAGTGGTCAAGTCCCAGCTGAAAAAGCCCAATCAAGCAAAATGGCAGAATCACTGCTTTCTCAAATGTAAACTTTTATTGGACAACAATCAAACTGGCATAACTGATTCATGGTGGGCTACAAACTCAGGCATCACTTTGCAGTTTTGCTTTAGCTGCTGCATAAATGCATCAATGGCAGGTGAACCCCTCTTTTTCTCTTGCCACCTTGTGAGGCTTACAACTTGTGAGGCTCGTTGTGTCTTGGGGACAACAGAACTCACCACCTCCTGCCAAGTACTACTGTATTGGGGCATGAGGGATAGGGCTCCACCCAGGAAATTCTTCCCCTCCAGGATGTATTTCAGCTCAAAATTGAAACTTTTAAAATACTGCATCTACCTGGCTTACTTAGGAGAAAGCTTACGAGGGGTTTTCAGGGCTTCCAAATTTTTGTGATCAATCCACACTTTGAAAGGGACCTGACTCCCTTTCAGGAACTGCCTCCAAGTTAAAAGCGCTGATGCACTGCGAAAGCCTCTTTCTCCCACACCGCCCATCTCTATTCCACTCCATTTGGTTTAGCTTGGGAGATGTGTACATTCAGGGCTGTAAGTTCCCCTCCCCATTGTGCTGGAGAAGGACAGTTCTGACAGACACATCACTGGCATCTGCCTGGATCATGAATGCTTTAGCACTGGATGCTTTAGCACTGGCTCAGTGGTGAATTAGTCCCTTCAGTCTCTCAAATACTGCTTGACATTCCATCATCCAGTTCAGGGGCTGATTTGGCTGGGGTTTGTCTCCCCTTTTCCCATTTTTAAAAGCTCAATGATTGACAGGGCAATATTGGCAAAAGAAGTTATGAACTGCCTGTAGAAGTTCGCAAAACCTAGAAAACTTTGCAGCTGCTTGAGGGTACGGGGGGGGGGGCTGTCATTCTAAAATGGATTTCACCTTTCCTGGTCCATTTCTATTCCCTCACATAACACTTGATAGCCCAAGTAGTTGAGCTTAGACTTGTGAAACTTGCATTTTGACAGCTTGGCATACAGTTTAGCATACAGCAACTTTTTCAGCACGTGTTGCACAAGTTTCATATTCTCGTCCATGGTCTTGGTATAGATGAGGATGTCATCAAGATACACTAGAACTCCCTTATAAAGATGTTTATGCAGCACCTCGTTTATGAGTTGCATGAATACAGCACACACACCCACAGTCCAAAAAGCATCACCTTGAACTGGTAGCTACCAAGGGGGTAATTGAAGGCTGTCTTCCACTCATCACCTTCCTTAATTCTCACCTGGTAATATGTCTCTCACAAGTCCAACTTTGTGAAGATCTTCCCCTTGGCCAAATGCACTAACATGTCCTTTAGAAGGGGAAAGGGGTACATATTTTCCACACACACCCCATTAATCCCACAAAAATCCATGCACAATCTCAGTGACCCATCTTTCTTTTCCTTGAAAAGTATGGGGGTTGCAACTCGAGATTTTGCTGCTTGAATGAACTCCCTCACCAGGTTTTTGTCAATATACTCTCTCAGTGCCTTTATATCTTATGGTGTCATCTTTGGTTTAGGCAGTTTTGCCCCAGGTAAGATTTGAATAGCACAGTTCGTGGGGCAGCACATCACATTCCCTCTCGCTGAACACCTCCATGAGGTCTAAGTATTCCCTCAGGATGGATTGCTTCTCCTTCCCTTCCTCTGATGCTCTCTTGCTGCACTCAGTAGGCCTTCCTTCTCCTACTAATCTTCAAGTTGCTCTTCTAACTTGCCTGGGGGGTTCCAGGGCCCACTTCCCTATAATCATTCTCCTTGTGTCTCGCTCCCAATAGATTCTGTGATCCCATCTTGGCTCTGCCATCATTGGGGTAACCATAAAGCAAATAGTCTCTAGATGCTTCCCCAGCTGTAGTTGAACCAGCTCAATCAGGTAAGACTGACTCTGCCTCCTATCAGCAAGCCATCAACTTGTTCAAACTTCATGGACTTCTTAAGCGTCCTCATGTGCAGCCCTAATTTCTGCACCATGGCCTGACTAATTAGGCAATGAGAGCTATCAGAGTCTATGAGGGTTTTTACCATTCCCTTTGACCGTCAGGGGTCACCCATCTGATGGCGTCATGCTTCCACCACTCTAGCCCTCTGCCTTCCTCAGGCTGAGGGCAGTACAATCAGAGTTCAGCTTCAATGGCTCTCCATAGCTCCTATCTCCAGTTCTCCACTTTGGGCCAGTTGAACATTGCTATTCTACCCATCCCCTCTGGAGCTGGCCCCCTCCATTCAACTCACACTTTGGGTCTTATCAAGGCTGGTGGGATTACGAAGCCACCCTCAGCCCCAGTTAGAGTCCCACTGATCGATCCCGACTTGGCTCTAGGCAGCTTCTCCATCTTGGCCATCTTGTCTGAGTCTTTACCCCCTCTGGAGATTATCAGAGGGATGTAAGTGCTAAGGACCTCTCAACAGAATTGGATTTGTTTAGAAAGATAGCTTAATGTCATGTCCCAGCTGAAAAAGCCCAGTCAAGCAAAACACCAGAGTCTTCTCTATTGGATAAGAACTGGCATAACTGAATTAAAGCTAGCTCTGAGGAAATGGAGGGAAGCAGATAATTAAAAAAGTAAAATCCTCCCTCCCCTCTCTGACAGTTCAGGCCACATTGTCCAATACATCTTCTGATAATTATTATGAGAAGAACCTTCAGTTTGCCAAAACAACTCCTTAACAGCTCTCAGCTTTCACAGTGATAAGAGACACCCTATCAGAACCTGACTTATCAGCTGTTTGATAGTTTGATAGGCAGAAGGAAAATAGGTAAAAATTCTTGAACAAGAAGAGCACAAGAAGGATGTAGGAAAATAAAAATCAGTCCACTGAGAATGTATGATATTTCAAGACATGACAAGAGTGACAGACACAATACATCAGTATTCCCCCAGTTTAGGGAAGAAAAAAGCAGTCTAGGCAGGCTTATGCCAAATGCTGACATGAAATAACAATCTTATTTCTTTCATATGATGGAAGTATTGAATTTACTGGTAAATACACGTAATTTGAACCTTATGGAAATTGTAATAGGGTTTATTTTAGACTTAGAATTGTAATTATTTAATTTTTATCCAGCCAGACAGAAAAGCGTATACATTTTAATCAAACAGAAAACCTAGTCTCTTCTGCAAGTAGAGCCATGCAAAAACTCCCGTTGGCAGAAACCAATAATGTGATCAATGGTGCTGGAACAATCCATACACACGGGACTATCTTTGGTAGTTTAAACTGATCTTATGTGTAGTTTTTTAAATGCAGATCTTGTGATTTTTTTTTTCCAAAAAAAGTCTAAACCAGTGTTTATGAGGAACCCTTGAAAGATTCAATGAGTGTTTCAGGAATTGCCAATCAATTTGTATGCAGGGAGCTGCATTTGTGGAAAACAGGTGTCTGATGATTTGGCCCATGGCAAAATGATTGTGGAAAGCAGAACCCAATCACCAGAAGGAAGATGCTGTTCATGCAGTAACCTAACTAGACAATGGGGAAATCCTAGCTCCATATTAGGTCAACTACATAATCTATAAGAATTCTAGATTAGAACCCCAGAAAAACTGTTATTAGAACATTTGAAAACACTGTTTTAAGGGCGGGACAACTAAAGATGACTTTAACTATACAGCAAAAGGCCAGAAATCAAGTAAAAACAACATTATGAGCACATTTCTTTTTTAAAAAAAATGCCACAGAAGAATAAGCCTAAGAATCCAGTTTAAGAGAAAAAAGGAAAGAATCACACCTAAAATAACTCAAAAACAGAATAAAATCAAATGGAAGAGAAATCAAAGGCTTCACTAATTATACCTTCTTGAACCTGATAATCCTGTTATTTTATCGTGCAGAATCTTGATATTTTTTAAAGATATTTCTGATTTACATTCTCTTTTCCCGACCTTCACTCTTTCATGTGATCAGCTTGTTCACTGATTATTATGAGCTCCTTCTGACAGAAAAAAAAACCCTGTGATGGGAGCAATCAGCATTTCTGTTATGCATCAAAGAACAAAACCATGGTAATTTGCATCTCCTTTCTAAAAGAAAGATTCATGGGCAATTTATATTTACAGAGAAGTAGAGAACAATGGGTCCAAAACTATGAGTTAGCAGACCCTGAGAAATTAACTGGAATCAGAATTTTGTATGGATTTACCACACCAATATAGAATGTAAAATTGACAGGATTTTTTTTCCCCGAGTGCATGCTTCAATATAGCAGATATATATAAAACAGATTCATAGTAATGTATATAGATGTAATCCCATTTTCCTATATTAGAAATCATGAAGGAACATAATTGCACTCACCCACAATTTTAAGGACAATAGTACAGAAGCCCTGGCTATGCAATAAAGTAGCCATGGGAAAGAAAGGGAATCCCATGTTGGTTGGCACAAATTGAGGAACCAAAAATTATTAATTATTCCTTACGTTATTTCTGGGTCCTACTCAGTTTGCTTGAACAAATTAGCCATTACTGTTAAATCTATTATTTTCAAATAGACTAAAGTGTGATTATTTTAATTTAAAAAATAAACTTGAACTTATGTATTCCTGAATGTTCCACACTGAGGACTTGCTTGAGACCAAAATGTGTCCAGCTTTTCTGCTTTGATGTAATTCACTGTCTTCTTTGCTTGCTTGCTTGCTTGCTTGCTTGCTTGAAGTATTTGGGCAATATCAACATCAAATAATGAAACTTTGGATAAGATATAACAAGAAAAAAAATACAGTGGTACCTCGGTACTCTGTGTTAATTTGTTCTGGGTGGTGGAATGGATATTATTGTAATATAAATCTGAAAATTGTAATGTAAATCTGAGAATTTTTTTTTCTTAGATTAGATTCCAGTTCATCATGAACAAATTCACATGTTCCAGAATCTGAATGACATCAAAGACAAAAATGCAAAAAAACAAAACAAAAAAAAAAAAAACCAACCATGATTGATGGCTGTAGTTAAAATTAAAGTATTTCCAAAGTTGCTTCATATTTTGGAGAGAATTATTTATTGACCATGGAAAATTATATTCAGATGCTTTTCTGGAAGAACTAAAAATATTCTAACACTTTTTTTGAAGAGAGTGTTGGGATTTTGTTGCCATTACATCAAACAGATGTTGAACATATTTTAAAATTCTATTTATAAAACTTGTCATTGTTTATAGCTGTTACAACTTATGAGATATTTCCTTAATAAAACAATATTTCCCATAAGTGACACAGCTAAGATTTCAGCTAATAAAGCTTTAGGAGTTATTGACCATATAGAAATTTATTTTAAGTGAAAAGGGCAGGTAGGATCAATATATTTTGCTGCTTATACTTTAAATACAGTTTAATAGCAGCTTTCTAGTTCTTTCATGAATATGAAATAAGGTTTTAAAGCGTATAAATTATTGTTAACAACTGCATGTAATTATATAATATTATACATTATTTTCACTAAAGACATGCACTTAACATGATTTCATCCCACATGGCACACATTGTTCACATTTTATAATTTATAGAATATAACAACAAAAATGTTTTCAAAAAAATAAAAATACAGTGGTACCGGTACTTGGTGTTAATTTGTTCTGGGAGGTGGAATGTATATTATTGTGATATAAATCTGAAAATTGTAATATAAATTCATTTTTTTCAGATCCTATTCCTTTCTTCATCCCACTGCCTCCCTCCCTCCCCTTCCCTCCTTTCCTTCTTTCTTTCCTTCCTTCCATCATCCATCCATCCATCCAACCATAACAATAAAGATGGATAAAAATGTCAAAAAGTTTGAATATCTGGCACAAACCATAATAAGAGTTGAATTATTAAGTTTCCACCAATCTTAGATTGTGAATCTATTTCTAGATTACCCACACATACTAACAATTATATATTAGCAACATAGTTTGACTTAAGAAATGTACTACAGTAGAATAAAATGAGATAAAACCATGAAAAGAAATTGAACTGAAATACTGAATGGACAAACCATGATGAACTATGAAGATGAAGCCTACAAATATCTAGGCCACTGAATAACATCAAGCATGGAAAAAAATAAGCATATTATTAATCAAGAATAAATCTAAAGAGGAAGAAAATTGCTAAAGCCAAAGCTTAACACTGAAAGCAACATCAAAGTCATCAATACTTGGCCATACCTATGATATAATATACTGCTGGAATTATTAACTGGATACAAGCTGAACTGGACAGTTTGGAATGAAAAACAAGAAGACTAATGATTATTCACTCTGTGTTATATCCTCATAATGATATTAATAGATTATACCTGCCCAACATGAATGGAGGTAGATATTTATTTTAGGTCAAACAAACTACTGAAGAAGAAAAGTGTCCATTGGCTGATTATTAAAAGAGAGCCAAGAATAAGCATTTATGCTAGTTAAGCATTGGAGTTTATTAAATGTACAAAAAAGAAAAAATGAATATTGAATAACGTAATATAAACACAAACAGAATTTTGGCAAGGAACAACATTATATAGTCAATTTCTACAAAAGACTGAAGAGATAAAGATGAAGCCTGGCAATGGTTTACACCTAGAATATTAGAAAAAGAAACTGAAGGCTTGGTTTTGGCTGTTCAAGAACCAACTATTTGAAGTAATGCAATCAAAGCTAGAATTGAAAAATCCTCAAATGATTCAAAGTGCAGATTGTATAAAGAAACAAAAGATCATATACTCCATTTGTGCAAATAAACTGGTTAAAAATAACAACATAACACAGTTGTCAAAATGATTAACTGGAGCATATGTAAAATTATCATGTATCATGAAAAATTGATGGGAACACAATGTTGAAAAATTAGTTGATAATGAGCAGGTTAAAATAGTATGAAATTTCCAAATAGAAACTGATAAAATCTTAGCACATTACACATCTGATTAACCAATGTGTAAGAAATTGTGGGTTGACAATGTCAGGGAGTAGTAGAAGAAAAAGAGTTGGAGAAGATCACAAAGTATCAAGATCTGAAAATGGAAATTGAAGAAGATTATGGCATAAACTGGCCATGATGGTCCATTAATTTTTGACACATCATATGTCACATCAAATATATATTGGATGGCACTTCAAAAACTTGCACATTGAGAAAATTTCTAGCAGTCAATTGCAAAAGGTCACACTGCTTGGATCCCCATATATGCTCCACTGATACATTATGACATCTTAAATTCTTGGAATGAACTCAATGCATACGAAGGCCAATTCCAGGTAAAGAACTGGTAACTGTGACTTTACATTGTTATAAACAGATAATCATACGGGTCTGTTGAATATTGGAAATATAGAGAGTTATAAATATTTCTTTAACTTTCATTTCTTTCTTAAACATTGATCACAGGTTGATTTATCATTCAGCAGGAAAATGAAATGGCAAAAACTATGTCACCCACTGCAATACCAGCACTACCTTTTGTATGTATATCATGCCATTTCTTGCACATCTAAAAGTACAAAGCAAACTACATAAAGAAATAATCCTGATTTAATTATTGTGTGAAAGGGAGATCTAGTGAATGCTCTTGTACAAATTTATCATAGCCAAATAAATAGTGAATGTCTTCCCTAAGGAATATAACCCAGAAAATATGAACAGTATAAATCTTCACTGCAATGTTTTCTGGTGAGACTGGTAATAACAACAACAACAACAATAGTAATAATAGTAATAATAGTGATGATGATGATGATGATGATGATGATGATGATGATGATGATGTTGGAAGGGACCTTGGAGGTCATCTAGTCCAACCCTTGCTCAGGCAGGAAACCCTATACCATTTCAGACAAATGACTGTCCAGTCTCTTCTTAAAAACCTTCCAGTGTTGGAGCATTCACAATTTCTGGAGGCAGGTTATTCCACAGGTTAATGGTTCTAACTATCAGGAAGTTTCTCCTTAGTTCTAGGTTGCTTCTGTCCTTGATTAGTTTTCATCCGTTGCTTTTTGTCCTGCCTTCAGGCGCTTTGGAAAATAGCTTGACTCCCTCCCTGAATTATTTGAACACTGTTATCATGCCCCCCCTCGTCCTTCTCTTCATGACACTAGACATACCCAATTCCAGCAGCCATTCCTTATATGCTTTAGCCTCCAGTCCCCTAATCATCTTTGTTGCTCTTCTCTGTACTCTTTCTAGAGTCTCAACATCTTTTTTACATCGTGGTGATCAAAACTGGATGCAGTATTCCAAGTGTGGCCTTACCAAGACATTGTAAAGTGGTATTAATACTTCATGTGATCTTGATTCTATCCTTCTGTTAATGCAGCCTAGCACTGTGTTGGCCTTTTTGGCAACTGCAGAACACTGCTGGCTCATATTTAAGTGATTGTCCACTAGGACTTCATTCCTCTCACAGTTACTACTTTTGAGCAAAGTACCCCCTATACTATACCTGTACACTTGGATTTTCTTGCCTAAATGTAGAACCTTACTTTTTTCACCATTGAATTTCATTTTGTTACATAGTGCCCAGTGTTCAAGTCTGTCCAGATCCTCCTGTATTTTAAGCCTGTCTTCTGGAGTGTTGGCTATTCCTGCCAGCTTGGTGTCATCTACAAATCTGATGAGTTCCCCATCTACCCCCTCATCCAAATCGTTGATGAAGATGTTGAAGAGCATTGGGCCCAGAACAGAGCCCTGGGGCACCCCACTACATACTTCCTTCCATGTAGATGCAGTTCCATTCAGAACCACACACTGAGTACAGCCGGTCAGCCAGCTATGGATCCATCTGGTGGTGATGCTATCTAAACCACATTTTTCTATCTTATCAAGTATTGGTTGTGGTCTACTTTATCAAATGCCTTACTGAAGTCCGAGTAAATTATATCCACAGCATTCGTCTGATTCACTAATTTTGTCACCTGGTCAAAGAATGCAATAAGATTTGTCTGGCATGATCTGTTTTTGACAAACCCATGTTGGCTTTTAGTAATGACTTTGTTTGCCTCTAGTGTTCACTGATTCGTTGTTTGATTATCTTTTCCAGAATCTTCCCGGGTATTGAGGTCAGGCTGATAGGTCTGTAATTTCCTGGGTCCATTTTTTTTCCCTTTTTTGAAGATGGGAACTACATCAGCTCTTTTCCAGTCCTCTGGTAGTTCCCCAGTGCTCCAGGATCCCAAAAATCGAGAAACGACTCCAATATTATAACTGCAGCATGCATTGCATATGCGCAGTGTTGGAAAAGGGAGAACATACCAACAAATGCAAGGATTGTATATAAGATATTAGACTGTGCTGAGATGAACAAACTTTCCTAGAAATAAAAGACAAAGAAGCTACAGAATTTTACGAGATATGGGACATGTATTATAACTGGCTAGAATTGCGGAATAAAAATGTATGGGAAGTAATGTAAATAAATGTAAATAAACTTAAGAGATATAGGACATAGTATTGTTAAGGGAAAAGAAAAAATGTATTGTGTATTATGTTTGTTTGTAAAGAAAAAAAAGGAAAAATTAAAAATTAAAAAAGAAAAAAAGAGAAAAATATAGTTCAATGGTTCTGAGATCATATCTGCCAGTTCCTTGAGAACCTTGGGATGTAATCCATCTGGTCCTGGTGATTTGAACTCATCTAGGCTGGACAGGTGCTCACTTATCATTTTCTTGCCTATCTTAACTTGTATTTCTATTCTGTTTTTTATGGCACTATTTTTGGTAGGTTGGTCTGTTTTTTCCCTTTGTGTAAAGACAGATGCAAAAAATGAGTTAAATAGTTCTGCTTTCTCTATGTTGCTTGTCACCTTCTTGCCACTTTCACCCACTAATGGACCAATCATTTCCTTCACTTTTTTCTTGTTTATTACATGTTGAAAGAAGCTTTTTTTGTTATTTTTCACTTTGGTCACAAGCCTTAGTTCATTTTGAGCCTTAACTTTCCTCACTCCATCTTTGCAGCTCGGGCTATTTGCTGATATTCTGACTTAGTTATGTGCACCTCTTTCCACTCTCTATACTTGTCCTTTTTATCTTTCAATTTATCAGAGAGTTCTTTATGCAGCCATGCTGGTTTCCTTTGAGAGCTGTTATTTTTCCTCTTTGTTGGTATTGTGCTAGACTGGGCTTTTATTATCTCACTTTTCCAAATTTCCCAAACTTCTTGAGTTGTTTTCCCCTAGAGCATTCTCATCCATAGAATCCTTCCCAAGCCCTCTCTAAGTTTATTGAAATTAGCTCTCTTAAAGTCCAATACTCTAGTTTGACTGTGTTCTATTGCTTGTGCTTCCATAATGTTGAATTCCAATATTGCATGATCACTTCCTCCCAAGCCACTTCCTCCTGTGGCTTCAACACCTTCTATCATTTCATCTCTGTTAGTGAGAATTAGATCCAAAGTTCCCTTCTCTACTTTTTGGGAGTCAAAGTTGTCTGCTAGGTTTGCAAGGAATCTGTTTATCTTCTACTTGGTGCAGAGTTTGTCTCCCAGTTGATGTCAGGGTAGTTACAATCCCCCATTACTATTGTGATATGCTTCCTACATACGTTAGTTAGCTGACTAGAAAAAAGTTCATTTATTTCCTCTGTTTGGTTGGGTGGCCTGTAGTATATACCTATGGCAATGTCATTTTTTCCTCTTTTATATTGACCCAAATGCATTCAAGACAGTTTTCATTATTGTTGTGCTGTATTTCTGTAGAGATGTAGTTATTTCTTATATAGAGAGCAACTCTGCCTCCTCTTTTATTTGGTCTGTTTTTTTTAAATAATTTAAATCCATCTAGCTGTGTGTTCCATTTGTGGGTTTCATCCCACCATGTTTCCATAATGACAACAATATCATATCTGCCCTCATTTACCTGAATTTCTAGTTCACCCTGTGCATTGGTGTATAGACATTTGAGTCCTTTATGACTGACCCTGTGTTTACTTTCTACATAATCTGTGTGGTGCCTGACTTCCCTTATTGTCTTACCACCTATTTAGTTAGAGCACTTTGTGTGGCACTCGCTATTAGAAGCTTGATTTTGCTTGACAGCAAGGTTGATATTCTTGTCCACACACGTCTATATTACATGCACTGATAGCTCTATAATTTTTAGATTGCCAGGAACGGGGATTTTCTGTATCAATTAACTCACTGTCCTTGCTGTTTAGTTTAAATATTCCTCCAGAAAATCTGTGAATTTATAGCTGAGTAACTCAGTCCCTTTCTTTTATGGATGCAAACCATCTCTTTTGTACATTTTTTCATTGGACCAGCTACAGACATCATGACTAATATATCCAAAGCCTTCCCCTTTACACCACTCCTTTAGCCACATATTGAATTGTGCCATACGCTGGCCTTTTCCATTTTGCTCCTTATATACTAATAAAACTTATGAAAAAAGTAAGCCTACAGCCTATTCTGCAAAGTTCCTGCCCCAAGCTCTGGAAATTGTTCTGTACAGAGAGTACATCTTTTGGGGATAGATTGTTAGTGCCAAGATGTAAAATAGCCTCTACATCACAGTCCTTGCTGGCATTCTTGATTATTTTAGAAATATGCTTCTTGTCCCTACTGGCAGTAGCACCTGGAAGATACTTGACCTCTTTCAAAACCTCTGTGTCCTTTCCTAAATTTACATTCTTTATAATTGAATCACCTACCAGAAGGCAGCTTCTTTTTTTGGATGCCTTTCTGTTCTTGCATGAGTAATGTGTAGTACCTGATTCGCACTTCTCCCTGTCAAAAACAAATTCTTCATTTCGGACCATGATCCCCTGCTTATTTGAGTTATCATCACAAATACCTTTACCTGTCTCATTAATGTCCCTATTAAGGTCAGCAAGGGCATTGTATCTGTTGTGCAGGAACACAGCGAAAGCTTTGCATTTATGGTTCACAGCTCTCACCCTGCCAGATCCCACGGTTGTCCACACTGCCCTTCTCCTGCAGGATCTTTGTGGTAGAGGGGGCTGATAGCACGGAGGCTCAATAGAGTAGAGGGGCTGAACTGGACACCTAATTTCTGCCTGAAGAACACAGATTACAGACCCTAGATAAATAATCTGTCCTTGAAGACTAGTGATTTGTTTACAGATAGGACAGTTTCCAAGTTTGAAAAGGGTACTGTGAAAGACAGCTGCAAAACAAGTGTTGCACTGAACTAAGCCAGACATTCTTAGATACAGGGAATCTCAGACACACTTGCCCTGAATGTACCGCTGCTATTTTTGATTTTTAATTATATAATACTTTTCTGATGCAGCCTCCCAAAACTTACAGTTTGTAGCACTTCCCAGCAACTCTGGGCAGTTTAAATACAATGGAGATCCAATCAGAGCCTCAGCTACTTTTCTGGTGCAGCCTCCCAAATCTTACAGTTTGTAGCACTTCCCAGCAACTTCCCAGTTTAAATACAATGTCGATCCAATCAGGACCTCAGCTACTTTTCTGGTGCAGCCTCCCAAAACTTACAGTTTATAGCACTTCCCAGCAACTCTGGGCAGTTTAAATACAATGGAAATCCGATCAGAGCCTCAGCTACTTTTCTGGTGCAGCCTCCCAAATCTTACAGTTTGTAGCACTTCCCAGCAACTCTGGGCAGTTTAAATACAATGGAGATCCAATCAGGGCCTCAGCTACTTTTCTGGTGCAGCCTCCCAAATCTTACAGTTTGGTCTGTCAGGACAACTTGGTCTACCCCAAATATGGGATGGAGCATACTGCTTCCGCTTTCGCCTTTTAGCCCCAAATCTAGGAGCCTTTACAGGCAGTCACTTCTGCGACAGACTATTTGTGTGTTAAAATTAAATTTACTGACAAAAAATTAGAGGGAAAGTAGTATAGCTATTCACTGCAGTGTAAAACCAATTATACAACATTTTTTAAACTTAACTATGGATAAGTCTGAACAATAAAAGTTGTGGTTTCTGCATCAAAAATAGTATCCAATAACTTTTTGCTTTTTCGTTAAAAATGTTTCTTCATGTTTTCATTTTTCCTACAGTGATTTGAAGTACATTTATACATCTTAGACAAATTATTTGGTATCATATACAAAATGTATGTCATTTTAAAAAGTTTTATTTTAAATTATAGTGTGAATAACAATGTGAATTTCAGATCTTTTAACCATATTCATTCCCTTCAATCCTCTGAATATTATAAGCAAAATTATTGGCCATTTTACCATATTTTCTTTAAGTAGCTCTTCTTCTGTTTCAAATCTAAACAAAATTTTATACATTTATATTTATCTTTGTACATCTTTATTTTCATGTTCTATTTTATCACATTTATTTCTGTATTTTTAATATATATGTTATTTTTTAAAATAAGAAATTCTGTTATCACTCTAGACAAACTAGATTGCACATCAAGTCTACTTTCCTATTTGGGCCAATAATGCCAATCTTGTCTTGATCTGATATCAGCATATTCTTCTCCATCCAACCCATTATAAAATTTAGACAAATTATGATTTTTATACAGAGCTGAAAGTGTTGTAAAACACTTGTTGATTTCCATCAAATCATTTCCATAGTTTTATACATATTGCTGTATGGTGTTAGGAATTATTTTGTTCTACAGATATCTCATTCATGGACTTATTTCCCATTCATATACTAAAATTATCACACATTACAGATAAATTTATCTTTATTTCTACATAGCTCACCCAACCAATATATTTAGGAAATTATTTTATTCTTATCAGAATCAGTGGTGGATAAAATGCTAATGTTGCAGGATCCAATCTGGGTTGGTCACTGGGACCAGAGATTTTGTTCCCTGAAAATGCATTCTAGCACGAGTCTGAAAGCCTGAAAGACTAATCTGGTCCCAATGAGTGATTCAGGCTGGATCCTGCAACATTATCCTGGAACACAAATATTTGCCTTCATTCATGAGAATGTTAATAATTGCTGAAGAGCAGTTATTTCCTCTAAAACTATGTTGATATGATAGCTTTGTATTTAACATAGAAAATGTTATAGGGTTGTTTTTTTTTCAAATTAATTGACTTTTAAAATCCTTCCTCCTGCTCCTTGTTTAAAATATTTAAAATATTTTAAAATATTTCTCCTATGATATTTCTTAAAATTGTAGTGCAGTAGAATTATTAGGTGTATAATGACAACATACATGATCATTCATAAGTTACTTTTAAAAAAAAATGTTATACTCCCTACTGACAGGATGGTTTAGGAAAAGACTGTAGTTTATGGTGATGAAAGTTTAAAATATAATAAATTGGCAGAGATTAAGCTTGACTAAATTAAACTGATACAAGTAATGATATCTGATAGCATTATTTCCAGAAATATTGTAAAAATGAATCTGCAAAATGTTCAGACAGACCTAACTTCAGATTGACTTAATTTTAAAAATAAATTAAAAGTCACTTTTCTCCATGAAAACTTTTTATGGAGCTTTGAAACATTTTTGTTCATATTTCTATAAGCACATACATATGATTAAGTTTGACTAAAGAAATTTTAAGAATCTTACAGGAAATATCCTTTATTATGTTGAAATTGGCCATTCATCATTTAATTGAGATGTTCATGATAATATTAAACTGAAATTAGACAATATAGTTTGTTCTAAAGTAATTGAAATTCAAACATTTATCTTGCCATTCCAGTCCATGAACTATAGGGCTAAATACTACTAGATTATTGGTAATACTTGGTTTTTCATATCTGCTCATGCACCAGGACATCTATCTAGATTCATTATATTTTAATCTCTCTAAAACCATACATAAATATATACCCTGACATGTATTTGAAATGAATTTTAACAGCACATGCTGAAAGCTATGCAAAAAAAAAAAGTGATTGCAGTGTGCAGGAAGAGAGGTCTCAATATATGAAAATATGTCTATGGTTTCTAGAATAGGAGCCAGAATAAATTTGATTCTTCCCTTGAGGTTACCATAAAATGGAGGATCAGTGATAGAGTTATGAGTTATTGTTGGATGAGCGAGCACTGACAGTACTTCTGGCTTGAATTGAAAATAATGTCAAACAAACTCAGCTCAGGTAATTTAATGTTGGTGCCTCCAGCTTTATTGAGAGCATCCTTCATCAATATGATAGCATTTCCAGATAAAAGTGTCTTAGTGTAAACCATTATCATAATTTTTGAACCTGTCTATATTGTGAATGGACTTTAGTAAAGTGAAATATTTGCCATTAACTAAATATAAAAAAACTGAAAAAAGTCAGTCAGTTACATACTTTTTAAAATTTAAGAATAAAATATGCTTTCTAGAAGAAAAAATGCATGCTACAAAACGAGCTATCCATATTACAGAATTTTATATTAAAATGTCCAGTAGTTCATTTTGAAACAAAACCATAGTCAATTAAGCCTGAAATAACAAAAAGGAGCAATGGAGTTCTTTTGTTTCTATGATTGCTGTAACTTATCTTTATTTCAGACATTTCTTATCTGATGTCAGATCTAGAGGGTAAAATATGTGTATGTGTGCACCTTTCTGAATCAACATGAAACAATACAATGATATTTTTAACATTTAGCCATTTAAACAAAAACTCACATAACACACACACACTAGCAAAAAAAATTGCTTAGGATCATCTAATACAGTTGAGAGACCTTTGTGTAAAGGGCAATGCAGATGTTCAAGCCACAAATTTTCTTTAGAAAAGAACAAGGAACATAGCACATTATTGTTTGTGAATGCTGCATAATCAAGAATGCCAAAAAAGAAGTCAATTTGTGCTTCATTGATTATAGAAAGATCTTTGGTTGTGTTGATTGTGTGTCAAGCTGGAGAATGTGCTTATAAAAAAATCTCAGAACATCTCATTGTCCTCATGAAAAACTCTATACACAGGTCAAGAAGCCACTGCATGGATAGAATATTGTGAAACAGACTAGTTCCAGGTTTACAAATAAATGAGAGAAGACTGTGTACTCTCCCTGCATTTATTCAATCTTTATCTGGTACATACTGTATATTGAGAGAAGTTGGATAATGAAAGTCAAGAAGTACATGGAACATGGAACTAAAATTTAATACAAAAAAGACCAAACAAATGTTAGCAATATGGTAGCAAACTTTAAAACTAACAGTGAAGATAGTGAAGTAAAGGATACTTTCTGTCTGTCAGCTACCAACAAGAAAGGAAGTAGTAGGCAAGAAATACGCCACAGACTAACACTTAATGAAGCAGCAATGAAGTCCTTGAAAAATATATTCAATGCTAGAATGTGTCTATATCTATTAAGGTTGGAATCATGCAGGTTAGATAGAAAGACCAAGATCATTAATACTTTTGAACTTTGGTGTTGAAAAGATCACATACTCAAAGAATGAATCAACCCAAAGTTCTCACATGAGGCACAAATCACCAGGCTCATATTATCACAATAATTCAGATACATTATGCAGAAATGTATCTCTCTCTCTCTCTCTCTCTCTCTCTCTCTCTCTCATCTATCTATCTATCTATCTATCTATCTATCTATCTATCTATCTATCTATCTATCTATCTAATCTATTGATATGGTTGTAAGATTGACTGATATTGAAATACTATGAAAAAGATGAAAGTCTTGGAGAAGAATAGCAACAGGTAATTATTTGTCCTTTTTTCTGATTTCATTTTTTTAAAAAAAAATCATTGAGCATAAATGGAGAAGTAAGATTTGGTGCCTTTAACTTTCACAGCATTAATCATTTATTGGTAGGAATGACAGCTTTATCCAAACAATTTGTCCACCCCTACAACTGAGTGACACTTTCACAAATGGCTGTCCTTGTGCAACTGTGCTGAAGTTTTGGCAAATAGTTCTCTCTGTTTCTCAAATATCTTATTTTCTATACTAAATAAAAAGCCTAGTTAAAAAGAAAATTAGCTTCCTCTATCATGCCTCTCTCTCTCCCCACAAGAATGAATGAATGAATTTGTTTGTGCTTATACAATATGCCTTTTTAATCATGTATGACTCTGAGTGTCATGTAAACTTAATTAAACAAAGGACACTACCTAGAAGTGTATTTCAATATGTAGAACATATATCTATAGGGATGGATTTATTTACCTATTTTTTATTTAATTCAATTTAAATCCTTAGATTACACACACACACACACACACACACACACACAGATATAGACTGCAATAATCTAACATTAAAGACTCAGAGTTGGAATATGCCTTGAAAACAATTTGAAGTGGGAAGACAAATCCAAAGCATATGCTCAGGTTCTTGACCTGTCTTGACTGACACAGCTATGCATGAGCAACCCAGTGACAGGCTCAGCAAAGCAGGCAGCACGAGGGAATTGCTATTGTCTGAGATTGAAACTTCCAGGAGTAATCTGAAGCAAATATAAACATAAATGTGAGTTATTTGCAGATGAACTGAATTAGGATCACAAAAGGTGGTCATATTTATAAAATGGTTTCAGACAATATACAGGATTGACCTAATATCAATGTATGTGTTCTTCCTAACTAGAGATGTATAGCATCTTCATAGATATACTCATAGTTTTAAATTCTTTTTTTTTTATTTGTATTGTTTTTTTATTTCATTTTTTGTTTTTTGTTTTTTTTATTGAAAACTTTTTACATTTTACAAAAACAAATCCCCTTCCCATACCCCCCCCAACCCTACCTCACCCCCCCCTTCCCAACCTCCCAAACCCTCCCCTGGACTTCCCAGAGCTGAGTACAGGTTTAATTAAAAAAAGAAAAAAAACTTAAAACACTTTTAAAACCTAAACAAATTTAAATACAATCATCATTCTATATAAACTCCCTCCAAAAACACAAATTTAAACATTACTTTCTTTGAATATCTATATCTATAGTGTAAAATCTAATTTCTCCCTCTTTCTTTATCCTAAAACGAAAAAATAAACATATAAACCTTTGTTATACCATTAAAACTAAATACTCTTAAAAAACTTAAAGTAAATACATATTTCCTTCAATCTTCATAATCTTCTCTCCTATCCAAAAAGAAAAAACTTAAAAAACCTATAAGTCCTAAACAAATCTAAGCACATTTAATTAAACAAATTATTTTCTCTTAAAAATATTAATAATAATATTTGAAAACTAGAAACACTTTTAAATCCTAAACAAATCTAAATACAATCATCATTCTATATAAACTCCCTCCAAAAACACAAATTTAAACATTACTTTCTTTCCTAAACAAATCTAGACATTTAATTAAACAAATTATTTTCTCTTAAAAATATTAATAATATTTAAAAACCAAATTTAAGCATACTTAAAACTTGAACAAGTTATACTCCCTTCAAAACACAAATTTAAACATTACTTAAAATTTAAAACATTAGAATCCCCTCACTAAAATGAGCAAATTATAATCCCTTCAAAACACAAATTTAAACAATATTATCATTAAAGGTTCAAAACTTAAAACAACAAAATTCCCTTATACGCCTATCCATAATAAACACATTAAACATTTCAATCTTCACCAATAACAAATTCCATCCGTAAGAAACTGCATCCTTATCAGTCTCAATTATATTAGTATTATTATTAATTATTCACATTCCAGTTTTTTCCATTCTCCATTCTTCCATTCTTCCATTTCCATTCTCCATTCTTGTATCAAACTCGTAAGAAATGCTGCAAGTTCTGCCTTAGGAGACTGCTCCAAAATTCCTGAATCTCCCATCGACTCCGAAGCCAATACAGGTAAGGGTTCCTTGAATTCCTCCTTGTGTTGGTCTTTACAATTGTAAGTTGTACAAGTTATCCTCTGCCTGTTCCTCTCTTGTTGATGCCCCTCAAACTGAGATTTCCCAATTTCCATTTCAGGCAGCAATTCCACCCTTGAAGATTGCTCCAAAGACTTTGTAGGTCTAACATCTCCCAGAGATTCAGAGACCACTGAATATGAAACTTCCTTAACCTTCTTCTGTTGCTGCTTTTCTTTGGAATTGTATGCTGCACAAGTTGTCTTCTGCTCCTCAACCTGGACTTGTTGAGGCCTCTCACACAAAGATTCGCCAGTTTTCATAAATATAGGCTCTACATTCTTTTCTTCCAAAGCTTTAAACTTAATAGATGGCGATGCACATACCCCCAGGACCGAAGTATAAAAATCTTTTGCTTGAGAAACAGTATTAAGTCTATAACATGTCCCCAGGTAGTTCACCACCATTCCAGTCGGAACATCCCATCTAAATAAAATTTTTCTCTTTTTAAGTTCATTTGCTAGAAAAGCAAACTCCTTTCTTCTTCTTAAAATTTTAGATGGGATCTCCTTAAAAATTATAACATCTTGTGAAGCAATTTGAAATCTCTTCTTATAATAGGCTTGCACAATTTCATTGCGTAAAGATCTTTTACCAAAGTAAATTACCACATCTCTTGGCAGATTCTTCTGTGCTGCCACCACAGAGTTAACCCTAAATAATTTTTCAATTTCACTAAGTATTCCCTCTTTTTCTTTATTCAAAATCAATGCAAAGTCCTTTGCAACCATCTCTTTCAGATCTCCTTGCAAAGACTCTCCCAGGCCCCTAATTCTTAAGACATATTCCATTTGTCCATATTGAAGCATAAGAATCTCATTTTCCATTTCTTTTTCCATACTTTCAATTTTCCCCTCCATTATGTCCACTTTTTCAGCTACCTCTTCCACATGGGAGTTCACCTTTTCAAGAACAGAAGCAACTCCTTCTAAAGCCAAAACAAAATCTTGTCTCAAGATCTTATTATTTTCCTCTAAAATCTTTTTCATTTCTGCCCTAATTTGAATTATAACATCTCCCATCATGTTTGCAAATCCTTCATAGTTATTAGCTGACCCCCAGAAGAGGGTGAAACTGTTGATTTAGAAGCTGTAGAAATCCCTGGACGCTTTGGAGCCATCTTAAAGAAAAACCTTTAGTCCTTCTTAAAAAATTATAAAAATTCCTTCAAAAATCATAACTCCCTCCAAAGAAGGTCATTATAATAAAAAGAAAAAAGGGAAAAAAAAGAAGAGAAAAGGAATTAAAAAAAGCTTTACTCCTTCTTAAAAATTGCAAAAATTAAACAGAAAAAAGTCCTTCAGAAAAGGGTCATTACAATAAAAAGAAGGGAGTTCAAAGGAAAAAAAAAAGGGAGAAGAAGGAAAAAAAAATAATTAAATAGAAAAAGTCCGTTCCAAAAAAATACTTAAAGATACCAAAAACAACCATTCCAATCATAAGAAAATAAAAAGAGAAAGGGAAAGGAAAGAAAGAGAAACACCAAAAAGCCTGCCGGTCAGCATTCTAACTTCCAGAAAAAAAACACCGAGAGATTTGCCGATCGCCATTTTACTTTCCCTTTCAACAAAGAAAGAAAAATAAAAAGAGAGAATAAAAATAGAAACAAGTCTTAAAACTTAAAATCCAAATAAGTCAAAGAAAGCAAAAACTAAATCCTCTACTCAGCTCTGTCCGTTTATAAAAAAAAAAAAAAAAAAAACTCACCAGTTCTCTTTAAGCACAGAGGTGTTTGCAGCGGCTCGTTTTGTCCCTGAGGACAAAAACAGCTGGGAAGCGGAGACAAGTCTGAACTCCGTGGGAGCACTCCTTTCACCCCCCCCCAAAAAAACTTGGGGGTGCAAAAGAGGCTCTACCACTATTCAGACACTCTCTACCCCCCCCTTTGCCCGGGAGGGGGATTTTGAACCGCTGAACAGCTGATGTCTGCTGTTCATAGCGGTTCTTACACTTACCCAGGAGGACGGCTACAAAGTAGCCGCCACCGCGCGCGCAAAATCCACCGGAAGTCCATAGTTTTACATTCTTAATGTGACATAAAGGGCATCCTTACTGCTGTTTAGTAGATGGCTAGATGATGCTGAAAGGTATTGTAAAATACAAAGAGATATTCTCCTTATAGCATAAAATGTAGGAAAGAACAGTGTACTTTCACTTATTTAAGATCCCATCTAAATATCATCCCCCAAATTACAATTAATAAATATTAGGATTATGTATTGCATCTGTCCAATGAACAGAATGCCTAGGTCAAACTAAAATGAATCAAAATATATGTTAATCAATGTTCCCACATATTTAAAAGAAATGTAAATTTCAATACTACCAGACAGATATCTTTTTTCTTCTTCAAGCAAAGCTCATTTATGGCAAAGCATGCTGTTTAAAAAACTTAAAAACAAAACCCTTCCCAGAAAATTTCCCCAAAATTAAGTGACAATTATCCACTTGTAACTGGCTCCCTAGATATTGACCATAGTATTTATGAAACAATATTATTAACCCCCATTTAAAAATATAATGTGACTGAATATCCAATAAAATCTCATAATGTCTTCTTGGCTAGAGTGTAATATAGATTCTATGTTCTAGTTTTGTTATCTTGACCTTTTCTACATATTCCTTCATGTTCCTTCATGTTATAAGCCATGAGCAGCTGTTCAAGATAGAATAGAATCAAAAAAAATATTCTTTGTTTTATTTATTTACTTTCAGGCTTAAGCCAACAAAACACAAATATAGATTTTAAAATATAGAAACACCAATAAAATATAAATATAGCATTTAAATTATAAGATTAAAACAAAACAAAATCCTGAAACAATTAATATCAAGAAGAGCATATTACTTTAACATTTTGAAATCTGGTGCTAAAGAAAATGTTTATTTCCAAATATTTAGCATAGAAAGTAAGGCCTATGGTAAAATATTTTAGTCATGGCTAAATTAACAGAGAAATATGAATATATTAGTAAAGGCTAATAGTTTTGGAAAAATGTAAAAGTCTGAAGATTTCAAAATAAGCTATCATACTATGACAATGCCTTTGCCACTGGTCCCAATTAGGGTTGTAGTTATTATTTATTTACTTATTGCCATCAGTACTCCTTACCAATCATCTCTTTTCAAACAAAGAACTTTTAAAAAGGTCAAGTATAAAAAATGGAAAGAGGGGCACATAACTAAGATAGAATATCAGCAAATAGGCCAACCCTGCAAAGATAAAGTGAGGAAAGCTAAGGCTCAAAATGAACTTAAGGCTTGCGACCAAAGTAAAAAATAACAAACAAAGCTTCTTTCAACATGTAATAAACAAGAAAAAGGTTAAGGAAATGATTGGTCTGTTATTGGAAGAAAGTGGCAAGAAGGTGACGAGCAACAGGAAGAAAGCAGAACTATTTAACTTGGATTTTGCATCCGTCTTTACACAAAAAGAAAAAAAAAACAGTCCAACCTATCAAAAACAGTACTATAAAAAAAAGATTAGAAACAGGCAGGAAATAGGCAAGAAAATGGTAAGAGAACACCTGTTCACCCTAGATAAGTTCAAATCATCATGACCAAATGGATTACACCGCAAGGTTCTGAAAGAACTGGCAGATGTGATCTCAGAACCACTGAATATATTTTTCAAAGATCCTGGAGCATAGGGGAACTACCAGAAGACTGGAAAAGAGCTGATGTAGTTCCCATCTTCAAAAAAGGAAAAAAAAAATGGACCCAGGAAATTACAGACCTATCAGTCTGACCTCAATACCTGGGAAGATTCTGGAAAAGATAATCAAAAAACAAATCAGCAAACATCTAGAGGCAAACCAAGTCATAACCAAAAGCCAACATGGGTTTGTCAAAAACAGATCATGCCAGACAAATCTTATTGCATTATTTGACCAGGTGACAAAATTAGTGAATCAGAGGAATACTGTGGATATAATTTACTTGGACTTCAGTAAGGCATTTGATAAAGTAGATCACAACCTATACTTGATAAGATAGAAAAATGTGGATTAGACAGCATCACCACCAGATGGATTCGTAGTTGGCTGACCAGCCACACTCAGCATGTGGTCCTCAATGGAACTGCATCTACTAAAGGAAGTGTGTAGCAGGGTGCCCCAGGGCTCTGTTATGGGCCCAGTGCTCTTCAACATTTTCATCAATGATTTCGATGAGAGGATAGATGGGGAACTCATCAGATTTGCAGACAACACCAAGCAGGCAGGAATAGTCAACACTCCAGAAGATAGGTTTAAAATACAGAAGGATCTTGACAGACTTGAACATTGGGCGCTATGTAACAAAATGAAATTCAATGGTGAAAAAAGTAAGGTTCTACATTTAGGCAAGAAAAAACAAATGCACAGGTACAGTATATGTGGTACCTTGCTCAATAATAATAAGAGAGGGATCTCAGAGTCCTAGTGGACAATCACTTAAATATGAGCTAGCAGTGCGCTGTTGCTGCCAAAAAAAGCCAATACAGTGCTAGGCTCCATTAACAGAGGGATAGAATCAAGATCACATGAAGTTAATACCACTTTATAATGCCTTGATAAGACCACATTTGGAATACTGTGTTTTGGTCACCACGATGTAAAAAAGATGTTGAGAATCTAGAAAGAGTACAGAGAAGAGCAACAAAGATGAATTAGGTGGAATTAAGTATGTCTAGTTTAATGAAGAGAAGGACTAGGGTTGATATGATAGCAGTATTCCAATATCTCAGGGGTTGCCACAAAGAAGAGGGAGTCAAGCTGTTCTCCAAAGCACCTGAAGGCAGGACAAGAAGCAACAGATGGAAACTAATCAAGGAGAGAAGCAACCTAGAACTAAGGAGAAACTTCCTGACAGTTATAACAATTAATCAGTGGAATAACCTGCCTCCAGAAGTTGTGAATGCACCAACACTGAAAGTTTTTAAGAAGAGACTGGACAACCATTTCTCTGAAATAGTATAGGGTTTCCTGCCTGAGCAGGGGTTGGACTAGAAGACCTCAAAGGTCTCTTTCAACTCTATTATTATTGTTATTGTTAAGAAGACCATGGGAATAACTGGAAAGCTAAGAATGAGTTATCCTTCAGGATAAACAAGAATATGTACCTATTTCAAGTCCTACAAAAACATAGACCATAAAACATGTGATAATAGAGTTGGAAGGAACTTTGGAGGTCTTCTAGTTCAACCCCCTGCAGGAGACCCTATACCATTTCCGACAAATGGTTGTCCAGTCTCTTTTTGAAAGCGTCCAGTGATAGACATCCACAACTTCTCAAGGCAACCTATCCATTGATTGATTGCTCTTACCATTAAGAAATTTCTCTTTAGTTCTAGGTTACTTCTTTCCTTGATTAGTTTCAACCATTATTTTTGTCTTGCCTTTTCGTGCTTTGAAAAATAGTTTGACCCCCTCCTCCCTTTGTAGGAGCCCTTAAATACTGGAATAGTGCTATCATATCCCCCTAGTCCTTCTTTTCATTAAACTAGACATATTTATTTATTATTTATTTATTTATGAGACTTATATACCGCTTTAAGTGCAAGCACTCTCTAAGAGTGTACACCAGTAAGCAATGTATATATATATATATATATATACATTGCCCCCAACAATCTGGGTCCTCATTTTACCTACCTCGGAAGGATGGAAGGCTGAGTCAACCTTGAGCCGGTGAGATTTGAACTGCTGACCTGCTGAACACAGTCAGCTAAAGTGGCCTGCAGTACTGCACTCTAACTGCTGCGCCACCTCGGCTCTAACTCTAACTGCTGCGCCACCTCAGCTCGGTTACAATTCTTGTAACCATTTTTGTTTATTATATTCAGTTAACTCTTTACTCAGAATTTCCTCTGTTTTTTGGACATTTTGTTTTTAGGAATGGGAATAAGAAAGAGCAAATTGATCTCAGCAAGTTTATTTTTTCTCCGTGATTATGTTTTCTTGTTTGCTTTTTTAAAAAGTTGCAGTTTACATTTTATCTTAAAGTCATATGACTAAATTCCTCCTCTGAGATTAGCTAAGAACTTTAGGCTTGACAGCAAGATTTTGTAGCATAAAGCTGGATGTTTTTGAGAGTTTTTATTATTCACTTGGTAGATCACACTGACAAACATGACTGAAAATAAATGAAAATATACAGAAAAATAAGGCAAAATTTAATTAGAAATGAAACAAACCATTCTATGGTATAAATTCAGTCTTGCTCAATAATGTTTTTATAAGCCCAGATGTTTCAGATTATTACAAGTGAGAAAAGAAATCTTTGTATATAAAGCTAGTTTATATTTTAAAACTCTCAGTTATTTTTAAAATATATGTTTGTTTAAGGAAACTCTATTGTTGATAAATTTGTGCTGGTGGGAACAGAGAAGAATAAATGATTTTGGTAAATTGATATTTGGGAATATTTTTGTCTTATTCTTTTAAAATACTTTATTCTTCCTGATGGCATTTTTTATAGTTTTCATCAAATTGTCATTTCCCCACAATCAGTTATAGCAAGAAGTGCATTATTAAACTCTTCTAATGTGCCTTGGGTGGAATTTAAGGTGTGAATTTTATGATAATATTCATTTTGAAATACCATTGCTTAGGAGGTATAATTTATTATTTTAATACCCTGTATTACCCTTTTTTCTTAAAAATAAGAGAAGTTTTAGAAAAAGTGCTTTTATATGACTTAACCACTGGAAGTGAGACATGCTACATAAAATTCCACTTTAGCAATTATTTTATATAAAACATATTATGCAATATTCGTTTCCTCCCCTCCTCTTCCTTTCCCCCCTTGGAATTTTCTGTTCCATATTCCGTGGGAAAAAGGACAAGTCATAGCAGTCTTTTCCCATTTCTCAATAGCTATAAATTAGCAATTTAAGTGATTGATAAAATCATTTACCCCACTAGTGTTTCAGCAATATACAGGCACGGGCATCTTAATATTGTTGGAGGCAAAACACAAAAACAAAAAAAAACAAGAACCACAGAAAGTGTGTTGACTATGAAATAATTTGCTGTTGAGGCTGCTCCTCTCTTATTACTATTTAGGAAGTTTACATCTTGCTTAACAAACTATTCAGGTTGCCATATACAAACTTAAAAGTTTTTATATTTAATAATGGTAATTACATTAATAGTGGCCTATATTTTTAAGAATATATAGAAGCTGTGTTTATATTTAAAAACAAAAATAAAAGAGGAAAATTCCACACAATAATCTCATAGTCAAGCATTTACAGATTAAGTAATGCAGGTGGTTTGACAATTGTACAAACAGCCATTTGACATGTGCATCATAAATCAGGAGCTCAGCAAATAGAACAACATCAATGTCTATGTGCTTCTTGGCTCAGTTCCAAGGATAACACAATATGACAAGGTTATTAACACTGTTGACACATTCTGAACAATAATAATTTTCATATGGATACCACCATAAAATTTTCCAGAACAGCTATGATGATAATATTTGTTAATTGCTCATTCTTGCCTGACCTGAATAAATCATTTGTTGCTGACAGGAATGAATGGAAACGTGACAAAATATCTTATTAACTAACTACTGAAAGTAAGATTTCTTCTGCTCCTTAACATACTTGAGAAGCCCTTGTCAACCTTTGGTCATTATTTTTATTCATACTTTTGTGAGCAAGACATTGATTTACAATATAAAATGCCCAATAATGTTTTGACAACATCTTATAACATTTTCTAAAGAATTGGAAGGAATCCAGCAGTTCTTATTGCTTTATCATTGGCAAACAACACCAGATGTTGAATTCATTTGGGAATTGGTAAATTAATAGATTTTGAGACTCGTTTCTATAAAGTATGCCCTGACCTATGTTGTTCTTGAATCTTGATTATTTTGACATTGTCTCTAGGGGGAAAAAAACATTGTCAGCAATCTGAGAACAGACTTACAGGTTACTTGATTGTATTAAAAGGTTGAGCCATCCTATAAATCTGAAAAAAAAACTTACTGCAGAAATTTTAGACCATAAGAAAAAGTCATTGAATCAGCTTAAAAAATCATATATTTTATATTGTGTAAACTCAAAAAGTGTTCAACCTGTCTATTCCATAAGAGTTCAGATATATGGAAAATAATAATATCAAATCCTTTCCAGTAATAAAGCTTCACTTGTGGGTCTATATCTATCTATCTATCTATCTATCTATCTATCTATCTATCTATCTATCTATCTATCTATCTATCTATCTCTCCTTTCCAATTGCTTAATGTATGATTTATTTATTTATTTTACATACTATATTGGATCTCAATAAGAAAAATGCATATAATCTTACAGATGCTAAATTGCTGAAGGCTCCTTATACAATTTCATTTATTGTTGTTAATTTTGTTGTACTCAGAAAACAAAATATTTTAAAAAATATTTTTAAATTTACGTATTAATTTTTCCACCAAGACACAGGGTCATAAATAAATAAAGTGAAAAGTGATGGCCAAGCTAGACCAGTGGTGGCGAACCTATGGCACACGTGCAGAGGCGGCACTCGGAGCCCTCTCTGTGGGCACATATGCCGTTACCCCAGCCTTGCCTCCCCCATGAGCCCTTCCTCACCAGCAGCCCCCCTGGAGGAGAGTCACCCCTGAGCGTGGCCCACGTGGAGCAGCACAACCAAGGACATGACAGCCAGGTAGCATAGACAAGACTCTGCCTTCATGCCCCATCGCACACAGTTGATGCTGCAAGGTACGGGGAAGGGGTGTGGCCACCATGGCACTGCTGGGCTGCCTGGGCAGACCCTGGAGGCAGTAAGTGGCCCTGTGGGCAGGCAGGGCAGGGGGACAGGGTAGGGGCAGAACGGGGACGGGTCCAATTTTGGGGTACTCAGTCTCTAAAAGGTTCGCCATCACTGTTATAAACAGTAAGATCTTATCAACATAACCTAGTGTTCTAACACAAAAATAGCCCATAACCACATCTTGAGAATATGAATACATAACATAATCCTCAGCCTGCCCCCAGCCTATTACAAAGACAATATCTACCCACTATTCATTGCTTTAGGTCAAAAATCATATTTTGACACTTTTGTGAGTGCATCAGGTCGCCTGTTCTTCATTTCCTTGTATGCAAATGCATGTGTTTCAATTAGCTACTGTTTATTGTAGCAAGAGTGATCTCTTCTCTCTGGTCACTACTGCTTTACCATTTCATCTTCAACTTCTGGTTCAGTAAAACAGTGATATGTATTTTTTTTACTTCTGACAAATTCACTTTTAGAATGGTAACAGACTAGAAATTTAGTTTATGTTACAAATTCACTAATAAAAAAAGCAGAAGGTGGACCTTCCTTCCTTCCTTCCTTCCTTCCTTCCTTCCTTCCTTCCTTCCTTCCTTCCTTCCTTCCTTCCTTCCTTCCTTCCTTCCTTCCTTCCTTTTTATCTTCAGGGATTAACACAAAGTTACCATTTCAAAGACTTGCCATTGGAATGAAAACTGTTTGGTGCTTCCTCCCTTCAATGAATTGAGAGATAAAGGGGAAGTCAACAATTGGAAATATTGGTAACAATTGTCTGAGTAGAACACCTGGCCAACATTGTTTCTCAAAGATTAAATTGATTCTATTCTATTTTAAGCCCCAGTGTCACTGAACAAGCAGTACTTATGACCAGATCTCAAAGTTATGGCCATCATAGTGCCCACACAATCATGTTATAACAATTTGATCACTTGGCAAGGAGCTAGTACTTATGACAGTTTGCACATATAACTGGTCACATGATTCCCTATTTCTGACCTTTCCTACCAACTTCTCATAAGTAAAGTCAATGGACAAGTCAACCAAAAAGCTTATTTGGTAAGTCCTTCTTGCCTTCCTGCACTCTGCTGTACCAGCTACCTTTCCCAGCCTTTGACACCATGCCAGGTCTTCCAAATTCTTCCCTGCCTTCTTCAAACTCATGAGAACCCTGTGCTGGCTCTCTCAAGGCCACCTGGCTTTCCCACCTCCTTGACACAACCCACCCCCTTTGGTGAAACACTTAGAAATTGCAATTTTGTAATTGAAGCTTGGAGGATTGAATTCTAGAAAAATAATTGTAATGAATTAAAAATTATCACAGTACAGCCACTTATAATAAATTCAAGAATCTCACATTTTATGCACAAACATTTATCTGAAATTTTTTTTCCCTTTTGGAGGAAAAAAAACACAATTACAATAATACAAACATGTTGAAATATATTTACACAAGTCCAGCTCCAGAGCTTTGGATTGTTTTAAAAAAGAGAGAGCCATACTGTATGAATGTGTCTCTCTATGTGTGTGTGTTTGTGTGTGTATAGCATATTTTATTTTGACATTTACGTCTGCATTTATAACAGCTATACTTTAAAAAAATTATATGTCATACATACACACACATTCTTTCGTGCCTCATCCTCCTGCTCCATCCGCCCACAGCCAGTGGGGATGTCTATCGGCTTACCACAGGCTCTGGGCAGATGGAGCAGGAGGATGAGGCACGAAAGAACGTGCACATGCCCAGGACGGGAGGAAGGAAATCAGAGAGGGGAAGATTGACAGGAATGGATGACAAAAGTCAGGAACAGTATGTAGATCAGCAGACAAGGGGGGGGGAATGGATGATGGAAGGCAAGAACGGCATACAGATTGACAGGTTGGGGGGGAGAAAAACCGGAGAAGGGAGGATTGACAGGAATGGATGACGGAAGGCAGAAACAGCATATAGATCGGCAGGTCAGGGGAGGAGGAAAACCGGGGGAGGGAAGATTGGCAGGAATGGATGATGGAATGCAGGAACGGCATGTAGAACAGCAGGTCAGTAAGGAGAAAAAGGGAAAACCCATGGCAGGACTCTGGTAATACCGGATTGGAAAGTGTACCCTATAACGAGTAGGAGAGAGCAACTGGAGAGCCCATCAATAGCAGCAGTACGGGGAGGGGGAGGTTTGATAAGGATGACAGAGGAAAAAAAGTGCAAAATTGGAGTGCAAAGAAGAGAGGGCGGGACGACTAAGGCAATTTCAGGCAATCAGGAAAAATGGCCCTATCACATGGGCAATGAGTAAGCAGTTAGATTGGCAAGGGTATAAAAAAAACATCCCCACCCCCTGAACCCCACTCTGAGGATGCTGGCAGAGGACCAGCAAAAGCTAAGTTGTTTTTTAACTTTGTATATAACTGTTTTTATTGTTTTAAGTATTGTTTTAATAATAAACAACTAGTTTATACCTCTCCCGGAGATCGAGGATTGCATTATTGAACAAATATGCCCGGGATCCACATATACATACATATATATAAAACCTCTAAAGTACAGTTTGCTATTATAAATGTAGATGTAAATGTCAAGTTAACATATGACATGTACTGCAGTATTATACTCATGATAGGACTCTTAGCATTTACTTTTTATAATTCTATTTTTCTGAACAATTTTGAAGAGAAAATAATTTAATAAACAAGCATGCTTAGTGAAAATTAAAAAAAAATAATATTTAAAAAAGCATTTAGCAGAAGTATTTAATCCCTCTTTTGTTCTCTATGTGAAACATCTCAGTTCTCAACAATCATTTTCTTATAACAAAACTTTAAAAAATATTTATGTAATTACTAAATCTTTTAATAAGTCTTAAAAGAGTGACAATGGGGTGACATGATAGCAGTTTCCAGCTTTTGAGGGGCTGCCAAAAAAAAGATCAGAGTTGATATATTCTCCAAAACACCTGTGGGCAAGACAACTAGAAACAGGTGAAAGATTATCAAAGAGAGATCCAATCTAGAATTAAGAAGAAATTTCCTGACAGTAGAACAATTTATCAATGGAACAGCTTTCCTCCAGCAGTTGTGGATACTCCATCATTGGAAGTTTTTAAAAAGGGATTGGACAACCATTTGTCCAGAATGCATAGGCCTTCTGCTTGATCAGGGGGCTGGTCTAGAACAGGGCTTTTCAACCAGTGGTATGCGTACCATCGGTGGTACTTTGGCACCTGGCAAGTGGTACGGAACTGACCTAGAGAAGTGGTAGCAGGGGGGGGGAGGAATGAGCTGAAGCAGTGGCAGTGCTGCACAAGCCTTGAGGGAGAGACAGCTGGAGTTGCAGGGCTGTCAGGACTTGGCAGAAGCCCCAGGATCAGTGCTGGGCTCCAGCTGATTGTCACTTCTGAAAGCAGTGTATAGCTGAAGGTGCACGGAAAAGGAGGGGGGAGAGAGGAGAGGATATAAAAAGAGGAGATTTTGGCAGGAAAGGGCCAGAGAGGGGCTGCCTCCACCCCGCCCCATGGGCATGTGCATAGAAGGCACAGAGTGCCCGCCATCTCTGCTGACTGTCCCTGCTGTCCACTCAGAAAGAAAAGAGGCAACCCAAGGCTGACCAGGTGCTGATTTACAACCTCGTAGCTACCATCAAAGCCAGGACACGCTCAGCCTTAGATCCACGGAGCTGCGAGCAGGAGGGTTCATATTTTTTCTCCCCTCCATCATTGCCTCTGTGCCTGAAGGGCCTCTGAATGGCTCTCAGCTCACCTCTCCCAGACCCCTGCATATGTGTGTGTGTGTGTGTGTGTGCACGCGCGCGCGCATGTGCACACATGTATGCGTGGGGGAATCTCACCTCTTGCAGCCCCACGCTGTGACATTGGGGAGGAAAAGAATGGGAGAGATAAGAGAAGCTGGGATGGGAGCTTCTTGTAGCCTCCCACAGAGCTGGAGGTGGGAGCTAAGGAGGGCAGGGCACGATGCAATCAGTGGCACATTGAGAAAAAGAAACAAGTACTCAAAAAAAAAAAAAAAAACAGTTTCATTTGTTTGCAGCCTGTTATCACAGAAGGTCTCTGTTGAGGATGCATACACACACACAAACACACAGACACACAAACACATGCACGGGTCTGGGAGCTGAGAGCCATTCAGAGGCTCTGCCTATCACTGCCTGCCGGTTGCCACCTCTGCCGGGAGCCTCTGGCAGCTTAAATAAAAAAAGCAGGGAAGGAAGGAAGGAGGGAGGGAGGGAAGGAAGGAAGGAGTCAGGGAAGGAGGGAGGGAAGGAAAAAGGAAGGAAGGAAGGAGAGGCAAATTGATTGGAAATGCCCCAGTTCAAAGAAGAAAGCAATTTTGTGTTCTGTTTTGTCACAGATAGAACTTTGTTGGCAATCCAAGTTAACATTGGTATTTTTGAATTGTGAGCTCTTAGGAAAATATCCCTTTATTGTGTGTTGCTAACAGTGGGGAAAACAGGACAAAGCAGAGTTTGGGGGAAATGTTTTCCTTTGCTATATTTCCAGTCTGAATTAGACCAAGGCAGGGTCCCTACAGGAGAGCTTTTTTAAGGATTATGTATTAATAGAAAAGCAACTAAGCTATCTCTTTTCTTAAATGCTAAAGCTGTGGCACATAAAAAAATGGAGGAGCTCTGATCAACTATCACAGCCATAATTTTGACAGTTTTGCTGTACTGTTGTCTGCGGATGCCCCCACTAAATGAAAGCATGAGATAAACTGAGCCTGGTTTTTTTCAATCTTTTAAGTGGCCATAAACTACTAGCAAAAGTGGCATTTGATCACAAGGCAAGGAGCCATCAAGAAATGTTTCCCCTTTTGCATTTGAGCATCCAAGAAGGGACAGGAAAGGAGAAAGGGAAAGAGGAAAGACAAAGAAAAACATGGGAAGTGGGAAAAGAACAAGGAAGGAAAAAGAAAGAAAGAGGGGAAGGAAGAAAAAAGAAAGGAGAAGAAAGAGGGAAGAAAAAAAGAAAAGGGAAAAAGGAAGAAAGGAAGGAAAGATGGAAGAAAAGGAGGAAAGAAGGAAGGAAGGAAGGAAGGAAGGAAGGAAGGAAGGAAGGAAGGAAGGAAGGAAGGAAGGAAGGAAGGGATTATAATGACAAGAAGGGAGGGTCTGAGGGAAGTCCTGCCTTAGCACTTGGTTACCAGCAGCCCTGCTGCCCTTTTGCCATCCCCTTGCCCCCACCTCATGGCCTATCCTGGTGGTCTCCCATCCTATTGCGAAGGATACTTTGGTTACAAAGCTAGGTTCCTCACATGGAGAGGGAGTTGGCCTCCTTCTGACCCATGCACTTTGTCTTTCTGCACCCACCATGAGAAAACTGGCCAAGGAGGGTGAGCACAGCAGCAGCAACAGCTTCGAGGAGGAGATGAGCACAGCCAGGAACCCCCTCAGGAAAGTGGGGCTGGACTGGGTTGAACTGGAGGGTCCTGGTGCTCCAGGAGCTCAAGGTCCAGGCTGGGTGCTTGCCATCTGCTGCCCAGGGCTCCAGGGAGCCCGCACAGCATCTGAGAGTCTCCATTACTGGATCCAGGGGTCTCCAGTGGAGGGGGTGGGACTGGGGTGGGCACCAGGGCTTACTTCTCTATGCAGCCCACTCTGCATGCCCACTCCAGTCCCACTGGAGACCCCTGGATCTCCCCCACAGCCCTGCCCATCTCCCCATAGTGCACCTTGACCTAAGTGATGTTGAGCTGGCCACACCCCCCAGCCATTGACTTTGCTTGTCAGAAGGTTGCAAAAGGGAACCACATGACCCTGGGACACTGTGACCATCAGAAATATGAATCAGTTGCCAAGCATCCTAATGTAAATCACATGACCCTGGGGATGCTGCAACAGTCATAAGTATGAAAAATGGTCATACTTTTTTCAGTGCCGTTGTAACTTTGGACAGTCACTAAGCAAACTGTTGTAAGTTGAGGACTACCTGTACTTTATTACTTTTTTTCCTTTGGGAGGGGTCATCAAGTTTTTGACACCTTGTAGATGACTGGTGGTATTTGAATATTACCATATCCTAAAAGTACAATCAGTGAAAAGGGTGAAAAGCCCTGGTGTAGAAGACCTCCCAGGTTCCTTCCAACCTATGTCCATGAATTGCTTTACTATTTACATTAAGGTAAATTACAGAAAATTGGATAAAAAATATCCAAAGATTCCTTAACCACAATAAAGTTTGGGAAATCAAAAAGTTATTTGTATTCATCTAGAATAGCCAGGACTACTCCTTCTAACTTCAGTTATACAAGAGGTCATACAGACTTTTGTAACAATAAACTACAGAAACTGTAATGAAGTCCCTTTCAGATTTTGGCAGATATTAAAGGAGACATGAAATTACTAAAAATGCAATGCTTGTAAGGAATTATCCTTCCCTCTCTTTCTCTTTACAAATGTAAATTTTGCTAAGAGTTAATAGCAATGCTGGCTATAGCGATAAAATTCCCATTGTGAAGAGATGGAGCAAGCATATAGAAAATATCAAAATATAAATCTCATCAATACTAATTATATTAATGCAATCAGAACTGAAAATCCTTTTGTGAACTTGGCTAGACTCTGCAGATCTTTGTATCCATATTGGGCAGATATATTGTAAAAATCCTCATTCTGGTGTTTTATTTCTATTTCTAGCTGATATAACTCAATGAGAAACTGAGCTGGATGACCAATTTTTAACCCAGTCTCCTTACAAACCTTTACTTTTTCTTCTTTGAATCTATTATGGTCTTCTTATCAGCCTGGACTTGAGCCCAGCCAATTTGATTACAAAACAGTCAGAGGCCTATTAAGATCCTCCACTGAGCTGCAATTACTAAGGATGAAGTTGTGCCTCCCAGAAACTGAATCTAGGCTTCCAGCATAGTATTTCCTTAGACCTATCAGAAGCAGGAGGAAATTTTGGTGAGTCAGGTTTCATAGTTGACTGATCACTAGTCACCTGAACAGACAAATGAGTAAAGGAACACGTGTGGACAAATGACCAAGGAACACACACTGAACTCTTTGAAACAGTTATTGACAGGGACAAAATATATTCTTTTCATTGCCCCTTAAAGATTTGGAACTCCATTTTTCATGCTTTCAATTTTACTTCTCCAACAGATCACATCAATTCTTGGTCCAGATAAAAACTGTCACCATGCGGAATATCTAAAGCATGAGAAAGTTAAATTAAGATAATTCATCTCAGACTCTTCACAGTTTCAGAGAGAGCTTGGGGATTTATGTAGCAATTTGACAGGAAGTTCTGTCAAGTGCCTAGCTGGTCTCTGGAATCATGAAACAAAAGAACACTTGACTCTGATGGGATTCCAGCATTCTCCCAAAGAAGCAAGTTCCCATCTGGAAGTTTTGGTACACAGTTACTCCTGGATATGCAGGTAGAGTCCATGGACAAAGATGTTTTCATCCAGATTCAACATTTCCAGCCCTATTTAGTTCCTGTAACAATGATTTATCACCACCACAATGAACTACTGCAGTACACTTTATACACTGGACTGTCTGGAGACCACCTGTAAGCTAACAATTTGTGTAGAACATAGCAGCAACAATATGAGCAGAATAATATTTTGTACTGAAGTTAGCTTACAATATCACTGCTTTTTCTTAGACATCTTATTTTCTACAACTTTCAGGATTTTTTTGTTTTGTTTTCAATGTTTTCTTTGGATGGTTTCCAAACACGCAGATATCAGGTTCATAACCAGTTAATTAGAGAAGAAAAAATAACCATGTTTTCAGTAATTCAGACATATGGAATACAATATTTACAAATCACTTTCCTACCCTTGCTTTTATTTATGTCTCATCTATTTATAACTATATTGGCACTTTTTGCTGAAATACATCTGAATAAAATCAAATAAATATGATTTATTCTATATGTTGTACTTGTGCTAAGAATGTGATTCAATAGAAAGTAAACCATTAGCAAAATAAAACCTGTATGTCAGGTTTTAGCCACCATTTGGCAGATATCATTTTATAGTTCCTTGAGACATATAAGGAAGGGTAGATAAGTAACAATTAATCCTGCTATTTTATGTACAATTTAGTGAAGAATCAACCATTCTTTAAATGAAAAGGAAAGCCAAGCAGTTTGCATAAATTATGATTTTTACTGCCCTTGAAACCATGTTGATTCCCTCAAACTATTTACATGTTTTTTTAAAAAAAATGTTAAGGATTGTAACATATGAAATAATAATGTTTTAGAAATATTAAATCAGGAATGAAGAGGGTAATAGAAATTGTGAGGTGAGTTATATTGCAGATTGGTTTAGCATTTCAATGACAAGGATAAGTGTAAATAAATATAATATGATAGGACAAAGATGAAGGAATACCATCTAAAAGATATCTTTATATTTTCAGTTATAAAAATGTTTTGGGGTGTAATTGCGATATAATTCTAAATAAAAGAATTAAAACCAGTCTTAATCAACCATAATATAAAAATATTTATTTGTTAAGAGATTTTCTGTGGATTTTTTTTAATGGAAAAATGAGGAGAAAATGTTAGAGTTACAACTATATTGATTCCAAGTACACTTCATAAGCAACCCCTGAAAATTTACTCCTAGCAGATACTACCCTGCTGTTGATAATCCCTTTGGCTTCTTAATAGGTTAGTGGTTTCCAGAGTCTTTCAAACTCATGGAATTAATAATAATAGGATATTATTAGGACCTACTGTAGCATAAGAAGGTTCAAAACAGAACCCAGTACCTTACTGAATCCTAACCCCAAAAAGATAAAACACACATGGAAAAAAGTAAGAAAGCTTTGGGAACAGAGGAAAATGAAAGGTAATTAATATCAATATTGGAATATCAATAATGTCAGCTCCTGAAAATAAACCTGATCAAGAAACAGAGCTAACACAAATGCCGAAAATGCTCTTTATTATTATAAGACAGAAGAACAGGATTTTGAAAGCTTATTAGAATTTCTTCCCTCCCCAATATAACAAACAAAATCAAAGCTACAGAAGTGTAAAAACCACTAGGGCCAAACTTTTTGGATTCATATAATCTGGTTCTAAGAATATTAAAATCACAGAGATGGAAGAGACTGAGGCTTTAAAGTCAACACAAAAACAGCTAGATGTCGAGCCTCTGCATGAATGTGACCAGTGAAAACAAGCTCACTATACTTCTGTACAATTGATGCACTCTGGCAAAACTCTTATTGATGGGATTTCTCCCCTCAAAATTTGACGAGATTCTTCTTCTTCTTCTTCTTCTTCTTCTTCTTCTTCTTCTTCTTCTTCTTCTTCTTCTTCTTCTTCTTCTTCTTCTTCTTCTTCTTCTTCTTCTTCTTCTTCTTCTTCTTCTTCTTCTTCTTCTTCTTCTTCTTCTTCTTCTTCTCCTCCTCCTCCTCCTCCTCCTCCTCCTCCTCCTCCTCCTCCTCCTCCTCCTCCTCCTCCTCCTCCTCCTCCTCCTCCTCCTTCTTTATAATGGCCTCATCAAAATACCAGGTCAGATAAAGATGACAAGAAATAAAAATGAAGAAATTAATGTATACATTTTAAAAATACACATATGCTGTGATGCTGAGCACAAGTCTTAGTTTTATTTGAAAATCAGTGTCTGAACTACATTGCTTAGGAACAGTTTTGACATTACTTAAATCAAATAAGCCCAGTGTCTCCAACAGGAGTCCCAGGGAATGAAACTTACCAATAACATTAAAAAACAACAAAACCCTGGGCTGTCTTAAAATACCCTTGGTGGATTTCCAGATCAACTGGGAGGAATGTTAATATCAGTTAAAGGTTTAAAAGATAGTATCAAGCTCTAGCTTCCACAGAAACCAAGTCAATTTCCAAACATAAGGCAACTATCTTCATGCCTCTTAGAACTGCAGGAAGCTCTAATAATTTAGATTGTTTGACTTCAAGGATGACAAAATCTCTAAAGTACATATCTGAATATTGTAGAGTAGCTAAGACATTACTTTGGCTACAAAGACCTTGCAAGCTGCAGGATTGAAGTAAGCTTCCTTTGAATGGAAACATCTCAGGATAGTTGAATTCAGAGGAACACTTTCCAAATACACCAATATTGTTCTAGGAACACTGGTGTTTGTAACAAGCAATCCAGCATTTTTTTTAACTGAACACATACTTGATATCATTAAATAACAATTTATCAGTTATAAATTTTATGTTAGTTTTATGCAAATACAACATCCTTAGTTTACTGATAGTTTATTATTAGTTTTTTTTTCTCTGAGCACAAACACAATTTTTGAGAACCTTTCTCATTTACCCTGAGAATAGACATGATTACATTCAGTTTAACATTCTGGTGCTTATTCATGCTTATGAGGCATCAAGAATATGTGCCTTGTTTTTCATTCTATAATTACTCCTCTATTGATATGCTACTTTCTTGTTTCTTATGCTTCATTAAAAGTCCAAGTAAAATAGACAGAAGTAATTACTCTCCTTTCTCCAGAGGTCCCACTTTCCGAAAAAATATCAGGATGCATGGAAAGCCAAAGATATTGCTCTGTGATAGTAATGTAATATAAATAACAATGCTACCATCTGTCACATCTCAGCAAGAAAGACCCAAAACAGAATTTAAAAATTAAAAGTTTCCTTTTCTATTCTGGAGAAGAAAAACACTTTTGGCACTATATTAATTACTCAGTTACTAGGTGGTAGCATTTCAGAAAATAAATCTGGAGTCACAAACTACAACCCAAAGGTCCATAAGTACTCTATTCATGTTAATTAGACTTTTAGACCTCTTTTTACAAGCCCTCTATATCTATTAATACAAATAAAATAGCTCTTGTCTTGACATGCTTGTAGACTAAATATATTGCTTAAGTAAGTACACTGCTTCTTTCATTAAGTAATAAAAGGTTAAGTCTGGGCATTGTTTTTCTGTGAGCTAATCAACAATGTTTTCTTCTCCCAAATTTAGGCAAAATATTAAATTCATTCTAAAGATCTCCTAATTAATTAAACTGCATAAGATTTTATCTTTTCCCAGATGAAACCATATATCCACATGGTGAATATATACATATCTGTCTGTCTGTTTTGGAGAATTTCAACTTATATAATGATTGCTCCTAAATATTAAAAATGTCTTGGGGTATTGGAATTTTTTTTAAAAAAATATGCAAATGCCTCATAGCTAAGATAATCTGGTGGTACACAATGATTAAGATAATGTGATTTTAAGAAAAGAGGTGGAGAACACCCACAAATTTTTAAAAAGTGAAATATAAAGTAGCTGATGCTTCTGTCATTAAATATTCCTTCTTATTGGCTATTTCAATAATGAACTGTAAGAAAACAAATTTAAAGCATAGTTTAAACCTTCCATGGCATTACCAAGCTATTTTGTCTGACTTGTATTCCAATCTGTCTGCGTCCACAGTTGAACTGCTTTGGCTTATCAAAATTACTGTCTTCTCCGGATGGTTCTCTCATATGCTGTAACAGCTAGAAGGTGAAACATAGCAGTGACCACTGTCAAGCTTAGCAATTTTCTGTGTTATAGAAATGTCTATCATGGGAATTTTTTCCCCTTCTATCTTCTCCCCTGCTCCTCAGTGCTGTCCTGCCTCCTCTCTGACAGTTCTGTTGTCATGTATGCTGGGGGAATATTACCATTTTCTGCTTCTTTTTTATCACTGTCAGTGTTGTCATATTTGAAGATCAAGAAGCTTCATACCCATGTTTTCTATGATGGTTTCTTACTTAAGTGAGCTTTCTTTTTGGCAGATGTGGGAAAAATTATTTCAAGTATTCCATTTTATGATGTTTCTAAGAATGGGAACCTATATATTTGTTTCCTCAAATTTGGATACATGTTATATACTGCAGTTGTTGATAAGGTTTATGTGACTTTTTGGTAGTTCTGATTTTTTAATTTGATATTTTGGGCTCCACATAATATAATAATTTCTGTTCTGTTTCAGGAAAAGAGGCATTGAGATGAAGCAACAAGTTCCAACAGTTCTCCTTTATTGAAAACACCAACAGAACAGGTTTTAAAATGCTGCGGCCCCCTTTTATAGCCCCCCCTGCACAATACCTTGCTGGCCAATCATTGCAAAGGATCTTTTCCCGCCATGCGTGTGCACGCAAGGCTGGGAGCAGCCTTTCTTGTCCCGGGCATCCACATGGTCTGCCCGGGCCAATCGCTGCAGCCTGTGCCTGCCGGCCCAGGACATAACAATTTCCATTTGTATTCTTATTCCGCTCATTTCAAATATGTAGTGAGGAAAATACTGAAATAGTTAAAAATGTAATTCAGCTTGGTTTCTATTATAAAAATTAAATGGTTTATTTAATACCATTCATTTTCATTTACAACATGTAATGTCTTGTAAAGATGTACAATATGTACAGAAAGAAGGAGAAATTGCATATGTCTCTTTTCAAGATGTCTATATTTTTGCAGCAAAAACACATTTTTGCTGTGTTGAAAATACAAAAGTAAAATTTCAAGTCTTGTTCATGTAAAACAAATATTATTTTTATAACAATCTTTCTGCTCCTGTACTGAATATCATTCTTATGTGTAATACAACTCTATACTGCAGTCTAATTTCATTATATTTCTTTTTACTTATTTGTTTTAATAATTTTAATGTACTTCTTTTGCTTCTATATTCTAGTCTTAACATGAACTACTGCAGAGTTATTTTGTTTTTACTTTTCTTTTCAGGTCTAACTATAAACATTTCCTTTTTAGGAAATGTAACAATTCCATGTTAAAGAAACAATACACCTTACATTTTCAAAGCAAACCCAGCAGCATTCTTGTTTTACTTATATACTTTGCCCTATACATCTAATATAACCTGTAGAATTGATATATGCAGAAGGAATACAGGTTTATATACTATGGCCTCACCCCAATTAAACTTTTGAATTTAAGTGCATTTTTATATCAACTCTTCAGATTATGAATCCAGTTTTTAGACCTGAAAATTATCTAGATATGCTTATATAACTATTTAAATAAATAGTTGTAATGAGTATGCCAAACAAGTGATATTTCTTCTCTATTTTGTGTTCATATCTGTAAAATGATCCATAATAAGCATTATATTATCATTTATTTTTAGAAACATATGAGATCCATAGATCAATCTTCTATTAAGGTACTGTATAGTCTGTTCAGATCCTAATAAGGTTCAATTAATAAGTTGGAAAATTAGCACTTGCATGTTTCTTAGTTATTTCAGAAAAGAGCTGCCTGCTCTTCAGTTCATAGAAGATTATTAGGAAAATACTGAAGAAATCTCCATCCTAATGAACTAAAAGTAAATTGGCTTCTAAAGTAAAAGTAATGCAGTGGCTGAGATTTCTGTAGACTTAATCCTTACCATTTCAATAAATCTTGTTAATTAAGTCTCTGTGGATTTTTTTTAAATTATTTTTCAGATAAGTTTTCAAGATCCTGAGAGGCATAAAGAACCAGAGAGCTCTTTTGTTTTGGAAATCAGAAGCACAGGCACGATTTTTCAACCCCTGTAGACCTTGCAATAATCTAACTTTCTCCATGACCACTTCCATGATCATAAGACTCTTATATGACAATGGAATATCAAATTATTTAATGCAAGATTGCTGAAAAATAAGCAAGATCTTTTACGATGCATCTCTGGAGAGCTCTGTAACTGGGTATCCACAGAATTTGCATTTCAACCCTTAGTATGGCTTTATTTGTATTTTATTATGTTGAAATCCATTGTATACTATTTATGAAACTCCTTTAAAATGCAGTTGCAAGCATATATGGCAGTGATGGTGAACGTATGGCACACGTGCCATAGGCGGCATACAGAGCCATCCCTGTGGGCACGCACGCCATGACCCTGGATGGAGGCGCAGCCAGACTGCTCTCTTCTGCATCTCCACATGCACCTGCACTCTTGGCTCTCTTTCTCTCTGCATTGAGAGCCCAGGCTGGATGGTGGAAAAAGCCTTCTGTTGCCTGGATCGCCGCTGTTTCCCCCTACCTACCGTGCAGATTTCACTGCTCCTTTTTCCCCCCCACTGCATTTTCCAGGCCTCCGACATCTGCATTGAGCCGCTGAAGCACCATAAAATCACTCCATGGCCATGGATGTGAGTTCCAGAAACTTTGAAAACACTCCTATTGCCCAGATCGGCCGTGGTGGGAGGGGAGCAAAATTGCTCAGCAGCCCTAGATCTGGGCAGCAGAAGCAGTGGAGAAAAAGAAAGATTGAGCCAGCAGGGAAGCAAAAGTGTCGGGAAAGGAAAGCATTACAGAGTAAGCAAACTTACAAAAAGGGGATCTCTCTCTCTCTGTCTCTCTCTGTGTTTTTCACACACAGAGACACACACCCCACCCCCTTATTAATCATTTCTTCCCCCACCGCCTTTAATATCATGTTTGGAGTTTGGGAAGGCGCACGTCCTACGCTCATCTTCCCAAATGCCAAGCTTGCGTGTCCTACTTTCCTAGCTTGCCTTCTCAAACTCCAAATTTGTGCGTCCTACGCTCGCCTTCCCAAACTCCAAACTCGCGCACGCGTCCTGTTTTCCTTATCCTACTCCAATTTGGAATTTGGGAAGGTGAGCAAGGAAAGTAGGACGCGTGAGTTTGGAGTTTGGAAAGGTGAGCAGAGCCTTAATATAAAAGGCTGGTTCTGCTTTCAAAAAAAGAGAAAGGAAGGAAGATTATTGGGCTCCTTGCATCATCCCTGCTTGAAGCCATCCTTTGCAACAAGGAAAAATCCAATCTATCCAACGCTACCCAACATTTCAAATCTGTGTGCACCAAGAGGACAGCTATTTTTAAGACACCAGTCCTGCACATCTATATCTAGGAATAAATCTCGTTAAACACATGAGGCTGTGAAACACAGAATGAAACTCACTCTCTCTCTCTCTCTCTCTTTCTCTCTCTCTCTCCCTCTCTCATCTTTTGCAAAGTGGAGTCTTCTAGGCCAGTGATTCTTAACCTGGGTGATATCGCCCCCAGGGGGCAATTTCATTTTTCAGGGGGGCGATGGAATGAAAAGGGGCGACATGGGGGCGAAGGAACAAAAAGGGGGTGATATGGGGGTGATGGAGCAAGAAGTTTTGGGGACATTTTTAAGCCTGCCCCTGTGGCTCCGAGCCTCCTCCACCATTTAGAGAGAGAGATAGAGAGAGGGGGGCACTTGTGCTTCTCTCTCTCTCTCTCTCTCTCTCTGATGCAGATTTGCCCCCTCACAGGGCTCCTGGTTGGCCCTGAGCCCAGGTGCCCTGCCTCTTGGGACAAGCGCAGCCAGGAAGTCCATTTCCCTGGCTGGCCCCGTACCAGGTGCACATGGCTGGGGAACTGCGCAGGGGATCCCCAGGATCTCTGCTGGGAGCAGCCCACCAGAGCCTCAGCCTAGCGGGCCAGCCTTCCTGCAAGCCGCGGCCCTGAGGGAGAGCTGCCCCTGTGATCCCCAGCCATGGGACTGTTGGCCCAGCTGGCCGGGAAGGTGCGCCAGAGTCCTGGCTGTTTTGAGAGGTGAGTAGAAGGTGGGGGGAGAGAAAGGGAGGGGGAGGCAATTTCCAACCAGACCCCTGGGAGCGCCTCCTCCTGGGGTCCGGCGCCAGCTTCCTTGCCTTCTTCCTCCTCCCCTTCTTCCTCCTATTGCCCCCTGGGTGGCAGTCCTGGCTGGGGTGGTGACCGGTGGGGGCATCACTCCCTGGGCGATGCTGGTGGGTCGTGGATGGCCGGGAGCATCATGCATTACGGAGTGGTCCCAGCTCTTCCAGCAGCTGATGGGGGTGTTCTGCAGATGCCCTGTGAGTTAAGCCCAGGGACGCTGGTGGTGCGAGGGGAGGCTTGGCGATGCAGCCGACGGGCGGGGCATTCTGCAGATGCCCCGTGGCCCCAACTTGAGCTCAGGGATGCCAGCAGCACGTGAGATGGCCTGCTAACGTGACCGTGAGCCGGGGCGTCCCTGCAGGCCCGGCGGGCAGCGAAGCTGGGTGCCTCCAGCAGCGACGGGGTCTTCTGCTGCCTCCTGCCCCTCCTCCCCACCCCTTCGGTGCCCTCTGCCTTTCATTTTCTCTCTCTCTCTCTCTCTTTCTCCTCACCTGGAGAAAAAGGAGGGAGGGAGGGAGAGGAAAGAGAGAAAGAGAGAGGGAGAGGGAAAGAGAAAAATAGAGAGAAAGAGAGGAAAGAGAAGAAGTGCAAGTGCCTCTCTTTCCCCCCTCTCTCTCCTCACCTGGAGAAAGAAGGGGGGAGGGAGGGAGCGGAAAAAGAGAAAGAGAGAGGGGAAAGAGAAAAAGAGAGAGAAAGAGAGAGGAAAGAGAGAGAAAGCGCAAGTGCCTCTCTCTCCCCCCTCTCTCTCCTCACCTGGAGAAAGAAGGGGGAGGGAGGGAGAGGAAAGAGAGAAAGAGAGAGGGAGAGGGGAAAGAGAAAAAGAGAGAGAAAGAGAGAGAGGAAGCATAAGTGCCTCTCTCTCCCTCTCTCTCTCTCTCTCTCACACACACACACACACACACACTGAGTGGGGGAAGAGGACTGGCAGACCAAGGGCAGAAAGAGGGAGGGAGGGAGGGAGGGAGAGAGAGAGAGAGAGAGAGAGAGAGAAAGAGAGAGAGAGAGACCCTTTTGATATCTAAAATGAAGATAACACTGAAGATATATATATATATATAATAAAGGTAAAAAAGGATATATGCAGTGTTATCTTCATTTTAGATGTCAAAAGGGTTTTGCGGCTCCCAATGTTTTGTTTTCGGTGGGAAACGGGTCCAAGTGGCTCTATGAGTGTTTTGGGTTGCTTACCCCTGCTCTACCCACACAGTGGCTCACCATTGGCCAGAATGGGCAGTGATGGAGGGGGGAGTGCTTCTTTCGAAACATTGCATGCTGTTTTGTGTGTCTCTTTGTATTGTACTTTTTTAGCATGCACTCCAGTTCGATATTATATTTTCTTGTGACTTTTTAATCCTTTTTACAGTGTGCATGACTATATATACTTTCCTCGAATCTTAATTTAGTTTCAGAGTTTTCGTCTTGAAATTCTAATTCCTGCATTGCGGTTTGTTCTTATGCCCTTTTTATATTTCTTTTTGCACCTTAAATTTCACTTGTAATTCAATCATTAAATGTTACTGTTTTTCTTTCTGGGCATTTCACTTTCTTGCAGTTGAATTTTGTTTTCAATGGTCATTACATTTAAGTGTCTTGAATAAATAAGATAATAATGAAATACATGTATCATGAAGTTTGGGAATAAAGTGACGGGTGGCACCAAAATTTTTCACACAGTTGAGATATGGGAAAAAGACTGGAAATAAATTATTTGCATCATATGTCCTGATGACAATTTTAAAGAAAACAAAAGAAGTGTTTGCATAAATTGAAGAATTATTTCCTATGTTGTGATTGAGAGGTTATGTTGGGGGAGGGGGGAGATGACAACTTCCTCATTGGCTCAAGGGGGCGATGCGTTCAAAAAGGTTAAGAACCACTGTTCTAGGCAACCTGCTGCTTACTTTGGATTGGTTTCCCTACATGTCTAGAAAATCAGTACAGGTCCTGAAATCCAGTATTTATTTAATGAATTAATTTTATTTTTATTTATATCTGGCCTATACTATTTTTATAATTAGCTCAAGGCAACAAACATATCCAACACACCTTTCTCCTCCTATTTTCCTCACAACACACCTGGGAGGTGGATTGGGCTGAGAGAGAATGGCTGGTCCAAAATCACCCAGCTGTTTTATCCTGTATCATAGAGCCTTTTCTGTGGGCATGCACAGCATGAATAGGGTGAACGAGGAAAGTAGCACACACATGTTTGGACTTTGGAGAAAGGGGGAGAAAGAGAGATAGAGGAAGGAGGGGAAGGAGGGAGAGAGGAAGGAAGGAGATGGAAATGAAAAGGAGGGAAACAGGGAAGAGGGGAGGGAGGGAGAAAGGAAAAAAGGAGGGGGATGGAGGCAGGGAGATTGGAATGAGAGGGAGGGCCTGAGCACTTGGCCACCAGCAGCCCTGTGGCTCTTTTGCCATCCCCTGGTGGTCTCCCATCCTATTGCTGAGGATGCTTTGGTTACAAAGCCAGGTCTCCTCATATGGAGAGGGAATAGGCTTCCCTCTGACCCATGCAATTTGCACTTCTGCACTCACCCTCAGGGAAATGCGGCTAGGGTAGGCAGGACTCCCAGCCTGGTGCCGTGGGAGCTCAAGGGCCAGGCTGGGTGCTTGACCTCTGCTGCCCAGGGCTCCAGGCAGTCTGTGCCACTGTCCATGGGCCCCCTGCATTGCCTGAGGCTCAGTGAGGTTCTTCCAATGGACCATGCCCCGGCGCTTGTCCTGGTCCCACCCACCCCTTCTGCCAGAGACTCTCAGATCTGGCCTGGTCCTGCCCAGGCCCGCACAAGTGCCCCTTACGCGAGTGATGGTGACCTGGCCACACCCACCCAGTAGGCCATGCCCATGCCAACCACACCCACCCAGTAGGCCACACCCACCCAGTGGGCCACGCCCATCTGGCACCCGATGATAAATAAGTGGCGTTTGGTTTGCAGTTTGGGCACTCGGTCTCTAAAAGTTTCGCCATCACTGATATATGGACTAAAAATAACAAAAATGCATAGTACCTTGTTGCCTCTGCTGTGTAACATTATCTTTATAAAAACAAAATGACAAGTACAAATAGGAATGAATTTGCAGTGAATTTTGAAGGGAATATTACTTAGCAGAAAGTTCTAAGTATTTAACCTGATTTTGGAAATATGATATAGAAAAACAAGGATACATATTAAATCATTCTCTTAAAAAAATGAAAAAAATAGGAAAAATGTTCAGACAATATTCATCAATGCTTTCAGATTCTAAATGAAATTGCATGAACCATAGAACTACCTGATCTGGATTGTAAATATCCAAATTAGTAATTCTCTTGTTAGTTAGCAATAACAATAACAACAAATGAGGGGAAAATACGTCATGGGGCATAGACTTACTATGATCCTCATTCTGTGGCCTCTGGGCAGCAAGCAAACAACCAAGCAAGCTCAGAGAGTATCAAAGACTCCACAGTTATTAGGTGTTCCATTGTTTAATGCAATTGGTCAATAAAGCAAGCTCAGTAATTTTGTGCTATTCAAATTGGTTGAGTGCAGATTAAAGCCTGGGGATTTTTTATTTTTTTTTTACTTTGAATGTTGGAACATTTTAGTTGCTGATTTTATGATTTATGATTTCTATAAGCCTTTGAAACAGAATATATTTGATAAGAATATAATTCACTCTGAGATGGTATATTAGCATGAAATATTTGATGGTGTTTGTGGGAAGTGTTTTAAACTGGTTTCTATCTCTTGTACTGTTTTTATATAATGTTAAGTTGACATTCTCAGTATTAAACAGAATCAATGAAGTCGAAAAGTAGCAGGGTCTTTAGCCAACATGTTTCGGTTCAAACATTTGCCCTCAAAAATATCATAAAAGAGCTAATGAGAAAATGCTTAAGCTTCACTGCTTTTGAAGGTCTTGAGATAAATTACCTGATTTATAGTATACTTCTAAACATGAGTTATATAAATACAACCTTTAGCTTTCTTTGGAGATTGTTTGTTGATTGTTTGCTGATTGTTTGTTTTAAAATGTTTTAATTAATAACATCTACAATCTTAGAAATGACCCTTTTTTCCCCAAAAAGCCTCTCCTGGATCTGATATACCAGTTGAAACTAAACTAAAACTAAACTAAACTAAAAAATAAAATATATGTCACTAGAAGTCACCATGATGAAGTGAAAGCCACTTCACACAGCTAAAATGTCTTTCTCCTTGACAATTCAAAAAAAAAAAAAAAAGTAAATGTTTATCCTTCCCAGTCATGTCCAGCTATAGGGGATGGTTGTTCATCTCCATTTTTTATCCGGGGGAACCAGCATTCTCTGAGGACACATCCGTGTTCATAACTACACCGAGGCACATGGAAGGCTATTACCTGTCCACTAAAGTGATATTTATGTATCAACTTGCATTTGCATGCTTTTAAACTGCTAGGTTGGCAGGAGCTGTGGCGAGAAATGGATCTTACCCTGTAATGCGGTACTTCGATGTTCACTTGCCAACCTTTCTGTCAACAAACTCCCTTAATCACTAGGCCTCTGCTCCTCTCCTTGTTACTTCCTAAGGTATGCCAAAACAGATATTTCTCAAGGAAAGATGAGGGAGGATGAGCAAGAAAAGAGTCCTCTCTTTGCTATCTATGAAACCATGAGTTTCAGTCTGACATTGAGCACAAAGCCAGGTGGGTGACCTTGCCCAGTCACCCTCTCTTATCCTTAGGAAGAAAGCAGTAGCAATCCATTTCTGAAAATCTTGCCAAGAAAGCTTCCAAAACTTGTCCAGACAGTCACAAGGGATCAATACTGACTCAAAGGCATGAGAGAGAAAAAAATGTGTTATACAGAACAAATAAAGGAATGGCATTTTTTTTTAAAAAAAAATAAATAGTGCAGTAAAAAAAAATAAAGTAGTCAGGAGTGGATTAAGTGCATCAAATTTTGAATATCTCATAGCTAGAAAATTGGTTCTAAGTACATTTAAATTTTGCCACAGGTTAAAAGTGGGCATAAAATTGATTGTATGGAGTTAAAACTTTTTGCTTGTGGAGGGAGATTAAAAGTGGGCATAAAATTGATTGTATGGAGTTAAAACTATTTGCTTGTTTTCATTTGGGATGATGATAATTTTGAATTATGAAAATGCTGCACTGTTAAGGTACTGAATTAGGACTAGAGAGATTCAATTCAAATCCAGTCTAGCTTTTTTTATGGAAGTTCACTGACCGATTGAGCAAATATAATCTTTCAGCCCATTTATGTATTAGAGTTGTTCTAGGGAAAAAAATAGAAAATGTACTGTTATGCGTGCTCCTGGAATAAAAGTGAATGTAAATTAAATATGTGAATATAAAACAATATAAATAATTTATCCATGCATGATAATGATATAGACCTTTAAAATCAACAATGGGTTTTTATTTCTCATTTTAGGAGCATAAAGCATTCATTTTGCTCCTCAGTCACCTATCAAAATTGTCAAAAGGGCTAAAATTATTGCCTTGCCCTTATAGTGACATGATGATTTACTATCGGTATTTGTATTTCTATTCACTGTGATATTTGTAATCTGATGGGTTAGGGTGAAGGTTTGTTCTCCAAGGGTTGGTTTCCAAACATTTCATTACCAGGCTAGGTAATATTTTCAGAGGAATTTAGGAGATGTCAGTGTTCTTCTGTTTATAAGGGTTTTGGTAGTCAGTCCAATTCTATATGGGACAACTATCACATCAATTAAAAACCAGGATCCATGAGTACCAGCTGGCAGTCAAATGCCACGATCCAAAATCCTTAATCTATACCCACACTGACACCAAACAACACAAGTTTGATTTGAGTAACACAAAAATCATCAGCCATGCTACCTCCCGCCACGCTCGTGACTTCATCAAAGCCATAAGCAATTCCACCAATAGACATATTGATTACAACCAGCCTAGAAACCCCTAAGAATCCAAATCAACCACACAGCTAACCAGAGACAGCATTGACTCCTAACTAACCCAAGCAAGTACCCCTCAACCAGCACTTCACCTCCCAATGACCCTCACCCTTTGTAACATCCCTATCACATGCTATCACAAGACTCCCACTGATGCCTCATACCAGACCCATCACAAGACCGATTACAAGACTTTTACTTGATACACCTACACCTGACCCATCACAAGATCTACTGACCACATAATCTTATAAACAGAATAACATTGACACTAACATCCCCTAAACTCCACTGAAGATGTTACCTAGCCTGGTAACAAAATGTTCAGAAACCAACCCACAAGCTCAGAAAAGAAATGTTCACCCTCATCCTACATTTGAGCTACAGATATTTGCCACTATTGCAAATCTGATGGGTTAGTTTAGAAAGCTGCCAATAGGACTTCTGGTTCCATCTCATAGTGATGCGACCGAGGGATTGTGGCGCTCTGCACCTCATGGCTGGTTTTGCCCTGCCAGGGCACCCTAAATGGGTCAAAAGTCACCCCAGAGAGGCAACAAAGAAGGAGGGGCACCCCAATGATTGCGGAATGACAGCGGTCAACCTGATTGATCTGAGGGAAGCCTTCCAACATGACAGGATAAAGGGTAGCTGCTCATCAGTGTCTAGCCCAAGCTATCAGGAGCCAAAGTCCAAAAGCATGAACCAGAACAATGGTGAACAGCGTGCTTGGAACTGGGTGAGAATATGATCTTCTCTCTTCTATTTTGTAATTGATTCCCTGGAAAAGATCTCCAAAGCAAGAAAATTCTCCAAAAGTGAGAAGGGAGGGGACTATACCCCCCTTCCATAGACAGAAGCAGCGATTTGATTTTTATTGGGGAAAGAAATATACTGAAATGAAATTAACAATATTACAGTCTGGATAAATTTGAAAATTAAGAAAACTGTTAAGATTTTACATCTGAAAGAGTTTTGATGAAATTATAAAAAAATAATTATTTGTTTGAAAAGTTGGAAAATGAACTACTGACATCTAGTGGAGAATTAGTCTATAGAACAACAGGAACACTGACTCAGAAATTGGCAAGATGCCCAGAAACAAAGAATAATTGGTTCCCTTGAACCTTAGTGACCTTCAGCCAAATAGAAAACAGTTGGGAACAAGGAAAGAAAACATACTGGGCCATCTACTACAGACTGAGAACTATATTTGTTTTAAAAACTGCTGATCTTCTGGGATTATAAATACTTATTGAGCTGTGATCTTTAAGCTCAAGAATTGTCTGCAGAAAACGAAAAACTTTGACTGTTGGCTACTCTTCTAGGGGGAAATTTTACTGGATAGTCAAACATTTTAGATTGCAACTTTGGCTGGTAGATAAATTGTAAGACCCCTGAACAGAACTATTATAAAATACTGCCTTCAATGGTGCTTTGATAATTGGAAATGCATTGGATTATAAAAAACCATATATAAAGATAAAGATATAGTTCTTATATCAGATCTGAGAGATTTGATGTGACTTACCAGATAGAGTACTATATAATCAAACATCTGTTTGAATATGGTTAAAAGAATAGATAAATTATGGATATAAAGGGGTCTCACAGTAAGAGAGATAAGATATATAAGTAGTATAGTAATTTCTATAATATATGAAATGTAAAAATATTGGGATAGTGCACACAAATGAAAAGGTTGGATACTCAAAGGTTATTAACTTTGAGAAAATTATGACTGATAAGAATGGTTTGAATAACAGAGGGGAAATTAAGCTTAAATAAAAATCTTGAAAATAAAACATATAGTGACCCAACAAGATGACTTTTATAAATACAACTGAAATATAAACTGATAAGAAAAGATGCTATATGCTGATGTTACTGTTATTTGTATAAACACAAGAAAAAGGTTTATATTTAACTTTATATATATTGAATTGTAAGAATAATATTAGCTTAATGTTGACAAAAGAAGAATACTATTGGATGAAGATCAAAGAAATATGTTATTAATTAATATATTGATTATGGAACTATATAAATTAATTATTATTGATTGTTTTTTAAACATATGAACCCAGACAACACGCTGTTTATTAAGCACTAAAGAATATTATTGTAAAAAATTAATAAAATATATTAAAAAAAATAGAAAGCTGCCAATAACAAAAAATGTAAAAAAAATAAATAAACAAAAGATAAAAAATGTAAAATCAATGGAGAAGACAATTAAAAACTCTCTCTCATTTTTGTACTTTGGCATTGGATCTTTGGCCAACTCTAACTTCAGCCAAGCAACATCATTGTTGGCATCGGAAAGGTGCTGGCTGGAAGTATTGAACTGGGAAAGTGGCTAGAGTGCTCTTTCATCCATAACCTCTTTCGCAAGTAGGGGATATGGAAGAATTCAAGGTATTCATAATGCCTTAAGAGGCTCAGCCCACTATATCTGGACTGCAAATATATGAAAGGTATATGTATTTGTTTTTTTTTTAATTTGTTGTTTATATTTCTATTCCACCTCTCTCCCCTACAAGGTGACTCTGTATGGCTTACAAATTATAAAAACAAGTGAAAATAGATACATAAATAAAACATATGCTATGATTTATGCAAAGATAATTTAAATTAATATAATTTAATATATAATATATTAATATAATAACCCCTGTTAAACTGATGATGATGATGATGATGATGATGATGATGATAATATTCTTAATGTATTATAAAATCTGTTTTTACATTCAAAACAAAATGGAATGTAAATAAAATCAGCTCACACCATATTTTCAGGTGAATTCCAGGATGAGTCTTAACTTTCTGATAAAATTTCCAAGTGATTGCTTCAAATTTCAAATATGAATGCCCTGATCACTTTTTAAGATATGCCTTCAATTTTCAGTGGTTACTTGTAAGTACTTACTTACAAGTACTTACTTACTTATAAGCTTGGTTCTTTTTCTTATTTGAAAGGAATGCCTCCCAATCACTTAAGAGATATGACTAAATTACAAATAACAAGATTGCACCAGAGAGTGAAAAAAATACTCTTTGACTCTTTGGGTATCTGTGTCTATTGTGCTAAATCAGTGCTTCTCAACCTTTTTAATGCTGCGACCCCCAACCGGTCGTAAGTCGAGGACTAAACCAGTCGTAAGTCAAGGACTAAACTGGTTGTAAATTGAGGACTACCCAACCAGTCATAAGTCAAGGACTTTCCCTGCCTGGGAGCACTGCGCATGCGTGGTGCTGCCCCCTGCGCCAGCTGAGGCATAGCTGGCAAGCAGCAGAGACAGAGCAGGCCGAGCACCGGCTGGGCCACCAGCTGGCCCAGCCCAAGGGAGGTAAGGCACCCGCCAGAAAAGGGGGGAAAAATGGCGGACAGCCTTGCTTGGCGACCCCCGTGAAATGGTCGATCAACCCCAAATGGGGTCACGACCCATAGGTTGAGAACCACTGTGCTAAATGGAGCAGAAACATTGTACTGCAGAGACACATTAATGATGCACTCCTTTTTAAAATTCTTTTGCCTAATTTATACAGCATTTCATTCCTTTTAAATTCTTTCTATTAACAGATGTTTTTACAGTTTTACGAGCCTTGATTTCAATGAGACTACACAAATTTACACTAGGCCTATTCATTTGATATGGCATTTATTTATCTGTCTTAATGAGGGATGAATTTACTTGATAATGATCAAGAAATAGTTTAATAATTGTAGAAGCCAGTGCAATTGCAATTTTTAATTGCTACATCTATGGGTTTAAGCCATGTTAGAATTTTAAGTTAATGCTATGGGACTGGATCTGAGAAAATTTGTTCATTCATTCATTCATTCATTCATTCATTCATTCATTTGTTCGTTCGTTCGTTCATTCATTTTAATACCACATTTTGAACCAGAATTGGGAAAATGTAATCAATCAATGGATAAGATAAAACATGGGAAATATTCCCATCACCCCTACTGGAAATTAATCTAAAGGCACCAGTGTGAAATTTTCAATATTTGGCCCTATTTTTTATTCTTTAGATCTGAAATAATCTTATTTCAGCCATGCTCATATTTGTTAAATCTCAGTCATGTTCATATTTGTTAAAATTTTTAAATGTAGCATAATAATTAGCAAATAATTATTGATTGTTTATTTCTAGTTAAGTGTTGTTTGTTATAGAATGTTAATGACTTGGCCACTGTAGCATTAGCTACAGTTCACAGAAATACTAGTTCACACAGTCTTCCATTTCATTTGGCAAAAAGATTCTGCCTATTCTTCATGATAGAGTTGTGTCTGCAGAACATAATGCTGCAGAAAATAAGACAAAATTGTAATTTATCAGAGAACACGGAGATTTAGTTGAAAGCAATATACTTCCATTAGGCTAGCTCTTGGTACATTATCCCAAGATGTTTTAACCTGCATCATTTTCTAAGCCTCTATAGTGTTGTTAGGAAATTTATTCTTGACAGATTCCTTTGATTTGTGAACACACTTTATATTTGTAATGCTCAGATTATTGGAGAAGCAAAGCAGTAAGGAGACAAATCCACATAGGTAGCATTCATAACACCTAACAAGTTAAGTGCCCATATGGATGAATAATTCAGTCAGATTCCAATGTTTCCATGGGTTTACTGAAAACTATGTGCTATCTTTTATATATTTATTTAGAAATTTCCACAAAAATCTCCAGTTTAGACATTTTTAAAATATGTATAATAAAATTCCTCTAAAATTCTGATCTTTAAGTATAGATGTATTATCAATGAAATGTATACTTATTTTATTATTTTAAATATTTTTTTTATTTTAAAAGCTGGATCTTTAAAGTGTGAAAGAATGCCAGAATTCCAGTGGGTTGTGAACTGTTTTCCTACAATGGCATTGGAATTGGAACTGAATATATAAATTTAATAAATAACAAAAACCATATAGTTTAATAATGAAATAGTTTCAATAATTTTTCTAAAAAAATAACATTTTAAAGGAATTTTTTTTCTAAATTCCTAAAAGCCAGACTATTCAAAACAGAATAATTTATTATCAATAAGAACACTTTTTACTATAACACAGTGCATTAATTAATTTACAATATTCTGTAATACAGCTTGCATTGCATTGCAAACCAATTCTCTAGAGAGGCAATACCTAAAATGGCTAAATACAGCAAAAAAATCAAGCAAAACAGATATTGAAACAAAAGATATTTGACATAAGACATCATAAGATATTGGTGTTGTACCAAGCCAGTATAAACCATGGAGAGTGACTATTACTACTGAGTAAAGTTATTATTGCCAATCCTTACAATAATAAGTGCTACAGAGTATTATTTTTAGTTGATTCTAACCATATTTGTGAAACAAAAAAATAAGATTTGTTTTTATCTGAATTGAGTAAATATGGACTTAGTTTTTAGTTTTCATGCCAACACTTTTTTCTTTCCTTCCAGTATAAATGTGAATAATTTTATGTAAAAATGAGATTATTTGAACAAATTCTTAATATAATAGCATTCCCAAAAGCACAAAAAGAACTAAATATGTATTATGTATTCCTCATTCTTCACTCTTTTTAAAAACATAAACATTTATTTTTATGTGCATATTTTTCTTATCTTATGAAAAAAAAGTGCCAGTATGCTTCTGTTAGCTCCATGGCTATGTCCAATGGTGTTTTACAAAATTCTACTGTAGGTCATATTTTATACAATATAAACTGATATACATTTTCCTGGACATATTCTTTGACCTTACTTGGTCTTGATAAATATAAAGAATGTGTTTACAAATTAATATTTAGGATGATCTTTTCTGACCTGACAATAGCTGTATATTTCTTGATTATTTGAAAACCAGACACTTGCAAGACACCTACATAAAATGATTCTATAATCATCCAGAATTTTTTGATTGATATAGATTATGGAGCTATGCTGCCATTCAATAAACATGGCACAACTGTAACAAGTTGAGACTGAAGCCTTGCTTATAGTGCATTCTTGGAAAACAAGATACAAAAGAACACGAAAAGCACCTATGAATTCTCCATTCCATTTCAGTGGTGACGAACCATCCTGCAACATTTTCTGGGGTACAGATAACCATTAGAATTGAGTGTACCAAAACCTTTTCTCATGCACCTTCTCTGCTGCTTCAAGTGAAAACAGGATCTGCTATATTACCAGTCTGGGCACCATTTTGCATTTACCACAAGGCTTAGGACTAATATCATTCTATGGCATTGAGTTTGTATGTATGTGTGATGCTAATAATAAAAAAAAATGTATGTGTGATGCTAATAATAAAATAATAGAATGGTAACAATAAAATATTTTCAGAAACTATATGAGTAATCTTCCTTCCTTAATGCATGACAAATAAATTAAGATGTAAAACGTATCAGTACTTTCTCAGAAAAATAGTCTGCTATATAAATTTTAATGTTTTTCAAGAAACAAATAGCATAAATTAAGAAATGGGCATTAATATTAATCTTTTTGAATTTATCTTCTTGAGTTCATGGGAAATAAGAATGAGGATGGTTTGTGAAATTGAATTTAGTTCATTTCCATGGTATACTTATTGCAAATAATCTATTTTCTATGACAAAACTCAAGAGACTTCTTAACAAGATCCCAAACTGATAAGATAAGGAGCCTGGCTAAACAGCAGTAATAAAAACAAATAATTTGCACTATGATAGCAATTATAAAGCATTTAAAAATTGCATTAACACAATATTAACTTTTTATCACTTGGAAAATTTTGAAACCAATAAATTTGGTGTCAGCATGATACGGGAGGGGGCAGAGGGGTGTTTATTGTTTGTTTTCTTTTTTCTTTCCTTTCTTTAATTTTGTTCAGGGAATTCTTTCTTTCTAAATTGGGCAGCTTACATTAACAAAGTAATATCTTCTCAGCATGGTGGAAATTGAGTGAAAATTAATGAAGATAGTAAGCTTTGCTCATATTGTTTCCTTACTGTCATAGCTATATCAATTGATTATATCTGGACAACCCATGCCAGGACACTGGATTACTATTCTTGAATCCCTTGAATCTTGAATTGTCCCTGAGAAGAACATCTAAAGCTGAGAAAGGTTATAGAACTGAAAGTTCAGAAGCAAAAAACTAGTCTTATAAAATGTTTGTCAGTTTATAGGTGTCACAACACCTAATCCAATTGGTTTACCTTGTTCAGCATTATTTAATGTGACTAATAATCGATAGAATATTTCCAGATTTTTTTCATACTATTGTGTCAATTAGTCTGAAACTTTATCTTCATAACAGATAACAATTATGAGCAATGCAGTCATAGCAATAGGGTTGATGCAAGCTTAATCTAAGGGACAATATAATAAAGCACCTAATTCTGCTTGAGAAATCACTGGAAAACTCTCAAACTCAGCATTTGGGTTAGAGCAGGAGCTACACATATTTTCTGCCATACCATAACTCCTTCAATGGAATATTATTCATTTTCTTTGATACAGGTTCTGGTATAGGAATCCCTAATCCATACATTTGATTGAACTAATTTCTTCTATTTCATTTTTTTTTAGAATTTTTATGTACAGATTTCTAAAACTCTCTCTGTGTCTCTACCCCACCTCAAAGGTGCCTTATTATGCCTTAAGTAGAACCCAAACCTTATTTTGTCATCTAAACATATTACCCCAAATATTTCCAGATGTGGCTTTTATTTTGGAGTCATTCTGCTTCATTCATAGCATTTATAGGTAATTAAAACATTGTTTTTCAGCTATTTTCCACTTTTTCATGTGTTTCCCACTTTTTCTATTACAAAAAAGGGAAATTAAGGAGAAAAAGCTATAATAATTATATATTTTTGAGTGCTAATGGAAGAGCTCAGCCAATTTCACTGTATACATGTTATACTTTGATAATAAAGGGTTTATTTATTTATTTATTCATCCGGATAAATCTTTGAAAATAAGTCTGGAGGGGAGGCACGATGTTCCCAAATGGGGGCACCGTGGTAGAATAGGCTTTCTTCCCTGGTCCTGCCATATGACATTCTTTTGTACATGCAATTGATAACTTTTCTGTCCTGCTGGACTGATGGATTGGGTTAATGTTACTAGGGAAAGGAGGTTCCATATACATTTATAAATGTGAATTTCATTTGTTTCCAAAATAGCTTTAAAAACATAATATGTAGAGAATAAAGACTTCAATTTCAGTTTTATTACCTTTGTACCAATCATCCCATAATAAAGGGAACCAACAACCTAAATTCACTTTTTTATTTAGTTAAACACAGGTACCATATTCTCCAAAAAAAAGGAGTGTGATTGTGCATTGCTGATTTCATAAAATGAATTGCTTCTTAGCTTTTGCTATCAAAAGGGAAGTAATGACCATGAGATCAAGGCCAAAAAGTATGTGTACATCCTTATATATATAGACAAATGATATAGTCTATTGCTAAACTAGCAATATATATGGTATCATCCAACCAGGCCACAATTTTAGATTAGGGATTGTGTTTGAACCTTAATGTCATTTTATAATCTTGCCTTTCTAGCCACATAATCATGATATTATGGTTTGTATTTTTGTACAATAATAGTTGGAATGCTGGAATTGCATGGTAAAGTGGAATTTGAAGATTTGGTATTCTTATCTGAAATGTTAATCAAGGATGCTAAAATCTTATGAGAACTATAAAATCTTGTGAATATGTGATATATGAAATAATACATACATTTTTTTTCCTCCACAGGAATTTATTGAACAACTGGTGTGTATCTCAGTACCATGGTCATTGCGTTTCTCATTTATTCAAGATTTCATTGTAGCTTCATTTATCTGAACCTGCTAGCATATTTTATAGAGGATAATATACATGGCCTTAAATTATTTTATTCAGTCAGCCAGTCATTACAGGATTTCTATACTGCTGACCTCATGTGGACCACTGGCAATTTACAAGTATCATATAAACAAAATTATATTAAGAGTAGAAAATAAATATACAACTAAGTTAAAACCATTGCAATTATTCTTAATAACATCACACAAATTATTATTTGGTGAGCCAGTCATGTCTAATATCTACTTTTGTGATGAATGTACACTACCAAACAAGGCTAGCAAATCAAGAAAAGTGCAAAGCACTACAAATATGAAAGCTTGTTGAAATTTAGACTAGTTTTTAAAGTTTTTTTTCAATCTTACCTTTATTATTTTTAAAAAATAATTCAAAGCAGTGAACATTATCTTATTTTCTTTTCTGTTCCTATTTTCCCCCAACAACAACTCCCCACAAAAACAAGGTAGTTTTTGGCTACCTTGTAACTAAATAAAGATCCTATATCCATATCCTAGCCATAGAAACTTCCATAACCAATCTTTTCTCTTTGGTAAAATTATTGGAGAAATTTTGTATTCCTTCCTTTCTTAAAGTGGCTAATAGTTATAAATAATGCAGAAGAAAGGTTTGGAATATTATCATTAAGAATTATTATTATTATTATTATTAAGAATTATTGTCTTATCAAATCAGATATTTCAATTCTTTTTTTAAGTTAAATAACTTATATTCATTACTGTGTTTCCTATAAAATGTTTATTTCCATTTTTTTTTTGTTGTCCTAGGCAAAACAAAGAAACTTAGTCTTAGTACAGCGTAACAGTCCTTCAGTATCAGAAGCACTTCTCTAAATAACTTCCTACCATCTTGCTTTAGAAATATTATTAATTTACAATAGACTAGTCCTTTAGACTAAAATCAATTAATAGGTCCATAATGCATCTTCAGTTGGGAGACATTTTAACTTGTAGAGAAGAATCTGACGTAACCTGTTTGAATTCTCCAGTTCTTCCATTTGGATTCAGATTTAGCAGAGAATATGTGTATCAGTTTCTAAATGCATTGGGGAATCAGGAACTTCAGTAGTTGCTTAAGAGGCAAAGAATAGATAAGGATTATTGAAGAAGTTCTCTGTCCAAGCATAGAAAAAAAGAGCAATAGTCTATTTTTCCTAGGGAAGAGAGGAGCTTAAGAATCTTTTCATCAGGAAATAGTAGATCTGAGAGAAACAGGGATTTCCTTGCTTATTATCTCTAAGGACCCTAGTGGACAATGAGATAAATTGTTGGGCAGGCAGGTTCAGTCTGCATATAATTATCTATTATTGTTTTATTATTATTTTTTTAAGAAAGAAGGAACTTCAGTGAGATAAATCACAAATATTTCTTATAGTTGTTACAATGAGCAGCATTAGGAAAGTTTTAGAACCAGAGAATAAGTTCTTCTGTTGTTTTCTATGGTTCTTTGCCAATGCTGATTCTGAAATACATAAGCTAGTTATATATGTATAGACTGACATATACACATAGGCACACAAAGAAACAGTGCTTGTAGAGTTCCATTACATCAGTGGTTCTCAACCTGTGGGTCGGGACCCCATTTGGGGTCGAACGACCATTTCACGGGGGTCGCCAAACACGGCTGTCCGCCATTTTTTCTCCCTTTTCTTTGGCCACGCCCCTGGCACCCGGTGATATATAAGTGGTTGGGGGTCACCACAACATGGGGAACTGTATTATGGGGTCGCGGCATTAGAAAGATGCCGCGACCCCATAATAGAGAACCACTGCATTACATAAATGTATTTTGTGATACCTGTACTTTTATACTACATAAGTAGCCTAAAATAAACTTCCATGCATTTTATTGAACTCTGCTTTTTATAATGTCCAAAATCAACAAGAGTGGCTTTAAAGAAACCAATATATCAGTGGTGGTGAATCTATGGCATGCGTGCCAGAGGCGGCATGCCATGCCCCGGAGATGGCAACCATCCCTCTTCAACCAGCCGCCCAAGGTTCCAGGTGGCCGGATGCATCCCAGCACCCATGCACTCGCTGGCCTCTGTGTTCAGGAGCCAATGGTGTCAGGCAGCAGCCACCCCTGGCCCTGCCTCACCTTGTCCTGTAAAAATGGCACCCCTGCCCTGCCTTGCCTTGCCTCACCTCTCCCCGCAGGATGAGCCTTCTGCCTACCACCCCACCTGCCAGAGATTCCCTGGATCTCCCCCAACCTTGCCTGGCCCCCACAGGCATCCCTCCCCATGAGCATCATTGAGGTGATCACTCCCACCTTGGCCACACCCATCCAATCTGTCATGACCACCACAGCCATGCCCATCCAGTGGGCCACGCCCACCTGGCACCCGGCGATAAATAAGTGGGTTTTGGGTTGTAGTTTGGGCACTCAGTCTCCAAAAGTTTCACCATCACTACAACACATAATTCAGATCTTGCTTGTATTTGTATTTTTATAATGGGGAGGATTTATATGAAACAATGCTGTGTTGTTCTGTTCAAAAAATTCTCAGACAAGAATATTTAAAACCTTTATCTTACTCTGCAAATTAAATTTGTAACTCTGGAATAATTCTAATACCACTAAAAACTAAGCTCAAAGGCTTCAAAAGTACACAGCTACACTATTACAATTTAACATATGTTATAAAAATACATGGAAATCTTTTCAAAGCATGACATTAGAATATTATTTCATAATTAGAGTAAGTATAAGTTGTGAACAATACTTTGTCTATGTGGTGAGTTCAGTAAGTTTTTGCATACTACATATAGTTTTGGTTTGATTCAGTTTTGGCTGTTTAGAGAACATTGTTGCTGAATTTATTTCCATGACCATCAATTCCTTGGATAGAGAAGATATGTTATTATCCATAACTTGACTAGACCATTAGGCAAAATCAAATAACATGCATTTGGACTTAATCAGAAACTAAGCAAGCACAACACTTTTATTTGAACAGCATGTCCTATAGCCAGAAATGTATATTAAAGCACATAATTTTTACATGTTTTCTCTTTGATGGAAGTTGGACTTTGTATAAACAGTATATCATTTTTATGAATAGTTATTAAACTAATGTTCCAATTCATCTGTAAGCAGGGAATAAAGAAGAAATGCCATTCTCCATACTATAAACCAAGCAACAGTTATATATAATGCATATGGTTAACTTCTTTTCTAGAAAAAAAAATCAGAATTGACAGTTTAGCTACCTTGTTATATTATTGAAACTGAAAACATCATTAATGATGTCATGAAGTTCAGTATAAAAGGCTGCAAAAGTTGTATTATGAAATAAATAGTTTCAGAACAAAATTAAATTTAATGTAGGAAAATTATTTTAACTTTGCATGCAGTTCTGTTAAATGGTCAGTCAGGGATTAAGGTAAATTTATTTCTAAGTTTTTCTAGAAAGAGTAATCATAATTAGAAGCTAGGGATCTTTCTTTGTATCCAAAATCTAGATGCATATGGATATCATTTTCCTATATTTTTATGTGCAGATATGTACCACTAGAGGCCATCCTACTCCTCTTTAAATTGGTAAATATGCTAATAGCAAGTGTTATAGTTGATGTGATTATCATATAAATGTGAAACATAAAAATGCTGCCTAGACTTACTGCCAAAGTGCATAATCTGTGTCTTTTATCAAAATCTGTTTCAGGAAAATAATAATACATCAGCTGCATACTCTACACCCTGCTTTAAGGATTATTGTTTTTAGAAATTTCTTTCTCAGGAGGCATTTGTGTGCATTCCAACTATTGTTGGAGATGAAGACTGATTGTTGAGGATGAATTGCATCTATCCTTCTAATCAACCAAAACATAAATATCCAATTTTATACTCTACAAATAAAATCAAGAAAACAAAAGTGAATTTTATGTTATTAAAGAATTTGCCATAAAGCTGAGACTTTCAGATCAAAGCTTTCTACTTTTTGTTTTCAATTTATTTTGCTAACTTTGTTCATCCAAAATGATTCATTATATTTCTGTTTGTCAAGATTTCTTCCTAAAACTGCATTATTCATCACTAATAATGATAAACTCGAAGGAAGATTTCAAGTAAACATATATGTGGCTGAACAAATGTTTTCTCCAGCCTATTCTTCTTGAGAGCACAAATCAAAATCAAGATAATTTAATAACTATGCACCAAATCAGCCATTGTATTTGTGCCAGATGTATCTTCTAATTGCTTCTTCTTGTATTTCTTCTTGTACTCTGACATGTTGAGAAAGCTGTAATCTGGAAGCCATTACTTGGACTGCAGTTTCAATACTAATGTATCTTTTCATTCATCATCATGGATAAAACATATCATTCTATTATTATACATTAATCAGGAAGAAGAAGAAGGAGAAGGAGAAGGAGAAGGAGAAGGAGAAGGAGAAGGAGAAGAAGAAGAAGAAGAAGAAGAAGAAGAAGAAGAAGAAGAAGAAGAAGAAGAAGAAGAAGAAGAAGAAGAAGAAGAAGAAGAAGAAGAAGAAGAAGAAGAAGAAGAAGAAGAAGAAGAAGAAGAAGAAGAAGAAGAAGAAGAAGAAGAAGAAGAAGAAGAAGAAGAAGAAGAAGAAGAAGAAGAAGAAGAAGAAGAAGAAGAAGAAGAAGAAGAAGAAGAAGAAGAAGAAGAAGAAGAAGAAGTGCAAGAAGAAGAATTTCTTTCAATTCTTTAGAAACATTTCAGGTTGGTTGTTATCTTGGGTAAGAAACTGTAGAAGAAGAAAATGTCTATGAATTCTCCTGCAGCAATTTGTTTTGCAAAATAGAACTGGCCATTGGTTTGAAGCTGTTCAAATTCTGAGCAGTTAGTTGGTTGGTTCTATTGTTGATTGATTGTTTGAATGGTCCAGTTTCTTATGTATTTGTATACTAGATCTGTATACAAAGATACAGATATTATTATGCAATGTTATTATTATTATTATTATTATTATTATTATTATTATTATTATTATTGATCATCGCACAGTCAGCCAAATGTTCAGACTGGATTTCTCATTTTTGTCTACCTATCGAGTCCTTCCCAAGGACCTGGGATAGGCAGATGTGGATGTTTGATGGTATTACAGATATCGTCACAGGATGAAAGCAGTTCCTAGTAAGGCTGCCTTTTGTAGTTCAGTAATGGTGAATTTGTCAATGCCAATGGTGTTCAAGTGATGCTCCAGTTGTTTTGGGATTGCACTCAAGGCACCTATTAATATTGGTACTACCCTTGCTTGTTTTACCACAGTCCTTCTATTTCTATTTGTAGGTCTTTGTATTTTGTTATTGTTATTATTATTATTATTATTATTAGTAGTAGTAGTAGTAGTAGTAGTGTGCATCTGTGGGTATCACTGAGAGATACAGGGGAAATGGTGTTCTATTTATATTTTTTCCTGAAAGATCCTTTTACTTTTCCTTATGGCTTGGTAACACGTAAATCACTCTCATTCTTGGAAAACATCACTTCCATATATTATCACAGTAATATCACAAATATTGTCATAGTTTTGTTTTGTAGAAGAGAGTTGAAGCAGAAAAATGGGATGGAATTTGAACCAGAAAAATGCTTTATGTGCTTCACTCTTGCAAGAAAAGATTTGGGTTTTTCACAGCTCTTTGCTTTTAGTTGATTGTGGGGTCTATAAAACTATCATAAAAATTGGTAGAAGAATCAATAGGGACTGTCCATAAGCATGCAATAGATAACTTACTAAGGTTTTGTTGGAATACATTTTGAAAAATAGATCGTTTTATCCTTACTATGAGGAGTATGCTTACATATTTCTTTAGATGAATGTTTCATTCCATTAATGCTTATTGAATGTAATTCATATTATTTATATTGTTCAAATCATATACTAAAAAATCATATGCATACAGATTCAGTGGTATCATATTACAAAGCATATCAACACAAAAAGAAAAACTCTAGAAAGTGTCAGTCATGTAGGGCACCACATTTTATGGGTTGCCAATATTGAAAAAAAAAATCAAAATACACAAACACAAAAAGTGAAAATCAGAAACAGCATAATCTACAGGTCATCACACTTTCTACAGGGTAAAATATAATTTCACAGAATTGTGAAAGGTAAAAATGTCTGAGGAAAAATTATAGGCTGAAAATCGCAAGCATAAAGCTCAAAAACTCAAAGAAAAAAGAGAAAGAAATGAGGGCACCTTTCTGAAATTCCTTACAAGTTCAGAAGACAAGCCAAACCATCCGAGGCTACCAGAATATGACGGTGCCTAGGACATCAAAATGCTTAGAACTGGACCTGATAGAATACCATTCAGCAATCTTGAACTGGATTCTTTATTCTAATCTTGGAGATTTTGACAGAGAGAATATCACTTATACCATTTGATTTAATTTTAGAAATAAGAAAGCTATTTAATATTAAGTTTTGTTAAAAATGAGATTTTTTAAATGAATAACAATTTTCCATTCTCTTAAACACTCTTACAAAGCATCTGTCTTGTTGATTAGATAATTCCATGAAAAATAAGGACATCAAGATTAGACTGTCTTGCAATCTACAAAGGAATTAATCTGTACAGAACAAAATGTAAATGCTTCTTAGGAACTAAAGTAGCAGATTCTATTTAAGTTAATGGGAAGAGGCAATTGATAGATTACAACAGTGGTTCTTAACCTGGGCGATATTGACCCGCAGGGGGCGATTTCATTTTTCAGGGGGGTGATGGAACGAAAAGGGGTGACGCGGGGACAAAAGAACGAAAAGGGGGTGATATGGGGATGATGGAGTGAGAAGTTTTGGGAACACTTTTGAGACTTTTTCGTACAGTGAATCACTGTATATCTGTCGTACAAAAACATCAGATCACTCATTATTAGTGGATTGAATTGTGTTTTCAAATGTTCCTCCAGCTAGCTTCAGTACAGAACACCGTATATATGTGAATACGCATTGCTTATCTTCATGCGCGCTGCGCAGCAGCCTCTACCCATACAGTGGCGCGCCATTGGCCAGAATGGGCAGTGATGGAGGGGGGAGCACTTCTTTTGAAACATCGCATGCTGAGTGGCTGTCCCCTGTGACGTCAGCTGTAATGTTGACGTCACAGTTTGAGTTTTCAGCTTTATTTTCGAATTTTGTTGTGCTCTGTAAACATTTTGTGTGTCTCTTTGTATTGTACTTTTTTAGCGTGCACTCCAGTTTGATATTGTATTTTTTTTGTGTGTCTTTTTAATCCTTTTTACAGTGTGCATGACTATATATACTTTCCTCAAATCTCAATTTAGTTTCAGAGTTTTCATCTTGAAATTCTTAGTTCCTGCATTGTGGTTTGTTCTTATGCCCTTTTTATATTTCTTTTGCGTCTTAAATTTCACTTGTAATTCAATCATTAAATGTTACTGTTTTTCTTTTTGGGCATTTCACTTTCTTGTAATTGAATTTTGTTTTCAGTGGTCCTTACATTTAAGTGTCTTGAATAAATAAGACAATAATGAAATACATGTATCATGAGGTTTGGGAATAAAGTGACGGGTGGCACCAAAATTTTTCATACAGTTGAGATATGGGGAAAAGACTGGAAATAAATTATTTGCATCGATATGTCCTGATGACAATTTTAAAGAAAACAAAAAAAGTGTTTGGATAAATTGAAGAATTATTTCCTATGTTGTGATTGAGAGGTTATGCTGGGGGAGGGGGCGATGACAACTTCCGCATTGACTCAAGGGGGCGATTTATTCAAAAAGGTTAAGAACCACTGGGTTACAATATCTAAAGAACCAGTTTAATGCATGTTATATCTTTGGCATATACTTGAAATAGAATATAATATGTTAATAATATTATATATTTTTTTTAGATGTCAGGTCAATAATCTATATTTAGTAACAGGAATCTTTACTGACGTCAAAAACCATATATAATTAGATTCAACACAATAAATCAGGTTACATATACATGGAAAGATACAAATTGTAAAATTAACTAATGTACATTTTATACATGACATAACAGAAATTGACTATTCTTAGAATGAGAGGGTACTGTATCTATGAGAGTAAACAAAGTAAATACTACTAATCACAATGATTAAGATACTTTAAATGTGGAATTGAACAATGAACCTGTACCAGCATTAAAATGGCAATATAATAAAATGTGTTTTACAGTTTCAGTTGCCCCTTCACTGCATGTGCAGAATCTTATTCCAAATGGGACATGAATATGCCTTCTAGCCAGACAGAAGGTCTTCCTGCATTGATATCTGGCAGGTTTAATTGGGTAAAAGAATTGGTCAGGATTTTTTCCAGTTCCAGATTGGTGTCTTTAATCCACTGCCTCAAAACTGCTCTTACACACTCTTATCTTAGTGTCAGAGTTGGGAAAATGAAAATCCTAGGTGCTCTTTTTTTTTTTTTTTTTTTGTCTATTGCTCTGGGCCAGAAGAAAATTGTCAATAAGATCTTAGGTTTAAGTCTTTTTCTACAATATTTTGGCCCAGCATATAAAACTTATAAACAAGATTGGTCACAATCCTTGTTGGAATATTCATGAACAGGAAGAGTCATGTGGTAACTCAGTCAGCCAATGGGAAGAAAGTGCTACTGAGTCTGTGCAAAAGAGTATTGAGTTAGGAGCTGGATTTCCAGTCTCTGGTTTTGTCTCTGGTCTGTCTTTGTAAGAAGTCTTCAGTTAAGCTATGTTGTTGTAAAAAAGAATGGTATTGTAAATATTTTTATATAAATATAAAGTTATTTGAATCAGCTAAATGCAGTCAACTGTGAGAGCTTCTGATTTATTTTTTTACCAATAGAGAAATTGAAATTCTCTAACAGGTTACGGGCCCAGAGCTTACTAAGGACTGCATTGAAATTTAAAGCTGGAAGAAATTGCCTGTGTTTAGAAAGTATAAGAACAAGGCAGAATTAGCAGAATGGCTGAAATGGAATTTAAGGAAAGCTGTGTGCCTCGTTTGGGCCAGAAGAAATACATTGTGTGGGCTGCAAAAATGGAATGTTTGCTGAAAGCAAAAGAGCTGTGGTATATTGTTGATAATCCACCACAAGTGTTTGCAGCAGTTGATCAGAAAAGCCATGATAGAGCAATGGCTTATCTCATCTTGAATTTAGGTGATGAACAATTTCTAAATGTTGCAAATTTAAAGACTGCAAAGGAGATTTGGTTGAAGTTGAGAGCTGTGCACGTGAATGTTTCTGCATGCAATATAGTGCAATTGTCAAGAAAACTTTACAGAGCCTGTTTGCAACCAGGTGAATCTGTGGAACAGCATTTAAATAAAATACAAAGTTTATTTTTGGACTTAGAACAATGTGGGATTAAATTCCCTGAGTCCCAGAAGGTTTTATTGGTGTTGAACAGTTTAGATAAAACCTGGGACACAGATTCTTCAATATTTGAGTGTAAAGAAGAGCAAGACTTAAAGTTTGAAGCATTAAAGGCATGTTTGCTTAATGAAGAAGAAAAACGCCATTTTAGAAGCAGCCACAAGGAGGAGAAATTCCTGAGGAGGGGGTCCAGACTGCAAGTCTCCAGAGGAGAAGAAACAAGCAGATCAGACCCGGACCAAATTGCAACAAAGGAGAGATTTTGGAAGCAGAGAGCAGGAAAAGACTTGCTACATTTGTGGGAAAAGACACATCTGCAAAGGAACTGTTTGCAAAGGAACAATTTGCAGCAAATGACATTTGTGCATGCAAAAAGGACTGCTTTGCAAAAGGAACATTTTGGTGTTGCAAACGTTTGCAATAGCAACAACAGAGACAAGTGGCTAATTGATAGTGGGGCAAGTCAAACAATTGTTAATGACTCTGAATTATTTTGCAGGTTTGTTCCAGTAGCACAAGAAGCTGTGGCTTTGGCAAATGGCCAGAAAGCAAAAGTCATTGGAAAAGGCGATGTAAAAATTCCATATTTGGAATCAAAGTTTACCAATGTGCTTTGTGTACCTGAGATGGAACATAATTTGTTAAGTGTGTCTAATTTAGACAAACAAGGTTTTGAGGTCATTTTTATAAATGGGAAATGTCTCATCAAAAGGAATGGGAATATTTGTGCAGAAGGCATAAAGGAAGATAATCTATATGTATTGCAGGGACAAAAGGTTCAATGTTCCCATATATTTAAGAATGTTGCAGAGCATGATTCATGTGTTCATCTTCTGCATAGAAGACTTGGCCATGCAAGCTTTAAAGTTTTGCAGCAAATGCAAGATTTTGCAGAAGGGCTAAATTTGAAGGGATGCAAAACATATTTGGACTGTGCAGTATGCAAAGCATCAAAGTCAAAGGCATTCCCAGTTAGTAAATATAGCACAAGACAAACAAAAAGAGTTCTAGAGCTGGTCCATGCAGATCTGGTGGAACCTATGCAAGCCAGTTTGGGAGGAGCAAAATATGCACTGGTAATTGTTGATGATTATAGCAGGTATTCATTTTGCTACTTGCTTAGAGCAAAGACAGAGGTGCTACAACAATTCAAACAGTGGGTAAGTTTTGTAGAGATAAGGTACAGACAACAAGTGTGTCAGTTGCAAACTGACAGAGGTACTGAATTTATGTCAACTAAATTCCAACAATGGTTGGGACAGTTGGGAATAAGACACAGACGTACAAATCCTTACACAGTAGCAGAGAACAGTGTAGCTGAAAGAAGGAATGGTGTTTTGCAAACAATATAAGATTCATTATTGGAGGATTCTGGTTTGAGCAGGTCATATTGGGGAGAAGGCATATTGACTGCTAATTATATAGTTAACAGGCTGTGGAGTTCCTCCATTAATAATACTCCATATGCCATTCTATATGGGAGAAAGCCATCACTGGCACACTTGAGAATTTTTGGAAGTACTGCATGGGTACATATTCCAAAAGCAATCAGAAGAAAGGGACAGCAAAAGGCAAGAAAGCTCAGGTTTGTGGGCTATGAGCCAGGGTCAAAAGGATATCGCTTTAGCGATGGAAGATGAGATTAAATTAAAAGAAAAAGTTTTAATTTTGAATCCTTCAGATGAGAAGGCAAAGGTATCTATAAATTTGCTTAAATCACAGTTTAATATGTTAATGGTGGACCAGACTGCAACCAATTTGCTTTATATGAAACATAACACATTTTGCAATGCTAATAAGCCAGGGAGATGGCTGGCTTATCAATTGTGGAAGAAACAGAGGTTGAGAATTATAGATAAAATAAATTATAATGGTAAATTGGTTTTTCAGAAGGAATTGATTAAAAAATCTTTTTTAGATTATTATACAAAATTATATATGGGCAAGGAAGTACAGGGTTTAAATATAGATAAATATTTACAAGATGCTCATTTTCCTAAGTTAACAGAAGATCAGAAACAAGAGATTAATGGATTTATTACCACAGATGAAATCATTATGGCAATTAAACAATTAAATCTAGGTAAAGCACCGGGTACTGATGGATTGACATCAATTTATTATAAAACTTTGATAGATGAGATGATAGAACCTTTAAAGGAACTTTTTAATAAGATATTACAGGGAACAGAGACCCCCCCATCTTGGGGTAGGGCTTTTATATCCTTGATCCCAAAAGAGGATCAAGATCTTACTTTACCAAAAAATTATAGACCTATATCTCTTTTGAATGTAGACTATAAATTTTTTTCAAAAATTTTAGCTAATAGACTTATGATTGTATTGAATCAAGTAATACATATGGATCAAACAGGTTTCATAACTGGAAGATATATGAAGAATAATGTTAGACAAATTATCAATTTAATAGAATATTTGGATAAGAACAAAGATCTCTGCAGGATTGATTTTTCTAGATGCTGAGAAATCTTTTGATCAGTTAAATTGGCAATTTATGTTAAGACTGGTTGAGGAAATGAATTTTGGAGATAAAATTTTACAGGCTCTTTGAGCAATTTATCAAAGACAAAGAGCACAACTTATAGTTAATGAAGGTTTATCTGAGGTATTTCAAATTGAAAAGGGGACTAGACAAGGTTGTCCATTGTCGCCTTTGTTGTTTGTTTTAACCTTGGAAATCTTGTTGATTAAAATTCGTGAATCATCTAAAATAAAAGGAATAGAGATTAATAAGAATAATTATAAATTAAGGGCTTTTGCAGATGATTTGGTTGTTACTTTGTCTCAACCAACTTATCCAGTAATGGAGTTGTTACAATTGATAAATCAATTTGGACAAGTCTCTGATTTTAAAGTTAATAATAATAAGACTAAAATATTGCCAAAAATATGACTAATTTGGATAAGAAGACTTTAGTTAGATTGACAGGCTTTGAAGTTGTTAATAAGGTAAAATATTTGGGGGTATTTTTATCCGTTTCCAGTGCAAAACTGTATAAAAATAATTATGAAAGGTTGTGGCTTAAAGTACAAAAGGATTTAAACGATTGGAAAAAGTTGCAATTATCTTTGTTGGGGAGAATAGCAGCGGTCAAAATGAATGTTTTGCCAAAGTTTCTTTTTTTATTCCAAATGATACCTATTCTGAGGAAAGAGGCAAGTTTAGATGAATGGCAGAAAGGTATTAATAAATTTATTTGGGCAGGGAAAAAACCAAGAGTAAAATTCAAAATTATACAAGATGTACGAGAGAGAGGTGGATTCAAGGTACCGAATTTGAAATTGTATTATGATGCCATGGTTTTAACACTGATTAGTGATTGGATTAATTTAACAAATGTGGATATACTCCTTTTCGAGGGGTGGGATTTATTATATGGATGGCATGCCTATTTAATTTATAATAAGAAGGTGGATAGGGCTTTTAAGTCTCATATTTTAAGAATTTCTTTACTTCGAGTTTGGAAGAAATATTATAGAATAGACTCAATAATTCCATTATGGGCTATCCCAGGGCATGCAATAGAAGGAATAAGGAAAGGAGTGAAGATGGATAGTATTTCTTATAAACAATTAGTTAATTGGGATGGGAAGAATTGGCAATTAAAACATATAGATGAATTAGCACAAGAAAATATTATTTATTCGTGGTTTCAGTATAGACAATTATTGGAAAGGTGGAAGATAGATTATAAAGTGGGTTTGATTAGAGAGGATGAAAACTTGCTGAAACAAATTAAAGATCAAAGCCGAACTCACATAAAAAGAATTTATGGTGTATTAGTGGAATTGGATTCAGAAACAGAATTAGTTAAAGATTGCATGGTCAAATGGGCTCAAAATTTTGATGAACCAGTTTTATTAGAAACATGGGAGATAATTTGGGTGAGGAATGTTAAATTTACGCAAGCTCAAAATTTACGGGGAAATTTTTATAAAATGTTTTATAGATGGCACCTTGATCCACAAAAGATGTCTCGTATGTATTCAAATTTGCAACCTAAATGTTGGAGATGTGGTTGTCTGGATGCAATGTATTATCATATTTGGTGGTCATGTAAAAGTATAAAAGCTTTTTGGATAAAGATATGGTGGAATATTCAAAAAATTTTTAATAGAAGGATAAAATTCACTCCACAATTGTTTTTGTTAGGTATTATTGTTGATTGTGATGATAAAGAAATTATTTTAATGTTAAATTTAATCACAGCGGCAAGGTTGTTGATAGGACAATATTGGAAGAAGGAATTTTTGCCTACTTTGGAGGAATGGTTTTTTAAAGTTTCTTACTTATCTGAAATGGCAAAAATTTTGGCTTATTTGAAAGATCAATCGCAAGAGAAATATCTCTTGGTGTGGAAAAGATGGATAAACTTTATACAGTATAAGTATGATATTAAAAGATATTATTTAGCTTTTGAATAATTTATGTTTAAAGTTTAAGATAATAAGTATTTTTTATTATATATAAATATTGAACTTAAAGTACTTAAAAATTTGTTGTTGTTTTTTAATGTAATATTTGTTTGAGGTTTATTTAAGTTTAAATGTTTTGTATTTTTAGTTCTAGTTAACCCTGTATTCAGCTCTGGGAAAACGGGGGGAGGGTTTCTGGGAGGGTAGGGAGGCAGTGGGAGAGGGATTTTATTGTAAAATTGCAAAAAAAATTAATAATAATAAAAAAAGAATTATAATTTCAAGGTCTGCTAATTTTGCAGAACAAAATTGGGACAGAATTAATGCAAATTCTGGGTATGTCTCACTTAATGACGGTGATCTGTTTAGTGACAATAACTCATCTAATGATAAAAAAATGAGTATAGAAGATGTCAATGTTCAGGGAGGAGAGGCTGAACAAGACATGAAGCCAGAAAGACTTGAGACACAGGAGCAGTTAATACCACGTAGGTCAGAGTGATGTAATAAAGGAATTCCGCCTGACAGGTATTCTGCCAGCAAGGTAAAGGTTTGCAATGTGTGGTATGAGCCAAGAAGTTATAAAGAGGTGTTGGCATTACCAAAAGCTGAACAAGAAAAATGGAAGGAGGCCATGGATAAAGAGATGAAATCCATGGGAGACCATCAAGTATTTAAATCAGTGACTTTGCCACAGGGAACCAAAGCTGTGGGTTGTAAATGGGTATATAAGAAAAAGGTATTGCCAAATAATGATATACAGTATAAGGTCAGGTTAGTTGCACAAGGTTTTTCACTATAAAAAAATGTATTAAGTTAATAGGTCTGATGTCTCTTCCTGTCATGAAGGGAGGAGTGTTGGAATATTCATGAACAGGAAGAGTCATGTGGTCACTCAGCCAGCCAATGGGAAGAAAGTACTACTGAGTCTGTGCAAAAGAATATTGAGTTAGGAGCTGGATTTCCAGTCTCTGGTTTTGTCTCTGGTCTGTCTCTGTAAGAAGTCTTCAATTAAGCTATGTTGCTGTAAAAAAGAATGGTATTGTAAATATTTTTATATAAATATAAAGTTATTTGAATCAGCTAAATGCAGACAACTGTGAGAGCTTCTGATTTATTTTTTTACCATTAGAGAAATTGAAATTCTCTAACAATCCTATTGGTGCTGCCCCCCCCAACCAAGAATTGCATTTGAGTCATAGCAGGGACCTTGTAGCAGGTTCCTGAGAAATTTGTTTTAAACCCTTGGCCATAGGGTCTTTTATAATGTTTTGCAAGGGACTTGTCAGAATCCAATTATACTTCATCTCCAGTTATCAATTATAGAAAACCCCATTTCTGCCCTCTCTGGATTCTGTCATACAAGAAAGGGAAGGGGGTGAACAAAGGGGCTTTATGGCCCTCACTTCCTTCGGTAAAACTTCAAAGGGATTGAATGTGGATAGCACCAAAAGGCCTTATCATAACAAAGGAGGCTATTTACCTTTCATGTAGTTTTCTCTGAAGTTTCCATCCAGCCGGCAGAAAGGAAAAGGGGGTGGGATTGTGATGCCTGAAACTGTCACTGGAAGAGGGGGGTGATTGGGTGGGACTACTGGGGAACCCCTTAAAACCTCGAATGGGAGAGCTTGGACCCCAAGACCTATCTAGAACGCCTGCAACCATTTTCTCTTAATAAAGGATTCCTGTTGGAAGAATTATTCCAAGAAGTCTGTATTCTTAAGATGCAAAGTGGGGTGGGTCCTTACAGGACTGCTACTTTGGTCTTTTTGTTGTTAGAAGAATGCAAGATCCAGTTCCAAGGTAGGATTTTGCAAGATAACACTCTTGCTTATTCAAGAGCATGAAAGACAGCACTCCAAAAGTAGGCTTCAATTTGGAATACAGAAGCTAGTAGTATTTATAGGAAAGGTGGTTCTTTGTGTGGTGTGTGTGAATGTGTCCTTTGAAATGTTTGTTCTGATGAATATGCAGCTTCAGTGGGAAATGCTTTATTTGACTTTTATTAAAGTTTCATAATTTCTTCTTCTGTGTCTACATGCTGACTCCGAGTGCTGTATATATGTACTCAGGGAACCTATATTGTGAAATGATTTCCCTATCTGCTATTATTTGCACAGTTTAATTTGTTTATCTTGGTTGCCAATTACTGGTGGAAAAAATGCTTTAACAATCTTTGCAACATTGTATTGATTCTGTTTGCAACACAATTTTCTAGTTTTGGTTACTTGCAGGTCGTTCTAATGATTAAAAGGTGCATCAGAGACAATGCAGGAATAAATTTCATTTTGAATTAAATTTCTTCCAACATTGTATTTGATTTCCAGAGCTTTGGAATAATCAGACCATGCTATTGGTGCCCTTCTTAGGCCAATTGGAGTTTGGGGAAGTAAAATTACAAACCATGGGTTGAAATATGTTTCTTTTCTCAAATATGTTGAAATGTTAAATTTGTACAAGTGTCTGTTGAAGCAAGTAATCAACTCTCTTCTGACATTCTGGTATTCTTGATCAAACCACTGTTGCTAAATAGGGAACTAGTTGTATCTAAATATACAGTTACTTTTCTGTATTATTTTGATAGCTGATTGCAAAAGGAATAGCCAACATCCCAGAAGATAGGCTCAAGATCCAGATGGATGTCAACAGACTTGAACACTGGGTCCTATTTAGCAAAATGATATTCAGTGTAGAGAAAAGAAAGATTTTACACTTAAGCAAGAAAAAAAATGTATAGGTACAGATTAGGTAGAACCTGGTTCAATAGCAATAACTGTGGGAGGGATCTCGGAGTTCTAGTGGGCAATCACTTAAATATGAGTCAGCAGTGTGTGACACAGCCAAAAGGCCAATGCAATCTTAGGTTGCATTAACAGACGGATAGAATCAACACTACATGAAGTATTAGTACTGCTTCATAAAGGCTTAGGCTTAGAAAGACCACACATAGAATACTGCGTCCAGTTTTGACCATATTATAAGAAAGATGTTGGGACTCTGGAAAGAGTGCAAAAAAGAGTAACAAAGATGATTAGGGGGCTGGAAACTAAAACATATGAAGGATAGTTGTAGAAATTGAGTATATCTAGTTGGTGAAAAGAAAGATTCGGGTGACATGAAAGTAGTGTTCCAATATTTGAGGGATTGCCACAAAGAAAAGGCAGTCAACCTATTTTCCAAAGTACCAGAAGGCAAGATAAGAAACAACGGATGGAAATTAATCAAGAAGAGAAGCAACCTATAACTAAAAAAAATGAGAACAATTAACCATGGAACAGCTTTCCTTCAGAAGTTGTGGATGTTCCATCACTGGAGGCTTTTAAGAAAAGACTGGACAACCACTTGTCTGGAATGGAATGGGGTCTCCTGTTTGAAGAGGGGGTTAAACTAGCAGGCCTCCAAGGTGCCTTACAACTCTGTTATTCTATTATTCTGTTCTATTAAACCAAATATTTGTAAGCAAATAAATACTCAATTCATTTCAGATTCTAAAATAGTTTCTAAACTGTAATGCTTATTCTGCAGCTAGTATACAGTATAGGATATTTATAATTTTGTTGTGAAGACCTTATGGCACAATTTGGCCTAACTCTGATTCATACTTAGAAATTGCACCAGATTCCAATTTTAAGGAAATACTTGCTTACCCAGCGATTATGGTTATGGAAGTTAAATATAAAGGAATAGAGGCACTAGAAACATGGTTTAATCTAGAAGAGAAAATCTAGCTTCTGCTTAGTGGGAATATCCATCAAACAAAAATGAGAATGAGCAGTAGATTTTATTCACTGGGACAGCCTCTCTAACATGTATTGAACCTTCACAACTGAAAGGCAACACATTTCTCTTGATATCATGTTTGGACTCCAGGTCAGCAGAGTCACCCATTATCCTTTTCTCTTTTGGGTGGACATTGAATTTTTTACCTTCATGGCAGTGTCACGTTCTTTAATTTCTTTTCCTGGAATGATGAATGAAATCCCTTCTTTAGAAATATGTAAGTCTTCTATGTAAAATGCATCAAATTGCACAGCTCCATTAACTGAAACTGTGTCCTAGTTGTCTTAGTCCTCCAAGTCATATGCTGTCAGCCTTCCTTCTTCAAGACTGCCAGTTTCAATGTAGTCTTTTGTCCAGGTTAAGCTATTCTTAATTTAATCTTGATCAATAGAGAACAAGTAAAGAAATTGGAAGTAGAAATTCTGCACAGTCTTGAGATTGGTAAGATGCAATACTGGAATTTAAGGCAGTTTGATGTGGTGGTTAAGGTATCAGATTAGCCATCCAGAAACCATGAATCTTAGTCCCACTTTAGGCATTAATCAAATTGTGTGGTTTTAGACAATCACTATCTTTCCAGGTATACCAGACAGGAAACAGAATAAGCTGTTTCTATTTAGTGTAAGACTACATTAACAGAATCTTGTAAGATTGAAAGTACTGTAGTAATCACTCCTTAGTCATTGAAGGGTGCAAAGAAATGGCCACCTTCTACGTAGCCTTTTATTGTTTATATAGAGGTTTACAAATAGCAAAAGATACAGTATGGCAACAGCATTTCATTGGCTAAAATCCTTTACCAATCCTCAAGAGTAAAAAGCTAGAGGCCATAAACAGGGAAACTTGTTGTTCCACCAGCCAGCCTTATCAAACTGGCAAGGTCACACAGACCTGTGTACTTTCACGTCACCATGGTGATGTGAGGGGGGGGAGATAGATGCAGAAAGGAGGGGCACCCAGGCTTTGAAGGGCAGTTTTCCATGCACAACTTTTGCCTGTCTCTCATCTCTACATCTCACTCCTTTTTGTTTTGTTAGATGAAATATCGCCATAAGCAGGGTTAATAAAAGGATTATAATCAGGAGAGGAGCATCCTTGCAGTTGTTAATATAGGGCCAAAACTTGACCCTGAGGCAATGTGAGAGAGGATCTACTGGGATTTAAAGCTCTAATACATATATTGCAAAATGAAAGAAATACATTACATAAACAGCACCCATAAAGATCCTAAGGTACCAATTTTCAAATCAAAGGCCAAATTGTGTAAAATTTAAATCTGGTGCTGGATGGTTCATGAATTATCAGAAATATTGAAACAATACATTTCCTCAAAATGTTTACAACCCAAATGCTGGTGTAGAAGCAAATAATCAATTGCAGCGTGATTTTACAAAATAGTTCTTCTCAAATTTTGCAGTTCATGGTTGATCACTGAAATAGTTGAAGAAGTAGTATTAAGTGTCTTTGCCAAATTTCATGTAATAGCATTAATGTTGAGGTGGGCACGAACAGCAAGTCCTGGCACGCCCACTAGAGATTTAGCCAATGCTACAAAGTAAGGTTGTCTCAGAGCCACAAGTGTTGTCTAGTGTGACACTACGTGAAGAATGGTTCATGTGAACTTGTTATTTGGAAAGCAAAACAGGAATCAGCTGGCTGAGGCAACATTGCGCTTCACTAATATTAGCAGGAATATAATTTAAAGTTTCTTGACCACACATAAAAAACCCTCCTTGCAGTAGCCAAACATGTCCAAAATGAAAGGAAGTCTCTATTGAAGCTGTGCAATTTAAAGCAGGTGAGCCAATGCGATGACAGTGAGGTTTTTTAAGCAATAACCTCTCAGAGTCAGTGAAGTTTTGAATTACTGCAAAAGGGGTGCAAACAAAGACTAAACATGTAGAAAGCAAATTACATGTAATACATTTCAGATAAACAAAAGAAGTCATTTTGTGTGATGTTACATTTTGTTTGATTCGTTGTTCGAATGATTGTTTGAGTGGGATGACAGTTACAGTTGTCAAAGGGCAGATGTTAACGATCAGACATAAACAAATGATGGATAAGAAATTTGCAGTTAAAACCGCAAAACTGGCAGCACACAGGTTCTCGGGGATCAAGTTCTTTACATCTCCCCATGTCACTGGCTGCCTGGCATGTCAGGATTGGATTACTTGCTGTGCCATCTGTAGAGTCACCCTTGCCATTTCTGGGACTGGGTCCAGGGACTGGTGCCACGACATCCCTGGCTGGGTGATCACAACACGCTGGAATCCGCAAAGGTCCTGTTGGAGCAAGCACAGCAGTGTAGCCCCGCCCCCAAGTGATCAGAGGGACTGGTCCCAACCATGCTTTGTCTGGTAATGCCCGATAATATGCCAGAGGTGGAGGCAAGCTTGTTTTCTGTTGAAAGTGTCTCTGATAAGCAGTCAAATTTGGGTGTAATGTAAATTGGTGTAATGTAAATAATACTTTTTGAACCTGTTGTATTACCCACGACAAATTGGGTATCCTAGATAATCCGTCCTTTTTTATTTGTTTGTGAAGGCAGTCCTTGAAAGACCAATTAGCACGTTCTACGATAGCTTGACCCATGGAATTATAGAGAAGACCATGAGTAAAAACAATATTTCAGGTTGTACAAAATTGTAAAAAGGCCACTGAAAAATAGGCTGGCCCATTGTCAGTTTTTAGGGGAGAGGGTTAACCCAGGCTGTAACAGCCAAAAAACGATAAAAAATATCATGCGAAGCTGTTTCCCCTCATAGAGGTGGGGGAAATTGATCCTAAATACCTATTTATGAATATACATTTGTAAAAAGCCAAAAAAGAGAACATGGATAACGTCCATTTGTCATAGTTGATTAGAGGCAAAACCACATAGAAGACATAAAAAAGACATACAAAAAAAAAAATATAGGCCCAGGAAGGGAGGAGTGATTGTGTATATGAGAAACAAAATAATAAATGCTTTCAGTTATGGAGCAGCAGCTGCAAAGTTAAAAACAAAGTCATAAGATTGGGGTCAATCCTGGGCATGATGTAAGCACCTGAAGAAGTAAAAGTAAGTTGGCACACATAATGAGAGTCAGAGATTAAGTTAAAAGACTGTTGAGAAAAGGTTTGAAAAGCTAAAATAATTCTGAGCATTGTGATAAGGGTTGCATTGCAGTGTAGGACACTTTCCAGGTATCATCCTTGTAAACAATTGCTCCTCTCATTCACCCTCCATCAGAAAAAGCAATAACTTGTGGCAAGGGAGAAAGAGGAAGAAAATAGTGGCTGGACTGGAAAGGAAAAAGTCATTAAACAAGCAAGTCAAAGATCATTAGGCAAATAATATGAAATACAGCCTATATAGTCAGTTAAAGCACATTAAAGAGATAAGTTATTTTTGAAAAACAATATTAATTAATCAGTTCCTTTTTGACTGCAAGCTCTTGTGCATCCTAAGGTTATCATTTTAGCAACCACCTGGATAAAAAATAAAACATTTTGGGATGGGATATGGAAGGTAAATATTATTCAATTCAATATACTTTCTGCATTTTTATTACAGTTAATACTCCATTAGGTAATTTACTAATAGGAAAAAATCAAAAGTGTGAAATTCTGTCCACAAATTGAGTATTCATAATGTCATCAATTTGTGCAACTATATTTTTTTCTGGGACTTATTGCAATCCTAAATCATTTTATATTTTTTGAAAGCCAATTAAATTGTATCTTTGGTGCTTCAATTTAAGCAAAGTCCATTCAGATGGAAACAATTTGTATATAAATAGGTTAAATATGTATAAATCTATAACAATGTAATTCAGTTAGTTCTTTTGGTTGTTGGATATAAAAAATATTGTCCAACATTACTGTTTCTCTTTTAAGTAAAAAATTTATTTGCCGAAACTGCATAGGTGAATGTCAAGTTTCAGATTCACTCCACTCTTCTCAGATTACAATTCCAAGCAGAGGAAAAATTTTTTTACACAAACAGTTCCCCCCCCCTTCCTGTCTCTGGCTCTTTAAGCAACGCAGCCAGCCGAAAGAGACGGGGGGGGAAATCTCACCACCAAAAAATAATTTCACCTCCTTCCTATGCATTTTTCAATAAATTCTTCTCATACAAATATTTATTATTATTTTCACAGTTAGGGAAAAATGGGTGGGTTTTGAAGGCTAACACACACTTCAACAAATTAACTCATTCAGTTCCATACTGACTGTTTGCATAAAACCATTCCACATACAATTATTTCATTTCATATTTTCTCCAGGCAAACCATATATTCTTAGCAAGGCCTTTTTCTATTGTTGTTATCAGAGAGGGCTTTAAGCCTCTTCCAAGTCTTGGAATAACACAGAACAACACAGACAAACATATATACACAGATACTGTTACAACAACATTTATTTAGACATATAACTTGTCTTGCAAGAAGCGAGAAAAATGACAAGGTGATTTCCACCAAAAAGTGGTTTTGAGGACCCTAATCATTTCCCATTTTTCTCACCATTCCAAGCCCAAGCATAATGTTCTGAGTGGCCACACACATAACACAAAACACAAAACACAACCAGACATTTGTCTGACGGCTAACTTAATATATTGCAAAGTTCCAAAGCATTCCGATTGCTCAAAAGACTTTGTTCTGAGGGAGTAAATTTTGATTTATGTCTCAACTAATAAGCAAAGAATTAGCCTCTTCAGAAGAAGCTGAAAATCCAATTAAATATGTTTTTAGAAGGTATAAATTTTACTTAGTTGATGGGTCCATTTTTTTTCTTTCCTTTTCTGACAGGAGTGAACACTATAGATGTAATACTGAAGCCCAAGGTTCAAGATGTAATTTATGCTCTTATCTTTTAGCCTAAACGTCCGATGCTCAGGATTCAAAGAACACTGTTTTCCTATCTCAGCCCACCAGCTTCCTTGTGTCTGCCCCAGGTTAGAGGAGGAATCTGAGTTCCTCCATGCCTGTCCTTGCTTTTGCGGGGGCTGAGATAACTTGCAGCCCATACTTACTCACTGATGGGTCTCGTAAGATGAAAGTGCACTTAGAGGTCTGTTCCAGATGATGGTAAGTATGTTGGCAGCTGCTTCTTCCCGTAGGGGTCCCAAAAACAAAATGTCCCTGCTGAGGGCGCCAGCTGTAGTAATCACTCCTTAGTCATTGAAGGGTGCAAAGAAATGGCCACCTTCTACGTAGCCTTTTATTGTTTATATAGAGGTTTACAAATAGCAAAAGATACAGCATGGCAACAGCATTTCATTGGCTAAAATCCTTTACCAATCCTCAAGAGTAAAAAGCTAGAGGCCATAAACAGGGAAACTTGTTGTTCCACCAGCCAGCCTTATCAAACTGGCAAGGTCACACAGACCTGCATACTTTCACGTCACCATGGTGATGTGAGGGGGGGGAGATAGATGCAGAAAGGAGGGGCACCCAGGCTTTGAAGGGCAGTTTTCCACGCACAACTTTTGCCTGTCTCTCATCTCTACAAAGTACAAGTCTTCTTCCATTTCCTTTACAGCTGAGAAGTTAGGGAGAGTCCCTTCTTAGCCCCTTTTTCCACCCATGTGGGCTTTTCCCTCTTTTATCTGATAGTTTCCTAGGCATCTTTTTGCTCCATTTCTCAAGGCCTTTCTTATGTAGTATTATACAGCCCTAGAAAGCAGATAATGCCAAACCACTTCTAAAATCTTATCAAGAAAACTGCAGAGACTTGCACAGATAGCAATAAGGAGTCAATGCTAATTCAAAAACATAAACAAACAAACAAGCAAGGAAACAATATTGTTGAGGGAAACTAAAGTTGAGCAGAATCAAAGATGTATTTTAGACTTAAGGAAAATATATTTTAATAAACTAAAAGCAATCATGACTAGGATTTAATGACAAGGAAAGCTAATGGTAGAAAAAAACTAAGATGATTTGTTGTTGTTGTTAGTTGCGAAGTCATGTCTGACCCATCGCGACCCCATGGACAATGTTCCTCCAGGCCTTCCTGTCCTCTACCATCTTCTGGAGTCCATTTAAGCTCACGCCTATTGCTTCAGTGACTCCACCCAGCCACCTTGTTCTTTGTCGTCCCCTTCTTCTATTGCTCTCAATCTTTCCCAGTATTAGGCTCTTCTCCAGTGAGTCCTTCCTCCTCATTAGATGGCCAAAGTATTTGAGTTTCAACTTATGAATTCTTAAAACTGGGTAGCAAAATTGCAAAAAGTTCCAAAGAGAAGAAAATTTGAAAAAAGAAAAAATAATGCTCCAAAACCTCAGAGAATATAAAAAGGGATGCTAGCAGGGGTAGAAAGTGGAAAAGTTTATCAAAAAGTAGCAGTACTGGGTCTGCAGTAATAATTTTAAGAAAGTGAAAGCCAAGAATAAGTGATTAGTGATGAATGTTAAGAACAATATAGAGGGCTTGTTAAACTATGTTAAAAATAAAAGTGCGACAAAAGAAATGAGACACCAGATGCTCACAAAAGATGGTAAATAGCAACAGGTACTAAAAAAGACACAAATAATTGTAGACCTATTTTGTTTTATTTTTCTTTGATAACTGTAAGACATGTTTAAAAGTACAGAATTCCAACCAGAGCTGAATAGTAAGAAAGTTTGGAATAATTATTGGGCTTGGATGAATTCATAATTGCAAGTGTATCTGGAAAGGCAAGGAAAGGCAAGGAAAGGCAAGGAAAGGCAAGGAAAGGAAAGGAAAGGAAAGGAAAGGAAAGGAAAGGAAAGGAAAGGAAAGGAAAGGAAAGGAAAGGAAAGGAAAAAAGGACTAAGGAAAATGGAGAAAAGAGAATGGAGAACAGAGAAAGGAGAAAGGAGAAAAGAAAAATAAAATGGGTAAAGTACTAGATTGTGAGAGGAAGACAAATGACTGTATGATCAAAATAAACAAAAAAGGAGGATATAGGAAAATACAGAACAATTAATCTGGGAAGATTCTATAGCAGATCATAAAATGATTGATATATAACTACCATGAAAACAATACAGTAATTACTGTTAGTCACGATGGATTTGTCCAAAACAAGTTTTGACAGAATAATCTTTTTTTCTCGTGGAAAAGCTGTGGGCATAATATATTTTGACTTCAGCAAAACATTTGATAAAGTACTCCATCATATGCTGGTTAGCAAACTTGTGATGCATGGACCGCGTGGCATGTCTATTAGTTGAATTCATAACTAACTTGAAAACCATATTGAATGAGTTTTCAGGGTCATATGTTTTTTTTTTTTAAAAAAGAGTTGAAACCTTTAAAATTATCTAGCTGAAACTTATTAATTTAATTTCTCCTAAAAGATCTATCATTTATGCTTTTTTCATCATATTCTGCAAAATAAAACAATGATAGTATTTTGAATCATTACTAGTAGTAACCCATGTACAAATATACTGTTTCATTTCTCAGATCTTGAAAAACCTCAGATTAAATTGCTTTAGCAGATATAAAGTCACACTGTATTTTTAATGTGAAATTTTAATTCAAATTGAACCAGACCTGATTTAGATTGATCTGTTAGCTATTTTCCAAAATGCACATGTATAGGTTGCTAGATACCTGGGTAGGGAATTGAAAATGTGAGGAGCATCTTGGAATTATAGTTAGCAACAAATTGGAGCATGAATTAAAAGTAGCTAGGAATATTACAGCTTTAGGTTGCATAAATAGAATAATAGTTTCCAAATCACAAGAAATAATATTTTCATGTTATCATGTCCTGGTCAGGCCCATCCAAATGCTATATCCAATTCTAAGCACTACACTTCAAGAACAAAATATTTCAATATTAAATGTGAATGGCTAAACCAACTAAACTTTTTTGACGATTGCTATTATTCTTTAGGTTTTTTTAAAAATATTTTTGAATGTCCATGCTTTTTGATTAATACAGGAGTTATTAAACCTCATACTATGTCATAGTGAAAGAAAAACAAAGAAAGTTATAATCATATTTTGACTTTCCAAGAGATGAGTAGAGAAGAATTATTATTAGGGAACTGGAGATTTACAATGAGAGACTGAATGAGCTGGGTATATTTAGCAATGAGAAATACCTGAAGGGCTTTTATCTGCCACCTCAAGGTCAGAATACAGAATAATGTGCTATTTTTGTTAAATGTTGGGGGAAGGATACTAAAGCAGTTTGAGTCTGGAACCAGTTAACTAAATATATTTCATTTTAGAGACTACACAGCTGCTATAGCAAAGAAACATCAATTAGAATTGCTGCACCAAAATCACCATGGAGATTGCCAGGTATCTCCTGTCCAATCCTAAACCTCAAAGTCTCACAGGCAATTAGTTATTCAACAACATACAAGAACTATAAAAAAACATTAAAGCACAAATATTGCAACTACCAGGGGTAAAATGCAACCCAAATAACATTTAATATTTGTACTCTTTTTCCTACCTGTATATTTTAATAGGCTAAAAGCCTCTCACTATGGAAAAGAGAGTAGATAACATCTCTCTATTGTTTTTATAATGGAGCTGTCTTGTTTCAGGCCACTTGCCTCTGACATAGTTTCAAATAGCTGCTTCTAATACAGTGGTTCTCAACTTTTTTAATGCCGCGACCCCCAACCGGTCGTAAGTCAAGGAATACTCAACCAGTCGTAAGTCAAGGACTACTCAACTGGTGCAGCACTGTTTGCAGAATGGGACTTTTGGCAGGCTCAGCAGGGCAGAGACAGCCTGGACAATTCCTATTGGCTTTTGAAAGCCAATAGAATTAGACTCTATTCAAGAGAGTGTATTCTATTGGCTTTCAAAAGCCAATAGAATAAAAGGGAGTAGCACAGCTAAGGAAAACGGGGGGGGGGGGGAATGGCAGACTGCATTGTTTGGCGACCCCCTTGAAATGGTCGTTCGACCCCAAATGGGATCCCAACCCACAGGTTGAGAACCACTGTTCTAATATCTCCAAAAATGTACATAGTTAACACAATAACCTTAGGTGTTTAAATAGGCCTTTGATCCATAGTGATATAACATTACCAAGATCAAAGAGTACATAATAACACTGTTTGAGCATCCTGACTTGGCATTAACTATATGTTGTAAGATCCTCCAAAAATAAACTAAAAGGCTGAGTGGCCCCAGACAGAAAAACAGGAATTGTCTACAATGTACAGTGTAAGCAACGTAACAGCCAGAATGTAGTACAAACAGGCAGAAGACTAGCAAAGCCTATCCATGAACATCAACTAGCAGTCAGAAGATATGATAAAAATGCCTTAATTGCACAACAAATTGATAGACTCAACCATAGGTTAAGTTTCATCTGGGCAACTGTGAGCATCCTGGACCAAATCCAATCCAAAAATATTAGAGAATTTCTGGAAGACCAATACTCAGACAAATTGCTTATCAACATGCACACAGAGATAAACAACATCTATATAACATTCAAACAAGACAATCAAAAAGCTAAAAAAATCTCCTCACCAACAAACAACAACCAAATAAGCAGAAATTTACATCAAGATTAATACTACTAAACAATATTAATTAACAGTAAACAATAGTCTTATCAAGGATCACTAAGAACACTCCCACCAACACTGATAGTGAAATGCACTTGTGTATAAATAGAGACCAACCCCCTCACACACATTTTAGTACTTGTTATGTTAATTGGGTAATGAAACAACTGCAAGAAAACAACCAAGCTCAGACAGCACAAGGACTCAATAGTTTAACTTGGAGTACAAATATATTCTTCCATTGGTACTTCAAAGTGTTGACTACCATCTGTAAAAATTTTCCTAGCATGGACACAAGTTATTTACAGAACTGCTTCTCTCCAATGTTTGCTAATCAGCTCAACATCATTGAGCATGAGTTGGATTAGAAGACCCCCAAGGTCCCCTCCAAGTCTATTATTCTGTGAAGGTGAAGGTTTGTTCTCTGAGCTTGTGGGTTGGTTTCTGAACATTTTGTTACCAGGCTAGGTAACATCTTCAGCAACTCTGCTGAAGATGTTACCTAGCCTGGTAATGAAATGTTCCTACAGATATTCACCACTATTGCAAACCTATTATTCTGCATCCATCAATTCCATTGGAAGAGTCATATCCTGAATCCCATCTATTAGGGAATGTTACATGAGAGAACTTAGGAAGTACGCAACTGCCCTCTAGAACACCATACCCATGAGACTGAGCTGGCTACATCTCTTCTGGTATTTTGAAAAGCCTTAAACCATGGCTGTTTCCAGGCATGGGAACTGGGAGATGAATGGATCCCATGATATGGTTGCTATGTACTGATTATTGTTGCCTTCAGCTGCTACCATATGAATATTTAATTATTTAGATCAATAAAACACTTTTTATTGTGTTATAATTTAATGTTAACCACCCCAAAGTCACTGTTGCAAGCTGGGAATTGATTGAAATAAATAAATAAACATAGAATGCATACATACCACACATTACATCATAAGTAAAAAAACAAGTCATATAGTCACCAGAGTTACATGGAAAAATGTTAATTTGAAAATCATAAATATTTTATAGGAATCATAATTTATTACTTCTCCAGGAACCTTGATTATAGTTGGGACTTTATGTTTCATATTTCTGGCATGGATTTTTATATATTGCAAATTTGAATGCAAAATGCAGTACATAGTGTAGTTATTTTTAACTGCTGGTTTGAAAATCTTACAGAAATATGGCATATTACTACTGGAACTCTGGCAAGTACATTATTTTATAAATACACCCTTTATTGTCCTGCAATTACATATTTATCTACACAAATATTTAATTTATTAACAGATATTAGGTAGTATCTCATCTTTTTATCAATGGCTTTTTAGAGGGTTCAGCTTGTATTGATTATTTAAACATTGTAAAAACAGCCAAAGATCCCATTGCACAACTTTCCAAAGTTCCACATGTACACAAACATTTAGTGGTTTAATGGATACTTTAAAACCTTCTGTAAGATACTGTTTTTGTCCTTGATCTTAACCAGCCCCCCAAAATAGATATATAGATTCCAGATATAGGCCTTTCCCATTATGATCAATGTTTCATGTGGCCCTTAAGCAACTTAGAAAACTGTATTTTGTGTCATAAATTAAAAAGTGTTGTCTTATTTAAAGCCCTGAACAAGTGATGATTATACCAGTCCTTGGAGTACTGGCTATCCCGATATCCCCATAATCATATGATTTTGATTTGGGCACTTGGCAATCGGTTCATACTTATGACCTTTTGCAGTGTCCAAAAATCATATGATCACTATTTGCAAACTTTCCTCTTAGCTTCCCCAGAAAGGAAAGTCTCTGGAGTAAGTATCCCTCATCTGGACACCCTCTCCCAACCTCTCTGTACTTGCACTGCCTGACCACTCTCATACTATCTGCCCACTTCCTGACCCATGCCACATGTCCCTCACAGACTGTAAACCCTCGTGTACTCTCCCTGACCTGTGCCATGTGTTGTACCCACCCACTCATACACTTATTTAGCCTCCCTGACCCACACCATGCCACTAGCATGATCCTTTGCATCCATGTGCACCATCCCCAACACATTTTCACATCCTTCCTTATTCTCTCTGATCTTCCCCCACACAGTCCCCTAGACTCTCCACTCCTTTGTCCTAGAGTCAGAAGCCATTTACCTGCCTGCTGGTCTAGGATTTGCAGCTTTCTTTCAGCTTCCCTGTTATATCTTCAGTTCTTTAGACTTTGAACAAGGCAGACTGTTGAAACAGCAAACAAGTTTATTAACTCAGAACAGGAGCAACCCTAAAGGCTGCTGCAAGCTATTTATACAGTTAGCCTCTAGGAAGCAACCAATAGGTTTAAAGTAACAGTTTCCCACCCCAAACTTCATTATCAGCTTGGAGAAAGTCAGTCTGGCTTTCAGTAACAGCAATGTTAAACAATACAGCAATATAGGTCAGACATTAAGCAAGTGATTTAAAACAGTTGTGGCCAATACATTACACCCCTTCCCCCTAGATGGCGCAAACTCTCAATTGATGGACATGGTCCTGCATATATTTAGGCAGCCTTCTTGACTGTTCTGAACATCTAGGGGTTGCAGGGGTTTCCTGGTCTACCTGCTCGCCTGCCCGGCTTGGTAGACCAGGACTCTGAGGTCCAGTGAAGTCAGGTTGACTCGGGTTCCTTTGGCTGGCTAGTCTCAGTCGACCCAAACCAAAGTCCAATCGTGCAATAAAGTTTGCAGGGCTGTCCCTCAGCGCAGTTTGCCGGTCCTTTTCAGTGGATACTGTCTATCGTCCGGGGGAAGCTCTCCTATGGCCTTTTCCCTGTCTCCTTGAGTAAGAGTTCTGTTGGAGCATGGAAGCTCCTCTGTTGGGCCGCTGTCACACAGCCTTTGCGTACGACCCTCTTGAGAGGCCTGAGCTAGCGACTGGTTTGCTAGCCTCTAATGCAGCTGGTCAATGTGCCGGCGAATGACTCACCCATCTTCCAGGACCACGTCATAAGAGAGTGGTCCCAACAACGTAACAACCACGGCTGCCACCCACAAAGCCCCTTGCCCATAATTCCGAGTCCAAACCTGGTCATCCAGTTGCAAATTCCGAGGTGCCTTTGGCTGAGCAGAGTCTGAGGCAACCTGGTCAGGGTGCAGGCTGTCCAGCTTGGTGATCAAACGTTGGCCCCATCTGAGTTCGGCAGGGCTTCTGTCAATGGCGGTACAGGGAGTTGTGCATTGGCAGAGTAGAAAATCTGCCAGTCTTTGGTGCCAATCCCCTGTGACAATCTGTTTTAGTGATTCCTTTGTTGTGCGGATCATGCATTCCGCTTGGCCGTTCAAGGCCGGTTGAAAGGGAGCCGACGTGGCATGCCATATTAGATTTGCTCTGAGGAAAGACTGGAATTCAGAAGCGGTGAACTGAGCCCCATTGCCTGAGACTAACACGTCTGGAAGTCCGTGTGTTGAAAAGATTCTGCGCAGTTCCTGGATGGTCCTGGCAGTAGTCATAGTAGGGACTGGTGCGACTTCTAATCATTTAGAATGGCTATCTACCACTATTAGAAACAGCTGTCCCTGAAAGGGCCTGGCAAAATTGATGTGGATTCTTGACCATGGTTGCGTGTGTCCTCCAATGGGTGGACAGGGGCTTGTGGCATGTCCGGTCTGGATTGCTGGCACATGTAACAACCATGTACTTGGGCCTCGATGGCTTTATGTAGCCCTGGCCACCAAATGTAGCCTTCATCTGGACTATTCCCGGATGACCCTCATGCAGAGACTCTAGGACCCTGGGCCTTAAAGAGCTCAGGACTATGACCCTACTTCCCTAAAGGTTGCACCCCTTATGAGCTGAAAGTTCATCTTTTCTCATGAAGAAACTCTAAAATTCTGGCCCTGGACATTTGTCCAGCCATCCTGTGTGTACCCAGTTTAGCACATGACTCAGCATTTTGTCAGCTGCTGTGTCAGCAGCTATGTCCCCAGCGTGAAGAGGAGATTTTGTCAGGATGCGTGCAGTGGGAGCTGGAGCTGGCTCCACATGTGGCAGGGGCAACCTGCTCAGTCCATCTGCATGGCCCATTTCCTTGCCCGGTTTGTGAATCATCCTGTAAGTGTAGGCTGACAGGAAAATAGACCACCTCAGCATTCGAGGAGACAGAATCTGAGGTGTCTGTTTGTTTGTGGTGAACAACCCTAGGAGTGGCTTGTGGTCTGTGAAGACTGTGAACTGGTAGCCATACAAGTAGTCATGGAACATTTTAACTCTGGCCATAATGGCCAGAGCCTTCTTGTCAATTTGCGCATAATTGCATTCTGCGGACGATAGAGTCCTGGAGTAATACGCGATGGGCTACTGCCTCCCATCAGCCACTAAGTGGCTTAACACAGCCCCAACCCCATACGGGGATGCATCATACGCAATGCAGACAGGCAGCTGCTCATTGAAATGAGTGAGAACTGAGTTCGATGACAGCAGTGATTGACTGCTTGGAAGCTACTCTCCTGGGCACTGGTCCACTGCCATTGAGCTTGTCTAGCCAAGAGCTGGTGTAATGTCACTGCAGCCTTGTTTGGGAGGAGGGCATGGTAAAAATTCAAAAGGCCTAGGAAAGCCTGAAGCTCTCCCTTTGACTACGGCCTTGGGGCCTGCTGGATTGCTTTTAATTTGGATTCTGCTGGATGAATGCCTTCCGTATCGATGTGGAAATCAAGGAACTCGTTGACTCTACCCCAATCTTGCACTTTTCTTTTTTTAGTTTAACTCCCGTGTCGTGGAACCGCTGAAGGACAGCCTTATGCCATTCAGCCAGAATCTCAACCGATTCCCCAGCAATGAGGACATCATTGAAGTAAGGGAAAACCCTGGAATTCCCTTGAGCATGTGCTCCATTACTCCCTGGAACAGCCCTGGGGCTACACTCACCCTGAACTGTGGGCACTTAACCTTAAAAGCCCCCCTATGGGTGACAATGGTCTGGGCTACCACCATAGACTCATCCACGGGCAGTTGTTGATAGGCCTGTGCCAAATCTAATGTGGCGAACATGCGGCCTCCTTGCAATGACACCAAAATATGGCTGACAACTGGCACAGGGTACGCATGCTGTTGAAGTGCCCTGTTGAGGGTGCACTTATAGTCAGCACATATTCACACTTCTCCATTGGCCTTTAATGGTGTTACTATGGGGGTCTCCCAGCACCACTTTCTACGGGCTGCAATACCCCTTTTTCTACTAGCTTATCCACCTCTGTATCGATTTTGAGTTTTAATGCAAAAGGCACTCTGCGAGGCTTGATCTGTATTGGAGTTAGCATAGGATCAAGCTTGAGGGTGATTGGAGTACCCTTGTAATCCCCTAAACTAGAACTGAAAACATCTGCGACCTCTTGGCAGATTGCAGACAGATGCTGGTTACTTGAATGCCCAATGCATCAAACCTATCAATCCCTATGAGACTCGTGCATTGGCCTTCCACCACTATGACATCTAGTGGCCCCTTGAACCCCTTGAATTCCACCAAAAGTGTAGCTCCACCTTTGACCACCACTCAGGAGTACTGGAAGTCTTTGAGTAGTAGATTAGACAGCCGGAGCTTGGCCCATCTGTTGCTACAATGGCATAGGTGCCTGAATGTTCCTTGTGAAATGATGGACATGGCTGAGCTCGTGTACAGTTGCATCTTGCATGGAACTCCCTGAAGCTTCACCTGTAGTCTAAGCTTCTGCTTTAGGGGGCGATAGGCACCAGTGCGGAATATGCTCCTTCGGCTGGAGAAGAACCCTACGCGGTGTTGACCTGGGGCCCCGGTACCTCTCCTGAATGCGTCTTCTTTCAGGCGGTCCCTCTGATGACTTCAGCAGACAGCAGCAATGTGGCCTGGTTTACCACAGGCCTGGCATGTTGCAGTCCAGAATCAGCAATCCATGCATTGATGATGGCCTCTGCAGCCCATGCATCTAAGGAACGGAACTGCCTTCTCAGCTGGCTGCGGTCCCTTCTCAGGGTGCTTTCATAGCTGGTCGACTTCGTATTCTGAGTTGGTGTCTTCCATCCACTTGGTGTCCTTGTGGTGGGCGGCTTCAGTGCTTGGTGTGCTTTTGGAGGACCGCAGCGCTTTAACAGCCCCTCTGGCAGCTTCATCCACCATGACCTCCTTCAAGGCCTCCTGTAGTGAGAGAGTCTCCTTAGCGAACAGTTTTTGTTGGAGCTCTCAATTCCAGAGCCTGCAGACTAAGCGGTCTCATAGTCTCTCCTCCAAATGCACAGAATTGCTTGATGAAGAGCGACAATGAATTCTGTTGCAGACTCGCTGGGTTGTTACTCCCGCTGCTCAAAAGCGTGCCTCCATGCTATAATGGAAAACTTGGGCTTGAAGTGGTCTCGGAGCTTTTTTTCAAGTCCGTGTAGGTGACCAACTCAAGCGGCGCCAGGCTGACCAGGTTCTCTGCAATGTTGAAGGTGGTGGGGCTGCACACACAGAGTGTCGTGGCCTTCAATCCATCTTTGGCGACCTGGTTGTCATGGAAGTAATTTTCAACGCGAGAGATATAGGATGCCCATCTCTCCAGGTGAGTTACGTTGAATTCTTCAAGCTTCCCAACCTTCGCCATGGTGGTTTGTTTCTTCGTTCAATACCTTGTGCTGCTGGCTTCTGTGTAGACCCTAGGACGGATTCTTAGGGCATGGTGGTCTCCAGTGTGGCTTGCTGGTAGACCAAAGGGGGGAACATAGTTGCTGTCAGGCTCTGTGCTGACCTCACCCCCTAGTGCCTTCAAGCTCTCTCAGTGAAGCAGCACATCCCACCCTCATCGCCACTGTTATATCTTCGGTTCTTTAGGCATTGAACAAGGCAGAGTGTTGAAACAGCAAACAAGTTTATTAACTCAGAACAGAAGCAGCCCTAAAGGCTGCTGCACAGCTATTTATACAGTGAGCCTCTAGGTGGCAACCAATAGGTTTAAAGTAATAGTTTCCCATCCCAAACTTCATTATCAGGTTGGAGACAGCCAGTCTGGCTTTCAGTAACAGCAACTGTTAAACAATATAGCAATGTAGGTCAGACATTAAGCAAGTGATTTAAAACAGTTGTAGCCAATACATTACATTCCCCACTGACTTTGGTTGTGGGAAGCTGGCAGAAAGTTGACTTGTTTGACAAATGTGGAATTCAGTTAACAATGACAAATGTAATTACAGAGATTGTCATTATTAAGCAATTCAGTTGCATTTTTTGACCACATAGTTTAACAATTGAATTTCTAATCTCAGTTGCTGTCATAATCTGATTATCTTTAATTTAGTGTAATATACTATATAGTAGAGAAATGTTGTAGAAAGCTGTCATTATTTTTCTTTTTATCTTACAATCAGTGTCACTGAAGATTAGTATCTAAGAACTTTAAAATGTGTAAGGACCTGCTTCAAACCCTCATCACAAGAAAGCAGGACTCTTGGAATGATTCCATTCCAAAAGGAACTTTTATTAGGAAAAGTTGACAGCAGGTAAAGAAGGCAGGATCTGAGGATTTTCCACTCAGATCTATAGGTTAAAAGAGCTTCAAGCAATCCATACCCCACAGGTTGGCAACCCTGGCTCCGGAGCTGCATATGGCTCTTTGAGACTTCTCCTGTGGCTCCCAGTCTCCTCTGCCATTTGCAGAGAGAGAGACAGAGTCAGATAGAGGCACTTGTGCTTCCCTTTTCTCTCTCTCTCTCTCTCTCTCTCTCTGTGTGTGTGTGTGTGTGTGTGTGAGAGAGAGAGAGAGAGAGAGTAAAAAAAAGAGAGTAGCCTCACCCTATTTTCTGATAAGCTGACAAGCTTATTGGGTGGGGCTCCTGCCTTGGCTGTGTCTCTGCAGGAAGTAGGAAGCAGGAAGGGCAGGAGAGAGCCAGCCTGTTGGAGAACAGCTTGAAGCCAGCTTGCCAGGTGAGCAGAAGATCGGATAGAGGGAGAGGGGGGGAGAGAAAGAGAGAGAGAGAGAGAGAGAGAAGAAAGAAGGAAAGAAAAAAAGAAAGAGAGAGAGAAAGAGAGAGAGGGAGAGGAAAGAGAAAGAGAGAGGGAGAGAGAGAGAGAGAGAGAGAGAGAGAGAGAGAGAGAGAGAGAGAGAGAGGAGAGAGAGAGAACTCATGCACAGCAGCCTCTATTTCTTTTTAATTAAACTCTTCAATCAAGCTCCCCCCCACGCACACAAGTTTTGTGGCTCCCAGTGTTTTCTTTTTTCAGGTCCAAGTGGCTCTTTGATTGTTTAAGATTGCAGACCCCTGCCCTATCCCAATAATTCATCTGGTCAGTTCAAATGAGCCAATCTCTAGGTGTTATGTCTGCTATGGGAATGGAGCTGATAATGTAGTCCATTCCCATGTCTGTGAAGATATTGTTGGGTCTTCACACTTTTCTCTTCCATAGTGAGAGATAAGCCAGATGGCCAGAGGCACATTCCTTTCTCACCCCAGGTTGACATCAAGGGGAAATAGTTCAAAGAGCAAGCAGATAGAAAGGCAGAGAGGATACATTGTAGCTAAGCAAAAGGAGAAATGATGCATTCCCTGAAGCCTCCCCCCTCCCCCCAGAATGACAGAAAGAACTTGAAAGGAACAGGGCCAAGCCCTCAATAAAGAAATGGGTTCTAACATGCCATCCCTGTTAAAAAAAAGAGAGATCTACCTGTAGCAAAACAAAACAAAAAGAGATAGAATAAAGGATTAGTCTGGTTTATCTGGATATGTAGCATGAAACTTATTAAGTAATCTAGGGGCTCTAATGTGACATTTCTGAACCCATTCATTCTGAGAGGGAGGCAGGTGTTTCCATGCTACCATGGAATACCAATGGTATTGGGTGAAATCATGATGTTTCCTAGAATCTAAAATCTCTTTGATTTCAAAATGCTGTTCACCTTCTACCATGATTGGAGGAGGGGGAGAACCTGCAGCCGGCCTTAAGGGTGATAGCAACTTGTGTTTTAAAAGACTACAATGAAAAATTGAGTGGACTTGTCTGAGGTCTTGGGGAGCTACAACTCAACAGTAACTGGATTGATTATTCTTTTAATGGGAAAAGGTCCCACAAACTTTGGCCCTAGCTCCTTTGGTTGCAGGGATTTTAGGTATTTTGTTGACAGATATACTTTCTCCCCTACTTAGAACTTTTTGGGTTCAATTTGTTTTTTGTCTGCCTGGAATTTATAAGCTTCCCTAACTTCATCTAAAGCCTTTCTCACAACTGCCAGATGTTTTGGAGTTGTGTAATCCATTCCTTCAGGGAGGGGATGATTGGCCAATCCCTAGATGTTAGATCTGCTGTGGGAAGGAAATTGATAATGGAATCCGTTCCCATGCCTATGAAGATGTTGTTGGGTCTTCGCACCTTTCTCTTCCACAGTGAGAGATAAGCCAGATGGCCAGGGCACATTCCTTTCTCACCCTAGGTTGACATCAAGAGGAAAAAGTTCAAAGAGCAAGCAGATAGGAAAGGCAGAGAAGATACATTGTAGCTAAGCAGAAATGATGTATTCCCCGGAGCCTCCCCCTCCCCCCAGGAGAATGACAGAACTCATAGAAAGAACCTGAAAGTAACAGGACCAACCCCTCCAATAAAGAAATGGGTTCTGACAAAATTTCAGCCTACAGATCTCTTTCAGACTGTATCTAAGAAAAGAAGGGGAAAAAATAATTATATTAATTGTTTTTAATAAATATAAATTAAACAGTTTTTGCTTTTATCCTGAACCTGCTCAATGTTTTCCTAGTTGTGTTTACCTTTTGATGTCTGTTGCTTGATGGATCTCCAAATGCCAAATGCTGCCCTTAAGGTAAAGATATAGTGTTACCCTTAATGTCCTTTTCATACCAGTGTTTTAATGAAGCTAAGAGATATCAAGAATTGAAGAAACATTCTACCAATGAATTTCAGTCCTGCATTCCAACAGCATTTTTAAAATCTTAACTATAATGATATAAATATACTTAGCAGCTCATTCTAATTAATTAGCATGAGTATTTTATCAACTAAGAAAATTCTTTGCCAAGTTTTTGCTTTTTTAATATGGTCCTTAAAAAAAAGAACTCAAGCAACTTCAAAGCCCTTGCAACAAGCAAACAAATCACCCATAGTTTGATAGCTAGACATACTTCTAAGGGAGTCCAAGAAGCAGGAATGACATGTTGATTTTGTCTGCTCACAAAGTACTTGTCACTGACAAACCTGACACAGAACAGAGAAGGCTATCACAGTGATGTGCAACCTCATGCTCCTTGGAGGCATTATTTGAAACTCAAATGCATTGCCTAAAAGATAGTCTGCTGAGCCAATTCACTGACATAGTATCTGCATTTAGCTTTTACAGTCAGTAATTGTCTTTTAAAACAGATGTTCCTATTTTATAGTATATTTTATTCAATTTTATTCCATTCTCTATTTCAGGCAGGCAGGCAGGTGGGAAGGGTGGGAGAGATGAATGGATGAGGAAATTTCTTTGTTCTTTTTACATAGTCTTTTTGACCAAAAAAATTCAGGGAGTAACTGATGTTATTAAACCATTGCCAGAAACCTAATAAGTCATGAACCAGAAGGCTTGTCTTTCTCCCTTTTAAGTAAATGCCAACATTTATTGCTATGTATGAAAACAGGAGTGCAAGCAAGAGGCAATTTTTAATATTCTCTGTACATTTTTTTCTTTCCAGTCTGTAATCAGATTGACAGAATATTTGATTTTGTTCCCTGCATACACTATGAATAAAATCATGCATCCAGCAGTATATTTTCAGAGGATTCATTTTATTCGGTTTTCAGAGTCTGGGTCAAACAAACTGACAGAAAAAAATTAAATGAATGAATGAATGATATTTGCATTTCAGAAATATTGTGATTAAACATCAGGTCCTTTCTCCACTCCTGGTACAAAATACTTGTGCCTTTAAAGCTTTCTTAAGTCTAATGTATAATGGTGTGTGTGGGGGGGGGGGGACAAGAGAAGTCTGCTTTCTTCCTTAGAAAGATGCCTGCTAAATTTCTAGCTTGATTTTAAGAGATGTCACTTTGAGAATTAAGCATGGATTTAGCCGTCTTTTTGAAATCAGCAAAATTTCAGTATTTAATTCTGGTGGGAATAGATACCAACTGGTAATGGTGCAATAGTTTTTCATGTTTATAAATAAATCCCACTGAACACAAAAGGAGTTGTTCTCAATTTGTTTTAGATTATAGTAATCAAATAAAATTAACTATGAAACAAGATTTTTGAAAGAAGGAATAAAATGCTTTTTAAAATGTAAATAAAATATTAAAAGCGTCATCTTGATTTTGAATTAAAAATGAAAGAGTGAATAAAGTTTTAGTATTTATTGGTTCATGAAACATCTATTACTGTCCACAATGAGACAATCAGCCTACATGGGTTTTTTTTTCAGTTAGTAAATATAAGTGTCTCAGCAATAATCTGAGCTAGTCATTGGCTCACATCCCACATTTTAAGTTTCATTTTTTTAAAATAAATCCCTTAATGATTCTCCATCTGACCGAACCCAGCCCTAATAAAAGCAACCTGCAAGACTCGCCTTGGCTATTGCTATTTGGTGCTCTTGTTCATGTTTGTCCAGGTTACAACTTTACTAGGAGTGTAGATGCTGGAAGGCAGGACATGTAAAATATTCCTTCTAATGATCACATAAGTGACCAGTAAAATATAATATTGCTGCTGCTGCTGTTACAGTGACACTTCCTGTTTGCACACACATTTGCACTTCAATAAGAAGGAACCAGATCCAAGTGCAATGGTGAATAGTTAACAATAATATTGACTACTTGATTCCCTTTGCTATACATGTGGATAAGTACAAAAATTTCAGAGTAAAACAATGATCTGGTCTTGAAGTTCCTAATCTACTTCTTGTGAACTGGTTTTAAAAATCCACACACCCACACAGTCTTATCTATATAGGTTCCTACTTGTAGAGTAGACTATGTTTTTAAAATATCTTGTCTATGTTAACACCACTCAGCACAAAATCCATAATTTTTTATACCACAATTGCTAGATGCACACAGCATATAAAAATCCACACTGTGGCTTAGTAGAATGCATGAACTAAACCTATATCCATATATGTGCCTGAATATTGCATTAGGACCAAACGCTGCCTGAACTAATTTGAGAATTTTTATTAATGGGCTAAAGAATGAAATTGTCAGCACTCGCACAATATTCTAAAAAGTTTCAAATGGGCTATGAGATGGGATCAAAATGAGCAGAGGAAAAAAAAACAGGCAAAGGGGGTCATTAGAAAGGAGCTTGTTCCTGTATATGATGTGTCTTCTCTCCAACCTCAAGGTTTTGATATTAATAACTCAACTTAGTAGAATTCTTCAGCTTTCATAAAAGTGTGGATAAATGCCAAAAAAGAAGAATGTAACCATCAAACATATGATTCATAGTGTCTAATAGCCCATATTTCAATAGTTTTCACTTCAAATAAATGTGGGTTTTACTAAAACAAAATATGACAGTTGGAATGTATTTTGGTATATTAACATTATACACTATATGTTTATAAAGAAAATGTGATGAACAATAGTTATGGGTTGTGTTTATGCATTTGTAATATTTAGCACAACTCTAAAGGAGTGCCGTATTGATACTGGTTGTATTTAGAAGTATGTGCACAACTTCATTAGCAAAAATGAAAACAGAAATCCATGTTCCTTTCCATTAAATAGAAAATGTCACTAGAAGAATATAAAGATTTGCAGTCATGATTATATTATTATTTAATTTAATGTGAGTCCTCATACAATGGTAGTGATTGTCTGCTCCAAATTAAAAAAATATGTATTCCCACTTTATTGGACAAGCACACAACGTTGTATGGCAGCTACTAACATTAAGCAGTAGGCAGTTTTTTCAGACTTTAAAAATGTAGGTCAATCTCTTTTATGTCCTGCATCCTAGTTATATGTCCTATTTTTTATTCATATATTCAGTGACCAAAGGGAAGATGAGATATTCTGAAGGTGAAGGAAATAGGTCTCAGAGCATCAGCTGATTGCATTATGTATCATGTACTTCTCTAAAAACAATGTTGATGCTTCATGAACATTAAACAAGAGGTTTTTTTAGTTCATTTCCCCTCTGAATGGTCATATCTATATCATGTCTCAATATGCACACACTGGATTTAATACTCTTTTTGGAGATGCTGATAATCTGAAAGGCGCAAGGGTTGTGCAGCTCTGTAATCATAGGGAGATAATTCAATCTTCAGTTTTAAGATTATTATCTCCATTCTTCAAGGATAGAAGACATATTAAAACAGGGGTCTCCAACCTTTCTGGCTTTGTGGGGTGGCGGGGGAGAGAGGGGTTGGTTCTGTGCAAGCAGAGGGTGTACATGCTCTCACTGCTCCATTTACACAAGTGGTGGGTGCCTGCACCTGCTACTTCTGCAAATGGAACTGTTCACATTTGCACACTTGTCCACACTTTGTGCAGCCCCGTCCCAAATGTTGGGGACCCCTGTATTAAAGGACTTTTTTTAAAGTTAAAAATCATATTAATAGAAGTGTGGGATATAAAATAAATATAAACAAATCTAATCATATAAAACTTTCAGGCACCTTCTCAGAGGCCTAGAAGTTTCATCCAGTCTATAAGGAATTAAATGTATTTTTGTATTTAAAGAATCTTATCCTCTCTTCATCCAAGTCAAACAGAAGACAGGAAAAAAAATAGCCACCTGTTGCTTTGCATAGCTCTATGAAGATTTAGATTTATGAACAGAGATTTGAATTGTGGCCCCAGACTAAACTAGGAACTCTGAACTGGCTTATATGAATTGGATTACAACTCAAAAAATAATATTGTAGGATTATAAAATTTACAGGAAAAGCAATTAAAATTCAGAAGGTTAAAGCAGTGTCTTATAAAAATATCTGCATAGCTTTTGTTTGTTTTTTAGCTTATAGAAAAGACAGATAGGATGTGATACAGGGATTGAAAATTATGCAAGACAGATGTTGGATTATGCACTGAAACGGAATGTAAGGAAACTGTAATTAACTAAATCAATTATTAAATTGTAAAACTTGTGTCTATCAGGAAATATTTTAAAAGAATAATAAAGAAACTGAGTAGTTAGTCTCTGTATCCTGTCTTCTGAATTACAAGCAACATTTTTTAAATAACAGCTGCTGAAAAGCAACTGTGGAAGAGAGCTATGTACTTATGAGCTTCCTAAATATCTCTAGTTATTAGCTGTGTGACATAGAATGCTAGACCTGATGAGTCTTTGGCCTAAATTAATAGGGATTTTCTAATATAAAATGGGTTGTTCAATCAATCACTAAATCAAGGTTTGAAGCATGCCTTTGCACACATCTAATAAATAAATAGCATTTAAGAAACCACTGAATACTCAGTTCAACAATTTATATAACATTAATTCCTCAGAGATTTTAGATATGCCTTAGGAGACCTTTTGCAACTGTTATCCAGCACAAATCCTGTGTATGTTTCTAGTTAGCATACAGACTACAATATCTATTGCAGTTTTTCTCTCTGGCTGGCCACGTAATTACAAGAACTTCCAGTTCAGTGATACAACTGAGTCTTGTGTTATGCTGCTGACATAATCTCCTGTGACAGAAGTGCAGTCCTGACAGATATTGGATGTGGAAGTTGTGTATATTCTGATGCCATGGAGGGAGGGGGAGAAATTTTATTTTTCTGGTTATATAGAATACACAAAACTAACTCATTTGACTATGATTTCCAATGCAATTAAACAGAAATGAAACAGGACTGAAAATCATGCTATTTCAGAGACTTAAGCACATAATCACATTGATTCAGAGTGTAATGTATTGAGTTAAACTTATACAACAGGTGGCTGGAATTTGTGCAGGAATGGTTAGCAGACCACGTGGCCTGCTAGCCAGACTTGCTGTCTACAAGACTGATTAGTATGCATTTGAGCGGGAGAATACAGTGCTCTCATTGGCTGATGCCACCCAGAGTTGAATGTATAAATAGGGGCAGAGTAAAGCTTGTTAGTTTCTGTTTTGTCTTCAATAAAGAAGTACTTGTTTCTATTGCTGCCTCTCCAATGCTGAACCAAGCAGAAAACAGAACACAGAGGACACCAGAAGAAAAGACTGGCTTAATTTATTAAAGGCTACAGGGATGATCAGTTAAGAGACAATGTAGCTCACAGGTGGATAGTGGGTGGAACAAGATGCTCAAAAGACACGCTTCCAAGTTCCCCAGGCTGTAAAGGAAAAGGAGGCAGAATTGTACTTACAGACTTACAAGAATGATGTCAACTTGACAAAAAAGACCAGACAGGAAACACCAGATAGACCAGATGGGCTAATTCTACTGCAGTGTAAAGGTACATTGACAAAATCTTGAAAGTTTTCCCCCATTTCCTTTACAGTCCACAAAAGTATTTTCTGAACCTCTTGCACTACTCCTTATTCAGTTGTGGGCTGTATCTCTTACCTGACTATTTCTTTGGCAGTGTCTCTGCCTAGTCTTCCAAAGTCTTTTCCACATATTGTTACACATTGTGATTTCCATGCATGATTAACAGTCAGTCTTTTGTTTTGGTAGATAACGTCCGAATTGTGGTTACACAGCTGTGAATAATAACTGTTCTTAACAGCTAATATAACTCCAAAGTGCAATTGCCTTTTTTGATTTCTTATGCCCTATTTAATTCTGTACAGGTTTCAGCCCTGGATCAGAAAAATTTCACTTGACATGAAATCTTCTGAGAATGACAAAAATTTTCCAACTGACTGGTAGTTTTCCTGGTCACAAAGAGCAAGACAGAAGAAGTTTAGGAGAAGTAGAATTTTTTTTTCAGGTTTTCAAAATGTTCTCTTAAAAACAAACAAAGCTAAACTAAAACTGCTTTAAAATACTTTAAATTATGTTCTATATCATCTACAGATTTAAAACAAATAGCAATATACAGGTAGTCCTTGATTTACAACCACAATTGTGCCCCAAATTTATGTTAAGTGAGACATTTTGTGATGACCCAGGGCCCCGAATGGAGGCAAAGCAATTAGCTGGTTAGAACAATTGTCTTTTTAACTACTGTCAACGTTCACCCAACAGCCCCCACATATGCTGGCACAAGTTCAATAAAATAGTCAGGGAAGTTTACATGGTTCCTTAAAGTAAAACAGATAAGCAAACGTATAATCCTTTCAACTCCCAGTTTGCCTGTGAACTGCAAACTGCAAAACTGCAGACAGCAAGGAGAAATCAGCAGGAAGCAAACTTTGTCCAAAATACAAAGTGTCCAGGTACAAGAGCACACTATCACAAGAGTTCATGTTTGTTCCCGGCAAATGCCCCACCCCAAAGTGTCTCCTTAAATCCTACCCCCCCCAGGTGTGCCTTCTGGAGTGGGGCATGACGCTCTCCTCCCGAGCAAGTGAGCCTGCCTCCATTGTTCCCTCTTCCTTTCTGCTCTCCTTGCTCTGGATCTGGTGGGGAGGGGCCTTGCTCCTTGCCTGAACTCTGCCTTCCCTGTTCCAAACTTGAAGGGCCCTGGCCTGCTTCAGCTTGCTCCTCCCCACAGTCCTCTGAAGCCACAAACACCCCTCCTGGGCTTCAACAGGGAACTCCATGTCTTCCTCAGAGTCAGTCTCAGACGGCGGCATGACACATTTGTTTAGTGAGTTTTGCCCCATTTTATAACCTTTCTTGTCACAGTTGTTAAGTGAATTGCTGCAGTAGATAGATAGAAAAACCTCCAAGGGACTACCATGTTATTCATATTATAGTTGAAAATAACAGGTATGTAAAACATTTATATTTATATTAAATATAAAGAATCTTAAACTAATGATGACAACAGATATACTGTAGTAGCAAGCCTTAGATTTGATAATGAAGTTATTGAACTGGTTGATAGCTTTTGATTCAACTTTAAAGGAATCATTCTTTAAATAAGATAATATACCTCTTCTCAGATGACTTTTCAAAACTCTCAGAAATATCTAAAACTTCAAAGAATTATTCACATTTCAGGTGAATGTAGACTTTCTTTTTTCTATATGAATAGACAAATTTCCTTACATATATGTATTAGGAATATATAGAGCCTTATTTGAACAACAGCCTACCCCTTGTACAGTTTACTCTCAGGAATATAGCCTTTATATTGGTTATGTTGGTTGCTGGTATAGAGTTTCTTTCTTTTCCTTTGTCCGAATGTGTACTATCAGTGCTCTATAAACACAACCAAAAAATTATGTCAGTAATACCTGCAATTATCATCTTAAGTGGCTGTAATTTTCTGAATGAAAATCTTTGTATCTAAAATATCTTTTAGTGATAGTCAATCGCTCTTCAGGTTGAAATAGAACATGAATTATGAGCATTTGGGAGAATACTAACTGGACAAGCTAGTGAACACTTTTTTTTCAGCAGTTGCAGAGATTCCTGAGTTTTGTTATGTAAATTTAAGAAATGAAATAAAATTTGTTATAACAATTACTAAAAATCAGCCAGCATTTGGTTTCAAAGGTTATAGATGCAAATTTTAAAAAACTTTTCAGACATAACCATCTTCATATATTTAAACTATTTAAAGTGAAAAACAAATATTATATGAAGTTACAAGTTTTTTTTCTCTCTCTCCATGAGCATTATTTTCTCATTCTAGTCTCAGAATATATTCTGAATATGTCCATGTATGCAGTTATGAGCCATGGTGGCATAGTGCAATATTGCAGGCTAATTCTCTAAACTGCCAGCGGTTCAATCCTCACCGGCTGAAGATTGACTCAGCCTTCCATCCTCACGAGGTCAGTAAAATGAGTACTCAGATTGTTGGGGAAAATATGCTGACTCTGCAAACCACTTAGAGAGGAGTGTAAAGCACCATGAAGTGGTATATAAGTGTAAGTGCTCTTGCTGTTGCTTTTGGGAAACTACCAGAGGACCAGTTGCCAAGCACAAAAAATGCACTCACAAAACTGCAGGGGGATGGTGAAACATTTTAAAGCACCCTTTCTGAGGCCACTGTAATTTTGAACAGGTATTAAGCAGCCAGTTGTCAGTCAAGGATTTTATTAAGGATTTTGAAAGAGAGAGAGAGAGAGAGAGAGAGAGAAAGAAAGAAAGAAGTAAAAAATGAAAATGGAAAAAAGAATATAGTAAAGAGAGAGAAAAGAAACATTTAAAGAGTGACTTTCAACTTTCATCACAAATATAAACATAAAATTTTATCATGTGCTGAGATGGACAGGCTTACAATGATTATGAAAGACAAGACAGAACACGAATACTTCGAAATCTGGGACAAATTTTACCGTTGGTATGAATTAAGAAGAACTGCTCGGACTTCAAGTTAATGATAGAATTAAAAGATATATATAACTGTACATATAATTGTATATATAATTGTATTGTATAGAAGGATGAGGCTTATATAGAGGTTAAGAACGATGTATTAAGTTTTTGTACCATGAGAAACAAACTGTTAGGAAAATTCATTCTGGAATGTCATGTTTGTCCATTTTTATTTTACCGTATATGCCAGCGTACAAGGCGATCCGGCGTATAAGACGACCCCCATCTTTATGACCGGGCCGCATTCCTAGAACGTCGTCTTATACGTCGGAAACTACCAGTATTTCCGGTGTATAAGACGACTCGGCGTATAAGACGACCCCCGATTTCAGCGTTCGCGGAAGTCGCCTTATACGCGGCATTTATGGTAATTGTATTATGAATAAAAAATTTTAAAAAACCAAATATAAACATTTTTATAACACTTCATCCCCTCTTTGCAACCAATTAATTCCTCGTCCCATATTCCATCTCTTTTCTACTGTATAGACAAATCCATAAAGCATTATCTTTTCAATTCTATTGTATAACTATCAACTACAGTGACTACTATCTCAAAAACAAAGGCAAACCAATTATTTCAAGAGCCACACATGACACCTTAATATATATAATGAATAAAGAATTTATAAAATCAAGTTCCAAATAAATATGTATAAGTTGTTCTCTGTTGAAAAGATAAACATTTAAATATTTCCTATTCTCCATTTTTTTTTTTTTTGGCAAACTTTTCAAACTTGCAGCTGGTCTCATACATAATAGATCCTAAGGCTTTGTAAAATGAATGGTTCACTTTAATCAAAGATCAAGTAAAGCATCTCATTGAAGCTGTTTTGCAAAGCCACATGGCTTCCTCATTTCTAAGAGTAAGTGAAGCTGCTGCTTTAAATATTCAGCATATTAAAAGGATATATTTGCCACATATTCAGCTTATGTGCAGAAGTATTTTCCAGATGTAAGTGCACCTCACTGAGGAAAGTGACACTGCTTTTTTGCTCAGAGAAGAAGTATATTGCTCCCAATGAAAGTATTTCCTAAGAAATGAAAGAAGAAATTGAAAACAATGGAGCTGTTTCACAATCATGATAATTACATGTCATGAAGTTGTTGTTGACACATAATGTAACATAGATACAATTTCTAGATATATCCCTACTCTGGTCTTTCTGCTCTTCCTACAGTGCACACATGACCAAAACTGATTATATCCACCCTGCTACTGGTCCTCTTCTGTTTCCTTCCACTTTGCCTAGCATTAGAAACTTTTCCAGACAGAAGTTACCTTTGCACAATGTTTCCAAAGTAGAATAATTTAAATTTGGACATAGCTTTCTAGAGAAAAGGTTTCAAATAGATAAACGTTTTGATAAGTGCTTTTTGAATGTGATTTGAAATGAAATATGGAAACTTTGTGTACTTTTAAAGATGTTGATCACAGTAAGTCATTGGCTCATCATTCTTCTATGTGTTGTTACTTTTAATTTTCACAGAGCCACTTTTAGTCCACCATTTATTCTTCTGGAAGTCTAGCATTAAATATTTTTTCCAAGGTCTTCATAGCTGCTCTACCAAAGTGCAAATCTGCACCATATTTCTTGACTGCTCATTGTTTTACTATTAATGGTTAATCCTAACAATTAGAGACTACCCATTACCTTGGTAATTTTATTGCCAATTCTAAGGAAGGTTGTTTTACCTATAGTCATTAGTTTGGTCTTTATATTTAATTTCAGTCCCATTTTTTCATGAGTTCCTTAACTTTTACTATTAGAGCTTGCAGATCCATTGAATTTTTAATTATTAGAGTAGTATCAGTGTAGTACAGACTATGTATGTTTGTTCTTCCAGTTTTTAAACCATGTTCTTCTTCCAACTCAGCTTACCTTAATATATATTTATAATATTGTACAATATCCTTCACATATACATTGAATAAATATGCCTATTATTTTGTCAACTTGGAGCCAGTGTGTGTTTCGCCATTTTCTGTTCATTCTAAGGCTTCATGAACTGTATATAAGTTCCTCAGGAGAACAATAAGATATTGTGGGATTCTATTTTTTGAACATATTTCACAACTTGTCATAACACAAACAAAAGTCTTTCTATAATTGATGAAGCACGTATGATTTCTCTTTGGTATTTGACACTTTTTTATTCAGCATGCATCAGTAATAATGTCTCCTGATCCTTGCCCTTTTCTATAGCCAGGTTGAACATCTGGCACATCTTTTTCCATGAAGTGCTCTAATATGGATGATCCTAAGTTTTATTTTCCTAGAGGTAAAAATGTAATGGAGTATGTGGATGACTTGGGGGATAAGGGGAAGAGATGCTGCCCTGGAAACAATCAGACAAGGGAAGCAGAAGCTTCCAGAGGGTTAATGGTCAGGGAAAGAAATTTAGGAAGGACCTGCTCTTAATTGTTCAGGCAGTTAAAAGTAGCAGCAGGAAGTTTCTAACTTCAGACTTGCAAGATTCCGTTAATTTAATGTTAAAATAAATTACATTTAGCTCAACTAGTAATAATTTTCTGTCTGGTTTATCCTGGTTTATCCAGGAGGGTATACCAAAATTAAGGATATTGTATCATACAGATATCATACACACCATCAGTCAAAACTCCCTTTGTTGGTACTGAAGTGTAGATTGATTTCCTTTGATCTATTGGCCACCATGTCATTCTCCAGATGTCTTGGCATTGCTTGGTTAGAACCTTTGCTGATTGTTCATCTGTTGCTTTCCATATTTTAGTGGATATTCCGTCCATTTCTGCAGCTTCTGACCAAAAGACCAAAACTAACTTTGTCTTCTAGTACTAGAGATTCCGCCAAATAGGGAATATGTTGGATGGCAGCAATTCTGTTTTAAAATACTGCAGTATATGGCTTCATTCCAAATTTGATCTTCTTTGACTCTGTTACTTTTTGGTCCACTGACATTCTTTAGTATACCCATTTGATATTGGAATCACCTGGTTCTTTAAAAAAGCTTTCCTTATTTCATGTTTGTTCCTATCCTCAGTCTTTTGAGATATTGTTGTATTCCTTCTTTGTGTTTCTTCTAACAACTCTCTTAAATAAGCATCAGAAAGATTAAGTTCCTTTCCGACATTTTTATCTTTCATGGCTTTCACTTCTCCTTTCTTCCATGGTTTGTTCTAGCATCTAATTTTGCTTTCTTTTCTTACTTGATTTTTGGCATCTTCTTTTTGCATTCATCCTTAATAAATTATTTAAATTCATTCCATAATTCCTTTAATTATCTATCATTGAGGTTTAGGATTTGATTCCAATATTCTTCTTGAAAAGGTGGTTATATATTTAAGAAATCATCATGGAACTGACTCCTCTTTTTCCTCCTCCTCTTCCTTCCACATGAACAATTGTGATCTGTTCCACAGCAACTGACCGTGTCTTTGATGCTATAATTGACCTCCATAATTTTTAGCAATAATATATATTTGTTTTCTGAGGTTTTCGCAGGTGTTTGTATGTAGGTCTTTGGTTATTCGGGTTTTCTCCCACGTCAAATTGGAAGTGTCTTGGCGATGTTTCGACGAAGTCTCATTCGTCATCTTCAGGCTGGTGTTTTCGGCTTCGTGCTTCTAGGAGCAATGTGTGATCGTAGCTGTTTCTTCTTTTTAACTGCCAGTGGGGGTATGAACTGATTGGATGAGAGCTTGGCTGTGTTCTGATTGGATGGAGGTGTGTTCTGGTTAGGAGCTTGGCTGTGCTCTGATTGGCTGGGGGGTTGGCTGTGCTCTGATTGGTTGGGGGAGTGTTCTGTTTGGGTGGGGGCTTTGTTGTGCTCAGGTTAGTCTGAGTTGCACGGGGACGTGAGATGGTGCGCTGCATTGCTATTGTTTGACTTTGTGTTCATGGTCGTGCTTCATCTTGGAGGGGTTTAAAGTGACCCACACTCACAAAAGCCACACAGGATGTCACTACCACACATCCACGCAGAAAGCAAACCCAAACCCACACCGATGATGAGGCATGACCACAAACCAGAAGCCAGACCACAGCTGCATCATTAGCCACTTTAAACCCCTCCAATCCATACATGAAGCAAACTGACACCCACCATGAAGATGAGGCACGACCACGAACACGAAGCCAAACAATAGCAATGCAATGCACCATCTCACATCCCCGTGCAACTCAGACTAACCTGAGCACAACAAAGCCCCCACCCAAACAGAACACTCTCCCAACCAATCAGAGCACAGCCAAGCTCTCATCCAATCAGTTCATACCCCCACTGGCAGTTAAAAGGAAGAAACAGCTATGATCACACCTTGCTCCTAGAAGCACGAAGCCAAAAACACCAGCCTGAAGATGACGAATGAGACTTCGTTGAAACATCGCCAAGACACTTCCAATTTGACATGGAGAAAACCCGAATAACCAAAGATAGATAGATAGATAGATAGATAGATAGATAGATAGATAGATATGCTTTAAATGTATATACTTAGGACACTATTTCACATTTAAATTATTTATCTTAAATGGTGTAATGTGAACATTATAGAGCTTTTTGTTACTACTATTACTCGATATTTTTTTTCAGAAACAATGCAATTATTTTTTAAGAGACTGATCTCTAATTATGAAAAGTGCTGCTGCTTTATTGTAATGATGAGCTTTTATTAAGTTTATTCTTCAAATAACTATAATTTAGGTCATCTTGCCTGTAAATTTTGCTTTGTCTCCAAACCATAAGTATCTACATGAATATATGTACAATGAAATATCAGCACTATTTATGTATTATCTTGTTATTTCTGTTTGAGCTGTGCCACTTGAATATGATATGGAGTTATTGTTAATTCACTGTTTTGTTCTGTATGCAGAACAATGCATTGATACAATATTTATGTGCCCCAAACTTTTCTATGGTAAATTACATAAACACCTAATTGTAAACCATGATGACAATGGAGGAAAAACATTTGTGTAAAATATTGGGCTAGAGTATATAGATCATGGGCTTAAATCTTGATATAATAGTATACTTTTTGTCATTTGCCTTTCTGAGCTCCAATCCTACAGATGCTTTTAAAGAAATAAATGAAATACTGTCTTGCATTTTGTCACTAGATTGAAACAATAAGACAAACAATAGTTTGTCTGATTTGGCAGCTGCTATTGGTTAAGGCTGAGTGGTGTGATCTGTGGTTGGAATGCTGGGAACAGAAGGTATAGCAAAGCACATGGGTCTCCAAGGAGCCAGTTTAGATTTGACCCTGCTTTTGGTGAATGATTGAGAGAGTATCAAGAGCATCATAAAGAACCTGCTGCTGGAGCTGGTGAGAATATATACAGCTGTCTGCGTTTGAGGCTTACAACTCCATGCCAGATTATTTTCAATTTGGTGTTTTTGTTTTTTAACTTTGTGTTTTAATGTTGTGCTTTTAGTGGTGAGCTACAGGGAGAGAAAAAAAAAACATTGTGAAACAGAGAGAAGACTTCAATTTGGTTGATTTAGATCATGGGTGTCAAACTCACCATGTCATGTGATGTGTCACAATGTATCGCAACTCTTTTTGCATTGCCGGCAATGGGATGGGCGTGGCTTCAGTATGATGAAACCGGCCTGTAGGCCTGCAGTTTAATATCCTGATTAGATGGCTTGCCTTGTTAACATTTAGCTGTTAAAGATGAGTTCAGGTTGCTGGTTTTGTCCTAGAACATCAGCTGCTTGCTGGTGAGCCGCTATTGTATATATTTAAAAATGTTGGCAGTGCCTAACAAAATAGTAACACTAGATGGTTGCAGTTTTCTTCTGCTATGGTAATGTTAATGAATAGTACTAAAGCAATTTAATAGTACCAGCCCTTATTTTGTAGCTAGGCAGTTGTAATGTAATGTTCTGCGGAGGGGAATTAAGAACCCACGCCATAGCAATGAATATAATTTTAATAGAGGCAAAGTTAATGTCTCATTGAAGACAGGATTGAGATTATCTGCTTGGCCTATGTGCTATGTCCGGTACCTCAGGATACAAAAAGAGAGTGATTTGTTCTTTTAAAGCTTCCAAATTGTCTGGTATCTTTTATCTATTCTTGCTTATTTTTCTGATATTTTGTGAGACAATAACAATTACCAAGAACTGTCACACCTCCCAATTATTCTTCTGACTCTAGAGTGAAAACAAAGAAGTAAATAGACTATGTTGACTAATTATTGCTTTCAATAAGTAAAACATACAGCAGTTTTTGAGACTTTTTCTTTAGAATTGGTTTTGAGTGACCACACAAGCCACTCAAAATTCTAAAACAGAATATTCAGCCAGGATCAAACATTTTCATACAGAACCCTAGATTTTAGTCCCATCTTTTTCTGTGTCTATGTTTCATGAAAAGCATAATAAACATAATTGGCGTATTTAACCATGACAAATGTACATAAGTATTAAACTAAATAAATTGTATTCTCTCCAAGATTCCATTACATCCTCAGAGATAACTCTTACCAGATGTTGACAAGTATTCAAATTGTGGACTTCCTTTCTGCTAAAGCAGAATCCATTCCACTTGAGTTTTGAAATAAAAACAAATACTTTTGAATCCAATGTGGTTTTTACAATATTTAAATTTGTAATAAAACATTTTATAAGTTTTACTAATATATCATTTTCTTGTATTTTTAGTTTTTTAGTGGAAGAACCATTTTGAAGTTTTAAAGGTAGAATTTAAAAAAGCATAAGAATAAAGATGAATTATCTTCTTAGTCATTTTTATTTTTATAAAAGATCACTAGCAAGTTCTTATATTCTGAAATAAGACATATAGACAGGCATTTATAATCTAAACAGAAGTTAGAACTAACCAAATAAACCCATAACATATATAATCAATAATTATAACAAATAATAGATCAATAAATATAATAATGAGTAGAGTACTTTTAACAATATTTTTAAATCCCAAAATATCAGGAATTCAAAATGATATATGCAGAATAGGTGGCAGCAGCAGACTAAAAAGCTGAAGAGGATAAACTAAGGAGCAAAGTAACAAGCTGAAACTAACAAGCTAAATGACCACATAGGAAATTTTCTATTGCCTGACCCATAGTCCTCAAATAATGATAGTAACTGAGACTGGAATTTCCATTCCTAAGCAATGCAGTTTTAATAGGTTTCTGTGTCACCTAGTGACAGCAATCCCTGCAGTCCTACTGTTGCTGTTAGCTGAAACCTACAGTTGCTAAGCAAGGAAATTTACTGAAATGTTCCCAATAATCAAAATCAGTGGGGAAGCCAGAAGAAAATTGCAAGTCCCAGGATTGCAAGCAGGTAAGTGACTGCTGCTGGAAGGGGAAAGGAACAGTGGAGTATGAGGGGAAGGCACAGTGAGGGTGTGTGAGGTTGCACAAGAGTGTGGCACAAGTTGGGGAGGATGCTTGGAGATGCACATGTAGCCAGCACAACATAAGTGAAAAGGATCTGGGCAAGTATGGACAGTTGGGGAAAACTTATCCCAGTGACCTTCCCAGCCAGGTTTCCCATTGACTTTCTTTGGAAACCAGCAGAGACATTTGCAAATGGTCATTACATGATAATGGGGTGCTGTAATCAGAAGTAAGTAAAAACAGTTGCCAAGTGCCCAGATCACAATCACATGACTATGGTAGTGCTAGTACAGCTGGAACTTTGAAAACCAGTTGTAACCATAATTCTTTCAATGCTGTCATAACTTTGAATGGTTGCAGAATGAATGATCACAAGTGGAGAACTATCTGTCCATGAAATATTCAGTTGCAATACATTACCAGAGACAATTCATTATTTAACAGCCTTTTAAACTGAATTTACATACCTTATTTTTTTAAACAATAAAATCTGTCATAATGGGCTTTATATATTCTCAATCACACTGAGAACATCTTATGCATAAAGTCAAGTTAATAATTAGCATACTGTCAACACTGCTAACATTGGATGTTCTTGCTTTGACAACAGATGAAAATGCAGCCATTTTCTCTATGCTTTTAGAATTAGTTGATGCTGGAAGGGGGGTAGTCATAACAATAATAACTCGGCCATGGGAACCCAAGGACATTGGGCCCAGATCTGATAGCATTTTGGTGGGTTGGGGAGCTGGGGAGGAAGCCCGTGCTTCAAGCTAATTGGGGAATGTGATTCATGACTGTTTATTGTAGGTGGCAATTGTACTTTGTTACTTTGTATCCTGGAGAGGGGAATTTAGTTTTTGGGTTCAACTATGTAGTGCCAATACTTTGTTTCCCAAATAAAAGATTATTTAAGATAAACAATGTCTGGAGGGTTTCATCTGTTGGAACCATGACAGATACTTTATTTTAAAGCAAAATGCATAGCTTTAATGGATTTGACATATATGCACATATCACTTCAAAATAAATTGCTTTATTCAAGCCATTGAAAGATAGAAAAAGTGACCTTTCTCTGAACATCAGAGCCTCTACCAGCTGTATTTATGATATTATTTTTTAAAATACATATATCTGAATCTAATTAAGAATCTATATGATATTTTTTTCTATCTTGCGTAAACAGCAAATAATCTGCCTGTCCAAGGAAAACTATAGATTGTGTACCTTGCAGAATGAGAAACAATATATCTGAATTCTTCAAAAGAAAGTGAAGATCTGATTATTCATTTATAAATGATTTGGCAAAGATGAACATGAACATTTCTTAGCCTCAGCAGAGAAAAACATAATGCAGGAATTATTTTTAATTAGGAATCTAGCCAATGGGAAGGGGACCTAAATCTTATCCAGTTTTGAAATTCATTCAAGCATTAATTTATTAATGATATAAAATAAATGTATGATTCTTCAAATTTGAAAATGTAAGAAATAATATTTTAATTGATAATTGTGTATTTTGTACCAATTTATATTTATATATTATTTGAGATACATTTTTTTCTTAATATATACATTTTTGTATATACAGTATTTGGCATGTTTTGATTTGGCATAGAAAATGTAGAATACAAATGATAAATGTCTTCTCATTGTCTTCAGATTTGATTAAAGTGAATTAGCTTAAAAATGAAGATTAAATTCTTTCATTCTTACACTTAATGTTGAGGACTTTTTTTAAGAAAAAAAATCCTGTTCTCATTATATGCAAGAAAAAGAATTGTAGATATGTAATTTCTAAATTTTGCTTTCTGAAATAATTCTTACAAACTGATATTTGGCAGTATTATTTGAATTGTTTTATATGCTTTTTTGATAATAGCTCACCAAGGGATGGGAAGAAGGAACAACTACACCTTGTTAAATCATTATTTTAGGTCCTCATTAATACTTGTCTTGACTTTCCAAATATGTTTTATTTCTAAAGCTTGCTAACACTGAAGATCTTAATCTCAAAAGACAAAAGATATCTGTGTGGAAGATTAGGAGAGTGGTAATGATTTGATCCTGCAATGTGTTCTGATAAACATCTGAGGTCTTGCCATACTAAGTTCACAATCACCTCTATAAAGCTAGTAGTTAATTCTAAATTGCCTGTTCTGGCTGATGCATCTAAAGGCAGAGATGAAAAATGTGTGGTCTTCTGCATTTTTCAGTTCCTATTCAATAACAGGTGGATTTGCTGGCATTGTACTCCAGCACTTCTAAGGCCATTTTCCAGCCTTGTTTTACAGCATCACATTCTCTACCAGATGAAAATTAATATCTTATTATTATTATGATTGGTTGTGTAGTGAGTCAGATGTCTAGATTGGAGTCTAAATTGTGAATCCATTTATTTAGATTAAAATAAAACCAATATAGTTAAAGTGGAACATATCCACAGTATGAAGATATTGAATCAGATGAGTTGCCTTCAAATCACTTTAGAAAGATTCAGTGACAAGATTCAGAGATTAAATGAGCTTTCTGTAGCTTTCTGGATTTGCACACTGGTATCAAATACTGTTGCAGCTTTCCTTTCATATAATGAAGATGGAGGGTGGTTGAATTGTGCATTGCTCTCTGTTTTTAAGTAGTCATCCAGTGTTTTTTGACACATCTGCAACTGTCCTTTCCCTTGCATGCTAAATAAGATTTTTTATCTAAGAAAGTTATAAATGTATAAAAGATCAAGTTAAGTTTGGAATATTAACTTTTGCTGTAAGATTTTGGAATTAACTATAAAAAAATAAGTAGCTTGTCATGTGAACCAGATTTATTTTGGCTATCTTAGCTTATACTAGTCATAGTAAACATAATAATAATAATAATAATAATAATAATAATAATAATAATAATAATAATAATAATAATAATAAAGTTGGAAGGGATAATGACAATGAATCATGCCCTTCATCCACGCAGTGACATTGATAGACTTTATCTACCAAGGCAAATAGGTGGGCGTGGAATGCTACAAGTACATCAGATGGTTGAAGAAGAAAAAATGGCTTTGGAAGAATATCTGAAGAACAATGATGAAGATGCACTGAAATTAGTATATCAGGAAGGCTTACTAACTACTGGAGAGACCAAACTGGCCTACAAGAAAGACCAAATGAAGAACAGAATAGAGGCATGGGAAGACAAAGCACTACATGGCCAATACATGAAAAAAATAGCTGGGAAAGCAGATAATAATAAAACCTGGCAATGGCTAAGAGCAGGAAAATTGAAGAAAGAGACCGAGGGACTAATTCTGGCTGCACAAGACCAAGCCTTAAGGACAAATGCATACAAAGTCAAAATTGAGAAGACAGCAACAGACAGTAAGTGCCGCCTATGCAAAGAAGCTGAAGAAACAGTGGACCACTTGGTAAGCTGTTGCAAGAAGATTGCACAGACTGATTACAAGCAGCGGCATGACAAAGTAGCAACAATGGTGCATTGGAAGATCTGCAAAAAATATCATTTGCCTGTAAGCAAAAACTGGTGGGATCATAAAATAGAGAAAGTCATAGAAAATGATAAAATTAAACTGCTCTGGGACTTCAGAATTCAAACAGACAAGCACCTGCAACATAACACCCCAGACTTAACAATTGTCGATAAGAAAGACAAAAAAGTCTGGATAGTGGACGTGGCAGTGCCTGGAGACAGCAGAATAGAAGAGAAAGAACTGGAGAAGATAACAAAATACAAAGACCTACAAATAGAAATAGAAAGACTGTGGCAAAAGCAAGCAAGGGTAGTACCAATAGTAATAGGCTCCTTGGGTGCAATCCCAAAACAACTGGAGCACCACTTGAACACCATTGGCATTGACAAATTCGCTATTAGTCAATTGCAAAAGGCGGCCTTATAGGAACTGCTTCCATCCTGCGACGATACCTGTAACACCATCAAACATCCACATCTGCCTATCCCAGGTCCTGGGTAAGGACTCGATAGGTAGACAAAATGCCAAATCCAGTCTGAACATCTGGCTGACTATGCGATGATCCATAATAAAGTTGGAAGGGACCTTGGAGGCATCTAGTCCAACCCCCTGCTCAGGCAGGAAACCCTATACCATTTCAGACAAATGGCTATCCAGTTCCTTCTTAAAAACTTCCAGTATTGGAGCATTCACCGCTTCTGGAGGCAGGTTGTTCCACTGGTTAATTGTTCTAACTGTCAGGAAGTTTCTCCTTAGTTCTAAGTTGCTTCTCTCTTTGATTAGTTTCCACCCGTTGCTTCTTCTCCTGCCTTCAGGACAATAGCTTGCATTGGAAGATCTGCAAAAAATATCATTTGCCTGTAAGCAAAAACTGGTGGGATCATAAAATAGAGAAAGTCATAGAAAATGATAAAATTAAACTGCTCTGGGACTTCAGAATTCAAACAGACAAGCACCTGAAACATAACACCCCAGACTTAACAATTGTCGATAAGAAAGACAAAAAAGTTTGGATAGTGGACGTGGCAGTGCCTGGAGACAGTAGAATAGACGAGAAAGAACTGGAGAAGATCACAAAATACAAAGACCTACAAATAGAAATAGAAAGATTGTGGCAAAAGCAAGCAAGGGTAGTACCAATAGTAATAGGCACCTTGGGTGCAATCCCAAAACAATTGGAGCACCACTTGAACACCATTGGCATTGACAAATTTGCTATTAGTCAATTGCAAAAGGTGGCCTTACTAGGAACTGCTTCCATCCTGTGACGATATCTGTAATACCATCAAACATCCACATCTGCCTATCCCAGCTCCTGGGTAAGGACTCGATAGGTAGACAAAATGCCAAATCCAGTCTGAACATCTGACTGACTGTGCGATGATCAACAACAACAACAACAACAACAATAATAATAATAATAAAGTTGAAAGGCACCTTGGAGGTCATCTAGTCCAACCCCCTGCTCAGGCAGGAAACCCTATACTATTTCAGACAAATGGCTGTCCAGTTCCTTCTTAAAAACTTCCAGTATTGGAGCATTCACTGCTTCTGGAGGCAGGTTGTTCCACTGGTTAATTGTTCTAACTGTCAGGAAGTTTCTCCTTAGTTCTAGGTTGTTTCTCTCTGATTAGTTTCCACCCATTGCTTCTTGTCCTGCCTTCAGGACAATAGCTTGACTCCCTCTTCTTTGTGGCAGCCCCTGAGATATTGGAACACTGCTATCATGTCCCCCCTCGTCCTTCTCTTCGTTAAACTAGACATACCCAATTCTAGCAACCGTTCCTTATATGTTTTAGCCTCCAGTCCCCCAATCATCTTTGTTGCTCTTCTCTGTACTCTTTCTAGAGTCTCAACATCTTTTTTACATCGTGGTGACCAAAACTGGATTCAGTATTCCAAGTGTGGCCTTACCAAGGCATTGTAAAGTGGTATTAATACTTCACGTGATCTTGATTCTATCTCTCTGTTAATGCAGCCTAGCACTGTGTTGGCTTTTTTGGCAGCTGCAGCACACTGCTGGCTCATATTTAAATGATTGTCCACCAGGACTCCAAGATCGCTCTCACAGTTACTACTATTGAGCAAGGTACCCCCTATACTACACAGTACCTGTACTATACCTATACATGTACCGATAAGTGACTTAATCTTATTAATCCTTTTGCTGCTTATTTCTATTGGACTCAAGACCAAAAAATGAGAGCCAACAGAGAATGAAATGATCAAGACAAATTATGGTAACTTTGAGCTAATGTCTGTTACAGACACTTTAAGCTCTCGGTGATTTGGGATAGGTATATGGTGAGCTTGGTGACTAGGAACTCCTGTTCCAAAATTGATGCCAAACAAAGGAAAATTCTGCAAGGATCATTATTCAATATATCGCTATAATTCCAGTATAGACCTCTTAAATAATCATTCCATCTTTCTTTCAATTCAGTTTTATCTCTAATTCTTTATAACTTTTGACTTTTATTTCCATTCATGCTTTGTTTACCGTAATCAGTTTTGAAAACAATGTCTTATTCCAATCACATTCTCTCAGCTCAACTTTCCTCACAATGCTGCTGTTGTGACCAAAAACAACAAAAACAACAACAAAGGGAATGGATCCTATGTTTCTGTTTATTCCTGAACAAAAGGCCGGATATACAATAAGTCCAACTATCAATACCCATTTTCTCATGTGATTTTTTTCATGTTTAGTATCAAAAATAATGAAAGAATTACTTTCAGAAAAGAAGAAAATTACAGTGAAATTATCCAGAATTGAATTTAATATGTTAATTGTTTCTTGATAGGTCAGTCAAGAAATCCATTTGAATAGATTGTTTCATGGCTCAGCTTCTCTGGCTTTCAGTTCTTAATTAAATCCTAGAAGACATCTCCTTCCTCTAACCTCCAAAGATTGAGAAATAATGGCAGAAAGAGAGAGAGAGAGAGAGGGAGGTAGAGGGAGAGGGAGAGGAGGGGGGGAGAGAGGGAGAGAGAGAGAGAGACAGACACCTTGGAATACTGGAAAGGAACAAGAATAATTGATAATCTAGTTGCTAATCTTTCTTAGGAGACTCCTTTACTTTTAGGATAGATGTCCTAAATGATTCTAGGAAAAAATAAAATTTAGTAAAGAAATAAAAAAAGAAAGGAAATCCCTTCTCAACTTCAAAGTGCTTCTTCTGACAAAGTTTTAAGACTTCATCAGTGAGATGAAGATTACTTGAGTCAGTTACCGCTGATAGCATGCAGAGAATTTTCTTTGAAAAATTCTCTTTTGCTATTTTTCTTGATTTCCTCTTTTCTTTTTTTAAGCAAACAGATTTGAATGACAAGAATACCAACTAACTCAGCCTTTATCTGTGTCAATCCAGTTTTAGATGACTGCCTTGAATAAAATAGAAGCTTGCCTTTATAAGTGTCTTGCTGCCTTTGTAGTCTGCTCTGCTGAAAATGGCGTGATGCTGTTAAGAACACTTCCAAAAAGTGTTCCAAGACAATGTTTGCCTTGTATTATAGTTGAATGTCATTTTTTCCCTTTAAACTCAGAGGTAGAAAAAAGAAAATGTGATACTTTCTTGAATGTGCTGATGGAAACAACATGACATCAAAATCTAGGTATCTGTGGGAATATAGATAAGCATTTGGACAGGTGTGGTGTGGAAATTTTGAAATAGATCCCATATGTGGATTCTGCAGTGTTTAAAAGAGAGAGAAATGAAGTCAAAACAGCTGTTTGAAAGAATAGAGAGCATGCAATACAAATTGATTTATATTATTTATGGCATGCCTTCTACAATTTGGGAAAATACATGCTTGATTTTCATAACAATTGATTGGAAGTTTTGATTCTGCCACTGATCCTGATCACATTTTAATTTCTTCCTCTCTCAGGCCCCTTCTGGTAAATCTCACCATTAATTATGAATGATCCTGATTAATTACTGAAAGTGTATTTTTTTTTTATTCTGTGTGGTTTTGTTGAAAAAAAATCTGCTTTTAACCTTTTAGCTCACAATTAAAACTTTTTTTTCTTTTATAGTATGTATTAAGAGAAAAACTGATAGAGCCAAGGGCAGAGATGAAATGAGAGATCAACCTAGAATCATACATAGTTACAAATGTATTAAGTACAAGCCCCCTTGACTGCTGTTGACCTTTCTCTAACCCTAACCAAGTGCTGATTGTTTGTTGAGAAGATTCCTGTGCATAGGGTTTTAACAACAAATCAGTTAAATTAAACCTTCATGTGTGGACCTAGTCTTTCATGCCTGACACATGTGAAATATTTGGTGGAAATTGTTTCAATAAATCATAGGTTTCAGGTTATAGATAAGAATATATAACATTTTAATAGATAAACTTGTATCTGGACAGTACATTAATTTGATATTAATACCTTGATATTATTTTAGTTTACGGTATGTTACATTTTCATGCTGTATGACAAGGCTGCCCTTTGTGCTTAAACCTAAGACATCAGACAGATTTAATACAGATTGTTTCCCCTCTTTTAATCAACCATACCGCACCTTTTTACAGGATTACAACATACTGTACTTTACAATTATTTTGATTAGTACTTATTAAAATAATATACCCTGGGTTCTTTAATTTATGAATTCACTTTACAGATTTTTCATGCACCTTTCATGAAAAGGTGTTTCAAAACAATATCCCATAAGCCATAAGAAGACAGTGGCAAACTCCTACTGAAAAATCTTGCCAAGAAAACTTCAGAGCCTTGTCCAGGCTTAAAGTTATACATCTGATACTGATATTCAAATAATTTGAAATATTATTTCAATTAATATTTCAAACAAGCTTGATTTTGTGGTATTAATACAATCCAGGGCACTTTAAAATAGGCCTAAACAATGAAGTTAATAATTAGTAAATGCTGAACAGTTTACCTAATTCCTGAAAGATACTAATCAATAAATACTTCTAAACCATTTTACTGGGTAGTCAATATACTGCTGCATATATCTGAATGTGGAAAAAGGAACAACCTAGATGCCTACAACAGGTGCTATTTTCTCCATCTAGCATATCAGATGAACCTAATAAAAGGTTCTCTGGTAAACTTTTTTTGCCTGCACTTCCAAAGATAACAATGACATCAGGAGGACCTCTACAATTATACAGGGAAGTGCAGCCTATCCAATACCAGGCTCATATCTTCAACATGTTTGTTTGTTGATATCCATTTTAAAACTGCTTCCAGACAAATATTCAAAATTACCTTAATCTTCTCGAGAAAGGGATAGAAAAAGATTGTGTGTAATCTGCAAATCCAAATTGTTGATGTCATCTAAATCACCTTCCGTGTCTTCATGTAGATCAGGTTTGGAAATTCAGCTACTAGGACAAATTTATGTCAGACTTTCATATTTGATCATATTCTTGGAAGAAAATGTAATCTTCCTGAAATATCTCTCACAGGATTCTTTCAATTTTTTTTCATGAAAAAGGCATATTTTCCTACAATACTAGCTTCGAATATACAGCCCTGGTGGTATAATGGTTCGGGTATTGGACTAGGATTGCTGTAACCGAGGTCCAGCTTCTATTAGGTTCATTGGATGACTTTGGGGGCAATTTCTGATTCAGACCAATCTAGTCCAGAAGGTTATGAATACAAGGAAAATATATTGGTAATGCCATGTACTTTTGCCAGCCTACTTGAACCAAAAGTGGAATATAAATAGATTATATACATACTTGAAATCAAAGCTTAATACTAAAAATGTCAATGCTACGAGAATACACTTTCAAAATTTTAACAAGACAAGAAATGCAGACAACCCTACTATTTCAAATCAATGGTGTACCAAATTTGATGATGTGATTTGAATAAATCACTATATGTCAAAATGTTTGGTGACCTGTTGAAATAATGGAATATTTTATTTTTCTTCTACTGTAGTTTTAAAATACTGTTTCACTTTGAGATATATTTTTATTTAAGTGGGATTGACTAACTGCTTACCTAGTGTCATAGAGATGTTTAAAACAATCATTGTGTTTGCCTGTAGGATTTATTTCTGTTATTTGGAATTCATTAAGACTTCATTATTTTAATAATATTTTAATTATATCGCTTTCTAAATACAAAAAAGCAATTATCTATGTTTTAATATTTCAAAAAAGCAATGCTGAAATAAAATACAATATTATATTTATAGTTGTAAGTACACTGCCTTCTTTCTATTGAAATTTAGAATATAAAAGATAATTCTTCATTTATAACACTGATCAGTAAAAATAATGTATTAGATTTTTGTTTGTTTATAGAATAAAGCAATTCTTTCTTGGGCTGTATCTGGTATAACTTATTATGAGGAAAAAGTGGGGGGAGAGGTAGGAAATAATATCTACCATTCTGACAAAGTTTTAGATGCTACTGTGTTCACTTTGACTTTATGTCAGCTTTACACTTCATATAATCTCCTGACAATGTTTGTTTTCCACCAAAGTCTTTGTGCCTCTATTCTTTTTATCAGAAACATTCCTTCTCTCAGTTTAACTTTTGAGTAAGGTTGGTCTGACAAAGAGGTAGAAGTTGCTTTCATAAGTTTGCTTTCTGTATTGATTTCTGGGCTGTAAATTATGGCTTATCTTAGAAAGGCTGGTGATAGTCCTGGTTCTGATGTTTAAACTCCAGGAAAACCATCTTTGAATTAAAATTTCTTGCCTCTGAAAACATTTTCTTGTATCAGTGAACAAGATACCATTGTGCCTACTATTAGTAAAGATGCACCAGCTTGCCATGAAACATCTTTCCTGTACTTGTGTTAACTCTATGATTGGTTGACTCAAATCTCTTACCACTGAGGACTTAAAGATTTTATCTATACAATTTCTTACCTAATAAATTCTTCTTCTTCTTCTTCTTCTTCTTCTTCTTCTTCTTCTTCTTCTTCTTCTTCTTCTTCTTCTTCTTCTTCTTCTTCTTCTTCTTCTTCTTCTTCTTCTTCTTCTTCGTCTTCTTCTTCTTCTTCTTCTTCTTCTTCTTCTTCTTCTTCTTCTTCTTCTTCTTCTTCTTCTTCTTCTTCTTCTTCTTCTTCTCCTTCTCCTCCTCCTCCTCCTCCTCCTCCTCCTCCTCCTCCTCCTCCTCCTCCTCCTCCTTCCTTCCTGCTTCTTCTTCCACCTCCTTTTCAACCTCCTCTTCCTCTTCTTCTACCTTCTCCATACTTTCCTACATTTATATTAATCCTTACATTTACTTTGGGACCTCTAGTAGACAAAGTCTAGTAGACTTTAAGTTCATCTTACTTGCATATTGTTTATGCTATAATTAAATAGGAATTCCACCCTTTTACCCTTTTAACCTATAATTAATTGTTTTGTCTAAAATATTTTATATATAGATCCATCTATTTTTTTCCCCTGTATCATATTTATAACTGCTTTTCCATTTTTTTTTCTGTGTTACCTTGTATAAGTGTAAGCTGTGTAAGCTTGTATAAGTAAAGGGAGAATTTAACTCACTGGTTCACAATTTTGAGTATTATACAGGTGAAATGACTTCTAAGTATAAGAATCAATATTGTACTAGTTCATATATAAAACTTAAGGACAATAAAGAAGTGCTAAAATTCTCTTCTAGTCATGCAGAAAAGGTGTCAGTAAAAAATTATTTAATTCAAATGGAGTCACTTATGTGATTGGCAAGACCCTGCATAGTCCTCTCTATAGAAGAAAAAAAATATTGGAATGGGATTTTTTAAAAATAATTTGCCATATCTATCTATCTATCTATCTATCTATCTATCTATCTATCTATCTATCTATCTATCTATCTATCTTCAAGAATAACAGTGGGGTAGTCTTAGAAATCTTTATTAATTATGTGAAGAACAGGTAAAACTCATTTCCTTCTATGCTCGATAACTTAATGAAAAGATGTGTTTTCTGGGATATTAAATGAAAAACAACAGAAAATCAATCCTGAATGTTCATTGCTTTGATACGTGCTGTAATTTGCTGTTTTATTATTACAGGTTCCATCTACTATCATATCTTTTATTTTTCTTTTCCCAGTAAGGAAAATAAAAATTCTCAAATAGCTGCAAACAGAATTAGAAGTGAGGAATATTTAAGGTAATTATAATGGAATATTTTTTATTGTTAAATTTAATCTACAAATCTTGAGGTTTGTAAGATTCAAGTACACATTTTTTCTTTGAACAATTTTAGTAGAAATATTATGCCTCAAAACAGTTTATTGTCTTAATAAACAATATTATTGTTGCTGCTGTTCTTTCCTTGGTGCAACCTATCTGAGCCTATCTGGTCAAAAAGATCTGAGGCAATTAACATCCTATTTATTACACCACTGTTGTAATTATCATCATTATCATTCAGTGCAGTAATTATTTTCATCACAGCAAGGCAGTGTCATCATACCTCAGTGAAAATATATTCAGTTGGACTAATCTACATGGTGAAATCAAGGTAACAGCAATAAACAGCATTTGCTATTTGAAACCATTCCACAAATTTCTTTTAAGGCTTTGTAGTCTTCTGGTTTCTTTTATTTAACATGATAAGAGACATGTAAAAGATGATGCCCATGGGAATTCTGAGGATAAGGATAAAGGATTTATTATTTAAGGGATTTATCCTTTTCAAATGGGTGAACTTCCAAGAATTTAAATAGTTAAGGCTATTTGAATCTGGCACTGCGATACACACAATCAAGTAGTAAAATTAAGATTTTTCTTCCTCCTTGAAATAAATAATATTTTTTTATTTTTTAAGCAGTTGATAAAGAACAGCTTGAACTGTGAAACATAAATTGTTCATTTTTCAGGTTACCTTTATAAATTTGACATGGTTATGACACACCCTGATCTTAAGATCACAGGTATTTCATCTAATTGTTTTGTCTTCAAAATTTCATGATGCAGCTTACATCTCCTCCATCTCTGGTTCTACACAACACCACACTATAGACTGCTAGAGAAAAAAATTGCTTGCTGCTCATTTAAACAGTATGTTAATCACTTTTAGATTTGGGACATGCATAAAATCACAAAACTATTTGTTTGAGGCTTGATTTGTTCTTAAAAATAATGTGAAATAACGATTTAATCATCCGCAATTTTGTCAAATATTTAATTGAAACATTAAGCCATAAATTATTAAATACTGAATCCTGCATATTTCCATTAGGTATTACATCTTTTATCTTGTTTTTTCCCCTATGTCCAGATTTTTAAGCTCTCCTTAGAATTGAGCAATGAGCCATGGCAGAATTTAATTTGAAGATGCATCCTTTTAGCTAACTAGTAGTTAAAAGGCAAGGTATCCATGGTAATATGTTGTGGATTGCTAATAACAGGAAAGAATTTGAACAGCATGTCTTTTGACTCCTTCACTGAAACCCACTGTGAAAAGGACTAAGAACTCCTGGAGAGACTGTGATAACAAGATAGAGTAGAAATGTTGATAAATAGGACAAAACTGTAGTCTTCTAATTGCAATATACCCAACTTAGAAACAAGGAGTGATCTTTTGAATAAGAGGTAAAAGAAAGCTGGGTGTGTATGAATGAATTTAGATTTTCTTTAATTCAGACAACTTCAAATCTAAAGATTGTGGTTTTTTTCATAGCCTTCCCCAACTCAAAATATTGTGTACAATTATTTTTGAAGCCTAATCTATTTATATAATGCTTCCATAAAAATGAATTGTTACAAAAAAATTGGCACAATTAGACAAATTGGTTTGTAAAATCTCATTGTTATCAACCATTGACATTCAGCTTTTTATTTCAAACAGAAAGAGGTAATGTTCATACGTTTCTTATTTATTTCATATACAGAGACACAAACACAGACAGAGGGAGTGATTGAAGGAGGGAGGGAGATTTTGGACAGATCAGAGAACTTTCCAGAGAACTTAAATCTTACTCTAGTTCTTTCACCACATACATTTGAATAGATATATCTCTTTTTATAGGCAAAATCAATGCAACTTTCTCTGCAGTTATCCTATAATTGGAAACAAATATTTTTTTATTATTTTAATTTTATTGAAAGAGGAAAATGTTGACAGCATTTTCATGAGTAAGGTGTGAGCTCCTAGTTACAGGATATGTATATGTAAATAGGGAGACAGAAAGGAGAGGAAATTTCATATCTTTAAACAGTTTATTATAATACTACTTTGCTCACACTACAATAAAATCCTCTCATGCCCCAAACCAAGACAAACATGTGACAATTCTTCCAAGCTGAGATCTTTATTGTTTCACATCTATAGGCAAAATCTTGCCAAACTGAAGATCCTACTATCTGCATCTACAATACATTCTGTGAACTGTTAGGGAGAGACTGTCTTCACCTTCTTCCTTTTACACATAATATCTGGGTTGGCTTCTTACTCCTCTGGAATGTACCCTTCTGCAAGGAATCCACCTCCTCCATCCAAAATGCCAAAATAAATTTTAATGAGCTACAGGGCTTTGTGTGGACAGTCATATTCTAGAGTAGTGGTGGCAAATCTATGGCACACGTGTCAGAGGCAGCAGTCAGATCCCTCTCTGTGGGCACATGTGCCATACCCCAGAGATGGTGAGGGACTGGCCCCTGCCACCCTGGCCCCACCCACCCAGTCTGCCATGACCACTATGGCCACGCCCACCCGGCACCCAGTGATAAATAAGTGGGTTTTGGGTTGCAGTTTGGGCACTGAGTCTATAAAAGTTTCGCCATCACTGTTCTAGAGTGTTTCATCAGATCATTAAAAATATGACTGCAGAGTAATCACATTAATTATATCCATATAATCTGGATATAATTTAGAAATAATGTGAGGCCACATTTAATATTTGTCTTTGTCTTATCCACAATAATTTAATTAGATTTCTACTTAAACACCAAATATGACATTAGCTGTTATTTGGCCACCTGAATATTTTTTTTCTTTGTAGTGATACAGAAATGCATAACTTCCACAACAACCCACAACAACAAAACAGCAATATTTATTTATTAAATAAATACAGTGATATAGTGACTGCACAGCTTACAGTATGATAAAAAGTAAAAAAAGTACTACAAAACAATTAAAATTAGAAGAATTAACCTGAACACCCTCAGAATGGAGATCTTGTTTACAAGAGCAGCCATCCTCAACATAACAAGTCCCTGTTGGAGCCTTAGGCCAAGTGGCAGTGTAAAGTTTTCTCTTTTGGAGGACTAGAAGTGTTGAGTTGACTTCACCTTCAGCAAGATAATATTCTGGAAGGGGAGAGGGCAAAAAAAAAAATAATAATCTTCTTCTCCTGGACCAAATTCTTTCGCAGATGCTTTTTCTACTGGAACAAACAGGACAGACTGGTTCCAATGGGGGGAACAGTTTCTCAAGTGCCATAAAGAGCTTTAATAGCAATAGCACTTAGAGTTATATACCACTCCATAGTGCTTTATGGCACCCTCTAAGTGGTTCACAATGTCAGCATATTGTCCTCAATAATCTGAGTTCTCATTTTACTGACCTTGGAAGGATAGAAGGCTGAGTCAACCTTGAGCTGTCCAGGATCAAACTCTTGGCTGTGGGCAGAGTTAGCCTGCAATACTGCATTCTAACCACTGCACCACCATGGCTTCAAAGATGATGACCAATATCTTGAATTGAACCTGGGCACAAACTGGCATCCAGTGCAGCTCACATAACAGCAGTGCCATGTGTGCCACCTGAGGTACCTCCAGAATCATCCATGTCATTATGTTCTGTATTAATTGTAGCTTCAAAACACACTCCAATACTAGTCCCATGTAGAATGTATTGCAGTAATCCAACTGGAAGGTGACCAGGGTATGAGTGACTGCATGCAGGGCCTCATGATCCAGGATAGGGCACAACTGGCACACAACACAAAGTTGTGCAAAGGGTCTCCTAGCCATGGCTGTTACCTATTCTTTTAGCAGGAGTCCAAAGTCTAGGAGAACCCCCAGATTTCTGCCTAAGGTGGCAACCCCATTTAGAACTGATGATAAATCCCCAGATTGTAAGGCTCATTGAGTCCACACCCATTCCATCTTACCAGAGTTCAGTTTTAAGCTCGTTTTCCCCATCCAAATCCCTACAGCCTCCAGGCACTGCAAAGGACAGCTACAGCATCACTTAGATCACTTGGGATAGGGATATAAAGTTGGCATCATCAGCCTATTGATGATACCTTATCCCATAATGTTGGATGATCTTACCCAGATATTTCATGCAGATGTTAAAAAGGGGCAGAGATTACTGAGCCCTATGGCCTCCACAAAAGAGTGGCTGTGAACTGTATCACTCACACTGCACTATCATTGATTGAGACCGACATAGCACAAAACTGTGCCACTGAGCCCAGCTTTTCATTTGGCCAAAAAAGATACCAAGGTTGATGGTACTGAAAGTTGTCAAGAGGTCAAGAGGAACTATGATGGATACACTACTTCCATCCTGCTTTTGTCAGAAATCACCTGCAACAGAGGTCCCCAACCTTTTGGACACTAGGGACCAGTTCCGTGGAGAGAGGTTTTTCCGCAGACCAGAGGGTGTGTGGTTTTGTATGCTGCCTGCAACTCATAGATCAAACTTTGCTTGTTTTTGCAGACTGGCTGCTGGCATGCCACAGCCCAGTACTAGTCCATGGACCAGTTGTTTGGGGGCCCTGATCTACAAGTGCAACCAATGTTATTTCTGTTCCATAACTGGGCCTGAAACCTAACTAAAAGGAGCCCATATAATCTGTTTCACCCAGGAATCTATGAAGCTGCAGCACCACTTTTCCACCAGTTTCCCTAAAGATGAGAAGTGAAAACTGGACAGAAATTGTGTATAGTCAGGTGGTTTCAGTGAAGATTTCATAAGGAAGGACAGACCAAGGCTTCCTTAAATGGTACCAAGAATTACCCCTTTCTGCAGTGATGTATTAATTAATACCTAGACCTACTTGCCAGTCACCTTCCTGGAGACTTTTACCGATGAGAAGTTGTAAGGATGGCAAATGCTGGTTAATTAGATCTTTAATTACTTCTTGTTTTGTACCCAGATAATGTGCCCCTAACAATTTCAAAATAAAGTTTTTAAATAAGCAGCAAGAATTAAATGTTCTGTTAGTTAAAGCTTCACTGGTTTTCTGTGCTTGGAAGCTAGGCTGCTTATATACATCCCCAGTATTGTGCATGCAGCTATTGAGATACCTTCAAAATGTTAATGTCACTGCATGTCAAGTTTAATATATTAATGCCTTGGCCTCCTCCTTGAAAGCATAAGGTGCAATTGCCTGATCAGCATAAATGATTCTGGAATTGGAAACTGTGAAGTGGATGCTAGGTGATGTAATGAATACATATTGGGCCTACTGCAGTTCCTCATAATATATTTGCATAGCCCATCCAATTGATGGAGCTAGTGAGCCTGGCTTTTCTCTATGTTAATCAGCATGAACAAACTGTGATATGGGAAATGCCTGCTAATAACTACAGATGGGTTTTTTTATCATTGTATTATATTTGAAAAGTATAATTTCTTTTCACTGAGAACTAAAAGAAGGGATTTAATTTACTTTAATCAAAAGATATTCAGAAAAGGCAGCTCTGAATCTGTATGAATATTCCCCATTTCATTATAAATTCATCTTTTCAGAGCTATGCAACCTCTCAGGTTTCCCTCACTTTATTCAATCCTAATAAAAAACTATCCCATTAGATTTGTTTTCAGATCAAGGATGAGACTGCCAAGAAGGATCCATAGCAATTTGAAAAAGTATAAGTTTAAAAAGTTTCTCTTGTGTCTCTGGTGTCTCTGTCTCTCTCATAAAAATAAACTAAACACAATACCACTAAAAGAAATTTCAAAACCCCTTTTCAAATGAAGTAGAGATATTTGATTATAGAGAGGATGAAACCTTTTCAGATATTTGAAGACAGATTGCAGCACATTTCAAACAAATGTTTATGATGGATGTTCAAATATGTGTAGTCTAATAATCATGTGATGTGTAAAAAAATATTGAACCCTGTTTGGTCTAAATCTGAAGTGATTCCCATATCAAATAACCGTGGTCTGGGTTGACTCATTAAGAGTATTATTCTTACTTTTTTATTAAAACAGATTGTAAAAAATGCTGGGACACCATATAGTGCTGCCCAGCCCGTTATTATATGCCTCCATATGCTGAATCTGAACATCTTCAGCAGGAATTATTTTTATTTTCAGATAGTGTCAAAAGCAGTATCTGGAGTATCTCCAGAAAGAATGAAAAAAAGCAGCATTGTGCTGTTGTGATGCAATCTCTGCTCCTTTTCTATGTGTTTTATGATGTTATGTACAGGAAGAAGAGAGAGAGAGTTTGGGGTGTGATGACAAAATGGTGTTTTCCCCATTTTTATAATACCTGGGTAAGGTTAAAAGTTATATGATAAGTTATCAGACATTACTTCCTTTATATCAGCCTTGGGATTAGACTAGCACTGGCACTTAGAATTGTACACCACTTCATAGTGCTTTAAAGACCTCTCTAAGCAGTTTACAGAGTCAGCATATTGATCGCAACAATCTGGCTCCTCTTTTTGCCAACTTTAGAAAGATGGAAGGCTGAATTAACCTTGAACTGTCCAGGATTGAACTCCTGGCAATGGGCAAAGTCAGCTGCAATACTGTATTGTAATCACTGTGTCACCATAGCTCAAAATTCCAATTCTAACACTAGATTTTGCTTTGCAAAAATATGGGGGAATTTTACAATCTAATGCAAATGCTCTAAATCAGTAGTTCTCAACCTGTGGGTCGGGACCCCATTTGGGGTCAAACGACCATTTCACGGGGGTCGCCAAACAAGGCTGTCCGCCATTTTTTCCCCCTTTTCTTTGGCCATGACCCTGGCACCCGGTGATGTATAAGTGGTTGGGGGTCACTACAACATGGGGAACTGTATTATGGGGTCCGGCATTAGAAAGGTTGAGAACCACTGCTCTAAATAGTGAGAAAAAAGTAAATTTTATTTCTGTAACTGCTTTAATTTCAAACATCAGCTGTATATGCTGATAGAAGGCATATTAAACATTAATTATGTTACATGCAAATCATATTTAATATAGTATACACTTGGCTTTTTATTTGTGACATTTGAGAGATATTATGAAATGTTTAGGTTCCTATTTTGAAACTGCAACCAAACACAAACCAGTATTTTAGCTAGTGTTAGTGTTCATTTGGATCAAGTTTTTCACAAGAGCCTAACATGTAATAATGTATAGGTGTGATATATGTGTGGATTCAAATGGTAAGGCCTTTATGAGTGATAGCTGGAAATGTTGTGGATGCACAGATTTTGTAAGTGCTGTCCAAGATTTTATGGTATGGCATCCAGTGTGCCAAATTTACTGGAATCACCAAGGCCAGTTTATGTCACACTGTAATCATTCAACTTCCATTTTCAAATCTTGATATTTGTGATCTTCTCCAATTGTCTTTGATTCTACTATCCTCTAGTATTGTAAATTATCCAAACTTTTTTCTTTTCAAACATAGTTAATCTGGTGTTTTATATACCAAGACTTTATTATATTTAGAAATCGCACATTATTTTAACCTGATTACTTTTATACTATACAGCATGTTCACACCAATTTTTCCACTGCTATATGATCTTTTTTGCAGATGTTTTAGTGAATCATCTGGGCAACTGTGTTACGTTGTTGTTTATAATCAGTTTGTTCAACCTTCTTGCATGAGCTTAGTATATGGTATACTGTTTCTTTGGTTCCTCCCACAATCTGCACTTTCAATCATTTTATTATTTATTATTATTGGCTAAACAGTCAGCCAGAAGTTTAAACTGAATTTGGCATTTTTAATCTACCTATCAAGTCCTTCCAAAAGACCTGAGGCAGACAAATGGTGTTTGATGGTATTAAAAGAATTGTCTCAGGATGTAAGCTGTTCTAAGTAAAGTTGCCTTTTGAAATTGACTGATAGTGATGCTCCAGATGTTTTAGGATTGCACTCAAGACATCTATTACTATTGGAACCACCTTTGCTTTCTTTTACCACTCTCATTCTACTTCTATTTGCATGTATTTTATTTTGTAATTTTCCCCAAATTCTTTTTCTTCTGCTAGGTGAAGGTATTTCCCATCCTCTATCCCTGTGGTGGTGAACCTATGGCACGCGTGCCACAGGTGGCACGCAGAGCCCTCTCTTTGGGCACATGCACCATCGCCCCAGTTCTAGGCCTTCAGCTGGTTTTATAAAACCTTTTCGCTTTAGGCCTTCACCACCATGTGCAAAAAAAATAAATCAATCAATTTCAACTTCTCGTGTGAAAAAAAAAGATCTCGCAAAGTTGGAATTGATTGATTGAACTTTTAATCTCACCCAGTCTGCCATTACCACCAGAGCCACACCCAATCAATGTGTCAAGCCCAGCCAATGGGCCACACCCACTCAATTGGCCACACTCACCCAATGGACCACGCCCACCCGGCACCTGACCATACGTAAGTGAGTTTTGGGTTTCAGTTTGGGTACTCAGTCTCTAAAAGGTTCGTCATCACTGCTCTATCCAGTCTTTTTTATTGTTGTTGTTCTGATTGACAATTGTTAAGTCTCAGGTGTTATGTGTTGGGGGTTGTCTCTTTGAATTCAAATGTCCCAGAGCACTTTAGTTTCTTCATAGTTTCAAGGAGGGAAGCTTACTCCTCCATACTTTTATTTGTCTTCCTACTAGTAAGTATCTTTCCCCCGCTGTTAATTTTATTGATTATATTGCACATTCCCCAAAGCACCCCTCTGTGGGAGATGGGTGGTTAAGAAATATGAAATATAAATCTCTCTTTCATTCTCTCTTTCTCTCTCTCTTTCAAAAATGTATAAAGCTACCCATCTTAAACACACAATTCTATATGGTGAAAAATAAAATATAAAAATCTAATTAGAATAATCTAATGCAAGAAAAAATAACTAAGATGCTACATAACAATTCCATGAAAACATACATATCTCCTAACGTCTGGCTCTAATACTAATACTAATACTAATACTAATAAAGTTGGAAGGGACCTTGGAGGTCATCAAGTCCAACCCCCTGCTCAGGCAGGAAACCCTACGCCATTTCGGACAAATGGCTATCCAGTCTCTTCTTAAAAACTTCCAGTGTTGGAGCATTCACACCTTCTGGAGGCAGGCTATTCCATTGGTTAATTGTTTTAACTGTCAGGAAGTTTCTCCTTAGTTCTAGGTTGGTTCTCTCCTTGATTAGTTTCCCCTGCTTGGAGAAAAGGGCAAGCAGGATTGGGACTACTCAAATCTTAGATTCAAAATTGTTTCATAGAAAAGCACCTTGACAGGGAAAACATGCTTCCTTATTCTGCAAGAATGGTGCTGTTTGATAGATGGGATCTGGAATATGCCCTCTGTATAAGTTCTGATGGAATGGACAGAAACCCTCAAACATAGTTGGTTCCACAAGCAACCTTATTATTTTTCCTGTAAGACTTTAAAAATAATAACTATCATGGAAGTATGCTGGAGGCCAGTAGAGTCAATTCAGCAGTGTTATTGCATAGGCAAATTTTGGAACACTCAAAACTGTCTGCTGCCTCATTTTGCTAACACATTTTGAAACTTCTGTGTGTTCTTCATGGACAGCACCAGATAGAGTGTGTTGCTGTAAGGCAACTGAGAAGTGATTGTAATGAGTGAGCAGAGACCCCTGGTTCAGGAATGGGTGCAACTGATGCATAAGATGAATCTATGCAGTGTCTCCCTGGGGTACCACCTGCATTTCAAACAAGAGTCACAAGTCCAGAAGGACCCCCCAGATTATGTACCAAATGTCTCTGGGAACATAGTCATCACATATTTAGCCACAAAGATTTATGGTTGGGGGAGAAGATAAATAAATAGTATCTGAAAAAGGACTATAAGCATATTTTGCTGAGTACACTAAATACTAATCCCAAAGGATCATTTGATTATAGGAATAGGTATATATTGATATAAGGTCTTCTGCTTGAGCAGAGTATTAGACTAGAAGACCTCCAAAGTGCTAGACTTTTCTACCTCTATCTGTATTTTCTTAGGTAAGTCAATCTATTATTGCAGGATTCAATGTGGATCAGTCACCGTGACCAGAGGTTTAGTCTTCTGAGCTTTCAGACTTGAGTTGGAGCCTATCTTCAAGGAACTTCTCTCTAGCACAGTGGTTCTCAACCTTTCTAATGCCGTGACCCCATAATACAGTTCCCCATGTTGTGGTGACCCCCAAGTGGGTGTGGCCACCAATAAGAGGAAGTAGGACAGCTAGGGAAAAGGGAAAAAAATGGCGGACAGCGTGGTTTGGCGACCCCCGTGAAATGGTCATTCGACCCCAAATGGGGTCCCGACCCACAGGTTGAGAACCACTGCTCTAGCACAATGTATACTTTGGGCTATTCTATGTGTAGTATTTATGTAGTGCCTGGTTGTCTGTGTCTTTTAGTTGTTGATTGGGGTGTTCATAGCTGGCTATTAAGATGCTAGCTGTTGTATCCTTATGTTGCTAAGGCCTCAGATAGCTAAAAATTTAATAGCCAGCCATATAGAGAACAAACATGTTACTTAAGTGATTTTAAACTTTTCCCTTGCCTTATCAAAATGTTTTTTTCCTCTCTCTCTCTGTCCTCTCTTTCTCTATGTCTCCCTTCCTTCCCCCCCACTGAAATAGAAGAATAATAAGTTCTTAGTAGATTGTGCAGACTACAATTTATACTTTCATTTATTTCCAGGGATTCAGACATAACAATTTCCTAGCACTATATAAAGATGCTTAAATACTGAAGTTGCATGCAAAACACGAATTGTACCACTGAACTATAACCTGTCCTTATATTTGAAGCTTATAAATGATAGTAGCATTATTTGTGTTATGCAATATGTATTTTCAGTTTCAGTACTTCATGCTAAGCACACTGCTTGGAATCAACTCCTAGAGATACTAATATAAGTAAGTTCTGTATAAGCATCTTGTGTCAAAACCTGAGGTAATTAAATGGATTTGAAAAAGGAATGAGAGTTTTCAGTAGAATAAACTTATAAGTATATTTGATGAACTGGCAACTACCAGATTTTGCTTTGTTTTTGCAGAGTACACTTATTACATTTTATCCGAAAACAGCTGAATCAATGAAAATATATTAGTGAAGAAGAGTTTATTTTTAGGTGTTGTTTCTTTCAAAACTTATGTGGCTCTTATAAAGCCACGTGTTTAAAAATATAAAATGTAAATAAAGTATATCAGCAACTTTAAAAGCAATAAGAAAGGAACATCTTTCTGCTCTAATCTGTCAATAATTATAGGAGAATCACAAAGTGAATTTAATTGTGCTTTGAGTTTAGAAGAAGGAAACATAATTTTTATAATTCTATAAACATTCTATACATATTTTTACTCCAGATTCATGTGACAGTTACAGAGGACAATGATCTGATTTTAGGAAAAAATGCAATGTCTGCACTAATATCTTCATGCTCTCTGAAACACCTTTTCCAAATTATTTCCAGAATGCTTAACAGAGTGGTACAGCACTGTATTTAATATTTTGCTTTGTATAAGCCTCTGTCATTTATATAATATAATATGTGACCCCCATCTCATTCTGTAGGAATTTAGGATTGAACATCTTTGAGACTATGAAATGATGTAAAACAATTTGTGCAGAACAGCTCTGTCATTAGCAAAGTGAGTTGACAGCTAGTGGCAGATATGTGCAAAATAGAGTATTATACCCTACCCCAGTGGTAGCGAACCTATGGCACGCGTGCCAGAGGTGGTACTCAGAGCCCTCTCTGTGGGCACATGCGCCATGCCCTGGAGATGGCAACCAGCTGCCTTCTAACTCACCAAGGTCCCACATGGCCAGATGCATCCCAGCACCCATGCACTCACTGGCCTCTGTGCAGCGGCTGATGGTGTCAGGCAGCAGCCAACCCGGCCCCTGCCTCACCTTGCCCTGTGACAATGGCACCCTCACCTTGCCTCTCCTCACCCAGCAGGACAAGCCTCCTGCCCACTGCCCCACCTGCCAGAGACCCCCTGGATCTCCCTCAACCCTGCCTGGCCCCCACAGGCATCCCTCCCCATGAGCAACATCAAGGTGATCATGCACACCTTGGCCACACCCACCAGTTTGCCATGACCATGACAGCCACGCCCAACCAGTGAGCCACACCCACCTGGCACCCTGCAATAAATAAGTGGGTTTTGGGTTGCAGTTTGGGCACTCAACCTCTAAAAGGTTCACCACTACTGCCCTACCCTATTCCTCCTAACATTACCATCCCTTCCCCAAATGATGGTTATTCTAAAATTCTAATAATTCTAATAAATTTCCAGTTCCCCATTTAAATAAAGATTAGAATTAGAATTAGAATTAGAATTAGAATAGAATAGAGCTGGAAGGGACCTTGGGGGTCTTTTAGTCCAGCCTTCTGCTCAAGCAGGAGGACCTATACCATCTCAGACAGGTTATTTGTCTAGCTTTCTTCTTAAAAATCTCCAATGATGGAGAGCCCATGATTTCTGGAGGCAAGCTGTTCCGCTGGTTAATTGTCCTCACTGTCAGGAAGTTTCTCCTTAATTCCAAGTTGCTTCTGTCTTTGATCAGTTTCCAACCATTGTTTCTTGTGCTGCCCTCTGGTGCTTTGGAGAATAATGTGACCCCCTCTTCTTTGTGGCAGCCCCTCAAATACTGGAATACTGCTATCATGTCTCCCCTATTTCTTTTTTTCGTTAGGCTAGCCAAACCCAAGTCCTGCAGCTGTTCTTCGTATGTTTTCGTCTCCAGGCCTTTAATCATTAGTTGCTCCTCTCTGAATTTTTTCCAAAGAATATTCTACAAGCATGGGACTGCAGAATTCAGCAATCTAAAAATCAGTCAAGTTCATTTAACTTCCCAAGCATTGGTACCATAATGATAGTTCCCATCTTCATTAATCATTCTTTTTGGTGTGATTCCAAGCAGCTTTGCTCTTGTTCAGTTACTTGTACAGTTCCTATTCCAGTGGTTCTCAACCTTTTTAATGCTGTGACCCCAACTCAACCAGTCATAAGTTGAGGACTACTCAACTGGTGCAGCACCGTTTGCAGAATGAGACTTTTGGCAGGCTCAGCAGGGCAGAGACAGCCTGGACAATTCCTATTGGCTTTTGAAAGCCAATAGAATTAGACTCTATTCAAGAGAATCTATTCTATTGGCTTTCAAAAGCCAATAGAATAAAAGGGAGTAGCACAGCTAAGGAAAAAGGGAAAAAAATGGCAGATTGCGTTCTTTGGCGACCCCCGTGAAATGGTCGTTCGACCCCAGATGGGGTCCCGACCCACAGGTTGAGAACCACTGTCCTATTCTATCGATCCTTCATATGATCTATAATTTCATTTACTTTCAATCATTTTCATTATTCCCTCTCTATTGCTTTTAGGAGAAAAGCATATGAAAATGAATGGCAATGGCCAACCATATGCTTAAGAAAGCTCTACGTTTAATGGATAGGCAATATTTTCTACCCCTTTGATTACCCTCCTTTATCCATTTTTTTTCATTCAAAGCTAAAATAACATATAACTAACATAAATGGCACACTTACCTTATTAATGTAATGGTACAATATACCATATTTTCCGGCGTATAAGGCAACCTGGTGTATAGGATGACTCCTGACTTTGGCACTGAGTTGCATGCCTAGAAAGTCGTCTTATACGCTGGAAACTATCGTAATTTCCGGCGTATAAGATGACTCGGCATATAAGACGACCCCTGACTTCGGCGCCAATTTCAATGCTTTAGAAAGTCGTCTTATATGCCGGAAAATACGGTATTCCTTTCATTGAGATCTGGAATTAAATCTTGTTTCCATGCCCTGATGTAACTTAATGTTTACATGACATCCTTTGCTTAATGAAGACTTGTGAGAAATTTATTAATTGCATTAATGACTTGCATTAATTAATAATTTGCATAAACTGTCATTACAGGATTACATGCTTTTTGGATGTATTGCTCCATGAAATCAGGCAGGCCATCCTGTTATCCTGTTTTAATTATGAATCTGGCATTGATGTTATATAGCTGCTTTATGTTTGGCAGCTAACTATTCATATCTATTAGTTGGAATTTCTAGGTTCTTTGATTCTCTGAATATTGCTTTTGAATATAGAAAAAGACTAGATAGAAAAAAGGAGAAATAATAGCCCCTTATTAATCATATTTTCATTTCAAAGTAATAAGTAGTAAGTAATATATTTTACTTGTATTACTATTTTCAACTTTTGTACAGATAGTTCTTAATTTATAATCACAATTAGGATTGGAATTTTGGTCAGTAAGTAATGCAGTCATGTGACTAGACTCAGTTTTGGAACCATTTTTGCAGCAATTATTAAGTGAATCATATTGTTAAGCTAATCTGGCTACTCCCATGGATTTTGCTTGTCAGAAACTAGATGAGAAAGTTGCAAATCATGATCACATTATGGCAGGATTCTGCAACCATCATAATTGTAAACTGGTTACCAAGCATTTAAATCCCAATTATGTAAGCACATGGATGCTGTGACAGTTATAATTCTGTGACAGTTATAATTCAGTCATAAATCACATATATACATCAAGTGGCCACAATGGTTATATATTTCATTCTTCAAGAATAAGCAAAACAATCACTTAATAACACACATCCAATTTAAATTTCAGCAATAAACTACAGTTATCATAAAAGTTCACTGATTTAAAATACAATAAAAATACATAGTTTGTAAAAGTCTTCATATCTATCTCCACACTACAAAATGTCCATCTTATACACAATATCATACACTGTGTATAAAATTATTCCTTCTCTGTTTGATGCCTTCAATCCTAAAATATAACTAATATAGGCAATATGAAATCCAAGAAATTCCAAGAAATCCATATTTCTGGTATGACCTTCAGAGACCACTAATCCATATATCACAAGACTTGTGAATCTGATGTATGTGGAAATTTTATTCTGGATTTTTAATTTAGGTTCAGGGAAAAAATCATCTACCTTAATCAGAAGGAGAATTACATTAGATCAAGACAATCATTGGTCAAATAACATTTGAATAGGTTTCTCTGCTTCCTGTTTTGGAGTTAACTTTTCAGTGTTCTAAAATCTATAGGGAAACTTATTACAACTTATTCCACTTCAATCTTGGAGAAGAAAAAATTCTTAATTCTTTCAGGATATTAGCAGTTCATCAGAATGTCTTAGCATTCAGAAGTTCTAAAGCAAAATAAGGAAGACATACTTGGTGTTTACATGTTATTGTAAGCATGAAAACAATTCAATTAGAGGAAAAATAGCTTATCTTCATGTTGACACAGTTTGTATTTAAGTCTGAAATGTAAATACATTTATTTAGAATGTGATGCTGCTATTTATGTGTGGCAAATTTGCTATGTGTTCTGAGTGTATGCAAGGTTGTTAATATGCTGTATAAATACTGTATAGAACTGCAGTTGAGTGTCTTAATAGATTTGTGCTTAGCTCTAAATTTTGATTGGCAGCCTGTCATTATAAAACCTTTGTATTATCTAAGTACTGTTAATAGACAGCAGTACAACAATTAGCTAAAATCAGGTTTCAAAAACGTAATCAGTCAAAGTGCAATCATGCAGCTCATTTATGGATATATTTGGACAAATTATAGATTCTGAATTATATAACCAGACATATTATGTTTGTGCTATAAACATGGGAAACAATAATAGTTCTGACTAAAGAAAATATGAGAAATTCACTCATCAAATATATTTTTGTTGTTGTTAATTGCGAAGTCGTGTCCGACCCATCGCGACCCCATGGACAATGTTCCTCCAGGTCTTCCTGTCCTCTACCATCTTCGGGAGTCCATTTAAGTCCACACCTACTGTTTCAGTGACTCCATCCAGCCATCTCATTCTCTGTCGTACCATTCTTCTATTGCCCTCAATCTTTCCCAGCATTAGGCCCTTCTCCAGTGAGTCCTTCCTTCTCATTAGGTGGCCAAAGTATTTGAGTTTCATCTTCAGGATCTGGCCTTCTAAAGAGCAGTCGGGGTTAATCTCTTCTAGGACTGACCGGTTTGAACGCCTTGCAGTCCAAGGGACTCGCAGGAGTCTTCTCCAGCACCATAGTTCAAAGGCCTCAATTCTTTTGCACTCAGCCTTTCTTATGGTCCAACTTTCACAGCAATACATTGCAACTGGGAAAACCATGGCCTGGACTATACGTACTTTTGTTGGCAGGGTGATGTCTCTGCTTTTTAGAATGCTGTCTAGATTTGCCATAGCTTTCCTCCCCAGGAGCAAGCGTCTTTTAATGTCTTGGCTGCAGTCCCCATCTGAGGTGATCTTTGAGCCCAGAAAAATAAAATCTGTCACTACCTCCATTTCTTCCCCATCTATTTGCCAGGAATTGAGAGGGCTGGATGCCATGATTTTGGTTTTCTTAATGGTGAGTTTCAAGCCAACTTTTGCACTCTCCTTCTTCACCCGCATCAAGAGGCTCTTTAGTTCCTCTTCACTTTCTGCCATTAGAGTGGTATCATCTGCATCTCTTAGGTTGTTGATATTTCTCCCGGCAATCTTAATTCCAACTTTTGATTCATCTAGCCCTGCCTTTCTCATGATGTGCTCTGCATATAAGTTAAATAGGCAGGGCGACAGTATACAGCCTTGCCGGACTCCTTTTCCAATTTTGAACCAATCAGTGGTTCCGTGTCCAGTTCTCACTGTTGCTTCTTGACCGCATATAGGTTTCTCAAGAGACAAATGAGATGGTCTGGTACTCCCATCTCTTTAAGAACTTGCCACAATTTGTTGTGATCCACACAATCAAAGGCTTTTGCATAGTAAATGAAGCAGAAGTAGATGTTTTTCTGGAACTCCCTAGCTTTCTCCATGATCCAGCGTATGTTGGCAATTTGATCTCTAGTTCCTCTGCCTCTTCGAAATCCTGCCTGCACTTCTGGTAGGTCTCGATCCACATACTGCTGGAGTCTAGCTTGTAGGATTTTAAGCATAATTTTACTAGCATGTGAAATGAGTGCAATGGTGCGATAGTTTGAACATTCTTTGGCATTGCCTTTCTTTGGAATTGGAACGTAAACTGATCTTTTCCAATCCTGTGGCCACTGTTGAGTTTTCCAAATTTGCTGGCAAATTGAGTGTAGCACTTTTACTGCGTCTTTTAAGATTTTGAATAGCTCAGCTGGAATACTGTCACCTCCACTAGCTTGTTGTTGCTCAGATTTTCTAAGGCCCATTTCACTTCACATTCTAGGATGTCTGGTTCGAGGTCAATGACCATCTCATTGTGGTTATCTGGGATGTTGAGCTCATTCTTGTATAGTTCTTCTGTGTAGTTTTGCCATCTTTTCTTAATCTCTTCTGCCTCTGTTAGGTCTCTGCCATTTTGGTCCTTTATCATGCCCATCTTTGCATGAAACGTTCCCTTCATATCTCCAATTTTCTTGAAGAGATCTCTGGTCCTCCCTATTCTGTTGTTTTCTCTATTTCTTTGCACTGTTCATTTAAGAAGGCATTCTTATCTCTTCTAGCTATTCTCTGGAATTCTGCATTCAATTGGGTGTATCTTTCTCTTTCTCCTTTGCCTTTCGCTTCCCTTCTTTCCTCAGCTATTTGCAAAGCTTCCTCAGACAGCCATTTTGCTTTCTTGCATTTCTTTTTGTTTGGGATGGTTTTAGTTGCTACCTCTTGTACAATGTTGCAAACTTCCATCCATAGTTCTTCAGGTACTCTGTCTATCAGATCTAATTCCTTAAATCTATTTGTCACCTCAAATATATAGCATGTAATAATAACAATACTGGTAAGCAAGTTGTATATTTAGAGAATTACAAAGCAATGGTCAAACTATATTTCTGTCAAATTATTTTCTGCATTTGATTTATAAATTTCATTCATCTGATAAAAAAATCTCCCCCCAAAATAGAAGAAAATTTCAGCAATGTTCTCATGTATGCAATTTAAAATTCCTACACTTATAAGATTTTATAGCAAAAGCTTGCATGCTTTTGACTGTATAGTAATTTAGTAATGTGCAACCTCTCTAGATTTCCACATTTTAATTATGCTCTGAGGGGGAAAAGACATTACAGAATTTAGACCATCATTGTTATAAAAAAGTAAGAAAGGTTAGATTTGATTAGGAGCCATAGAGAAGATACCATGAACCCCACAAATGTTGACTAGACAAAAAATTATCCCTGAAAAAAAACCCCTAATCAGACAGAAACTGCTTACGGATTTTCAGATCAAACATCCAATTAAACTGAAATTAAGTGACTTGAAAAATAGTACTAAACTTTAGTCAAGTAAATTTTGAAGAATCTCTGAATAAAAAAAAAGCTAAGATCACTTTCAGAAATGAAAAAATCTCCTAGAAAATTAAAAAAGAGAAGTGAATACTGAAGTGAAAAAAATACATTCTGTTACTTCAGTTAGCAGAATATGATTTTTGATCTTCTGAATATGTTCAATTTTTAAGGAAATTCTGTGGATCTGATGTGTTCTTATATCCATGTGTATATGTCTCCATGTATGCGTGTACCTATAAATATGAATGCCAATGACTGGTAACAGAAAGCAAACCTCTCCTGTGTCAGGCACTGAATTCAGATCATCAGTCAAATCAGTCCTGAGTTCTCATTCAGAATGAATGGATGAATGAATGAATATTATGGAGGAGACTGTAATGATGGAAACTGTATAAAGAAAGAGAAGATGACCAGCAGTAAGAAACAATTTTTTAAACTGATTTATAGCATTTTTAAGTGACTTATTATAGCATTTATTTTTCCATAATAAGTGACTTTTAGGGTTGTTCCATATTTCCAGATACTGTAAATGCAGAAGTAAGCTGCATGAAAGAGAAAATTTGGGGGCAGGAATAAGCAGAAGGGATGATAGGGACAAAATTTACTAATTTGTCTGCCAGAAAACAAATCCTTCTGCATGGCTTCTTCATCATGAGAACTATTTCTTACATGGCAGCTGTTCATAAGTAAACTTCCAATATGCTCATCCAGTAACAGCTAAACACTAATACATGGTTTATCCCTTTCCTAAAACATGATGAATCGCAGGTCATGATACAAAAGTGATATTAAGGAAAAAATATGAGGCCAAACTCTCATACAAAATGTACCTTCTTGTCTAGAAATCTATACTATTTCATGTGTGATATAAAAATTTCTACTTTGGAAGCAAACTGAAAATGAAAGAATATGCTGATATTGAATAAAAATTTGCAAAGCATTGACAAGAATAATTTTTATTTTGAACTTTTGTAGCATTGATTTTTAAAAAAATGAATAGTCAATGCTCCAGAAGATAGGCTTAAGATACAGAAGGTTCTCAACAGAATTGAACACAGGATCCTATATAACAAAATGAAATTCTATGGTGAGAAAAATAAGGTTCTACATTTAGGCAAGAAAACTAAATGCATAGGTATAGAATAGGTGGTATAGAATAGGTGGCTCAATAACAACAACAACTACTACTACTACTACTACTACTACTACTACTACTACTACTACAAGAAGGATCTTGGAATCTTAGTGTAGAATCACTAAAATATAAATCAGTAGTATGCCACAAAAAAGCCAACACAATCTTAGGCTGCATTAATAAGGGATAGAATCAAGTTCACATGAAGTGTTAGTATCTCTTTATAAAGAATTGCTAAAACCACACTTGGAATGCTGCATCCAGTTCGGATTGTCCTGATATAAAGAAGATGTTGAAACTCTAGAAAGAGTGCAGACAAGAAAAACAAAAGCAATAAGGGGACTGGAGGCTAAAACATATGAAGAATGGTTGCAGGAATTGGGTGTGTCTAGTTTAATGAAAAGAAGGACTAGGAGTAGTCATAGCATAGTCATACTCCACTTTGTATCAAGGCTGCAGCTGTGGGGGTGATCAATAGTATTAAGTACCTGGGGGTGCAGATAACTAACAATTTGACTTCATATGTTATATCCAAACATGTGCAAATCAGAGTTTGCATTTCTTGTGTCGGATGAGGAGAGTACATCTTTCTCCTTCTGTCCTGGCCAGAGGCATGATTGAGAGAATTTTAATAAACTTTATCACTGTTTGGTTTGGTGGTAGCAGTGCCTCAGATAGAAGGTCCATACAGAGAGTGGTAAGGACAGCCAAGAAGATTATAGGAAGCTCTCTTCCCATTATTCAAGATACTGCTTATAAGGGCTATGTGCTTAGAGCTTGGAGCATTGTTAGAGACACCACACACCCACTTCATGGTCTATTTCTGTTGCTCCCCTCTGGGAGGAGGTTTCAAAGTATTTATAGCAGAACTGTTAGATTTTGTAACAGCTTTGTTCTTTATGCCATCTGTCTTGTAAATTCGCAGGATTCTTCTTTTTTTGCCATGAATATGTATACAATCGAACTAGACTGTGAAGTTTCCCTGCGTCATATATGTGTGTGTATATGGGTATATGCATAATGATATTTTTGAAAGTGGAATGCAACAAAATTTAATTTTAATGTATGCTGATTAGTGTACATTTAAAGTGACAATATTCTATTCTATTCTGTTCTGTTCTGTTCTATTCTATTCTGTTCTGTTCTGTTCTGTTCTATTCCATTCCATTCTACATGCTAGCCATCTTCCAATATCTAAGGGGCTGCCACAAAGAAGAGGGGGTCAACCTAGTTTCTAAAGCACCTGAAGGAAGAACAAGAAGCAATTTATGGAAACTAATCAAGGAGAGAACCAATCTAGAAATAATGAGAATTTTTCTGACAAAACAATTAATCAGTGGAATTATTTGCCTTCAGAAGTTATGTGTGCTCTATCACTAGAGGTTTTAAGAAGACATTGGACAACCATTTGTATGAAATGATATAGGGTGTCCTGCCTGAGCAGGACTTGGACTAGAAGACCTCCAAAGTCCTTTCTCAACTCTTGTTTTTATTATTCTGCATTCTTTCTGCACTTTAAGAAATACTTCCATTAAATTTCCATTCATCTATTAAAGGATGGGAAATTGCTTCTTCATCTTAAAGGATGGCTGAATATTTCATATAAGTATCAGTTGTGCTTCCATTCAGTCCAGTATCCCTTTACTAGTGTTTGGTTTGTCCAAGCTTCTAAGAATTGTTAACAGTGACAACACAAAAATTATAATTTTCATCCTTGCCCCAATTGCTCTGTCATCTCTATTCTTCCAGTGCCAATTGAACACTTCTCCTACTTTTGCATGTTATATTATTATAGATTAATTATGTTAAACAACAAGATTTCTCAATCCAGTTTTATTTATTGAAAATGCATTTCTAACTTAAAAATAGTTTGTTCAATATAAAATCTTCAATGTCATATTGAAGTGTTTTGTAAAATACCTTGTGACTAAAATTATTAGTCATGTTTCTCTTGTCCCATATAGCTCAGGCTTATGAGTCCTGTAATCTAGGAGGATTGCTCTGTAAACTGCTCTGTCAAAGGCAACAGATTAATAAATAAAATGCAAAGGTTTGGAGTCAATAGGGAAACATTTCCATCTTTATTTTACATTCTCTGTCTCTTAGTTTCTCAAGTGCTGTGGAAAACTGTCAATAACCTTTTCTAAACATAGCATGATACTGCACAGAAGTCTTATAAATCACTCTAAGGATGATTGCTTACAATAATTTCCTTCCTGTTGCTGTTTGGTGCTAACTTCGTATAGTAATTGTTGAGTCTGCAATGATAGTGTTACATCTAGTGTTATATTAAATAGTTTTTATTTTCATTTCCAAAACTATTTCGGGAATTACATGCAGATTGGAATGGAGAAGAGAAGAAAGGAGGATTTTTTTCCACTAGAATGAGACTATCTATCAAAGCCAGGATTTCATAATATTGAAATGCAATTCTTATTTACTTTTTCCCCATTTAGGGAAAGTTTTATTCCATATTTTTTTCAATCATTTCCTCCTTTTACTTTTTTGCCTGTTTGAATGGAAAGGAGGTTAATAAAAAAAGAGAGTGAAAGATAAAGGAAGAAAAATATTTTATAAAATCATAGCAGCAAGGTAAAAGGCATTGTGCTTACTCTAATATATAAAGTGGTTAAGAGAAAGAGTTTAACTTTCTGTTATAGGGAAATGCTTTGCAATGCAGATACATTGACATGAAACATAGAATTATTCAAACAGATTCATTCAGCATAGAAAAATGGTAAGGAAGACACATATACCACTATATATATATATTTTACAGGACCAATCAAGAAACAGTAAAAGTTTATTTTCCTGCAGCACTTCTTTGAATGGTCATCTGATTATTACAGTAATGCCTCCTTATTTTAAACCTGAAGCAATAGAGCCTGACACTTGTTTCAGGCATTGTTTCAGATATTTAAGAGAGAAAAATATTTCTTGTCTACTCATGCAGTTAATAAAGTAAATACAATTTCTCCTTTCTCCAACTGCAAATAATTAAAGAAAATTAAAATAATGCTTCTTCTACTGAGCAATGAATATCTCAAATAGAATATCAACATAACATTGTTTTATTCTTCAGTTTATTCTCCACATTAAATTATTCACAGTAGCATTTTCTTTTTTAAAACAACAACAACATGCTTTTCAATGGTCAAGCAGGCCTACTTCAGACCAAGTAATATTTAGTTGCTCTTAGTTTTCTTTCTTCATTGAATACAATTGATAGAGGTAAACTGAAATACATAAACATTTACATCAAACTTGAAACTGGTTCATTCCTCATAAAAAAATCTTCTATTTTTCTTTCTTAGTTTAATAAGGAATAAAAATAATTCTTTTCCTAATGGAGATTCTGTTAAAAGGAAAATAATCTTGCAGGATAAACAGATATTATTCTAGCATTTCACTTTCATCCACTTCCTTTTAATGGTAAGAAATGGATGAAAATAAGAATAATTGACTTGACTTACATGGATCTTGGTCACTTTGACTTTAACCAGTGGGGGGGGGGGAGATGATGACAATGAATAACATCCTATACCCTTGAAGTGATATTAGTAGACTTTTGTTTACCAAGTACGGTTACAGGAGAAGAAGTACTATAGGAGATAAAATAGAGATTTAATTATAATTATTAAGAAAGGTAAATGTTATTGAAAGTATTTCAGAAAGAAGTGCTAATCAGGCACTATCAGAATATGGCAGTGGGTTTAAAAAAGTATATTTAAAAAGGAATGAGTAGCAAGAGAAAACACTATGTTCAAATATCACCAAGATAAAAAAGTAGAAAAGACAAGTTTGATTAGCAAATGTTTATTGTGTCAAGGTTAAGCTAAAGCAGTTTTCTATATAATCAGCGGTATGCAGCAAAATCATACAGACTGATTACACAAAAAGTCATGATTATGTTGGGAAGATAGTCTCAAGTTAGTCATGTAAAAGATATATGCCCAATCAGTGATAACTGTTAACTACTAGAAACATGAAAACACAGATAAAATTGAAAATGGAATGGAATTTTAACATTCATATGAGCCGTAGTGGCGCAGTGTTAGAATGCAGTACTGCAGGCTACTTCTGCTGCCTGCAATTTGGCAGTTCGATTCTCACCGGCTCAAGGTTGACTCAGCCTTCCATCCTTCTGAGGTCAGTAAAACGAGGACCTAGATTATTAGGGGCAATATGCTGACTTTGTAAACCACTTAGAGATGGCTGTGAAGCACTGGGAAGTGGTATATAAGTCTAAATACTATTACTATTGTTATTCAGACTGATCAACATTAGAACATACAAAAATAATTCAGACTTTACTTTCATGGCAAATAACCATGTTTGTTTTGTTTGTTTAATCATTAGACTTTTAACCTGGCACAATCCAACAGAATACTAGAGGCTTATACATGCATCAGAGTGAAAATACAAAACTACAAATAATAGTATTACAAGCACTAAAAAAAATGAGAATACAATGCCAAATAAAGTCTTGGACATTCCAAGATATAGTAATGTTGAAGACAAGGAATTGGAAAAAGATTACAGAGCAGAGAGGTTTGCAAATGAAGGTCACTAAAAACAGGAAGAACTTGATAATGGTAGCAATTGTTGATCACATACTAAAAAGCAATGCTATTATGACTTAGAAAGTATTGCCTAATTTGGAATAATTTAAAACAGCATTGTACAAAGAGCAGCAGCACTATTGAACACCTAATACATAATTTTACAATTCCCAAGCCTTCTTCAAATCATGAAGAAGAAAAGCAGCCAACATTGGCTGTCATATGCAATTAGTGAAACTGGAATAATAAAATGAAGTAGGATTCACCTAAGTAATTTTAATATTATATTTGAGATTTCTTTTATTACATTACCAAATGAGAATGCTTTGCAAACATTTAATCTGCAATCCCTTGCAGTCTCCCTTGACATTAAAAATAGGTGAATAGGTGAATAGGAATGTTAGTGAATCCTGTTATTCAATATAACTATAACCCACATCAACTAAATATTAATTCATTTTGCAATCTTATGTCAGGGAGCAGTATTAAGGGTTTTCTAAATAAATTTCTGACTATTGCAAGTAATGAAACAGTTAAAAGTACTAAAAAAAAAGTCAGTAAGGGTAAATAAATGTGATGTTCCTCAATCTCAGCTTAGACCCAACTATTCTGTAGCTTCCAGGACAAATGAAATCCCAGAGATTTTCAAGTCAGAGCCTTTGTAAGCTGGGGATTGTATTGTCCTGTTAGCAAACTTGACAAACACTTTTAAATGAACACAAACAGAAAGGTGGTGTAAGAGTGACAAGCTCTTGTAAAAGTGATTGGGTTATTTAAAGAACAACAACTCTTTGTTCTACACATTTGTATTCAGCCTCTCTCTCTCTCTCTCTCTCTCTCTCTCTCTCTCTCTCTCTCTCTCTCTCTCTCTCTCTCGCAATATTAGCATGAAAGTTAATGGTCCATCAGATGTCTTTTGAGGATGGGAAATGCTGATACCGCATTGACTATAGGGACATTAATAGGAGAATGACTCAATATTTAATAAAGATGAACCTTCATGCTTGGCCAGATTTTATGAGCCTATTATTTGAAAATTATTTAAATTACCACTCACCTTTTAGAACATATTTCTCCTCCCAACTGTGAATTATTATTGTTATTGTTTATAAACCTCTTTTTTTCTCATGTGTGGAAAAAACTGAAATGCTATAAATCTGTTTTTTGATTTTGCTTTAGGACCGCTGTCTTTCATGCAATACAAGCTGTTATTGAGCATGGATGGCACACTATCAGGAATGAGAAACTATTTTTATGGAAAGGACAAGTATTACCATAAAATATATTTGCATACAGACAGGATTATAATTAATACTTTATATTTTTTTCTGTTAAATAATTATGTTTAAGATAATGTTTAAGATAATGTCAGAATATGTCAATGATCTTCCACCAAATCTTCATTTCATGAGGTTAGAATTTATGGAATTGTACTGATGGAATGTAAAAGCTTCCATTACACCTTCTAGTCAGACTACATGGTTAACCTTGGCCATGCCTGGTCACAAAACAAAGAATCATTTGAGCCTTTCAGTGTAGGATGAAACTGATAGGAAGTTGGCAGACATTAATAACTCAATCAGAACCATTAGAAATCCCATCAACACACACACACACACACATACACACACACACACACACACAGAGAGAGAGAGAGAGAGAGAGAGAGAGAGAGAGAGAGAGAGAGGGATTCCCCAAACAAAGATTCCTTAGACAAATGGTCTCCAAACCTGGATCCATACCCAAACTAGGACAATATCAAGGCATACAAAGAAGTTGAAACTGGTCAAAGGCCATTCAGGTAAACATTCAGGATACCAGAGATTACAACTATTAGTAAACAAAAGATCACTTCTCTTGAGTACCTCTTCCAGCCATATATTAATTAAGCAGTGAGCCAGTTGATATGGTAAATGAGTGGAAAACCCCCACAAGCTTGGCAAGATGCCTAAACACCAAGCACCCCCCTTTTAGCTATCCACCCAATTACAATTTCCAATAATTTCTGGGAAAAACAAAGGAAAAAATATAAAGGTAACCACCTCTAACCTGCTTGTTCATAATCTATCGTTCTATTGCGCTACTGCACACTCTGCTGTTAAAATAAACTCTGCCTCTGCTCCAAGTAATTTAACCGGTGTGTTCTATGGAAAACCCAACCTAGCTTAGAATTCAGAACTTTTCTTCTTACACTGATTTTTGATGCAAGTTACATATATAAATTTTAGAAGTCAACTATTGGTTTAACATGGTTTTAAAATGACTGCACAATTGAAAAACAAGACCCAGTTTGGCAATAAGAAAATAAATAGCTAGCAATGGGACTTAAAATGATTCCAGGTCCTTTTGCAATTTTGTATAATTATATCAAACCAAGCATTTCCCCAAGGTGCAGGTGAAGGAAAAATGCATACGTTGATAAAGTAAAATGTGCCATATTGCTTTTATACCACTACATATTTCACTGAAGCTGTGTTTGATACTTTAAGTCCTAGTATGATCAGCAAGGCATTGGATATCTGAGCCAATTTTGCATTGTATAACCCATTGTATTTTTTTTAAAAAAAGCATTCTAGGTTGGAAATTATCTGCAACTTAAAATTTGCAGTAGCAAAGCTTCATACTTTTGCAAATGGATGAAACAAATGTCTGAGGAGTTAAATGAATGTTATCTCCAAAACCCAGCAGGAAGCTTTCCTGCCAATTTGCAGTAGGATAAACCTGACAGAAGAAAATAGTTTGGAGATTTTTTGTTTGTTTGATTATTTTGGGGTAACAACTCCATTTAAGTTAATATTATTTTGCCTCTCAGCCATTTCTTCAACAGAGACTAAGGTTCAAAATGATTCATATAATTCCATGCTCATTTCTTGCATCTGTTCTGTTCTTCAAAGGTAAGGCCATAAGAGACAGCCTGCGGGTCGTGTTTTATGTAGACCCACTTTATTTCTCAATATGCTCCCTGCCTCCTACTGATAAAAGAATTTTCCCAACAGAATTCCATTGCTTTGGGGAAAAAGTGTAGATTTTGTTTGGTTTTAAACCTATTCATTCACTGCAGAGACATCCATGGCAGTGCCGAATGTGCCTTTGAAAAGTATCCCATTTGCTCTTTGCTCTAATGTCTCACTTTACCCATTTGTTTGGAGTCTATAGATCAGGATGGCTGCAACAGAGAGTAAAGATATTTTTTTTTTCCAGAGGCACAGAAGGATTCTTTGGAGATTTGCACCTGTGGAAGAACTTTTTTCTGCACTTCTGCTTCTTTACACCTTAGGCAGTGATTGGAACTGTATACAGATGTTATTGTTTTACTTCCTTGTTCTAATAATTTTATGAATCCTGATCTGATGGTCTTTGGTCATGAGTGAACTACTCTTTAGTATTGATGTCTCTCCCCGGTTGCAAGGGTTTGAAAGATACCACCTGTGGATGAAAAACAAATTTGGGAAATAATATTAAAACAAGTGGCTGGGTTTTTTGTTTGTTTGTTTGTTTGTTCACATGGATATAATAGTAAACCATAAATAATACATTTTTATTTAAGTTACTCAGAATAAACAAGATAAGAGCACAGTGAACAGGTTACAGTGCTTGAAGGAAGTTCATTGTTATTTCAGGTCTTTAAGAATGTACTGCAAGATATGATATTCAGGCTGTTTACCAAAGTATTCAAACTGCCTTTCTATTATGTTAAGATATTTCTGCAGAAGTAAAATTTTCTTTTTGGCTCATTGTCTAACAGTATAAAAACAGTATAAAACAGTATAAAAACAAATTTACATTCAGGTATATTGGTGCAGAATACTATACACAGTAATCAATTAATATTCATGCAATAATTCATTATACAGATATATAATGTTGCTGCTGCTATTAATATTTTCACCATTACTATCCTCTGTTATAGCATATAGACTTTGGAGGGAAAAACTGATGCTATTCAGGAAAACAATATAGTTCATTAACTTCCAAACTTGCTAAAAAGTTCTTATCCATTGACTGTGCCCAGTCTGCTTAAGTTAGAATTATTTATTGCATTTGTATCCTTCCATTTTCCAGAGAACCCATTAAAAAGCAGGTAAATCATTAAAATACTATGATCTGTGATTAGAAGTCATTTGATTTCAGATTAGATTTAGAAAACTGATACATATTTTTGTCCAAAAACCTGAGATCAAATTTTAAATAAGGATGTTAAAAATATTTTTATTTTGTAATATAATCTATTAGGACTATTCCTACTTCAGGGCCAGTTACTCATCCAATTCATCTGTGGCCATTTTGTGCCATTTTGAACTTTCTACCAATTTCAAGAACCCATTTTAAAGCATTTTAATGAGAAAATAACTATCCTCTAAAGGAGAGTTCACCACCACCCCTTAGTAATTGTTTCCTCTGTCAAACTGCTTTTATTGTTAAGTTAGTGAGATATAATTATTGGACTAAGTTGTTCTCTGCTATGGAAAATCCTTAGGTGTCTTTGGGCTATCAGTCTCTTGCAATCCAACTTATTTTAAGAGGAAAATCTTAATGTAAAGAATCTTGAGCTCCTAGAGAAAAATACTAATATATTAATTAAAATTGATATTAGGACATGAAAGTCCTCATAGATTTAATTTTTACTTCATTATGTTTGCCACCCTGTTTAAACTCATTCCACTTTCTATGATTTTTTTAGAAATTGTGTTGCCCAGAACTTTACAATAATTAGCAGATTGGTTTTAATTATTTTAAGTAAAAATTCTTTGGTAAAGGAATCCTTGGAGTCCAATAAGCATTCTGATGAATTTAAATTATTTTATTTTCTTTATCTAAATATCTTCATTTTTTTAAAGATTATATGTAAAAATTCATCCCTATTTCATGAACAATTATATTCTAGTTATGTGTGTACTGTTGTATACATGCTGAATATCAATATTTTTATCTTTTACATAATTGCACTAATATTAATATACTGGTAAGGTGACCAACCGTCCTCCTTTAGGGAGGACAGTCCTCCTTTTGTGAGTGCTCTCCTCCCTCAAAAAGTGTCCTCCTACATGTCCTCCTTTTCGATATTTGAAGACTAATCTGCAGGGCTTTTTTTCCCTCATAGAACGCTCAGAACGGCGTTCCGGCACCTTTTTTTATGTTTTTTTTTTCAACTTTTGTATGAGCTGTGAAACTCCCACTATTGGCTTTCGAAAACCAATAGGAATTGCGGCTGAGCACGCCAAAACACCCAGCTGGCAAACTTTGCACATGCAAGTTGTCTGTATTATTGTTGCAATGAATAAAATGTTTCTTTTATTTACGATATTTTTTTCTTCAATTTATTTGTATCTTCCTTTTCATTGTAAAAACGTTGGTCACCTTAATACTGGTGCATATTTCCCCTAATATATGCATCTTTAGATTTGTGCCAGTAGAATAAATGAATGATAATCACATTGCATTCTGCATTATGGTTTGGAAACTGAGCAAATGTCTTTCCCATTGATGAAATTAAGGTTTTACTATCCAAGGCCAGCAAGTCTAAGTACTAAGACAAAATTATTTAACCCATATGTATGTATTTATAGCCTATGTTTCATGTTACTATTAAAATTAGTATTAATATTGAAAATGTAAAAGAATTATAAATTAGAACTTTGTAATTTCTACTTTCAAAAAATATCTATTAGTATTTTATTTAAAGTGTAGATCATTTTAGTCTAAGATAGATCACATTTATAAAAATCAGGTTAACAAGGAAAGCTGACAGAATCATCAAAAAAAATATGTTGTCTGAAGTCTTGAAGTTTTAGATTCGTTGAAGTGCCTGATCTCTTTGCAGAAGAGGTAAGTCTTCCAATTCCAATTACAGGCTTTGTCTAGCTGTAAAAATGGGCTTTTAATGCCAGTCTTCATCAAATATGCCTTCCCAGAGGGACAGAACACCAAGACTTTCTTTTGAGAATACATTTTTATGTGAAAATGGATTTATGTCACATCTCATAGCTGTTTCAAAAGTTTTTGGTAAATCTAGCAATGTCTAAGAAGTGTCATTGGAATTTATGTTTAAAATAACTGATGAGGATTAATTTCCAAAACATGAATAGTGTTATGTTCGCAGGTTGGAGGCTTTAAGAGGAGACGCATCGTGTAACAACAAGCTTTCTTTATTGTTCACTTCCACAACCAATAACAGCAAAACCGCACACAGGTCTTTTATACTGTCCTAGCCCCAGACAACGTCAACCAATGATTGCAGAGGCTGTTTCCCGCCTTGCACATGCGCGCAAGGCTGGAGACAGCCAGTCTGGTCCCAGGCAGCTTTTGGTCTGCCTGGGACCCTTTGCAACATTTCTGAGCCTGTTGAATGCTTCAGCAGGCTCAGGACATAACAAATAGACTTTTTGGCATGTTCATATCATAAGAAAATTGTAAATTGCAACCTGTAGTTGTTATATACATCTAGTGGTTTCTAAGATATCTGGTAGTATTGGAAATCTGTATATATTCCTACAGAACAAAGTGTACAGTCCACATGGGCCTTTCTGCTTAACTGCAACAGGAAACAGAAACTTTTACACAGAGAAAAAGCACAGAGTATATACTATAGATGCAAATTTATAAACACTGCCATATACTGGTTGGCTGTAGTTGTTGCACAAAATACATAAAAACCAGTGGCGGGATTCACACCGGTTCAGGAGAACTGGTAGATAAATGTTGTTGAGTTAGGAAAATCGGCTGAACCACATTGTTTCTGTAAGTCTGTTCTAGGCCTCGGAGGCCTGGAGGAGGCCTTCCAGGCCTACAACGGCCCATAGGAAGGGCATATATGTCACTTCTGGAAATTTGTTATAGGCCTTGGAGGCCCAGGCATACATCCACACAGAGAACCGGTTGTTCAGGTATTTGAATCCCACCACTGATAAAAACCATGTATTCTAAAAGGTAATAAGCTTCCACTTTGATGAATTGTAAGTATTCATGACAAAAGATATGAACATTTAAAAGATTACAAGATTAAAGATATAGAAATAGTGCCATAATTTCACTATAGATTGTATAGATTAAGAATCTTTCACTGAAATACTGTTTAGATATATTGATCATATAGATAGAAATATAGTCTTGGGCCAACAATCAAGTATTATTTTTCTTTTACAAACATTGTATGAGGCAATATTTATTTTATGTTTATTCATAATAGGTGTCAAGATTCCGACTAATGGAATATTTCAAAGAACTTCCAGGCATTGTTTATTCTAAAAAGTCTTTAATCATATGAACACAGTGTTGACACACCACGGATGGATGCCAAGATCTGAATTTCCCTTTCTTTGCACATAACATTCCAGGCTATTCCCCTCCCCTATTTTGCAGTCATAATTCACATTTTCCAATCAGCCTGAAGGGCAAAGATTCACTTCCGTTCCCTGTCCCACGAAGTTCTTATCTTTCTCCTCCTCTCCAATTCTGCATATCTTGTCAAAGCAATAATATCCATTATTAGCAACGTTGACATCAGGTTTCTGTTTCAATTAATTAAAAAAGTAATACTATGCTCCTTCTGTATCCAAAATAAAATAATCACACTAATGTTAATTATGTACTATTGCAAGAAGAAACTTTATTGAATGTCCAGTTTGTTACTCTTGTTGAAAAGAATTCTTCTTCAGCAGAGTAATTTGTTAAAGAATAAAATTACTCCTGTAAATTCTGCAACAGAAAAACTAGCTTAACTTTCAGGCATCCTCCATTAGTGCAATTGCCTAAGAAGGAGAGATGGAAGAGAATGCAGGCTTAATCCATGGTTAGGCACAAAAAATGCCCTTTTAGGAACAACATGTTTTATGAGGAATGGCTTGGAAAGTATAAGGCATTCATTATATACAGGGATGGGTACCTAAGTTGTTAAATGAAGTGGTCATAAAGTGAAACTGTGACTGTGTTATGATCTTATATTAGCTTTCCTTTGTTTTCTAGATCTAGGGGTGGATTTTAAAAGTTTAGCCTTGACTACTATTCACTAAAATGAAAAACAATGACAGAAAACTGTATATACTGTAACAAGTACACTAGGCACAATTGAAAAATTATGAGCACTTCAGACCTTACTCTTCTGTGTCCTTCTGCCTGCTCTCCAGCAAGCAGCCTTGGCAGAAGTCTGAAAAAAATAAGCTGTCAACTCTACAAATGAGCATGGCAGCAGCTATTTTCCCTATTCATTTTTGGTTGTCACATATAATGGAGGAAAGGGTTTTATTTAGTCTAAATAAACTTTATCCCATGAGAATCAAGGTCATCGGTTGCTCCCAAGACTGCAGGCTGGGCATTGTGTAAAAAGCCCACCAAGAACATGTATTAGGGAACATAGCTGCTTGCATAGCCTTAGGGTTGGGATTTTTTAACTTTGTACATATGTCTCCAGATTTGGTTTCACTTTTGACGTGCCGATACTTTGTAACTAATAAACATGTTCTTTGAGGAATTTGCAAACTTTGAAGTTCTGCCTTTTCATCTCTGTCTGTTAGAAACATGTCATAAGCCTCTGTTTTTATTAATCAAATAATTAAACAGTGCACCTTTATTCAACTTTTAAAATAGTAGCACATTCTACAGGGTAATTTAGGAGCTGGAAGATGTTGTGTATGCATAAGATCGAAAACACTTTTCCCAAACCATTTTGAAGCCTACACATTCTAATAATTAGATGCATGCAAATGGAGAAAGATTTAATTTCAAGTTCAAACACTTATTTAGAGCCCAGAATACTAAATGTTTTTACACAATCCTATTATGAACACTCAAAATATGATTATCATGTCTCAGGCTTCCGTAATGGCAAAACAGGACATAACTCAGATTAACAAGGTCTATTTCAGATCTTGGAGAATCAGAATAATCTGACAATAAGTGGCTACTGGAACAGAACAACAGAATAATAGAGTTTAAGGGGACTGTGGAGGTCTTCTAATCCAAACCCCTGCTTAAGCAGTACACCCTATACCATTTCAGACAAATCCAATTTCTTGAAGTGAGGGAGCACCCAAAACCTCTGAAGGAAAGCTGTTCCACTGGTTAATTGTTCTCATTGTCAGGAAATTTCTCCTTAGTTCTAGGTTGAGTCTCTCCTTGATTAGTTTCAATCCATTATTCCTTGTCTGGCCTTCTTGTGCTTTAGTAATAGATTGACCCCCTATTGTTTGTGACATCCCCTCAAATATTAGAACACTACTATTACCCTTGTCCTTGTTTTCACTAGACTAGAAAAACCCAATTCCTTAACCATTCTTCATATATTTTAACCCCCTAATAATCTTGTTGCTCTTCTCTTTATGTTTTCCAGAGACTCAACATCTTTTTTATATTGTGGTAACCAAAATTGGGTGCAGAATTCCAAGTGTGATCTTACCAAGGCATGATAAAATGGCACGAACACTTCATGTGATCTTGATTCTATACCTCTATTAATCCAGCATAGAATTGTATTGGCTTTTTTGGTGGGTGCAGTATATTTAAATAGTTATCTACTAGGACTCCTAGATACCTCTCAAAATTGATGCTATTAAGCCAGGTTCCACCTATTTTATACCTGTACATTTGGTTTTTCTCACCGCTGAATTTCATTTTGTTAGATAAGGCCCAGTGTTCAAGTATATCGAAATCCTTCTGGATCTTGATCCTATTTTCTGGGGTATTAACTGTTCCTACCAGCTTGATGTCATCTGCAAATTTGATCAATTGCCCTTCTAGCCACTCATCTAATTTGTTTATGAAGATATTGAAAAGTACTGAACCTAATACAGAATCTTTGGGTACCCCACTGCTTAATTCCCTCCATGTAGATGTGGTTCCATTAAGGACTACAATATGAATGTGGTTTGTCACCACCATCTATCTGGGGGTGATGCTGTCTATCTTATCAAAAAGTAAGTTGTGGTCTTCTTTGTCAAATGCCTTACTGAAATCCAAGTAAATTACTGTATGTCTGTATGTCCACGGCAGTGTCTGGTCCACTAATTTAGTCACTTTGTCAAAGAGGAAAATAAAATTTGTTTGGCATGATCTGTTTTTGAAACCCATGTTGACTTCTCATTGCTTGGTTATAGATCTGATTCATAGATCTGTTGGTTGATTATCTTTTCTAGTATCTTCCCAAATATTGAGGTCAGACTGATTGGTTTGTAGTTTCCTGGATCCATTTTTTTCTCTTTTTTGAAGAAAGGAACCACATCAGCTCTTTTCCAGTTCTCTGGTAATTCCCCAATGCTCCAGTATTTTTGAAAAATATGGTTCCAATATCACATATGACAGCTCCTTCAGAACTTGAGGATGTAATCCATATGGTCCTATGATTTGAATTCTCTGGGGTGGACCGGTGCTCTCTTATCATTTTCTTGCCTATTTTGACCTGTATTCCTAGTCTTCTTTTACAGTTCTGTTTTTAGTAGATTGGACTATTTTTTTCTTTTTGTGTGTAAGCAGATGCAAAGAATGAATTAAGCAGGTCTGCTTTTTATCTACTACCCATCACTTCCTTGTCATTTTTTCTCATTAGTGGATCAGTTGTTTCCTTGAATTTTCTCTTGTTCATTGCATGTTGAAAGAACTTTTTAAAATTGTTTTTAACATTTGTTGAAAATCTTATTTCATTCTGAGTCTTAGCTTTACTGACTTCATCTTTGCATATTCAGGCTAGATACTGGTATTCTGCTTTAGTTACATGTCCCTCATTTCATTTTTATACTCAGTTTACCAGAGAGTTCTGCTGGTTTTGTCTTGGATTTTTGTTTCAGTGATATTGTGCTGGACTGGGCTTTTATAATCACATTTTTTCAGAGTTTCCTAAATTTCCTGAATTTCTTCTTTAAGATTTTCATCCATAAAATCTTTTCCAGGCTCCCTCCAAGTTTGTTGAAATCAGCTTTTTAAAAATCTAAGACAGTGGTTATATTTTGTTCTATTGCTTGTGTCTGCATAATATTGAATTCCAACATGACATGGTCACTTTTTCCCCAAAGTTCCTGCAATTTCAACCCTCTCTATCATTTCATCTATATTAATAAGAATTAAGACCAATATAGCTGGCCCTCTAATTCCTTCATCTACTTTTGGAAGACAAAGTTGTCAGTCAGGCTCATCAGGAAACTGTTTGATCGTCCACTTGATGCAGAATTTGTCTTGCAGTTTGTCTCCTTTTATATTGACCTATATGCATTTCAGGAGACTTTCATCTTTGGTTTTGTGCATTTATGTAGAGCAGAGGTATCAAACTGCTGGCCCATAGGCCGGACATGTCATCTGGAAGCTGTGTCCACCCCATTGCTCACAATGGCAAAACCGGCCCGACGTCACGTGACATCACAAGTTTAACATGTTTGATGTAGAGGTATAGTGATTTCTTACATATAATGCAACTCCACCTCCACTTTTGTTAGGTTTGTTTCTTTATACCCTTCCAGCAGTACATTCCAGTTGTGAATTTCATCCCACCCATACTTCAGGTTCATCCTGTTTATTCCTCAACTTTTCCTGGAGGCAAAGCACTGATATGCAAAACATAGTACATGGATGAATTGTTCCAGTATGGTATATATTATTTATGTATTCAGAGACTATGTTAGTATAAGAATCTTAGAATAGTTTACCCATTAATTAAAAATTGCACCAGTACAAATATAATCACAAATACAATCAAATATAATGACAAAATCAAGAGGATTACAGCTAAAAACCTTTTATTTCTAATTCCATCACTCAGAGCTTTAATGTAGGTTTAGGAATTTAATTATACTTGCTTTACAATTTAACATTGTAAAATCCCAGAGTCACCTTGCAGTTGAGATCAGTGGGAAAAAAGAAGAAAGGAAGGAAGGAAGGAAGGAAGGAAGGAAGGAAGGAAGGAAGGAAGGAAGGAAGGAAGGAAGGAAGGAAACCTAGCTCTGTGGCAGAAACATCCTTTTGGAGCATTCTAATAAGTGAAGGAAAGGAGCAATAACAAGATATGAAGAAAACAGAAACCAACCTATTCCAACAGGATTTCAGCTCCATCGGTTTGGAGCTATTGGCTGAACTGCTAAAACAGTCTGACAGAAAAGATACAAGTCTTTGAATTTGAAATTTAAAATCCCTCTGGTCTGGCTGGAGTATGATGTATACAGAAAACTGACTAAACTGACTAAAGGAGAGGATAAATAAAGGACTTCGATCCATCTTACTACCCATCCTCACCCACATTCCTAAGTCTCCAATAGCTTTGATGTCTTTAGTCTCAGATCTTAGTCTAACAATTCTGCTATGAATTCTACTGGGGACTAGTGTTGGGATTTTACTCTAGTGAACCCATTATGATATATATTCTCACAATACATTAAGTGCAACTAGCATTCATCTTGCATGTAAGACATTTACAAAATTTACTGATAGATGCAGAAGATTTTGATCACTTTGTTTAAAGAACAACATTGTCTTGGTAACATTTTTATTTTAGAAACTAAGGAACATTTTAAAAGTAAACAAAACAACAAAGATAAAGGAACATAATTAATGATCCTAACACATTGCAATGAGATATGAATGACTTTAAAGTGTAAATATGTAAATTCAGAGAAAGAAAACTATTCATTCAGCTTGTCTACTTGGTTGGGGGCAGTATATTTCAAAACTCAGTGAAATGACATAGATGTACAGTATGTCCATCAACATACATCTGTGTTGATCTATAGAAATATATGGCTGACTACTATGAGAAACAAAATGCTAGCCTAAGATAAACATTCTCCAGCATGATTGGATGGAGAACCCACGGATGGGTTGTCTTAATCTATCTGCTCCAATTAGACTAAGTCTGAAATTTAGTACCGTCCCCTCTGTGCCAACTGCACCCCAGTTTTAGACTTAGTCTCTTTGCCCCAAGACGCGTTTTGTCTTCACTCCTGGAGCAGAAGACTGTTTAATTCTATTTAATTACTTAGCTCAGGCTATTATTATTATTTGTTATTTTATTATTGATTCAGAATCGATTATATCTAGAAGAAAGATCAATTATCCCAGTCTGAAGCCTATTCAGGCTGACAGACTCACAATCCTCTCCCTCTGGGGGGGGGGAAACTTTTCCCTTCTTTGTTTTCCTCAGTTAGGGACAGCAAGATCAAACCTTTGATTTAGGTCGTTTTCAGAGCCTCATCGAGCCTGGAGGGAGCCTTCCCAGGTCCCTCGGCCCCAGCAGAGAGCAGCAGGTGAGAATTTGGGCGCGGCCCAATTTTTGGAGCCGGGAGGGCCTGTCAGGCCTTGGACGACAGCTTTTCCAGCCGGCCTAATCACATGCCACCAGCTGCTTTAGGAGCCCAGGCGATTCACCCGAACGAGGGCTCGTTGCAGCTTAGGCCCTAGGCCTCAAGGCCTTCTTCCAATGGCCGTTTTTTAGGGCGCAAAATTTGCGGCCGCCATTTTGAATTGCCTCCCGACGGCCATTTTGGGTGTGGCTGAAGCCCCCGGTGGCCATTTTGTAGGTGGTTGAGGCCCTCGGTGGCCATTTTGTGAGTGGCGGAAGTCACTAGTGGCCATTTTGTGGGTGGCTGAAGTCACCGGCGGCCATTTTGTGTGGGGCTGAAGCCTCGGCGGCCATTTTGAGTGTGCCTGAAGTCATCGGCGGCCATTTTGTGTGTGACTGAAGCCCAGACTGCCTGGAACTAGTATTACAGTATCGATGCAGTATTACATCATCGGTGGCAGGATCGTTGAGAGAGCAGGTTCGACCGGGGAGGGCCTGATCGATCCCAAGTGATCGGGGTGCCCATTAACTCCCCGCCCACCCCCTCTTGGGCTGAAGTATCTCTGTAGACTCCCTTGGTGAAGTACAGTGCCGAGGGGGGGCATTTTGCCAAGGTTGAGACCAGAGCAACTCATCATGGCAGCGAGCCGGCCAAGAGGAGTAGCCAATCAGAGGCAAGTGGTAAGAGCACCACCAAGCGAGCCCAGCCAAGCAGGGAGCCACAGAGGGAGGAAGGGTGCCAAAGACTGAGAGCGGCCTCCCCAGATCTGACAGGCACGATGGGAAGGTCTATATTTGAGCCCCTTTCTTCGCCCAGTGCCTCAGCCCCAGGGGCCTGGTCTCCCCCCAGGGGAATTCCTGAGTCAGATTCAAACCTAACAGTGACTTCAGGGAGGGGTATAACCGGTCAGGACACATCAGGGCCCCAGGCCACATTCATTCCCACTGCAGCAGGACTTCGCCCTCCTGAGAACCAGGCCCTGAACCCGAACCTCCTCCAGTCCATGATAGCCCAGGCTGTGGCTCAATTTATGGCCTCCAACACCCCACAGCCAACCCCACAGGCCACACATCATTCACAATCTCCGGATTGGATGGATGATCCCGCATCGGATTTGGAATCTACAGGAGCTGAACAAGCTGGCCTAATTTTGTCTGAGGACGAGGGCATCGCCCCATCCAAACCCACCCCTCCTGTCAGTCTCTTTGACCATTCCTTCTTCAAGTCCCTGCTTCTCAAGGCCTGCACCACTGCAAACCTTGCCCAAAAACAGGAGAACCCACCAACATCTCAGGGTCCCCATGCCATATACACTGAGCCCTCTGTCTCACAGAATCATATTCCCTGCCCTCCCCTTTTTCTAAATATAGTCCAGAAACAATGGGAAAAACTAGGATCCCCCTTAAGCCCTGGTGCAGTAGAGAGAACATTGTTCAATGTTGCTCCTTCCCTGACCTCCCTTTTGGAGATTCCTGAGATTGATGAGCCCTTGAACTCATTGTTTCCCAAGTCCAACATCCCTGGGGACATAAATGAGGCACTAAGGGCAGAGGACAAGAAGATTGAGTCTGCCCTACGCAGGTCCCACCAGGCATCAGCCTGGGCAACGAGGGCGGCAACCTCCATGGCATTCTTTGCCAGGGCTTCGGTCCTATGGCTACGGGAGCTCCAGGACATGATCCCTCTGGACCAGCTCAGAGCCCACCAGAATCTGGGTAAGTTGGTGGCCACATCCCAGTATCAAGCCGATGCCTCCTTACACACGATCAGATACACTGCCCGGAACATCGTGGCAGACATTTCAGCACGAAGGCTCCTTTGGCTCAGAAACTGGCGAGCAGACACCAAGGCCAAGTGGCGTCTGGCCTCTAAACCTTATACAGGTGGACAACTCTTTGGTAAGGCGCTAGAGCCATACCTAACCGAAGGTAAGGATAAACGCAAGACCTTGGTTAATACATCAAGGAGGGGAGATAGACGCTGGGGGAACTTGTCGCAGAGTAACTACAGAAGGCAGCCCTTTCGGCCAGCGCCAGCCTGGGACTGGGCCCAGGCTCCTCGCCCCTCCTTTCAGAGACAGGAACGACAACAAGATCATTCAGCATACAGAGGCAGATCACAGTTCCAGACCAAGCAGTCCTTTCGAGGCGCAGGGAGCTGCTCCTTTAAGCGAGGCAAGTGAACCTGCAGCCTCACCTCCCATAGGAGGCCGGCTGGCCCTCTATTCCAGCATTTGGGCAGCCACTACTATGGACGCATGGGTGTTAGACACCGTCTCCCAAGGTCTGAGACTAGAATTTTGTTCCCATCCACCTGACAGATTCCGCTCTTGTCCTATTTCAACAAACAGGACCAGAGCTGAACTTATGTCAGAGGCAATAGCTCATTTATTGCAAATACAAGCAATTGAACCAGTACCACAAGACCAAGAAGGATGAGGGTTTTACTCAAACCTTTTCGTCATTTCCAAGAGGGGGCTGGAGGGCGATCTTGGACTTAAAAGGTCTAAACCTCTACTTGAGATATAAAAAATTTAAGATGCAATCACTTCAATCAATCCTGGCTGGCATCAGGCAAGGTGACTTTCTTACCTCCATAGACCTGACTGAGGCATATTTGCACATCCCAATTTTTCCTGGACACTGCAAATTCCTCAGATTCAGTTATGCCCGACGCCACTACCAGTACAGAACCCTTCCATTTGGCCTCTCATCTGCACCGAGAGTATTTACAAAGGTACTGGCAGTGATTGCAGCCCACCTTAGACAAATTCCCATCAGAGTTCAATGCTATCTAGATGACATTCTAATTTAGTCATCATCATGGCAAGGTGCCCAAGCAGACCTCGCCCTAGCCATCACGGTTTTGCAGGAGCACGGTTTTTCTGTGAATTTCCAGAAAAGTCATACTGTACCAACAACTCAGCTCCTCCATTTGGGCGCAGTTATAGACACAGGCAACTGCACGGTCTACCTATCTCAGGACCGACGGAACTCTATCCAGACTCTTGTACGTCGGATCCGAAGGGACAGAGTAGTCACATTGGCATCCCTTTCACAACTACTAGGGAAGATGGTGTCCTGTGTGCAAATTGTGCCATGGGCACGTCTCCAGGCCAGAGAATTACAGTGGCTTCTCCTTCCATTTCAGAGACTTCATACCAGCACATCCCACCAGAAGGTCCGAGTTCCACGGTCGGTGTTGAACTCCCTTCGTTGGTGGGACTTTCTGGCACTGTCACGGGGAGCAGAATTCAAAGAGCCAGACAGGATCACCATCACCACAGACACAAGCCTATTAGGGTGGGGGGCACACCTCCACACACACTGGGCCCAAGGTCAGTGGTCCAGGCAAGATCTAAAGAACAATATAAACTGGCTGGAACTAAGAGCCATACACATGGCCCTAAAGAGAATCAGCAGCTTAGTACAGGGCCAGCACGTCCTGGTCTTAACTGACAACATCACAGCCAAAGCCCATATCAACAGACGGGGGGAACAAGGTCCAAGCCTCTCATGCAGGAGGCCAGATTGCTGGGGTCTTGGGTGGAACTGAATCTTGCCTCCAGCAGGGTGGAGCACATATCAGGAGTGGCCAACCAGCAGGCGGACTCATTGAGCAGAGCCATCGTGGACCATTCCGAATGGCAGCTGGATCCGAAGATCTTCAGAGAGATCGTGGACAGGTTTGGTTCCCCAACCCTAGATCTGTTTGCCTCCCCAGCCAACTCACAGCTTCCCAGATTCCTTTCCAGGTTCCCGTCTCCATCAGCGGAAGGAACAGATGCACTCCGCAGTCCCTGGCCCAGGGAACTGCTCTATGCCTTTCCTCCCCTGCCCCTTCTACCTGCCACGATCAGGAAGATCCTTCGCGAACAAGCAGAGGTCCTCCTGGTCGCCCCGCATTGGCCAAGACGATCTTGGTTCGCTGACCTGATAGAGCTCTCCGCATCCCCTCCATGGAGGATTCCAGCCAATCGGATCTCCCTCATTCAGGGGGAGTTACATCATCCGGACCCTCAATGGCTCCAGTTAACCGTCTGGCACTTGAGAGGCAGGCCTTAGGCCTAGACTCATATTCGTCAAGGGTCATAGCCATGATCCAGCAATCCAGGCGACTCTCGACGAATAGAATATACGATGCCACGTGGAAGAGCTTCTGTAATTGGTGTTTAGCTCACAAAATTGAACCCTTACAGGCTGCAATGCCAGTTATCTTGGAGTTCCTGATGGACCGTTTGGACAAAGGGCTTTCCACAAGCACCATCTGTAGGCAGGTAGCAGCACTCGCCATGGTATTTCCTGTGGCAAGGAACCCTTAACACAGCACCCTATGATACGCTCCTTCCTAAAAGGAGCTAACAATGCCAGACCACCAGCGGTACATAGATATCCCTCCTGGAACCTTCATCAGGTTTTACAGGCTCTTGTCTCACCACCCTTTGAGCCAATTGACACTTGTTTGCTCAAACTATTATCAATGAAGGTGGCATTTCTGGTTGCTGTAACTTCAGCCAGAAGAATCTCTGAGCTGGCTGCCCTTCCATAGGGACAGGGTTACTCTCAGGTTAGATCCCTCTTTCGTGCCCAAGGTCAACTCCTTGTATCATAGATCACAGGACATAGTTTTGCCGGATTTCTGTCCGAACCCATCTAATGACATAGAGGCTCAGTGGAACAGATTGGATGTTTGCAGGGCCTTATATTGCTATATACAGAGAACCTCATCCTTCCGCAAGACTGAGGCTCTGTTTGTGTCATTTCACCCTTCGTCGTTAGGACAGAAGGTTTCCTCACCCACTATAGGCAGGTGGATTAGAGCTTGTATTTCTCTGGCATACCAGACTCAGTCACTACAAGATCCCAGCCATATCATGGCCCATTCCACCAGGGGCACAGCCACTACAGCAGCCTGGTCTACCCAGGCATCCATAGAGGAAGTTTGTAGGGCAGCAACCTGGGCATCGCCCTCCTCCTTTGTCCGTCACTACAAGATGGATATATATGCATCTTCTACGGCTTCATTTGGCCGCAAGGTCCTAGAACACGCATTAACATTGGGTGGGAACCAGGCCCAATCTAATTCCCCACCCTAGGGACACAGGGCTTTGGTATGTCCCATCCGTGGGTTCTCCATCCAATCATGCTGGAGAAAGGGGCGTTGTCTTACCTGAACGCCTTTTCTCAGCATGATGATGGAGAATCCACTCCCTCCCATTAGGTCAGTTGGCCTGGTCCCCATTTGTTCAGACGCGTCGGACTAAAGTCTGGGTATCGCCTTAGCCTAAAACTGGGGTGCAGTTGGCACAGAGGGGGCGGTACTAAATTTCAGACTTAGTCTAATTGGAGCAGATAGATTAAGACAACCCATCCGTGGATTCTCCATCATCATGTTGAGAAAAGGTGTTCAGGTAAGACAACGCCCCTTTCCCAATGATTCAGTTTGCATGTCTTTTGCCATTTATTATATTCAAATTGAAATAACATACACACAAACATATTACTCATATTATTATTAAAGACATTTTTAGTGAAAGCAAAAAATGGCCTCAGAGCAAGCAAATTTACAATGATCCATACATCACTAGGAGTAGCATTTTAGGTCCTTTATTGGTTGATGATGTAATAAAGTTGTTGCTTGATGAACTTAATACTCCAAAATATTTATTTATTTCTCAAGCAATCCAACATTTAAACAGTTTGCATCTAACTGAAAATGATAATTTATAAAATATGTGTATGATATTATAGGCTGTTTAAATTGTGCCTCTCCTACCCTACTTTTTCTGGTATATTACTACTCTGTGATATATTTCACATGCTGTTGGCATCTCTGATGCCAAGTCACTCCCCCCCCCAATCCCCATATATGAGATTGATCAAAATATTCATCTCTTCCTAAATATCTAAGACGGATAAATTTTTACGTGAAGCTCATTGCTGGAAATATTCATAAAATTAGTATTTCTCATGGTAAAGTGGAAAATAATTTGTTCCCAATTTTAAAAAAAATTGAACACTACAGCTTTATTTGTATTAAATTTTGCAATTCTGCAGAAGCCAAATAGAAAACCAAATGTAAAAGGCAGAGGGCAATGGGACCAAAGGCACAATTTATTCAATAAATGATTGATCTTATACTTGACACTGGTAGTTGCAAAGCCATTTGGCAAAAACAAAGTCTTTCTAAACATTCTTCGAAGGAAGGCTGAAGAAGATATGAACAACACAAGCAGGACTGATACCTCTGGGAAAACTTTTACCCAGGCCAATCTATTTTCCGTAAAAGAAAAAGTATCTTAAAAATGGTTTCAGTTATAGTAAGAGCTTAGAATTCAAAGTGTAAATATTTTTATCTCTTACTTCAAAGTGAATGTTGATTCTTTAAATGATGGCATTGCTTTTCATTAGGTATTGAACAAAGGGACTGGATATTTTAGAATGAAACCAATTTGTGTTACAAGCCAAACAGAATAATGGCTATCTAAACAATGCAGATCTTGTGCAGCTTTTGTCCTTTTTTGTTGTTGTTCCACTGTTACCTATTTTTTTTTTCAATTGCCTTTGGATTTAAAAAAAAAAAGGTCAGGTGGACAAATATAGTCAGTTGCATAAAAGCTTTTCTATTTCATCTGAACTTTTATTTTCTTCTTTGTTCAGTGCAAGTAGGGATTCCTCTTCAAGTTTTTTTTTTAAAAAATGTGTCCCATTGATGATGGGTACTATGTTTATCTATACTTTCAGCTCACAGTCAGCATTCAGCACCATGCTGATTATTTCTGTGCTGTGCAATGGATTTGTCACAGTAGTGTTTCCAAAGGATCTTTCTGTGAAATATGAAATAATAATAGTAGCACACATGCATACATACACACACACACACACAGAGAGAGAGAGAGAGAGAGAGAGAGAGAGAGACAGAGACAGAGACAGAGACAGAGACAGATAGACAGACAGACAGACCAGGTTGGGAAAAGAAGGCAGACTGGATGGACTGAGCTGCAAGTACTACTAAACAGGACATTATTCAATTAAATAATACAGACAAAGAAACTAAACAGATCAGAAGTTCAGCACTTTCTATGCAATCTGCAATGTATCGTATTGATATTTTTTCTTAGGACTTGGACAGTATATCAACAATTATTTTAACAATAACTATTGGAAAAGGGATTAACAAGATGAAAAGTTTACAGTAGATATTTTCTGAAGAAAGTTCAAATGCTGTCTCCTAAAGCGGCGGTGTCAAACTGCTGGCCCATAGTCTGGTTGCATCATGTGGAGGCCGTGCCCACCCAGCTATGGCAATACAAAAAGAGTAAAATGAATATACTATCTTAGTTGACTTTCCAAGGGTTTGATGTCCAAAGAACACATTCTTAGTATAGCAAGGCAAACTAATATCCATAATCAATTTTGTTAACAAACTGGGTTTAAATATGCCCCATTAAACCCATTAACCCATAACCCATTAAAATTTCCATACTCTGATCTTTTTATTCACACTATTTTTTTAAACAAACATTATCATGTTAACTGATTTTTTTCAAGATGGATAAATTTTCACGTGAAGCTGATTGCTGGCAATATGAGCTCTTTGTTAAGTATTGAATAGCTGGAGGACACTTTTTCTTTTCTCAATAGTTATAATAGTATTTGAATCTGCCATTGCCAGGCAACAGAAGATATGAAGATCATCAGCTACCGGGTACACCAGCTGTTATTCCTGACATCTGCAAAGCAGTTTCAACTTGTAGTGGTCAGACACATTCTATGGAACTTTTTTCGATCAAATCTTGTTTAATATAATAAAATATAGCTTCCTTTAGAAATTCTTTTAAATGTCCAAACAATTTTTACATTTTTGGGGTAGAATGTGATATTCTTGCTCTTATTTAGTATGACGTTGCTTCATTCTATGTGTAGATTGTAAGCTGTAGATTTCTTGTCTCTCAATGAACAACCATTTAACTGGCAATCCTTAGCTTCCTTGACTTCAGTTAATTATAAATAAAAAGGAAGTTTTATGAGGAAATTCCTCCTATTAGGTTTTCTAATGGAGCTGATGCTGTTGCACTTACTAAGGAGAAATTAAATATCTGACAAAGTCTGGAATATTCTTTCACTTCAATTACTTCAGGAATTTAGTTATTCTTGAATCCACGATCCACAGATTTATTGGAGATTTTCAAAATCCATTAGTGCCCAGTTCTAAATTAAACTTTCTTTTATCTCTATATCTCCTGTAATTTCATCTGAAAGTTTTAATAGAATGGGTCTATATAGTGTGAATTTTTTCATATAAAGTCCTTTTAAAGAAAGGAATTGGTATAATCAATCATATCACTTTTAATTGTAAGGCAATATAATATTATATCAATATTAATTAGTACTTAATGGTTGCAGTTGAAATGTACAATGCAGTGGTAAAAAATGGTAAGGAAAGAAAAAAAGTGATTTGTTTAGCTGTTAAGCATCTTATCCTAGTGAATTATTTGACTATGGACCTTGAAATAACATCAAGACTGAACACTATAATTTAGACACTACGGCGTTTGGATAAATTTAGAATATTGTGATGAGTAGGTACAGGGGCAATTGTCTTAGATTTTTACATTATAGCTTGCATGTAGGCAACCTCAACGACAATTACCTGCAACTGTTGAAAGTTCTGATAGTTACAAAAGATGAATATGGTGGTCTTTTTTCAAAATTAACCAGTCTGATATTTTATATTATTAATTCCTGATGTCAATATACAATTTATAAATCTGACCACGAATTTTAAGGGGCTAAGTAGCCACTTTAAACTTAAATAAATAATAGCAAAATTACATATGACTGTGCAAAGAAATTGAATAACAAAAGAACTGCTGGTTTTTAGTTAACAAATACATCTTTCTGAACTTTTTTAGTACACCCAGTAGAAGTGTTAAGATATGATACATTTAGAATTTGATCTCATGTTGATTTCAGTTTTCAAATAATTTGCCCACTTTTGTTAGCTAAATTCCCTAATGAACCACATGAAACAACACAATTTTTCCCTTGTGCTATTATAATAATAGCATAATATAATAATATTTTCTTTTTTATTGTTATAGAAAATGTCTGAGGTTCCACCCTAGGGTAACAATAAGTTTCCTTTAATTACCTAGTGTGATATCGTGAACAATATCCCACTCTTTTCTTGCAAATGAAAGCTTCTTAGAGAATTCAGATGAAATGCACTGAAACTTGAATAGTTACAAAATACCTGCACTCAATCACTCCTTAAGCAATTTCTGAAATGATGTGAAAGATTCAGTTAGACTTTGCATGTTGCCAAGTCAGTTTTGGAAATAATAACAAAAATATTACCAAATGACTATCTAAATATCCATATGTTTTCCTGCATTTTCAAAGTCAGTTCAAATGTTTGAGTCAGAGCAGAGCTGATACACAAACAAAATTGACTTTACTCAGACACATAGGCATCAGTATAAACAACAGTGGTAACATCATGATAAAGTATCATCATGGTGTAATGATCCAAGCCCTAGAGTTTTGTCCAGATTTTGGATGCAATCAGTTATAATGGTTTTACATTGTAAATTTTTATATATAATTTGCCTCCCTTTCTTTCACGTGGATATAAACTGTCTTCCAGTCATATGTGCTTATATTATGATGCATAAACAAAGGAAATAGGATTTATCTGTGATGGCATTTTTTTTTTTGATCATTTGCCCTTACTTGACTCCACCCATTGTAGTCACTAGTTGAGAGGAATTTTAAAGAGAGAATTATTTTTGGATGAGGCCAAAGGGTGGTTAAGTTAATATTCACTCAGTGCTGATAATGTTCTCAGAAGTGTTATAAGCCACAGCAGAAGCTTTCCCTGAGTTTATAAAAGGTGATGCAAACATATAGAGAACTATGATCAGTGGTGGAATTCAGTCAGTTCGCACCAATTCGGCAGAACCAGTAGCTATTTTTTTGTTGCCCGGGCCCAGAATGGATTTCCGGATTTTCTTCCACACAGAGAACATTATTTTTTATCTCAATACACAGAAGATATTTAATAATATTCTTTTCTCATTTAAATAATATTTCAAAATCCTCTAATAACATTTTCTTTGAAAGCTTTTATTTATACTTTATAATATATGTAGTCTTCAAATTATGGCTGGTATCAGGACCAGAACTAAAACCATTGCTAAGTGAGATGGTTATTATATGAGCTAAACGTAATATTTCAACCAGGATGTTAAGCAAATCACAGATGTCATTAAGTGAAGCATGCAGAGATTAAGTGAATCCAGGTTCTCCCATTGATTTTGCTTGTTGGAAAACAGCTGGAAAAGTCGCAAAAGGTGATCAAATGACCATAGAATGCTGCAGCCATCATAAATCCAGGTTGGTTGCCAAGCACCTGAATTTTGATTATGTGGATGCAGGGTTCTGCAATGGTTGTAAGTGTGAGGACTGGTCATAAGACTTTTGTCAGTGCTGATGTAGTTTGCTAAATGAATGGTTGTACATTATGAGGTTGTGAGGATGCGGTGTTATTTTTCTTTCCGTAATTTTGTTCATTTTCCCCCAAGCTAGTGGGTACTTTTACTTCTAACTAGAAATAAATTAAGAACTTTGCAAGTACCTACTTATTTCTAACTATACTTAAACATAAACTATTTTTGTGGTGTAAAAGAAATTTATGTTGGTTTGTTTGACTGCATTTAAAATACCTCCTGAATGTCTGCCGATAAATATCTTGATGAGATCACAAATTATGTCAAAAATATTTTAAAAGTATTCCCACTTTTACTTTCAATAAAAAGATACTCATATGGGTAACAGTAAAGTTCCTGCTGAAAAGTGCTTGCTCCTGTCTAATAATTCTCCCAATGATTGCTGTTTTCTCCAAAAAGCATTTTTGGTGTTGTGATAAACCTCAGTGTTGATAAGCAGTCTCAGAGCTAATTTATGGCCTTTACTGTAATTTGAGAGTTAAATACCTCACAGTGTCAATCTGACTTAGAGAGCCAGAGTTTTTATAATATCCAGTCCCAGCCTAATAAACACCACTCTACCATTTGACTTTCACAAGTGTATGGGGAGCTATGATTGTCTTTCTCCTAGAGAAATCCATATCCCCCTTGTCCTCGTGTTTTGAGTTTAGCTGTCCCATATCATTTATATCTTATTTTCTGCAACTTGGTACTGATCCACTGCTCCTGGTGTATGAACTGCCATTTCCTTAATGCTATAATTATCTTAGTGTATTCCCATAATAAATACAGGGTCTACAGCAGAATCTTTTACATTGTAAATGCCAGAAAGTGGATGAAGTTCAGGAAAGTTGTTGTAAAACCTGCTATGGATCTTGAAAATAGCATTGGGCTGTTGTGAATATTGCACTCACTTTAAAAAATTTGATTGACATAATGTGTAGTTCAACCTAGTTTTGAATAGAGTGCATACAAACTCAAAAATCTACAGAATGTAATAGGAATAAGTAATCCTATGTTTGGTTTACTAACCAAAGGAACACCGTCACTTTTATCAAGTTGACACCATGAGATATAATCATCTACTCTATGGCATTTTGATAGTCATTAAATGTAAATTAATAGTATAAATTGATAAGATTAATCAGTAGAACATTTTCTTAATAAATCTATATTGTTTTGAACTTAGAATGTTTTATAAAATTGTTTACATATTGACTCCTTTATAATATATTACTAAACTGCAGATCAAAGGGTAGATTATGTTTACTTAAACATGTACCACATTCTTTCTAAAATCAAAATAGTGTAACATGTTAGAATCACTGACTCAGCAGAAGAGATCTATTGAAAACTTGGCAAAGTTTATGTAATTAACAAACAAAATGTATTTTATTTATGTATTTTTGTCAGCAGAACAACAGTAGGAAATATAGTATTTACTCAAAATATGAAAGGGTTTTATTTGGTTTCAACAATTAAGGTAGCTTAAAAGCAGAATTCCTAAGTTATTTATGATTTATTTATCAAATTTCTACACCACCCATCTCATCTAAGTTCTGTGTGCTTTACAAACAACAACCTCAAATAATGTAAAAACATGTCTAAATTTAAACAAAATTAAAAACAAGGTAAAACAAGTTAAAAGTAAAAAAAGTAAAAAAATCAAAGTTAAGAAATTAACAAGGCAAAAAGGTTAACAAGATGAAGCACTGCCTTGAGCAAACTTGAGGATTGCATAATACTCTTGGAACCCCAAGCTAGTTGACAAAGGTCTTAACACTCTTCTAGAAAACCAGAAGAGTGAGGACTCACTTCACCTCTAACATAAGATAGTCCAAAGGATAGGAACAATAACAGTGAAGGCCTTCCTAGATTCTCACAGTCAAAATTCTTTAATCAAAGTGATTTTTCAGCATGCCTTGCCTGTGTGACCATGTGAATTAGGTCAATATAATCAGGATAATCCCCTTTATGGATTACTGCCTTGTTGTGGCGAAGGGGCTTGTGTAACTCAATGAAGCTATAAGCTATGCCGTGCAGGGCCACCCAAGACGGACAGATTATAGCAGAAAGTTCTCACAAAATGTGATCCACTGGAGAAGGAAATGGCAAACCACTCCAGTATCTTTGCCATGAAAACCCCATGGACAGTACTAAAAGGCAAAAAGATATGACGCTGGAAGATGAGCCTCTCAGGTTAGAAGGTGTCCAATATGCTACTGGGGAAGAGCAGAGGGCTAGTACTAGTAGCTCCAGAAAGAATGAAGCGACTGGGCCAAAGCCGAAAGGATGCTCAGCTGTGGATATATCTGTTGGTGAAAGGAAAGTCCGATGCTGTAAAGATTTTTTCTCCATAGGAACCTGGAATGTAAGATCCATGAATCAAGGCAAGCTAGATGTAGTCAAAAAAGAGATGACAAGACTGAACATCGACATCTTAGGAATCAGTGAACTAAAATGGACAGGAATGGGTGAATTTAACTCAGATGACCATCAAGTATACTACTGTGGGCAAGAATCCCTCAGAAGAAATGGAGTAGCCTTCATAGTCAATAAAATAATAGGAAAAGCAATACTGGGATACAATCCCCAAAATGACAGAATGATCTCAATTCGAATCCAAGGCAAACCATTCAATATCACAGTAGTCCAAATCTATGCCCCAACCACTGGTGCTGAAGAGGATGAAATTGACCGGTTCTATGAAGCCCTACAGCACCTTATAGAATTAACAACCAAAAATGATGTCCTTATCATCATGGGGGATTGGAATGCTAAGGTAGGAAGCCAAAAGATAACCGGAATAACAGGCAAGTTTGGCCTTGGAGTACAAAATGAAGCGGGGCACAGGCTAATAGAATTTTGTCAAGAGAATACGATGGTCATAACAAACACTCTTTTCCAACAACCCAAGAGACGGCTCTACACATGGACATCACCAGACGGTCAACACAGAAATCAGATTGACTATGTGCTCTGCAGCCAAAGATGGAGAAGCTCTATACAGTCAGTAAAAACAAGACCAGGAGCTGACTGTGGCTCAGATCATAAGCTTCTCGTTGCAAAATTTAGGCTTAAATTGAAAAAAGTAGGGAAAAGCACTAGGCCACTCAGGTATGAACTAAATCATATTCCTGATGAATATACAGTAGAGGTGACAAATAGATTTAAGGAATTAGATCTGATAGACAGAGTGCCTGAAGAACTATGGATGGAAGGTCGCAACATTGTACAAGAGGTAGCAACTAAAACCATCCCAAAGAAAAAGAAATGCAAGAAAGCAAAATGGCTGTCTGAGGAAGCTTTGCAAATAGCTGAGGAAAGAAGGGAATCGAAAGGCAAAGGAGAAAGAGAAAGATACACCCAATTGAATGCAGAATTCCAGAGAGTAGCTAGAAGAGATAAGAATGCCTTCTTAAATGAACAGTGCAAAGAAATAGAAGACAACAACAGAATAGGGAGGACCAGAGATCTCTTCAAGAAAATTGGAGATATGAAGGGAACATTTCATGCAAAGATGGGCATGATAAAGGACCAAAATGGCAGAGACCTAACAGAGGCAGAAGAGATTAAGAAGAGATGGCAAAATTACACAGAAGAACTATACAAGAATGAGCTTAACGTCCCAGATAACCACAATGAGATGGTCACTGACCTCGAACCAGACATCCTAGAATGTAAAGTGAAATGGACCTTAGAAAATCTGAGCAACAACAAAGCTAGTGGAGGTGACAGTATTCCAGCTGAGCTATTCAAAATCTTAAAAGACGATGCAGTAAAAGTGCTACACTCAATTTGCCAGCAAATTTGGAAAAGTCAACAGTGGCCACAGGATTGGAAAAGGTCAGTTTACATTCCAGTTCCAAAGAAAGCCAATGCCAAAGAATGTTCAAACTATCGCACCATTGCACTCATTTCACATGCTAGTAAAATTATGCTTAAAATCCTACAAACTAGACTCCAGCAGTATGTGGATCGAGAACTACCAGAAGTGCAGGCAAGATTTCGAAGAGGCAGAGGAACTAGAGATCAAATTGCCAACGTACGCTGGATCATGGAGAAAGCTAGGGAGTTCCAGAAAAATATCTACTTCTGCTTCATTGACTATGCAAAAGCCTTTGATTGTGTGGATCACAACAAATTATGGCAAGTTCTTAAAGAGATGGGAGTACCAGACCATCTCATTTGTCTCTTGAGAAACCTATATGCGGGTCAAGAAGCAACAGTGAGAACTGGACACGGAACCACTGATTGGTTCAAAATTGGAAAAGGAGTCCGGCAAGGATGTATACTGTCGCCCTGCCTATTTAACTTATATGCAGAGCACATCATGAGAAAGGCAGGGCTAGATGAATCAAAAGTTGGAATTAAGATTGCCGGGAGAAATATCAACAACCTAAGATATGCAGATGATACCACTCTAATGGCAGAAAGTGAAGAGGAACTAAAGAGCCTCTTGATGCGGGTGAAGAAGGAGAGTGCAAAAGTTGGCTTGAAACTCAACATTAAGAAAACCAAAATCATGGCATCCGGTCCTCTCAATTCCTGGCAAATAGATGGGAAGAAATGGAGGTAGTGACTTATTTTATTTTTCTGGGCTCCAAGATCACCTCAGATGGGGACTGCAGCCAAGAAATTAAAAGACGCTTGCTCCTGGGAAGGAAAGATATGGCAAATCTAGATAGCATACTAAAAAGCAGAGACATCATCCTGCCAACAAAAGTGCGTATAGTCCAGGCCATGGTTTTCCCAGTTGCAATGTATGGCTGTGATAGTTGGACCATAAGAAAGGCTGAGCGCAAAAGAATTGAGGCCTTTGAACTATGATGCTGGAGAAGACTCCTGCGAGTCCCTTGGACTGCAAGCCATTCAAACCGGTCAGTCCTAGAAGAGATCAACCCTGACTGCTCTTTAGAAGGCCAGATCCTGAAGTTGAAACTCAAATACTTTGGCCACCTAATGAGAAGGAAGGACTCACTGGAGAAGGACCTAATGCTGGGAAAGATTGAGGGCAATAGAAGAATGGGATGACAGAGAATGAGATGGCTGGATGGAGTCACTGAAACAGTAGGTGTGAACTTAAATGGACTCCAGAAGATGGTAGAGGACAGGAAGACCTGGAGGAACGTTGTCCATGGCGTTGCGATGGGTCGGACACGACTTCGCAATTAACAACAACAATCAGGATAAAATAGTTCATCAGGTAATTATGAATGCATTTGGAGTGCCCTTCAGTTATATATTTTAACATAATTAAAGACAATATAATCCTTTTATTTGGATTATTCTTGTTGTGAAGATTTTGATGATCCAGACTTATTTCTAATCTTGTGACATTTCATTAATTGAATGATTAGATTCAAAGCTTGTTTGTTAGCATGCTATATTGATGGAACATTATGAATTGCATGAATGTATTGGATTTCTAAACTTCAGCAAGAATAATTTTGTTTTCATATTTTCTTTCCTATCCTACCTATGCAACATTAACAAAAGAACAAAGCAAACAGATTATAACAAAGCTCAATATTTAAAACAAGGAATGATGAGAAAGTGGTGCCACTGTTTGCCACTGATACGTGTCAGTACTAGTATGGTGACAGGAATTGTATAAGATTGAAGAGTAAAAAAAGAGTTTTGATAGAAAGTCCAAGAACAGGGCTGATTATTTTAGTAATTTTCCAGTTAATCTATTTTGTCCAGTATTATTTCTTTCAAAGGCCTTATATAGGTTGTTTTGTGTAATGTACTTATATATGGTTAGCTTAAGCAGTATTTAACTAGTCAATTTTAAAAGCATGTTTTGATCAATTAATCTTATATTCAGAACTATAGACCAATTTATTCAGACTTAATTCTAATTGAGTAAAATGTGATAGGCTAAAACACGATTGGTTCATTGTATTATGCAATCACAATAAATTTTAGTTCCTAAAACTTCCAGTCAATAACCAAGAAATGCCTGATGGTTTAGTTCAGGAAAAAAACATCTATTTGTATATTCAAAATATTCTTTTGTATTAATATCTCTTATTTAATATGCAAAAAAGAGTATTCTTATTCATCTACCTATTGGATTACTAAACTTTGTTTGGCCACAAGTCTGCCAAATTTCTTGTAGGAATGATAGCTTCTATTTTAAATCATATATCCATATGTTGTGATCATTACATGACTATGTCATACCTTTTCAGAATTAATCTATGCTGCACAACTTTCTAGCCTCATTAAAATCTCTTTCACAAATTTTGTTAAACCTCCCCATCTTCACTTGACCTTTATAGTAATTCACTGAGATTTTTGTTTTTTTCCTACCCCTGCCCTTATTATCTAACAATACAAAGTGTCAAAATTGATTTCCCTTGGAGGTCTATTCTATGGTTTCCATTTTAAAAATTCTTCTCAGACCATTTGTTTTGATTTACTTAAAATCAAAGAAGTCTCAAATGGCAAAGCAGTTGGACTGTGACCTTTACAAAATCTCTGGCATGCTGAGAAACTATAGGGAGCCTATCCAAGGTATTGCTTAAGATATAATAAAACTTCTATAATGTTCTAGTTGGAATGCTTCATAAATTAAAGAAGGAAAGTGTCTTCAGCTACACAGAAGAAAACATTATGGTACCTACAAAATGTTTCTCTCCTGTATTTTGTTTTGAATTTCAGAATCATTAAGATTTGTAAGTATTGAACCCTGTTATGATAGCTTATTTCAGCAAATTACAGAAAATAATTAGCAAGAACCCATTTTTTTATATAACATGTAATAAGAATATTATAAAGAACTGGAGGCACTCCCTGTGTGCATGTTTCTAAGATCCATTCTTTGTGCACAGAAAATATCTCAGAAATTCTGAGTTAATTATAGACTAATTCATTTCAAGATTTAGAGCATGCTGTAAGGACAAAGTATGAAAGAACAATAAATTGTTTTGCTGTATGCTTGAATGGATTCTAACAGTTATAAAATTTGAAGTTCATTACGGCACCAAACAAGTTATATTTTCTTTACAAATATATGCTTATTAATTAAATATTATTCTAAAATATTGAGTATCAAACAATTTTTCACTGTATGGTTTGACACATTACTTTAATTTTAGTTTATGTAGTAAATCAGAGTTAGCTGGCTTACACAAGATGTTAAGCCACATATTAAACCATGATAATTGAGTTTATATTATAGTGTATGTCAAAATGAAAAAGGCCATATATTATGATAATGTATTACATGATTCAGGCTAGTATAAACTGAATGCCATCTTGATATCGCTATCAAATTAAGTTATGAAATAATTACATGAAAAAGATAAATTCTATCTCTAAAAAAATGAAAGATTTTTTTTAATTTTTATTATTTCTCAGGTTGGGGACTATACTATAAAATAGATTGGGGGAAAATGATGCCATTAATAACAATTAATTAAAATATATTATACTTGTGATACTTTGCAAACTATGACTATGCATTATGGGAATTGTTGATAAATACTTTGAGAGGACACTAAGTTGTGACATTAAATATATAACTGTATGCATTAGATGAACAGTGAAGAATTATATAGTGTAATATCAATACTTATATTCTCTTGTAACATTTATATCTTTTAAATCTTGCACTATATCTGCATATATGGCCTCTTCTATGTGGAGAATTATTCATTGTGATACACACACACACACACACACACACATACACACACACATACTGTATATATATATATAGACAGTTTATGATAATTTAGTTTTCTTCTGGGCATCATCCTGTTTTTAGGGAATTAATTGGCCAGATGTTCCAATCAATTTCTAAATAAGCAAAGTAAGTGCTGGGGTTATTTGTCAAACATATTACAAAACAATTAAATGAAGAAAACTGAAGCTAGGTTTTTGACAGACAGACAAACATGCAGCAAACTTTAAAGGTTGAAAAAAACTTCACAGCAATTCAGTGTCTACTCTGTCCTGAATTACCATAAACATTTAATTGTTAAGTTTTTTAATTGTTAAGAATCCTGACTTATCAACTAAAATGGTTTATGACTTGTGGGTTATAACTAAATCTAAATGCAAAGCATAGATGAACATCTCTGTGTTAAATAAATTCTAAGTATAATTTAACTACACTTTCCAGAAGCATAAGTGATACTAAAAATAAGGTTTGCTAGAAAAAAAATCAAACCTTATTAGAATTCCAAAATAGAACCAATATAAAATTATGGGTTATAAATTAACAGAATACTAAGACAAGAAGCCTTACCTTTTCTTTTAAAAATTAAGACCACAATGTAAAAAAAGAAAAAAAATGTAAAAAAAGAGAATATTTATAAACAGATTCTATTTTATATTCATAATGAATTTAATGAATTTAACCTAAAATTCAAGCTTACATAAGTAACTAGATTAGTTAAATTCTTTTTCACTTTAAAAAGTATTTGAAATGTGTAATCTAGTTATATGCTGATTTTAAAAGTTTTTTTGTTACCCTGTGTTTTAAAATAAGAGAACTGTTCAGCTGGGAATGGTAAAGTTTTTAACTCTAATGCCATACCTATTTAATTATATTTGACTTTTTATGTCTAACATTGAGAACTCACATCTCTTATGAAAATCAAAGCTGATAAGCCCTTTTGGGGAAAGGTGTTTCCTGTCATGTACTATTTGTTGAGTAACACAATATTCTCCAACTAAATGCTATACTCTCTTTGGATTTTTTTTAATACTAATGGTAATGTTCTAGCTGAGCAATTACCGGTAATTGTTTCTTAAGTGTATAATTCAAACTATCATGCTTTTCATTTTTAGATAAATGTTTTACACAAAAGACAATATTTTTGAACAAGATGAATACCTTAAAGAATGATTAAAAAATCAATATTTATTTCCAGAATTTTAGTTCTTTGTATTACAAGAATATGGCATTTCAAAAATAAAAAAAACAATATAAAATAGTTTACAGCAAAGAAGTTTATTTAATGTGCTATCTTTTTAACTGGATTAATAGTTAAATAAACATTACATAGAAATATCTGCTGGTAGAACATATTATAACACTTTCATTCTATTATCTACAACTGTAAAATTTATGCTAACCATACATTACAACTTCTATTTCAATCTCTGTTTAAAGATATGTATATATTTTAAGACAGAAACTGTAATATATCCTTTAACCTATAACTTTTAACAGAAGCAAAGCTATCTAATAATGTATAACAGAAAAAGTCTGTTAGATATTGGTACTTACATTAAATAAAATAATGCTTAAATGAAAACATTCTACACATACCACTTTTCTATACTAATATCTCATGTCTGATGCAAGAATTGAAGTTAATTGTTTTACCTATGAATGTTGCTGTGCACATCTTATTTCCTTCCCCTAAATATCCAGGTATAATTCTACATATATGCATAATGGGGCAGATCCAGTGGTGGGATTTAGCCAGTTCGCACCAGTTCGGCAGAACCGGTAGCTAATTTTTTGTTGCCAAGGCCTGAAATGGACTTCTGGAAGCGGCATCCACACAGAGAACTGGTTGTTCACATATTTGAATCCCACCACTGGCCAGATCCAATTCAAGTTTTCAATCTGATTTTAACTTTTGAATTTAGTAATTGAATATAGCTATTCTCAACTGGAAAGCTTATTTGCTTACAGGAAAAATAAACCTTTTTCAATGTGCATATTACAATGAAAATTATCAAGTCGTTACAGAAGAAATCAGTTTGCTTCAAAAATTCAATTTATATTAATGATATAATTTAAAAACCTATTTTGATTTGGAGATCTAATGAGAAAAGTAAAATTTAGAAAAAGAATAGTGCACATTTTAATAGAATCTCTTTAAGAAACATGTCAAAATAAACTCCACCAGGCAGAATGGTATCAGCAAACAGAATCTATTTGTGTATAAACTACAACAATAAAGCATATCTTTGTGAGACATACATTTGTAAAAATAATTATATTTTTAAAGAACAATTTTCCTACTTATTCACAATGTGTTCTTTAACATACTATCTGTTGTGTCCTGAGCCTGCTGAAGCATTCAGCAGGTTCAGAAATGTTGCAAATGGTCGCTGGCAGACCAAAAGCTGCCCGGACCAGATTGGCTGTCGCCAGCCTTGCGCGCATGCACAAAGCACAAAAACAGCCGGATTCTATTGCCTGACAGTGTCCGGGTTTTGGACACTATAAAAGGCCTGTGTGCCTTTTTGTTGTTGCTGGTTGTAAGAAGAAGTCAATAAAAGAAGCTTGTTGTTCACCATGTGTCTTTGTTTAATGCCTGAGACCTGAAAACACAAAACTGGCGATGAAGGTGGGATCGCTGCAGGCAAGAAGAAGATCTAGGAAGCACAGAAGGTCCTGAAGCTTGGGAAGTCAGCGTCCAGTGTAGTGACTCAGCCTGCCAGTACAGCATTGCTGGAGGTGAGCTCGGCAAGGACAACGCTTGCAGCAAAGGCATTAACAAGACCGGAAGGCTTAAGATGTCTAAGATTGGCTGGTTATCTGATTTTGATGTGTCTCACCTGGAGCGCTGGAACTCATACGTGGCCCGGGTGGAGAATACTTTAGGGTCAATCAGATAAGGGAAGACGGCCTTAAAGCGGCAACCCTGCTGTGTGTCTGTGGACAAGAAATGTTCGACATAGCAGAGAATCTGGTGGCTCCTGCACTTTTGGAGTTGGTAATGCATGCTGACTTGAAGAAGATGCTTAAAGAACATTTCCAGCTCAAATTTTCTGTAATCGCTTGGAGGCACGCATTCGAGCAGAGATACTAGAGGCTGGATGAGTCTGCTGTGGACTTTATTGCTGCCTTAAGATAAGCGGCCAGGTTTTGTGAATTCAAGGACCTGGAAGAGATGCTGCAGTATCATTTCATTTGTGGCCTAAGGACTCGTGAGCTGCAACAAAAGATCTTCGCCAAAGAAGAAGTTTCGTTCCAAGATGCCTTGAGGGAGGTTGCAGCTGAAGAAGCAGTGGGCAGAGCTGTGAAGACTTTGTGCTCACCAGAAACCTCCAGCCACCATGACCATACATCAAGAGGTCACTCGAGATGATCCAGACCAGGATCCTGAAGAGGAGGTGGACAGGCTACCCAGCCAGCAGAGAGAAGGCCGAAGGAGCATCCTGACAAGGCCCCAGCATCATCTCAGTGCTTTGGATGTGGAGGACGCCACAAGCGAGCTGACTGCAGATTCCGCTCTGCCATTTGCCAGGCATGTGGCAGGCAAGGCCACATTGCCTCCATCTGTTTGGGTCGCCAGAAGGTCCAACCTTGGGAAGAATTGCTTTAGAAAGGTACCAGGGTCCCCAGCCAACACAGAGTGGGTTTCTGCGCTTTGCGCAGGAGTATTCTGAGGACAGGGACACACAAGCCCCTTAAGAAAAAGCTTCGCATTGACGTTAAGTTGCAAGGGGTTCCCTTATCAATGGAGTTGGACACAGGGTCTGCTCTATCGATCATTTCCAGAATTCTAGAGTCAGTGTAAAAGGGGAGGCTACGCTCAAGGTGCAGTGTAAGGCCTTTGAAGGCCTACTAAATGTGGTGGTAGTTGGGGGTGATTGTACGAGTCTTATTGGACTCGATTGGTTCAAGGCCCTGGGAATCCAAGTGACTGGGCTGCACAGCCTGCAAATGCCAGGCCTTGCAGAAGTCTGCAAGGAGTTTGTTGATGTGTTTAGCTCAGAGCTTGGCTCCTACAAGGGGCCTCCCATTTCTTTATGTTTAGACCTAGCTATCACTCCCATTAGGATTAAGGGTGCCTTTTGCTCTCAAGAGCAAAATTGATTCAGAGCTGGACAAGCTGCTCCAGCAAGGCATCTTAGACTCTAGTCCATGGGAAACCCCCATTGTAATGCCTCTAAAGGCTAATGGAGAAGTCTGAATTTGTATGGACTATAAATGTACATTGAACAAAGCGCTGCAACAGCATTCATATCCAGTGCCTGTGGTAAGTCACATTCTGGCTTCTCTCAAGGGGGGGGGGCATCTTTTTGCAAAACTTGATTTGGCTCAGGCCTACCATCAGCTACCTGTTGATGAGGCAACAGCTGAGGCTCAAACTATTGTAACACACAGAGGAGTCTTTAAAGTCAAAAGACTACAGTTTGGGGTTAATGTAGCCCCTGGGATCTTCCAAAGTGTAATGGAGCGCATGCTCCATGGTATTCCTGGGGTCTGTTCCTACTTTGATGACATCCTCATTGCTGGGGAGTCATCCCTAAACTTAGCTGAGAGACTAAGGGCTGTCTTGCTTCATTTCCACCAAGCGGGTTTGAAACTAAAGCAAGACAAATGTAAAATTGGAGTTACTTCCACTGAATTCTTAGGATTCAGAATTGATGCTCAAGGCATCCATCTTGCTGAATCCAAGCTTCAAGCAATTCAGCAGGCCCCAAGTCCCAAGTCCAAAAGCGAGCTGCAAGCTTTCTTGGGACTCTTAAATTTCTATCATGCATTTCTCCCCCATAAGGCTGCAGTGGCAGAGCCACTATGCCAGCTCTTAGACAAACAAGCTCCTTGGCAGTGAAAGGAGTTTCAATGAGGTTAAGGCCTTGCTCTCTTCAAATGCTGTATTAGCACATTTTAATGAGCAATTGCCTGTATGCATCGCCTGTGATTCATCCCCTTATGGGGTGGGAACAGTACTTAGTCATCTGAAGACTGATGGAACACAAGTCCTTGTGGCCTACTATTCAAGGACTCTGTCATCAGCAGAGCGGAATTACGCTCAGATTGACAGAGAAGCCTTGGCCATAGTGGCTGGCATAAAGAAATTTCATGATTTCTTAAATGGCCGCCACTTCACAGTCTACACAGACTATAAGCTTCTGCTGGGTTTGTTTACCACTAACAAACAGACACCACACATTATTTCCCCATGTATGCTGAGATGATCTATTTTCCTGTCAGCCTATGACTATACTCTAATTCACAAACCTGGGGAAGATATGGGCCATGCATATGGCCTCAACAGATTACCTCTAAAACAGATAAAGACAGATCCTTCTCCTGCTACTAGCATTCTCTCAATTCAGGAGCTGCCTGAATCTCCCCTCAATGCTAGGGACGTGGCTGCTGAAACTGCCACTGATCACATGCTTACACGTGTGCTGACATGGGTGTTGTCAGGATGGCCTGACACGTGTCCAGATACTGAGTTTCAAAGCTTCTGGCAAAGAAAGCACAAGCTTTCCACTTTTAAAGGGTGCCTGTTATGGGGTAGTAGGGTAGTCATCCCAGCGTCATTGAGGTCTAGAATCTTGCTCTCTCTGCATGAGGGACATCCGGGTATAGTCCTGATGAAAGTGCTTGCGTGCAGCCATCTCTGGTGGCCTGGGCTCGATAAGGCCATTGAGGCCCAGATGCATGGGTGCCAAGTGTGCCAACAGTCAAGGCCTGAAATGCCTCGGGCCCCAGTACATAGGTGGGAGGAAACACAAGCCCCTTGGTCAAGGGTACATATAGATTATGCTGGAACCTTTCAGGGGCAATTCTTCCTTCTCCTCGTTGACAGCCATTCCAAGTGGCTAGACATTGTTCCTGTTTCCTCCACTACTACTGCCAGGACCATCCAGGTGTTAAGAAGGATTTTCACCTCACATGGACTTCCAGATGTCCTGGTTTCAGATATGGCCCCCAATTTACCTCTTTTGAGTTCCAGGCTTTTCTTCAGGCCAACTTGATCCGGCATGCAACTTTAGCTCCCTTCCACTCTTCTTCAAATGGCCAGGCAGAGAGGATGGTGCGTACTACCAAAGATGTGCTCAAGAGACTCACTTACAGCAGCTGGCATCACAGGTTAGCTGATTTCCTTCTTTCACAATGCACCACACCTTGCACAGCCACAAGAAAGAGCCCAGCAGAACTCCGCTGGGGTTGCCGCTTCATTACCAAACTTGACAGGTTGCACCCAGATCAGGTGGCTTCACAGGTGTCACAGCTGCGGGCACCTAGGAGAGTACAGGTGGGCAATCCAGTCTGGGCAAGGAACTATGGACCCGGACATTCTGGGTCACAGCAGTGGTCTGCAAGTTCTCTGGGCCACTATCATATGAAGTGGCCTTGGACGATGGGCGTGTCATCTGCAGATACATCGACCAACTGCACTGGAGGCTGGCGCAGCAATATTTCCACTCCTGGCTCTACTCTCGGGGGAGGGGAGGAGTACCATGATCTTCATTCTGAACCACAGTCTCCCAACTCCAGTGGTTTCTCACACACTACTGCACATGTTCCAGTGGCAGAATGGGGGCATTCTCATAATTAAGCTATTGCTCCAAACAGGGAATTTCCGGAAAGGGGGTCATCCTGCACATCAGTTATTGCTCCAAACAGGGAGTCTCAAGAAAGGGGGTTTGCCATGGAGGCGGCTCCTGACTCTGGCACCTCCGACTCATACATGGGGGTTATGGGTTATTGGGGCACATCAGCCACTCAGGCCACTCCAGCTGTTGGTCTTGGGCTCAAAGGACAGCTTGAGGGACAGTGCTCCCAAGAGGAGTCCATTGTGGATTTGGGGAATACCACCCCACTACGGGACCTGGGGAATTCCACCCCTCCAAGAAACTCTGGCTTGGGCTTAGAGGGTCCAGCCAGTCAGCAGCTGGGTGGGTCACCTGGGTCTTTTGGGCATCAAAGTCCTGGTCTGCCTAGCCTGCCAGGCGATCTGGCAGAAGCCATCAGAAGATCACAACGGGCCAAGGGCACACCCAAACATCTTGGGGACTATGTGAGGTTTCTGTCAAGTCAAGGAAACCTTACTAGTCCTTAAACAAGATGCAGAGCAAACACTCAGTGAACGGGTGTTATGTTCAACTTATTATTTGTTCTATTTTCTTTCTGAATGATTGTATATGTAAGAGTGCTTGCCTGTGTGCAGGAAATTGTGATTTCCATTAACCCCCAGTCCCTTGAACACATTCAGCAGGCTCAGATATGTTGCAAATGGTCCCGGGCAGCTGCGCAAGGCATGAAAACAGCCGGATTCTATTGGCTGACACTCTCCGGGTTTTGGATACTATAAAAGGCCTGCGTGCCTTTTTGTTGTTGCTGGTTGTAAGAAGAAGTCAATAAAGGAAACTCGTTGTTCACCATATGTCTTCGTTTAATTCCTGAGACCCAAAAACATAAAGCTATCCATCAACATGTTTTCATTCTCAAAGCAAGCCATTATTATTTTTAGTTAAATTTTAATTTTAAAAATGTAGTGATAGGCTAGTCAGAGAAAAAAAGTAGTGAGCTAAAAACAATACCAACAAGCCAGGTTTATTTTTTAGGTTTCTATTTTTCAAATTGTTTCAAAAGTCAATATTCCTTGCTGTTTTCTAAATCTTCTCTTTTACTGGAATGTAAATCTGTGTTATGGAGACAATTGATCCCAGGAAGGATCAATATAACATTGTTACCTTGGAGATTCTTGTTGTCTTACAAGGCCAGAAAGTACATTATGAGAAAACAAGGTCAAAAGTAAGAGCTTTATTTCTAGATCAGCAGTTCCCACAGTCTTCTTTTATATAGACTGTAACACTGTATTTGCTGAAAGACATTAACAGATGAGATGAGATGAGATGAGATGAGATGATGAGATGAGATTGAACCAAAGTCCATTAGCCACACACTTGTAGTTCTCCAATAGACTGTAGATCCATGGTTGTGAACCAAAAGTTCTAGTTGATAAAAAATTGTAACCAGTTGTATTATCAGCTATCGTTAGAAGGATCCATTTGGGTTCATTACAGAAATTCATAATTTATATCAAAACTTTCTTCCCAAGTACTGCAGAGAGGTTGTACATAAAATAAGGGATAAAACAAATTTCCTGGGGACAAGTCTTCTTTTTCTAAATCCAGGGACCAAGATGATATGCAAGAGAGAAAGTATGTATATTCATATAGTATAACATATACACATACATATACTGTACATATTTTTGTGTGGGTCAGGTCTGAAAAAATATTACATCAGAGAGAGATCAAAGGTGATCAGACCCACACATTAATTTTTCTATAATCTTTCTTCCCTCATACCCTAATACCAGATGAAATGCATCTCTGGAATATGACCTGAAATGATGCCAATATTAGATTGCTCTTTCTCACAAACACACACTTTCTCCCTCCTCTACTTCATTTACACATTTTTGCATAGCATTCTATAAAGATAAAATGTTTGGTTTCATGGAAAGACTGCTACCCGCATCTTATTATCAGTTTAGATTGACCATAGCATGATTTTAATAGAAGAAAAAGGAGTCCCTGTGGATTTTACTCCACCAGTCATTGCTGACTGTAGGAGACCATATGCATATCCATTTCAAGGCCATTGAGCTAGCACTCTCTGAAAACATTTCCATGGTGATGTGTCCAGCATGATGTCATGGAATGCTGTTACCTTCCCACTGAGGAGTGGCACAGTTTATCTACTTGCATTTGTATGCTTTCAAACTGCTATGTTGGCAGGAATTAGGGTGAGGATGGGAGCTCACCCACTGTGAGGAACTCAGGTCTCAAACATGGGTTGCCAGTTTTCCATCCAATAAGCCCAGTGTCTTAACCACTGAGGCACTGTGCTGCCCTTACGATCTTAGAACATGAATTAATTATGGGTGGATAGGTATTTGTCTTTTGAACATAAAACCTCCTATTTCATCAAATATAATAGGGACTTTTCTGAAACCTTTTATAATCCTTAGATGTTTTCAAAGAAATATTATTTTTGGACTAATAGTTTCATAATCAATCCCTATGAAATTGTTGGATTTGGACCTTGCTCTTTGTCCATCTGCAGAGAGAGAAAAGTTCAAGGATATTGCTTCGTTCCATTTCCCTTTTCTTTGTTTCCTGTCTTCCTTCTGAAAATGTATAAGTAACAAAACTTATCTAAAAAAAGAAACACATGTTGAGTCTACAAACATCATATACTTATTTTAATATGGCTTAAAGACTGATTTAAAAAAAGAGGCATGGCTTTTGGTCTGTGTGCAATTACAGAGATTTGGTAAAAAGGGCAGAGAAACTTAGTAGTTTAGTTGAGTGACCTTTATCCTACATACTAGTGTCTCCTTGCTACTTCACATTTAAGATAATTAAAGTAAAATTAATTGATTTTTTAGTCTTGCTGTTATTTCTATGCTATTCTAAGAAATGCATGATTTGAAAGCTGTTCTAGAAAGGATCAATGAAAAAGCTGTTTTTCCCATCACAAATTATAAATGTAATTGGTTATTCAGTCATTTTATAAACCAATAGATACTATTAATTTTATGTAACTGTTTCTTTGAGTTCTTGTAAACTCATGCTTATTGCACTTGTTTAGTCTGTTATCATTTTTAATGTCTTTGATTTTTCTTAATATAATGGTAGTTTTGAATTATTCTTGCTTTTGCGTTACATGTCCAAAATGAGGAAGCCTGCATGTTAACGTTAATGTTTTTTTCTCACAGTTAAAATCCCTTTCCTCTTTGCTCTCACATCCTTTTCCCTAAAGAAAAGGAAATGTTGGGGTCAACAGATGCAGCATTGATTTCTTCCTGAGATTTGAACTGAACCTAAATAGAAAATATCAATAGTTCCAAAAACATGAGAATCACACTTACACCATTCACCCCATCACATACAAATACACAACATGAAGTTAAAGATGCAAAAAGAGCTTGCTAAGAGTCAGCTGTGTTCAATGATTTGTGTCTTCATACTGTTGAAGCAAGGTATTTTATTTTAGTGCAAAGCACCAACATGAGGCAAATCTTCAACTGGTATCTCATCTCATTAACAGGTCATTGAGATCTATTTTAAATACACAGAAGTCACAGAGGCATTTCACTTTATGGATTGTGTTTTGAAGAGATGCTTTACTCAAGCCATCTTAAAGTGAAATATCCCTTTAATGCTAAGCATATTGATACTAAATACTAAAATTAATTCTTCTTTAACTGAACACACAGAAAGATGGGGGAGGGGAGATTTTTACCATTTTAAGAATGAATATTAAGTATGTTCTTCACCTTGAATTGTTTAAAATAATAATAATAAATAAATGTGGGATAAAAAATCTAAATAAAAAGAACAAGTCACCAGTACTCTAACACATTTGTCTAGATCACTGGTGTCAAACTCGCCACGTCACATGACATGTCACGATGTATCGCAACTCTTTTTGCATTGTTGGCAATGGGGTGGGTGTGGCTTCAGTACAATGAAACCAGCCCCCGGGCCGACAGTTTATCATCTCTGATCCAGATTATAAAGTTTTTAAATATGTTTATTCTGGGAAAGGTATGAAATCTTATTTCAGTAATCTAGAATTAGATTCACAAATATTGATAAAAACTTAACAATTTAAGAATCTAAGGTTTATTGTTTGACTATATAGGAAGTTCCAAGCAGTGTGTGTGTGTGTGTGTGTGTGTGTGTGTTAAACAAGGATGTTCAGGCCTGATAAATTCAAAATTTCCAAATATTGAGGTAGTCCTTTAGCAACAGTAATGTCACTTAGGTTTAAAATGCCCCATAGAAGTTTACAGCACTCTCTGGACAGTTTAAATGTAGAAGCATTAACAATGCACCAGCAATTTGGATCCTCATTTTACTGACCTCAGAAGGGTGGAAGTTGACTCAACCTTGAGGCCCATCAGGATTGAACTCCAGGCTGTAGGCGGGTTTGCCTGCAATACTGCACTTTAACCACTGTGTCACAAGGACTAGATCATTCTTTCTATATCTTTTAAAAATGGAGCAATCGTTTTTGTACCAAAGCAAAAAATAAAATAAAATAAAATAAGATAGGTAAGTTCTACTACCGTATATGACAGAGACAATACTAACAATCTGCCTTACAAATAAAATTTTGTTCAAACTAATCAAAGGGAAAAGCAATCTGGATTTAAGGAGAAACTTCCTAACAGTAAGGATAATTAATCAGTGGAGCAGCTTGCCTTTAGAAATCATGGGCACTCCATCACTGGAGATTTTAAAGAAGAGACTAGACAGTCACATCTGAAATGGTTCTCCTGCTTGAGCAGGGGGCTGGACTAGAAGACCCCCAAGGTCTAAACAATTCACTTTGGAGTATATTTGTAGCTCAGGGTTGAAATTAAAGGTCCTTGGTGATCTCTGAGCTCAGTTGTGCTGATGATTTTACCTAGTTTGGATAATGAAATATCTGCAAGAAAACAACTAGAGAGCACCAAGGATCCCTCACTGCTCCATTTTATTGAGCAACAAAGTATTCAGATTATTTTATTATAGACCCATAATGTGCAATTTATATTATTATATTATCTTATGCTAATCAGTTACTATCAAAAATGAAAGTAGAGAACTGGACAACCAAAGAATAAATGAATTAATTTAATATATTGAATTAATAGTTTATAAAAGTAGAGCAGCTATTCTTGATTTATATTTCATATGTTACAAATGTAACAACATTCATATAATAGTTTTAATATAATAGAAGAACCAAATAACCAGTACCTTGATGAGGAAAGAATATAATATTTTGGTTTTCTTTCTTGGAAACATGTCTTGTTTGATAGATTTATATAAGTTTTTGCAAGTTTTTGTACAGTGGCTCATCCATTGAAAATGAATATTTTACTTTCGCATATTTTGGTAGAAAAAAGAATAACTTTACACAGCACTGAGTGAATCCTTGTAATTTATTTCACTACCTGACAGTTTCCAAACTTTAACAAAAATTATTAAAGATAATACTATTGATGACTGTTAATCCCGATGACTGAATATTCGGTCTAGTTATCGGAAATAGTATGCCTTTCACAGCCATTAGTTAGAAACCAGACACCAGAAAAAAATGATATTATGAGTATCCCATAGGTTTGTGATTGGTCACTATAAAATAAAATGTTGCACAAGATGCAACTCTGATCTCATTGTTATAAGCTCTGATTGACATTCAGTGGATTTTAATTCCCAACAACACTGTATAATGCAGTTCAGTTTTCCAGTAGAGCTTTTGACATGCCATCTGCTTTCAACTCAGCAGCACCTAGTGATAATGCTGGAGAGCATATAATCTCATGAATCACTACTATCAGCAAGTGCAAAAGCACAGAGGCAAGATGAAAACAGACCAAAATTTACTTTTCAGATGCCAACTGGCTTAAGCTGGAAGTATGGTATTCGGTTTCAAAACTTATAGTTCAATCCCTAGTCAGGTTTATTCAGAAGTAACATCTAACGTGACTATTAGTCAAAGTATTACATTTCTTCCCTGGTGTTTATTTATGTTTATGTCTAGTTTGTGCAGGAAGTAAATATCTGCACTTACCCCAATAATTTATAGCTATTCACTTTTTATTCTTAAAAATAGTCCATTTCTTCGTAATTTGTTTTAAATCCAAAACTTATTGGAATTAATAAAACTTGCTGGAATTAGCTTAAATACTTACAGTGATTCACAGAGACTCTCAGTTAATATTCCTGGACAATCCTCATTCATAGTTTGGCATCAGAAAGTAACTTAATTGAATATTATCAATGGTCTGTCCATTCTCAAACCAAATTTATCTCATTAGCCACATTCCAAACATAGGGTACCTTTTCTTATTTTTTAATTCAGACAGCACAAGGTATTAATCTGCTTTTAAAAATTACTAAATACATTCTTCCATGAGAGATTGTGTAACACAATATGACACTAAGTAACACAGAGATGATCTAGAGTGTACTGTAAATTGCTTGGCAGCCTTAAAGGCTAATCTTAAGTAGTGTCATGTAAATCCTATAATCATATGTTTAATTATATTACAGCTCAGTAATCCCCCCTTGCTTTTTATTCATTTGTTCCTGCATACTGATTATTTAATAAATCCATCTGCAGCATTTTGATTTTGTTTTGATTTGTTTCATACAATGACCCCTACATTGTCTACCACAAAGCAGTAGCTCAATTGAGAACAGAGAGCAAGTAATTCAAAATTTGATTTTATTACAGCAGGAGCAGATGGGCAATCCTATGTATACTGTACAATTTTTTAAACGTACAATTAACAAATCTGTTTCTTCTTCACAATTGTTTGTATATTGCCAGAAGAAGCAAAAAAACAAACAAATGATAAAACCTTTATCAGAAACTATATTTTTTTAAAAAACTCTCTAAATGTATGTAAAACTAGGAATACTTGAGAGTGGATATTTTTGTGGTGTGTAACATGCCTATGAACTGTGGAGATCCACATTCAAGTTCACTCTTAGCAATGAAAGGTCATGCAATGTCCAATGAAGCTGTTCCATAGCATTAAAAAAAATAAGATCTTCCATATAAGCTGCAGTAAGCTTTTGAAATAATCTTTACTGGTTCAGTTATACATTTTAACATAATTAAAATCAAATCACCATTACGATCATAAGATTGTAATAGACTTTGCTCAGGCAAAGAAAAGCCATAAAGAAAGGCAAAACATTTTTACTAAGAGGAAAAATAATGTTTTATTCTGTGATCTGTGTGCGTGTATATACATATGCAGACCTGTGTGGAAATAGATACCAATATTTGGTGTATCATGTCAAAGAATGCGTTTATGTCTAAGGATTATTTTAATGGTTTTCTGGAGTCAAGCTATTCTCCAAAGCACCTGAAGGCAGGACAAGAAGCAATGGATGGAAACTAATCAAAGAGAGAAGCAACCTAGAACTAAGGATTCATTTCCTTACAATTAATCAGTAGAACAAGCTACCTCCAGAAGCAGTGAATGCTCCAACACTGGAAGTTTTTAAGAAGAGACTGGACAGCCATTTGTCTGAAATGGTATAGGGTTTCCTGCCTGAGCAGGGGGTTGGACTAGATAATCTCCAAGGTTCCTTCCAACTCTATTATTATTATTATTATTATGGATCATCGCACAGTCAGCCAGATGTTCAGACTGGATTTGGCATTTTGTCTACCTGTCGAGGCTTACTCAGGACCTGGGATAGGCAGATGTGGATGTTTGATGGTATTACAGGTATCGTTTCAGGATGGAAGCAATTCCTAGTAAGGCCGCCTTTTGCAATTGACTAATAGCTAATTTGTCAATGCCAATGGTGTTCAAGTGGTGCTCCAGTTGTTTTGGGATTGCACCCAAGGAGCCTATTACTATTGATACTACCCTTGCTTGCTTTTGCCACAGTCTTTCTATTTCTATTTGTAGGTCTTTGTATTTTGTTATCTTCTCCAGTTCTTTCTTGTGTATTCTGCTGTCTCCAGGCACTGCCATGTCCACTATCCAGACTTCTTTGTCTTTCTTAACGACAATTGTTAAGTCTGGGGTGTTATGTTGCAGGTGCTTGTCTGTTTGAATTCTGAAGTCCCAGAGCAGTTTAATTTTATCATTTTCTATGACTTTCTCTATTTTATGATCCCACCAGTTTTTGCTTACAGGCAAATGATATTTTTTGCAGATCATCCAATGCACCATTGTTGCTACTTTGTCATGCCGCTGCTTGTAGTCAGTCTGTGCAATCTTCTTGCAACAGCTTACCAAGTGGTCCACTGTTTCTTCAGCTTCTTTGCATAGGCAGCACTTACTGTCTGTTGCTGTCTTCTCAATTTTGACATTATATGCATTTGTCCTTAAGGCTTGGTCTTGTGCAGCCAGAATTAGTCCCTCGGTCTCTTTCTTCAATTTTCCTGCTCTTAGCCATTGCCAGGTCTTTTTATTATCTGCTTTCCCAGCTATTTTTTTCATGTATTGGCCATGTAGTGCTTTGTCTTCCCATGCCTCTATTCTGTTCTTCATTTGGTCTTTCTTGTAGGCCAGTTTGGTCTTTCCAATAGTCAGTAAGCCTTCCTGATATACTAATTTCAGTGCATCTTCATCATTGTTCTTCAGATATTCTTCCAAAGCCATTTTTTCTTCTTCAACCATCTGATGTACTTGTAGCATTCCACACCCACCTATTTGCCTTGGTAGACAAAGTCTGTCAATGTCACTGCATGGATGAAGGGCATGATTCATTGTCATTATTTTTCTGGTCTTCCTATCCATTGCTTTTAGTTCTGCTTGAGTCCAGTCCACTATTTCAGCTGTGTACCTAATGACTGGAATTGCCCAGGTGTTGATTGCCTTTATGGTATTTCCTCCATTGAGTTTGGACTTTAAGATCTTCTTCACTGTCTTGAGGTATTCACCTCTAATCCTTTTCTTGACTTCAGTGTGCTTGATGTTGTCAGCTTGAAGGATACCCAAGTATTTGTAGTAATCCTCCTCATCCAGACTCTTAATGTTATTTTCGTGGGGCATCTTGATTCCTTCAGTTTTCACTACTTTTCCTTGTTTGATAGTAAGTGTGGCACATTTGTCCAAGCCAAACTCCATAACAATATCTTGGCTACACAAGATATCCAGGAACTCCAATATCTAGCGCGGACCTTGTTAACCCAGGCCACATCCGAGCAGGTATGGCATTCTGAAATTTACCTCTCACCATATTTTTTATGGGAGAGACACTCTTTGTCTGACTCCTCTGATGAGACCTGTCCAGTATGGTTGAACCTCTGGCATAGCTCTCCTCTTCCTCAGCGTACACAAGCCCCACAACCACGTCAAGGTAGTGCCTCACTGGGGGTATTATTATTATTATTATTATCGATCATCGCACAGTCAGCCAGATGTTCAGACTGGATTTGGCATTTTGTCTACCTATCGAGTCCTTACCCAGGACCTGGGATAGGCAGATGTGGATGTTTGATGGTATTACAGGTATCGTAGCAGGATGGAAGCAGTTCCTAATAAGGCCGCCTTTTGCAATTGACTAATAGCAATTTGTCAATGCCAATGGTGTTCAAGTGGTGCTCCAGTTGTTTTGGGATTGCGCCCAAGGAGCCTATGACTATTGGTACTACCCTTGCTTGCTTTTGCCACAGTCTTTCTATTTCTATTTGTAGGTCTTTGTATTTTGTTATCTTCTCCAGTTCTTTCTCTTCTATTCTGCTGTCTCCAGGCACTGCCACGTCCACTATCCAGACTTTTTTGTCTTTCTTATCGACAATTGTTAAGTCTGGGGTGTTATGTTGCAGGTGCTTGTCTGTTTGAATTCTGAAGTCCCAGAGCAGTTTAATTTTATCATTTTCTATGACTTTCTCTATTTTATGATCCCACCAGTTTTTGCTTACAGGCAAATGATATTTTTTGCAGATCTTCCAATGCACCATTGTTGCTACTTTGTCATGTCGCTGCTTGTAATCAGTCTGTGCAATCTTTTATTATTATTATTATTATTATTATTATTATTATTATTATTATTATTTAGGTAAAACAGTAATTCAGTCAAGGTTTCTATTAAGTCAGAGTTTTGGAACTGCATTCTCATAATGATAACTAGAAGAAAGTACCTATTGTATTTATCCTTTTCAGCAGAAGGGGAAAAAAATCTTCATGGGGTGGATGGTTTGCAGACTGTTCTCAAGTTTGTTTCCAGGACTTAACAGAATACCATGTAGCTACACTGGCAAATTAGGCTGTTATGAATTAATCAAGGACTTCACTAAACTTTAAAATCTTTCTCCCTCTGCCCTCATTGCTATAAACATTTTGAGCACAATTGGGTAATATTTATAATGACATTAACATTTATAGGAGAAAAGCTTTGCAAAATTTCAGGTGAAAAAGTCTGAATTTGAGAGTGATGTAGAGACCTGCCTCGCTAGAGAATTACTTTTCATCAAGTAATTCTGTCAGTAATACAGGTTATCTGGTCAAAAATAAAAAATATCCCAAAAAATCTTCCTTCCATTTTTGTCTCTTGTTTATTTTTCTCTGCCTCATCTGCCACTGACCTTCAAAGCATAATTTTGATGATCCAAGTTAGGAGCAAAGATTTGTTAGTGACCTAGAGTAAGAGTTAAGATTGAATTAGAATAATGGGCAAATTCTGTTTTGTAATTTGTCTCTGACCAAGATATGATACTCTTTTCTAATTTTTGTGCTTTTCTTGTTTTTACATGTATTACTGAATTACTCTTTTATTACATCACATTCTATATCTTCTGAAGTCAATAAGCATTACATAATGGACCTTTTCACTTTTATTTTCACAATCACCTGGATTGTGAAAAGCCACAGACTGGTAGTTTTTAGCTAGTCCATTTCACCAGGTTAGGAAAGATTTAAGAATAATAACACAATTTGTAAAGCTAATTTATCTTTTAGAGATTTTGTGAATATAATACACTTGGCTAGTATATGGTTCAATATAATGTGTAAACCCAGAAAATATGTTAATTTAGTAATCAGACTGAGTACATTGAGCAAACAGTCTTGGGTTTTAAGGTTATTAGGCATTTGGACCTAGTATTTTCCACTGCCTATAAATATTTACAATGCTGTACTGGAATTTTAAAAATCATAACTTCTCTAGAGGAAACAATTTTCAATTGCTTATCTTTTATAAACTTATTCTTTAGAATCACTCTAAAATGCCCTTTGTGCAACATAATCTCATTATGCCTAGATGTGTGCTTCATACTTTTGAATAATTACTTCATTCCTTGGTGTTTACCTTCACATTTTGTTAGACAGTTCTATTCCCAACCTAATTGTTGTTTAGTCAAGCTATACATATTTAATTCCTCCAATCTTTCTTTGTATGCCAGTCCATCCATCCTTTTAAACTTATCTTTCAAGCTTTGTACTCTTTTCAGTTTATTGATACAAAATGATCATGCCAAGACAAGTACTTTGCAGGGTTATTTTATTTTGCTTTAAACAGAAAGGTATAAATGTAGATACATTATTATAAGACCTATTGTTTAAATCTTTTGATTTAAATTTTGTTCCAATCCAATAAATACAATTTAACCATGGTTTTATATTTGCACAATAGGAATAGTGGCTATGTTCTAAAGAGAAACTTGCCTACATCTCAAAATTGTTTGCTGATATTGGGACCTAGGAGTTTACAATAAGGCTATATTTTATGAATGGCCATAAAGTTCATTTATGCCAGCAGTCACAAAATATGTAGCTATAGCAATGTTTTTCAAACTTGAAGTAAAAGAGATCTACTGCACTTACTACACAGAAATTACAAACAGACTTGGATAAAACTGTAAGAATTTTGAAAAATAGAGACAAAAACAATAGAAGAAAACAAGAGTTAGAATTTTCTCTATCAGATTTAAGAATGGCCAGCAAAAAGAAGAATATATATATATATATATATATATATATATATATATATATATATATATATATATAAGTCTTTGGTTTTCGGGTTTTCTCCCGCATAAAATTGGAAGTGTCTTGGCGACGTTTCGACAAAGTCCCATTCGTCATCTTCAGGCTGGTGCTTTCAGCTTCGTGTTCCTCGAAGCACGAAGCTGAAAGCACCAGCCTGAAGATGACGAATGGGACTTCGTCGAAACGTCGCCAAGACACTTCCAATTTTATGTGGGAGAAAACCCGAACAACCAAAGACCTACATATATATATATATATATATATATATATATATATATATATATATATATATACACACACACACACAAAATTGATTTATTTGATTATGGTTTAATAATGAATTGCTACCTCTGGTGATGCTTAGTGGTTATCTTGACCAGATAGGTTTTTTTAAAAAATGCTTATCTAGGTGTAATGCAGTGGTTCTCAACTTGTGGGTCGGGATCCCATTTGGGGTCGAACAACCATTTCACGGGGATCGCCAAACAACGCAGTCCGCCATTTTTTCCCCTTTTCCTTAGCTGTGCTATTCCCTTTTATTCTATTGGCTTTTGAAAGCCAATAGAATAGACTCTCTTGAATAGAGTCTAATTCTATTGGCTTTCAAAAGCCAATAGGAATTGTGCAGGCTGTCTCTGCCCTATTGAGCCCACCAAAAGTCCCATTCTGCAAACGATGCTGCACCAGTTGAGTAGTCCTCGACTTATGACTGGTTGAGTAGTCCTCGACTTACGACCGGTTGTGGGTCGCGGCATTAAAAAGGTTGAGAACCACTGGTGTAATGGATTTGTTTGCAATATTCACATTATTAATTTTGATTTGTAAATAAGGACTTACTATTTCTGATAACATTTAATAGTTTTTAATTTTTTGCAATGTTTCATTGTTAATTGGGATAAGATTTTTTTATTATTAAAGACAGGGATGAAGAAAATTTAGATTAAATGGAGAGGTATTTCTATTATATTACTAGGTATTTCTGTTACATTTTACTGGACCTTTTTGGTTGTCTATTAAGACAATCGTCTCCAACCTTTGCAGCTTGGTGGTCCAGCTCTGGGTGGAAAGAGGGAAACTGGGCCATGTGAGCAGTCAGCCTGTGTGCATGTGCACATATCCATTATGCAAGTGTTATTTGGTCGATTCCCCAGATACCTCCTCAGAGGTCAGCTCAGGGGAGGATGAACCCGTTCCTGGCCTGTCAGGAACTGAGTTGATTGATGACTCTGAACAGCTTAAGGAAGAGATTTGGAGGAGGCTTCAGCTAGGGAAAGCTTGCAATGGCAGATGGCCAGCAAAGAGGAGGAGATCCTACCTTCTGCATCTGATCCAAAAACAGATAAGGCAGAGAAAAGGCAGGAACAGTGGAGGTCAGCCAGACTACTTAAGAGCTTTTTCCATCTTGATGGGCTGCACCAGAAGCTGGCTATTTATCGCAGCAGACAGATGAAGGCATAGCTGGGAACAATGTGTTTGTTTTCTAGTTATGTGGTTTTGGTTGTCATGTTTCCTGCTTCATTCTGGATTGACACTGTGTTTGGAACTGATTTGTGCTTTGGAGAGTCTGAACTTTTCTTGCCTAACGAGCACTCTTGTGTGTGGGTTTAGGTTTGTCTGGTGGAGTTATTTTGTTTGAACAGCTTTCAATTGCTTTATGAATTATTAGGCCGTTGTTCTGTGGACTAATCTTGGCCTACTTGTGGTTGGGCTCAACTGGGACAATTCTGAGTTTTGGTGAAAGGAATTGCTGGGGAATATTAATAAACTCACTAAACATAGTTACATGTGTGTGAGTGAATGGGGCAGCACAGCAAGTGCACAGCTCAACTTGTGTCAATGGTGGGCCAGGATGCATGTGTGTGAGTGCTCACTGGCCCATTGCTTGTACAAGTTGAGATATGTGCATGTGCACTTGCACAGACCAATTACAAATAGGCCACAGCCTGGTAATGGACCATAGCCCCAGGTTTGGGGACTCCTATTTTAAGAAACAGTGACAAGGTATTAATATTGCATATACTTGCTGTGAATGAGAGTGAAGGTTTCTTTCTCTTACTAATTCCTTTTGGAACTAGTTCCTTACTAGCTCTTTTTTTCACACACTTTCTCCCCTATTTTGTTTTTAATGTATTTTTGCATTAGATTCTTGTATTAGTTTTATTTAATATAGTTCCTAATACAATTATTGAAAAAAAAGGTAGTAGCAAAACTCAACTTTGCATCTTTAATCCTTTTTTATCTGAGCCTGAGAAAGATTCCAATCTAAAGCACTAGAGAGTTGATGTTAATCCAAGCAGATTTAATTAAATAGGTTTTTATTGGACTGTCTCAGTGCAATACAGTTTACATTGCTGCTAATAGTTAGTGGAGGGTGGGAGGGAGAGATTTGTTTGATTTAACAGATGGCAATAAGAAAAACATTCATGGGATGATTTTTAAAATGGGAAGATATATATAAAAAATCATCTATATCATGTCATTACTGATGTAGGCTCTGACTGGTACTATGTAGCTGTGTTAAAATTATTTTATGAAAGACAGTATTTTAAATAATGATCTCCTTTTAAGATTGTGATGTCTTAAAATTTGTATTATATTTTTCCCTTTAATCTTTTCCCAGAATGCTTTCACTTATAGATCCCAGTTGCTCCAAAAGTCTAGTGAAATAGGAAGTAATTATGGTCTCTATGTCAGGGGTCCACAACCTCTAGTCTGCAGCCTGGTGCTGGTCCACAATCCATTCAGAACTGTGGAAGTGGTGGGTAACCACCCACGCACGCACGCAGCTACATTTGTGAATTCGGAGAATGCACATGCATGAAATCATCTCTCTCCCCATCTCCTTCCACTGCCAACATTTCTGCTGGTCCACCAAGGTGGGGAACCCTGCTCTATATGATTGTCACTGAACTATTGAACTATTTTAAGGCAGTTTTCACACTGTATCTTGTCAAGACAAAGCATTCAATTTCTTAAAACTTTTTTCTGAAAAGGTATTATCTCCTTATCCTTAATGTGTTTATCACTCTTCATTGGATAATTGCATGTAATTGGTGTCCATTATAAATTAATATAAAGAGCTGGTCATTCTTTCAGATTCAATTTTGAAATTTATTTGTAGAAATAATATTTATTGATACTGCAGCAAATATTTCTAATTTTCTGAAAGTTTTATTTTCAGATAAAAAATTGTTATTTCCAAAGTGCCTTAGAAATCTTTTTATTTATATTATTTTTATTTTCTGTGATATGGATGATAGACATATGTTTGTATTTTATATTTATCCAGGAAATCATTATCACTCTGTAGCCCTCCTGGCTGTCTGCACTTTCCAATATGAAAAAAGTTCTATGTTCTCTTGAGATTTCATTGAATTATGAGAAATTAGGAACACCGCAGCTAGTACCCAGGAGAAACCCTACCTGCTCTCTCTCTCTCTCTCTCTCTCTCTTTCTCTCTCTCTCTCACGCATACACCCAGACACATAGACACAGACACAAACACATTCTCACACACACATAAATAAAAAACATACAAAATGACAGTTCTAAAGCGATTTAGTTTTCATCATTTTGAAAGAAAATAACTCCCTAATAAAATGCAGGTATCTTTAATAGTATACATATTTACTTTATTATAGCATATGTTAAAATCATATTCTCCTTAGTTATAAGATATTTAATCATTTTTGTAGCTATCAGAGGACTTTTTAGTATCTTATTTTTCTTTTTAAAAAATCAGTCTTGTGGTCTATTCTATACATTTTATTAAAATTACATTAATGCAGTGCTTCTCAAATAGTGGGGTGCGGCCCCCGGGGGGGGCGCGAGGCTCCGTAAAGGGGGGCTCGTTTGACCTCGGCAAATACTGTCATATTGGATTTCTAGATCGGATCATCCGACTCACTCGCAAGCGGCAGCCCGACGCGGAGGACAACATGACCGCCAACGCACGTGACACATGCAAAGGACCCGATTGGATAGACATGATGCTCTATCCTGATTGGCCAAACCCACCCATGTGACTTTTAGACCCGGAAATCTGTCCTCTGTACAGAAAAGAAAATTTTACAGTCGCGCAGGGGGCGCGAAATGTTTTCTTCTTCTAGGGGGGCATGACAGAAAATAATTGAGAAGCACTGCATTAATTGGAGAGTATATATATAATTGAGATACATAATCTCATTTGTATTCCATTGTTTTGTTCTATATGAATATAATAGTTTGGGATAAGTATTATATTTGTTCACAGAGCCATTCTTACTGAAACTACACTATATCACACAACACTCATATTACTGATACATTTGCCAACGAGTTACCATAGAAAAGTTTCTGCATATTTCAGTTGTTATGTTCAGTCTTCAGAGTTTAGCATAGCCTTCTGATATTTCAAATTGAAAAGCAAAAATAGTTCATATTAATCCACATTTCTCTAGAATCCTTGTTTCTGTTCAGAAGTGTTGGATGCAGTGAAGACCTCTTAAGGAGGGATTATTCCTTCAAGGCAAGGAGTACCCCTTTCTCTGTCAAAGAAGATATTATATGGACTCAATGTATAATGTGTTTTGAATAATTAAATAATTATAAATGTCCAACTTGTTTTGTTTCTTCAAAAAAACCCCCATTAAATAGTATTGCTAAGGTACATATTAATTATTTGCAAAACTGATAAAATTTCACATGGTTAAAGATCTTTAAATATATTAAATATATTCCTTGTGATCTTAAAATGAAATTAATTAAATAAACAAAGCTTTATCCTTGATATATTGGCCCATAAAGAATATTTAAATATCAGAAGTGCCAAACAGATGAGTGAAGCACTCCTTATGTAATATAGGATTGTTTTGCTTTTCCTTCTTTTAGTTTAATATCTGTAAATTACTTAATGTCATATTTCAAAGTTCAGTATGGCTTAAATGTACTTTTGAATTATATTCCAGAAACTTAAAACTTATTACTATATGAATAATTATAAATTACTTGATCCTAGGAGCTAACAAAAAAGTAATGAGCCTTCAGTTTTGAAAATATAATGAAAGTATATATTTACAATGTTTGATTGTCTATATGTGTTTGCTTTCTGTTTATGAATTGGCCGAAAATCAGTGTAATAGAAAGACTAAACAATATTATTCCATTTCATCAAGGTTTAATCAATTGTTTAAAAATAAACTGAAAGATTTCTTGGTATAGCAGTATGTTTTTGTTGTTTCATTTTGTCTTACTTTTTTTCTGTCAGCTTGTTGTGTTTTTGCTAGTTTTTAAAAATGTGTTACTTTATCTTTTTTGTATATTAAAATAAAAATATACATAAAATTTTGTTGGATCAAGTAATACATTAGGATTTGTAGAACTTCAGAATGCATCCTGCAGACACATCATGATCTATGGAAAGAACCTATTTTTGTTAGATAAGCCTTCAGTTGCTATTTACTATAATTTAAATTTATTCTTTTCCTGGATAGTTAAATAAATATTTATTCATATCTTTGAACCCTTTCTAATAATGCAAATATGAGCCTACTATAATTTTTAAATGTATTTCATAATTATTAAAAATAAATATTCCTAAAATAGGAGAGGCCTTTACTTTCTCTATCTTCCTTTTCTTTATTTTGTCTTTTTCATATTTTGTACTAATCATTGGGGGGGCGGGAGAAAATAAATATTCTTGGCACAATAGCAGTATGTTGCATTGCATTGCATTTTCTGGGGAGTCAGTGAAATATGTACAATATGCTAATGTATATAAGTAAATCCAATAATGTTCCTGTCTTCCTATTTAATTAAAATACTTTGGGTCATTAAATATAATTATTGTATAATACATTTAATGATGTGGAACAATATGGTTAAATTATAGCTTATTGATCAAAGTATTAAGCTGGTTATATTTTCTAGGTCGTTTTTTTTATTTGTTCTGCGTTGAATAAGGAATAAAACTGTATGTCTTAGGCTGGCACAATCATAAGCATCCATAAAAGAATAAGTAAAATAAAATTATAATATTTTACTATAACTGGCATTTTTTTTTTTGCTCAAATGATATATTTTCTGAACCAAAAATAAAAAGGAGAAATGAAGCAGAAGAGAGTAAAAGGAAAGAAGGAATGACATGAAAATTAACAAATATTTATATATGTCATTGAATTTTAATGTTTTAATGTTTTCATTCAATCTTTATGCACGCTGAAATACTCATGCATAAACATATGTTTGTAGTTGTCATCATAACATGGTAATGTTGTAACTATTCTGATAGGTAAGTCAATTTTAGAACTGAAAGCACAATATATCAGCATGAGTTAATGAAGGCTGCCCATGAATTTCACCATGTTAGTTTATAACTATCCCGGTACACCTTTGATCTCTTTGGAAAAACTTTTAGATTCAAAGATGTAATGATGTTTACAAAAAAAAAAATACACCAAAAGAAGAGCAAAAATATGTAGAATTACAAAAATATAATGGACTAAAACTGTATATCTTCAAAATAATGGATAACACAGATTGTTATTATGTTACTATTTAAAAATGATTTAGGCCTAAAATCAATGGCTAAAAAAGAAAGATTATATAATAAAGGAAAATATTTGTAGTTTAAGTTGACATGAGGGATCCTTGCTGCTCTCTGAGCTTGGTTGTTTTCTTGCAGACTTTTCATTATCCAGTCCTAATCAGGAGTGCAGTTTGGTGTTAGTTTATATTCTTCTGGCTTGCCTGTTAGTGTGGGTGGGGGTGGTGTTAGAGGTCCTTTGGTTGGGTATTTGCTGTTGGCTTCATTGTCAGTTTCTTGTTTATTTGATTGTTGGTCTGAAGTTGACCTTGGAGTTAATCTATGTTGATCTTAGTGCTGATTATTGGTGGAGAGGTGCTGGAGTCTTTTTATTTTTTGGACTAGTGGATTGTCTCTCTTGCATAGTCTATAGATGTTGTTAATGTATATGTGTCTATTAATATATAATAGACACATATTCATTAACAACATCTATTTGTCAGAGTGCCAGGCTTCTAGAAATTCCCTTGCATTTTTGGACTTGGCTTGGTGTAGGATGGTCACATTTTTCCAATTGAAACTATGGTTAAATCTGTCTATATATTGTGAAATTGAAGAATTTTCATCATGCCTTTTGACTGCTAGTTGATGTTTGTGGATAAGTTCTGCCAGTCTTCTATCTGGTTGTTCTACATCAGTGCTTCTCAATTATTTTCTGTCATGCCCCCCTAGGAAGAAGAAAACATTTTGCGCCCCCCGCGCAACTGTAAATTTTTTTTTTTCTGTACAGAGGACCGATTTCCGGGTTTAAAAGTCACACGGGCGGGTTTGGCCAATCAGGATAGAGATCATGTCTATCCAATCGGGTCCTTTGCATGTGTCACGTGCGTTGGCGGTCATGTTGTCCTCCGTGTCGGGCTGCCGCTTGCGAGTGAGTCGGATGATCCGATCTAGAAATCCAATATGACAGAACACTCCCCCAGCCAATCAGAGCACAGCCACGCCCCTAACCAATCAGAACACACCTCCACCCAATCAGAACACAGCCAAGCTCCCACCCAATCAGTTCATACCCCCACTGGCAGTTAAAAGGAAGAAACAGCTAAGACCACACATTGCTGCTCGAAGCACGAAGGAGAAAACACCAGCCTGAAGATGACGAATGGGACTTCGTCGAAACGTCGCCAAGACACTTCCAATTTTACGCGGGAGAAAACCCGAACAACCAAAGACCTACATACAAACACCCGCGAAAACCTCAGAAAACAAATATATATATATATATATATATATATATATATTAAGAATATTAAAAACAAAACAGTGATTCCTGGGTAGACTCATATTAAACAATAAAATATATGAACACCAGGAAGTTATAAAACTATAAAAAGTTTTAATAAAACCAGAATAAAACCAAGCTTTCGCTGGCATCTGCCAGCATCATCAGGGTAGTCTCCAGATGATGGGAGAAGCTATTTATAAGTGTGGCATTCTTTGCGCCCGGCTTCTTGACCTCGTCATGGGTCCCAGCCAATCCACCTGCGTTTTGATCGTAGTTTCTGTGTTGCAAGCTGTAATTTCCTCACTTTCCTTACTTATGCTGGAACCGCAGCTCTTCCTCCCTTCTTTGCATAACTGTAAGTCGGGGGGACTCCTTAATTCCATGTAATTAGATGTGCACTGTCTGTGTTTATGTTGTTTATTCACCTCATCCTCCTTCTTGGTACTCCCTATTTCTCTTCTCTTCTCCTCCCCGTTTCTCTGTTTACGACCCTCTTTCAAAACTATATCCTCATTGTTTGTCTCTGTAGCCCAAGATTCCATTTACATCATCCTGATTCCCGATCCTTCGTATCACTTTATTAACTCCCCTTTCTATTTTCTCTTCAATGGGGGTGATTTTAATACCCTCTCCAGAATTCGTGGCACCCACAAATTGATTACTGACCCCTTTTTCTGAGGGAGCTGTCCCTTCACTGTTGTTTGTGTATTCGCTCATTACTTGGGGGTATGCAATCTTCCTTAAAAGGAGAGGGGTGGAATCCTTACGGTCGTGACTTGCATCTCCTTGTGCATTCCTACGGGGAGTCATACCTCTCAAATGTCTGTAGGAGCATGTGGAAGCTCTAAGATTATAGCGAACAGGCTTCTCATCTCCCCGTTGTTCTCCTGCGTTCCTAAGGCAATAACAATTCAAACGGGAAATGTCATTAATAAAGTTAATTGCAGGATCGCCGGTGGAATTACACGTGGCATTCCAATCCTTCGAATCATGATTGTTTAATAACCCAAAGTCTATACCAGATCGCTTTTTTGTCAAACTCCTCGCTGTTACCGGGGAGACCCTCAATTGGCACTTGGCTCTTGGTTGTCAATCCACTCCTGTATCCATGGGGGAGGGGCATATGTTTCAGCAGGTGGGGAGTTACTCTGCTGCTGGTTATTCCCTGTCTGGGTGCTTCCAAGGCTCGTCTCTTCCATCAACCCTCTTTGCCGAAGGCACGTAATGTTACATCGTTTTTCTCCAGAGGGACGGTTGCGCATTGCCCATGCTCTTAATATTACATGTGCTGGGCATAGGTCCACATGTCTGTTGATGGATTCTTCATTAGAGAGCCACGCCTCTTTAAGGAACCGGCCCCCCTTTGTGCTGTCACTGGCCATCATCTGCACGTTGCTAAAATCGAACCTATGCCCAGATTCTAGCATATGCACCCCGATTTGGGAATACTGGTCACCTCTCCTTACCACCAACTTATGCTCGTGAATTCTAGGTTTGACACATTTGGAAGTCTCCCCCACGTAATTAGCAGAGCAACCTTCACAGTTGATCCTGTAAACGACATTGGACTTCTCTATGGTGGGGAGTGGATCTTTCAATCTCATCACCTTAGATCGCAGTGTCTGGTTGGGGTTATGTGCCACCCTCACATCATAGGATGCCAATATCCTAGCCGTGGCTTCTGAGATGGTGTTAATATAAGGAAGAGTGATACGAAGTCTCTGTGATGTATGTTCTTCTGTTTGAGACCTGATGGGGAGGGAGGGTCTGGATGATAGTCCATGGCACCTGATGAACTTCATAGGGTAACCATTGTGCCTGCACACCTTAAAAAGGTGCTTCTTTTCTTCTGTCCTAGCCTTGGCAGTGCTGCAGTGGGAGCCTACTCTCTTGAAGAGTGTTCTAATACAGCTGGCCTTGTGGGCCACTGGATGGTTGCTATCATAGTGTAGAATTCCATCTGTGTGCGTGGACTTGCGGTAGACCCTGGACCAGGACATCAAGAAATGCCAACTCACCCTGGTGCTCTTTCTCTTCCATAAACTGCAAATCCACGCACACCGAATTAAGTATGCCCACAAAGCCAGGTCTATAAAGTTCCAGAAATTCACACTTCCTTATGATCATAGAGAGTCAAAACCTCAGTTCACTGATGTATTGTAAAAATGTGGATACACTATTTTGGCAATTCAGTACTGAATACAGATATGTGAGATGGTCTTGTAGGGATCCAGCCAGGTATTAAATGGGGAGGAAGATAGCTGCAGTTTCTATATGGTTGCTTGTAAGAACAAGTGGATTGCCAAGCACCCAAATTTTGTTCATATGAATGTGGGGGTGCAGCAAAAGCCACAACTTTATTGCAGGTCATAAGTCCCTTTATCTAACACAGTCATAATTTCAGATAATTGCTTAATGGTCCTAATAGTCAAATCAAAATCATGAGAAGATGAGAAGTGATTTTGATAAAATGAATCAAAAAATTAACATGGACTCTCAATTTGAAAATGTTTAACAGATGATTACAGATAATCAACAAAGAATCCAAAAAGTAGAAGATAAATCAACCGAGGTTGATCAAAAATTAGAAGTCTTAAAAGATGAAAATCAGAAATTGATGCAAATAAATGGAGAATTAGAAGACGATAGCTGGGATGGAGATAGAAAGACTCTCATACTTTTTAAGATTTCAAAATATAATGAAAGATAAGGGAGAGGATCTCCTAAACTTCATAATAGAATTATTGGCAGACGCATTAGGAATTGGGAAACAGCAAATGGAAGTAGAATTAGATCAGATCTATCGAGTCAACTCAAACTATACTAGAAAAAATGAAGTCCCAGGGAAGTACATGTTAGATTTCTCAAAAGATCTATAAGAGACGAGATTCTGAGAAGAGTAAGAAATACAAAGAGTAAGAAATACAAAGAAAAAGAAATTGTAGTCCTCAAACAAATTCCTAGGAGAATAAGAGAATCCCAAAGAGAATACCAGTTTTTAACTAGGAAATTAATTGAAAAAGGAGTAAATTTCAGATGGCTGATTCCAGAAGGGATTTTAATCTATTGGGATATGAAAAGATATAGATTGGATATGCCATTTAAAGCAATGGAATTCTTCGACAACCATAGAGCATTTCTGGAAGGAGGTGACTCTGAATATGGTACAAAGAGAGAAACAAAGAAACAGGAAGAAATGGCAATAGAAGGTGCAGTTAAACCAAGAGAGGAGGAAGAAATTAAAAACACATATACAGAAGAAGGAGCAAGACCAAGAGATCAGAGACAGATAAGATTGACTAGAAGATTAAGACCTAGATATAATTGAAAGAGATGGAGAAGGAGAGTGGGATTTTGTCAATGAATATAAATGGACTAAATTCTCCCTCAAAAAGGAGAAAAATCTTTACATGAATACAAAATTAAAAATGGATATAATTTGTCTCCAAGAAACACATATTAAGAGACAACATTATAAGTTGTTAGAACAACCAACATTGGTAAACTTCACTTTGCATTAGTACTACAAAAGAAAAGGGGAATAGGTCTATACATTAAAGAAACAATGAACCCTAAACAAATTTATGTGGATGAAGAAGGGAGAATGGTGGAAATAATGATTGATTAAAAACAGATAGTGATAGCAATATATGCACCAAATGATAAACAAGAACAATTTACTAAAAAATACATTAAAAATATTAGATTTAAACTATCAAAATCTTTGTATAATGGGAGGCTTTAATGCAATAACAGATGGAATTTGAACTATAAAAGCACTAAACAAGGGAGGAAATGAGGAAATAAAGCATTTTTAAAAACCCTAACTCAATAAAGATGCTTAGAGAGGAAAAAATTAAGATGGTTCTTAAATAAATCTGTACTGAAAGAAAAAGAATTTATATAATTAGTGACAAAGAAAATGGATTTTTCTTCAAAATAAACAAGAAAGAAGAAACATCACTTCAAAATGTGTGGGATACAGCTAAAGAATATTTCAGAGGGTTGGCTATAACCTATATTGCTAAAAAGAATAAAGAAAAAAACAACAAGAGTTAAAGTTGAAGGAAGAATTCAGAAAGTTAGAATCAGAATTACAAATAGACCCACAAAAGAAAGTACTTAAGAAACAAATGGAGATAACAAAACATAAATTAAATTTAGCTGAAATGGAAATAATGGCTCAACAGATTAAAAGAACTAAACAGAACTTCTTTGAAAATGCCAACAAACCGGGGAGATGGTTAGCATATAGATTGAAAAAAGAAAAACTGATAAACAAGTTACAAGATACAAACTGATAAACAAACTGGTAAACAAGTTGCAAGATACAAGAGGTGAATTACAGTTTCAAAATGACACAATTAAAAAAATATCAAAGATTATTATGAGATACTTTACAAAGCAGAGGAAATTCCAAAAGAAAAAATACAGCAGTATTTTAAAAAAGCAAATTTACCAAAAATATCAGAAAATTCGAAATATACTAAATGGAAAAATATCAGTGATGGAGATTATAGAGACTATAAAAAGGTTTTCTGCAGTCACGACATAAGCCTAAGACTAAAAATCAGGCTTGTCAGATGCTATATTTTTTCTATCCTGCCCTATGGAGTAGAGAGTTGGTCTCTGACAGAAGGCCACCCGAAGAGACTAGAAGCATTTGAAATGTGGATTTACAGGCGGCTGTTACATATAAGCTGGGTTGACAAGATCAGAAATGAGGAGGTGATAAGCCACCTGGGAAAGCCAAGGGAAATCATCAAAACAATTAAAAAACAAAAGTTAGAATATTTCAGACATGTGATGCAACACCTAGAAAAATACAGCATACTCCATTTAATCCTCCAGGGAAAGATTGAAGGCAAATGAGGCCCAGGAAGAACAAGAACATCTTGGCTTCAAAATCTAAGGGATTGGTTTGGACAAAACTCAGCAGCACTTTTTTGTGCGGCTGCTGATAAAAACAGGATCTCCAACATGATCGCCAACATCTGAAAATAGATATGGCACAAGAAGAAGAAGAAGATAAAAAGGCAAAAAATTGATAAGACTCCAGGTCCAGATGGATTACCTGCAGAGCTTTATAAATCATTACAAGATGTATTAAGTCCTACTTTGAAAGAACTGTGTAATGAAATACTCCTGGAGGCTAAAATACCAAATACATGGACTGAAGCCAATATTACTTTGCCAAAGAAGACTCTGATCCTATGCAAATAAAAAGAACTATAGACCAATATTGCTATTAAATGTAGACTATAAAATTTTCTCCTCAATAATAGCAGAAAGACTAAAAAAAAATAGATCAAATGTATACATATAGACCAAAATAGTTTTTTATCTAAAAGACAGATTAAAAAATAATTTAAGAATGATTCTTCATGTGTTAGAGTACTATGAAATTCATCCAGGGAAACAGATGGCTTTAATATTCCTTGATACACATAAAGCATTTGACAATGTAAACTGGTAATTCATGTTTCAGCAACTTGTGGAAATGGATTTTGGAGAAAACTTTATAAATGTAATTAAAACAATTTATCGTAAACAAACAGCCAAAATAATTGTAAGTGGAGATTTCACAGAAAACTTTAACATTAAAAAAGGCACAAGAGAGGGATGCCCACTATCTCCATTACTATTTATACTAACACTGGAAGTATTAAATAGAAATATCAGACAAGATATAGACATTAAAGGACTGGTGATAAAAGATGAAAAATATAAACTACAAGCATTTGCAGATGACTTGGTTTTTATATTGGAAGATCCATTGGAAACAAGCACTAAATTTATGGAGAAAATAGAAAAAATTGGAGAAGTGGCAGGGTTGAAAATAAACAGAAAAGACTAAAGTGCCAACAAAGAATCTAACAGAAAAACAAAAAAAAATCATCTAACAAAAAACACAAATCTTCAAATAGTTAAAAATCTCTTATTGGCTAACCCAGGACTGGGAAAGCCCCAGAAACTGATTTCATTTCTACTGAACTATAGAATAATATGGAGTGGTAGATACCAGTCCTGTGACATTATTCACTTATATTGACTCCACTGGTCATACCCCAGAGGAATTGGGCTTGGCAATTGTTACTCCCAATTTTAAAAAGGGAAAGAGAGATAATCTTGCTAATTACAGACCAATAAGTCTGCTAAACATAATTGGCAAACTCTATGCCAAACACCTCCAAGATAAATTAAAGGAGTGAGAACTTGGATCTTGAGAACTTGCTTGCTGAAGAGCAAGCCAGGTTTAGAGAGGGGAGAGGCACCATAGATCAGTGCTTAGTTCTCAATCATTTGATTGAAATATATGCATCAAATAGATCTGTATCATTATACACCATCTTTATAAACCTCAAGGCAGCTTTTGATACAGTTATCAGGACTAAGCTATGGGAGAAGCTGAAAGCTTGATCATAGGCTTCTCCATTTGTTAAATGCCTTACATACTAAAACATCCCGCAAGGTTAGGTGTAACATGCAAGGGTCCCTCTAGAGGCTGATCAAAATTCAAAAGGGGATTAAATAGGGGTGCATTTTTGCCCCCTTGCTTTTCAACTTCTATGTTAATGATGTATGCCGAAATATGCCAAAATATGCCACTTCATTAATTTGTCTTCTTAAGTTGAAACAAAATCTATTGAATAAAGTTTTGGAATTAAGGAATTTTTCAAGTAGACTTCCTTCAGCCAGAATCTAAGATGACAAAGTCTTAAATGGGCCCCAAAAGAAATGCAATCTAATTTTAATCCTGTAAAAGGTGTGTTCTGTTAAATAGGCCATTGAAGACAATAATGAAGACAGTCATAGTTGCTGTTTAGATTGGTTACCTGTTTCTGTTTCCCTGAAGACAAATTCAAGTCTGTAGTTATGATAGTCTTCTTTTGTTGGAAAGCAGATTTATAGGATTCTTCTGCCAACCCTTTAATTTCTAAAGAATATGATCTTGTTCATTCCAGGATAAATGAGTTTCTAACTGCTGTTTCTGCTGCAAAGGTAGGAAATCCTGTAGGACTTAATTCATCCAAGCAGAAGCACAGTTCTGCCTACCTAAGACTCTTTGGGACAGCAGCCAACTCTTTATTGGTATCTTTATCACCTAAGTTCCAATTGGCAGAAGACCCAGATTCAGAAGTCAGCAAGACAGGATTAATTGTTAAATCTTCAAAAACTCAGTTAAGAGAGTTCTGAAAAGTAACCAGGTAGTTCCTCATCTTAATCAGCATTGTTGGAATTATGCATGTAGTAAGTATAAGCAAGATCCTACTAGGATTCCTATAAACATAATCTGAGTTGATTGTATGATATATTGTGAAGTTTTTGAAGCTGTGTCAACATGAGGGTCCATATAAATTATTTGGTCTGCTAGATAACTTTTTACAAGAATATAAAATATATACTTTTTACTAAGAATGTTCATTTTTAGTAAAAAGAAATAAAAAATAAAAAATGTAATTAAGAAAAAGAAAAGAAATATATTGTGACATTCGTCACAAATATAAAAAAAATTGTGACTTTTCACAACTTCTAATATTTCTTCAGCCCATATCTCATCTATTATCAATTTTATGATTAAAATTTTCTGTAAGACACACAGCTGGTGTTTTTAAACTTATTTATTTAAAATTATTTTCCAAAAATAATTAGAAAGGGAGGTTTGCAAAGTCTCCACTATGGTTGCAAACAAGATGGTTAATCCTGTCATTTCCAGGTGTTCAACCTTATGGAAAACTACCATCCTGTGATCACCTCATAAGAACCTTCAAGAGCACATCTGCTACCATTCCTAGAGAGTTTCAAAGGAATCCATCCACTTCTTAGTTCTTTGGCATAATAATGTGTGAGAATGACTTTAAAGAATGAGTGCAAGAGATGCTGCCTAAGGAATGATCAGAAAAGAGAGGGAGAAATCTGTAGTTGCTTAATAGTCAGTGAAAGAAACTTTAGAAGAACCTGCTCTAATTGATTCAGCTGTAATAAAAGATGGCAAGATATATTTTACTTTTAGACTGGCAAGATTATGTTAATGTCATCTTACAAGAAAGTAGAATTAGCTTATCTATCTGTCACCCGGAGAGCTGACACTGGTCTTTGCCAAAGTTATTGGATACACTTTCACAGAGCTGTCTTCAGATCACCACATGTCCTCCCAAAGTCCAAAATAACTTTGGTCTGGTAGAGAACTTTTTGAGAAATACATAGTAGGCTGTCCAGTTTTTCATTAATGAGAAGTCCTTGTTGCTCTATGGTTGGTTGTTTCCTTGCAGACATTTCATTACCAAAACTATGTAACTTCAGTGCTACTTGTTCATTAATATTGTTTAAGTTTGAATATATCACAAGAACAGTGTATGCATCAATTAACCATTAATTTGAATACATGTGCTAGAATAGAACCTTAGGGCATTCTCTTAAATACTTATAAGCTGAAATAAAGCCATTCATGAGCACACTTTTGGGTGTGGCCATTCAGCCAATTAAGAATCTATCTTAATAGTTACATTATCTAGCCCATTTAACATTTACAGGAAACATAATCACAGACTTTGTAAAGGCTTTTTTGAGTTACAATCTTTCTCACATCTTTGGCCTTCTTTTGATCTATTAAGCTAGTAACTCTATCAAAGGAGGAAATAACTGGCAGAAAATATTTGGAACAAAATTGTTTCTATTAATTGCAGCATGCCTGTCAAATTCTTGCAAGCATGCTGTTTAATATTCTTGGGACTTGCCCAATATAGATGTCAAACTGAGAGATCTGTAGTTTCCCAGATCATCCTTATTCTCTTTTGAGGGGGGGGTATATTTATTGCTTCTACTCTACAAACTCTTGCTAGTTTGCCAAGAGTTCTCAAAGATCACTAAATGGCAATCACCTCCTGGAATCCTGAATTTGTTTTATTTAGCTAAATGTAGCAAGAACAATTATAGAACAATTATTTGTTACTAATGTTATAAGCACCATGATTTTATAGTTATAATTGTACTTATTTTTGATATATTGATATTTTATAATTGGTAGTGTTTTGTTATATATTGTGTATTCTTGCTTTAATTCTGCTTATAAACTGGCTTCTGAAATGATGTAAAAACATTTGCAATAAATGCAGGTTTTAATGTTTTTATTTATTTTCAGTAACCATAATGGTTAGGATAAATATTTAATGGAATGGAATGAAAAGAATTATATTAACATGTAATAATATTTTAGACTGCAACTGCAATCTTACGTGGGATATAAATCCTGAGAATATGTCCACGGAATTTATTTGCAGAACTACATGAGATTGTAGCTGAGTGTCATTGTCCTGTAGATCATTTTTCATACACAATGTTTTTTACTCTGTAAAAGGAATATTGTACAGTACTATAAAGAGCCAAAATTAAATCCCATGGTTTCATAAAACATTAACTTCTGAGATACATAAAATACAATAGTTCAGGACATTTGTCTTTCAAAATAGGAAAAAATGGGAAACGATCTGGGGAAAAGCAAAGGGCAACCCTAAATGATTGAGGATATACTGCATAATATATTCCATATCAAGGATTGGTGGTATATAAAAAGGATAGCTCTGCTGAAATATGATAGCAGATGAAACAGTATTGCATAATATGGAAAACTTTACCTGCACACTTTTCCCATTCTAATAATTACTGTCCTAAATGAATTCATCTCATGCAATTAAACTGACAGTCTAGTCTGAAACAGGCAAAATTTTCTGGGTTTCATTGTGACAATGAATATTGGTGGTGGGCATTGGTTAGGATGACTTTAAAGTTATTTGACAAATTTGTAAGCAATCTACTTTGGAATGATTCACTCTAAGAGAGCAATAATAACACCTTACAAACAGTCATACAGGGTTAAAGTATAACAAAGTCGTTTTTTTGTGTAGAAATCATATATTATTGATTGTAGGTTTAACTTAGAAGCACTTGATGTATCTTGGAAAAAATGTGTAGATGAAAGACTATCTTTCAATTTAGTCCTCCCATTAACAGAGGAAAGATAAACACAATTTTACCTCATTATGTAAGTGAGGTGATGTCCCTTCTCATCTAAGAAACATATTCTTGAAAATTTTACCTAAATGAATCTGAGATAGTACATAAACATCTAACTTGGACATTAAGATTGTGTACATGCAGATTAGTATTTATCTTCTCTACCATGGACAAAAGATAATAGACTACATTCTATGTTCCGTTTTGATCATGAAACATCAGTAGAATTTTCATCATTACAAGGGATTTAATATGCTAGAAAGATTTTGCAAAGACATTTTATGGATAAAATGTGAAACAAGCCTTGAAGTGTGTTTCAACGTAATTTAAAATATTGATGTTATCAAAACAAAATCCATTCACATACATGCATATGTGTACATACATATATGTATTCTATCTATCTATCTATCTATCTATCTATCTATCTATCTATCTATCTATCTATCTATCTATCTATCTATCTACCTACTCACATACCTACCTATCCAATCTGTCACAGAGAAATAGAACTAGAAGAAAAAAATATTAAGCAATTACTTAAATAGAAATCCTTTAGCTGATCTTTCTGTGGTGCTGAAATTTAAAGTGTTCAAGATGAAAATATCATGCAATTATTTTTAATTGAGGTAAACAGTTGTTTTTTTAAAAAAAGATGCTTAAATTCTAAGATTTTGTTTGTTTATGCACAATTGTATTTGGTAATTATTTGTTGGGAGAACAGGGTAACATAGAACAGAATCATAATACAGCAAATCCTATCATTTGGATAATTTTATAATAAACTGTGATTCAAATACACATTTTCCTTTTTCGCATTAGACAACAGAAGAAATTGTTTGCTATTTGCAGATCAGACAGATCTAACACTGAAATAATAAGTTTGTTTTCCTCATTCTTTTCTGATTTACTGCTCTTATTTATTAAGATATCCTAGATATACTGCCTGATCCTAATGCAGCAGGAAGAAAAAAATCATGCATAATATACTTCATGAAGAGCAATGAATACAAACAAAAAAAATAGGAAATAAAATAGTATAGTGTGATATGTTAATGGTGCTTAGAGTTATATTCACATGTTTTTTAAGAGAGCATTCTTTTTCTTTTCTTTTTTTGAGGAATTCAAACAATGCTTTGGATAAAGCTATGGAGTGATAACTAAAAATTAGTTTCAAACTGAAAAGGGTAATGATAATGGCACCTTGACTATGTGAAGGTCTTGGTGAATTACCGTAAAAATTAAGTTTTTACTTAGCATTCCTTAACAGGAAAAGGGCAGTGACCACACATTACCATGTCTGAAACAAGTGACAAATTGTAAAATGAACATTAGAGCAGAAATTAAAATCATGTAAAGAAACTTGCAGTGAATCTCAATATAATTCATGAATAAGAAAATTATATAAGAAAATAAAGTGAAACAAAATTCTAAATAGTATACATTGCAACCAAAACAAAAATATACCAAGTATGACTTCTTAATGAAGATAGTAGCATCAGCACAACAGAAAGGGCAGCAATAGAAGCCCAAAATCTCAAACCGCTCTGCAACTCAGACTAACCTGAGCACAACCAAACAGAACACTCCCCCAGCCAATCAGAGCACAGCCAAGCCCCTAACCATTCAAAACACACCTCCACCCAATCAGAACACAGCCAAGCTCCCACCCAATCAGTTTATACCCCCACTGGCAGTTAAAAGGAAGAAACAGCTAAGACCACACATTGCTGCTCAAAGCACGAAGCTGAAAATACCAGCCTGAAGATGACGAATGGGACTTCGTCGAAACGTCGCCAAGACACTTCCAATTTTACGCGGGAGAAAACCCAAACAACCAAAGACATATATATATATATATATATATATATATATATATATATATATATATATATATATATATATTCAGCTATGCAAGTAAAAATATGACTCTTGGGTATGTTCATATTAAAATCAATAAATAGTTGAACACCAAGAGAATAAAATTATACAAAAGTTAAAAATGTTAAAACTTTTATTTACTAAACCTACCTTTCGTCAAGAGCTCTTGACATCATCAGGGTGTAAACGGCAGTCGTTGGGAGGGCTTATATGCAGCCTCCAATCATTTGCGCTCAGCTCTTGGATCGTGTCATAGGTCCCAGCTGTGTGCATTGTAATCCAAGTGTGTGTCCTGCATTAGGGTGTAGTTGTTTCTCACCCTTTCTACGTGTGCTGTTACGTGTGTCTTTCTCGCTAGTTCTAAAATTAGCTGGGGTATTTCCCCTTTCCTTGCAGTTAGTGCATGTTTCACTAGTTTCCCATTTGTGATTCTGTCTGTCATGGGCAGTAGTTGCTGTTTTCTGCTTCCTTCTAGTTCCTCCAACCATCCCCTCCGAGCCACGTTCCAATCCTCCTTTTCTCTCAGATCGTAGCCCCCGTGTGCCATCCTGTCCTGCACTGCTCTCGCTCCTATTCCTTTCCATCACTCCCTTAGATCTATCATCACTCTCCTCCCTATATTCTTGGGAGGAGTCGTTCTGGAGTGTGTGCCTGTCAGTAAGGCATTGCCTAGCTCGTAACCGGTCAATCCATTGCTCACTCCATTTGGGGCTTCTGTCCTCATCCCTCATCGGAGAATCTCCCAGGCACGCTCCGTTCGTAGTCTTCTGTCCTCCCAAGGGATCAATCACCACGGAGCTATTCCCCTCCCTCTCACAAACCCAGCCAGCTAGCATAATGAGGGTGTGTGTTTCACTCCCCAGGGGATAAATCATTCCCCTCCGGCATGTGTGATTGTAGTCCGAGCGCTCTATCGTATGCTGTATTTCCTATTCCTCCCCCACAGTTGTTATCTCCGTTCGTATTTCTCCTATTGAACTGATTGGGAGGGCCTCGCTCTCTCTTTCCTGCTGCAATTCAGTTGTCAAAGCACCTCCACTCGCTCCGTTCATCGAGAAGTTGTTCCATAATTGACAGTCAGGTTTCTGGTGGCTGTTTGTCATTTGTGGGGGATTTTTCAAAGTTCTACCGTCTTGGTCCGAAGCCAAGGGAATGTCCATTTGGTCGTGTTGTGTGTGGGGGGATGTCCTATTCTTCTCCCACACATGTGGTCGATGCCTAGGTCTTCTCCAGCACTTCAAGCGACGGTTCATGTGCCATGTTTGTAAGGTCCATTGTGCCGGGCACATGTCTATATGGCGATTAATGGAATTTTCCCCCGAAAACCAGGCCTTCTTTAATAGGCGGCCCCCCTTTGTGGCATCACAGGCCAAGATTTGTCTGTGGTCAAAATCAAAGTTGTGGCCACTTTTGGCCATATGTGACCAGATCTGCGAGTATTGCTCGCCCCTCTTGATTGCCAATTTATGTTCATGTAGGCGGGTCTTCAGCCTATTTGATGTTTCCCCTACATAGTAGGGGAATGATTTACCCCTCGGGGAGTGAAACAGACACCCTCGTTATGCTAGCTGGGCGGGTTTGTGAGAGGGAGGGGAATAGCTCCGTGGTAATTGATCCCTTGGGAGGACAGAAGACTACGAACGGAGCGTGCCTGGGAGATTCTCCGATGAGGGATGAGGACAGAAGCCCCAAACGGAGTGAGCAATGGATTGACCGGTTACGAGCTAGGCAATGCCTTACTGATAGACACACACTCCAGAACAACTCCTTCCAAGAATATAGGGAGGAGAGTGATGATAGATCTAAGGGAGTGATGGAAAGGAATAGGAGGGAGAGAGGTGCAGGACGGGATGGCACACGGGGGCTACGATCTGAGAGAAAAGGAGGATTGGAACGTGGCTCGGAGGGGATGGTTAGAGGAACTAGAAGGAAGCAGAAAACAGCAACTACTGCCCATGACAGACAGAATCACAAATGGGAAACTAGTGAAACATGCACTAACTGCAAGGAAAGGGGAAACACCCCAGCTAATTTTAGAACTAGCGAGAAAGACACACGTAACAGCACACGTAGAAAGGGTGAGAAACAACTACACCCTAATGCAGGACACACACTTGGATTACAACGCACACAGCTGGGACCTATGACACGATCCAAGAGCCGAGCGCAAATGATTGGAGGCTGCATATAAGCCCTCCCAACGACTGCCGTTTACACCCTGATGATGTCAAGAGCTCTTGACGAAAGCTAGGTTTAGTAAATAAAAGTTTTAACATTTTTAACTTTTGTATAATTTTATTCTCTTGGTGTTCAACTATTTATTGATTTTATATATATATATATATATATATATATATATATATATATATATATATATACCTCTCATTATGAACAAAGAAGAACTTCCTCTATTAAGAAACCCATAACTATACAGATATACAAGCAATATTATATATCATCATAATCAGACACTCCTAATACTAAACTTTAATGATATGCAACTGTACATCTCTATCTTAAGCAGTGGAGATTCTGTTTCAGTGTCTGGAGGATGAGGAAAAATAGTCTTCAGCTCAACCCTAACAGGATTGAATTGTTTTAGTTTTAATGTCCTTTGAATACATTATTTTCTAACTTTAGTTCTGCATGAGATTAAATTACCTAAATAGAATTGATGCTTAGTTTTGGGGTTCTCCTACAAAAGATCCTGTGGATCCTGATTGAGGAACAGATGGTAGCTATGGCCAGTAGCACTTCTGCAAAATTTCTGCTTTTGTGCCAACTGGATCAGGAAGCATTGGTCAGCTCCTAACTGGATTGTAGCAATGAACTATTCATGGAGATGCCTTTGGAAAATATCTAGAAGCTTAGTTGGTCCAGAAAATGGTGATGTGGCAATTATGTGTAGCAATCAGTACTTTCTTATTGCACAATTTCTCTGCACTGATTCCCAAGATGCTCTGGGTATAATTCAAGATGCAGATTGTCACATATAAAGCCCTTCATGGATTAAGGCTGATATTTTTTAGACCACCTGTCTCCAATGATTTCTTTTTCCCCCCATATATTTTATTGATTTTTTAAAACATAAATCACTTAATAGTTGGTAAACAGTATGTTTCCTGGGTTTACATTTGGAAAGAAAAATCATTAACAATTGGTTTCTATAATCCATAATCCATAGTACATTTTGTTGATTTCCCCTTTTCCCAAAATGTCTTCTTTGAAAACCTTAAAATAATACAGTTCTTATTATTTTGATAAATAACAGTTACATATATGATTTTTCCCAATATTCCTAGAAATAATGATCACATCAATATAATATTTCTTTTCTATCTAATCATTCTGACTGCCTCATATTATATCCTGTTACAGTCCTTATTTAGATTTGTTTCTCCCGTAAAGTTCAAAGTATTCTTGCTGGTTAAGATTTTCTCAACAGTTAATTACATTTAAAGATTTAAATCCTTTAAATCTTTACATTTCTTAAAGAATAGGTAAAAACAGTAAAGAAAAGGAAAAAAGAGCAAGAGTAAAGAAACATAAAAGTAAAATACTACTTAAAATATATATTCCTCCTAAGCTAATATATATTCATTCCCCAAATTTCTGATTCTTTTTGACCATGATTAAAAATATATTTAATCTTTAAATATTCCATTTAATGTGTCTAGTCATCTAATCTTTAATTCTTATTCAAAACATTTTTTTCTTTTTTATACATTATAATTTCTCTAAATTTAGTCACATTTAATTATCTAAAACATTTCCTTCATCTAGGCCATTTCAGCAGTATTATATTACTTATATCAAGAAATAAAATAAAAAGGGGGGGAAAGCATACAGTATTATTTAAGGAATTCATCTCTCTTAGAATGACATATGTATTCAGAACCTTTTCTATTTCTTATCCATATTCAAAGAAATGTTTCTTTTTTAAATATTCTCTCTGGTAGATCCCATCATCTATTTCCTTAATTTTCACTTTGATCTTTTTCTTTTGACCATTATCTTTCTTGATCAATGTGTTTTGCTGAATCAAAAAGTTTTTCCATATGTTCATGACTGTTGCTGCAGGTATAAGAAGTAAATTGAATAAAATGCCTTTATGTGAGGCTTTTGCCTTTCATGTTTCTTGAAAATCTTTTTCTCTTTCTCCTTCTTTGCTTCTCTTATCTCTTCCTGTCTCTCTGATGTTTTCAACATCTCTACATTCCATTTTCTCCAATCTGTTTTTTCCCCCTCAGGTTTATTTTGTAGTCTTAAGGATGAGTTGTTTTTTTCATTTCTTGTAAATTTTTTCCCCACTAGGATTAATTCATCTTCTCCAGCATGTAAGAATGGAGAATCCATGAATGGGTTAAGTGTGTCCATGAATGGGTTAAGTGTGTCCTCCAGCCCTAATTAGACCAAATCAGTCAAGTTGCCATGCCCCTGCTTGGCTGGGTCCTGCCCCAGTTTTGATTTGGTCTCAGCCCAGACGGACGTGGTAACTTGGCTCCCAGATCAAACTTTAGAAAGCAGGTTGTACACACTTTTTTCTTAACTTCGTGGATTCTTCCATTTCCTCCCATCTGGCCAGCGCTGGGATCAGCGTTGTCCCAGATCAGTAAAATCCATGCAAGAACATTTCATTGCTTTCAGCAGCCCCTAGAACCATCTCCACTGATCATCGGCCGGCTTGAGCACTACGCGGCGATTGGCTCATTAGCATTTTAGGTGAATTTCTTGCTTACTGAGAGATGACAGAGGCTTCTTACTTAACTGACAGCCTCTGCTTAGAGGATCACTTTGCAATCACTGTGGCTGCCATTTTAGAACACCACACGGCCAACGGCCTCATCTACTGTTTGCAAGCTTCTGACTTTCGTTTTCGCCCCTCTCTTGCAATCCTCATAGGAAGCCTTGGAAAGGAGCAGATAGATTAGAAACACCTCAACTACATTTCAGGGGGTCTCTATTACCCTCAGTACCCCACTGATCAATTTTTGGGACATAGTATTTATTGCAGTTGCCATTTTGTATCATGACAGGAATTAGCCAGCCAGAACTCCTGTAGGAGTACCAGGCCGAGTGATTCTGCCGCATTTCCTCAGGAGTCAGGGTACTAATTAGTCAGCTTTAAAATCCAACTCAACTTCCTTATCAATTATTAACATTGCTCATTGGGCCTCTGCTAATATAGCCTGTTTGCCACAGTCTGAATCTAATGGAACGGCTGATACTGTGGGAGCCACCACTAAGTGAGGCATGTCGGATCACGTCATTAAAAGAACTTACCCTTGACAGTAGCCCCTCACCGCTCTGGTCATCACTATTAGTGACATGCAACATCCATTGCTAAGTGTGACACCCGTCGCTAAGTGTGACATCTGTAGCTAAGTGTGACTCCGAGGTTGCCAATGGGCCTGGACTTCACAGATCCATGTGTAGGCCAGTCCCACCTAGGTGGGCCATAGCTGCATCTCTTGCAGATTGGGACGCTTTAGCATTCTGCTGAAAACTCCTGAATTATAATGGCAGATAACACCGAGCCACAGGATTCCACCTCTGGTGGACACACAAAGCATAAGTCATCCAATCCGACAGCAGCTGCAAAAATCAAGGTCAATCTAGACAAGAGATCCTCCAAGGCGGCCGAAAAGCAGGCCAGCCATAGATATTGTGCCTTGGAGAGGCAATTTTCATGAGCTCAAAAATTGGTGGCGGAGAAGATGGTCAGCTCACCCCCTCCCTCCCTTGCACTGACATCGGATGGCTTACATATCGTGTCCTCTGTTCCTACATGGTCTCCAGAAAGAATGCTGCCCAGAGTTCCTCATGTACTTTTGATCAGGACCACCTTTTCCTCTTCCAAGAAGAAACGAGATCTCGTCAACCCAATCTGGCTCCAGAGGCCATCTTTGAGACACCCGTTGTGCTGCTTCGGCCTCCAAAGAGGCCATCCTTAACAGGCCAACTACAGGCCCCGATGGCGAAATTTACACCCACTGCAGTGGGGTTCCAGCCAGCAGAGCAACCATCCTTTACTGACCAACTACAGGCCATGATTTCCCAGGCGGTCGCACAAGCAATGGCATCCACAGTGCATCCACAGGCATCCCATTGATATCTCCGGATCTCTCACAATCCGGCGATCATCATTACCCACACTTGTACTTGCCCCCATGCTCAAGTGGGAGTATGGTCTCTGATTATGTGGAGTATGACCACGCAGAAGGTCAGTGGTTGAATGATGAGGACACATCCTCGGAGGTTCCTCCCCTTATAGGTTTGTTCAATCCTACGTTCTTCCCATCTCTCCTCCGCAAGGACTGCGCCACCAGTAAGATCAGACCGGAGCATCCTCTGGCTCCTGAGCAGGTGTCTACCCAGGAAACCAGCCCATTGTTTTCTGAACCGGTCATCAAACACCAATAGATCCCTTGCCCTCTGATGTTCTTGAAAACTATACAGGGACAATGGGGATCACCAGGCACCTTCTCCACCCTCAGCAGGATTGACCGTAAACTGATAGATACGGTATCAACCCTGAATGAGGCACTGGACGTGCCTGGAGTGGATGAATCCTTAACTCCCTTGTTTTCTGATTCCAAGATACCAGGTGACATGGTGGAGGCATTGAAAGCCAAGGACAAAAAATCCTAGGTTTCCCTCTGCAGGACACACCAGGCTTTGGTTTGGGCAATAAGGGCATCCACCTCAACCTCATTTCTTGCCAGGATCTTTCTGATTTGGCTCTGTGAACTCCAGACTAGAATTTCCCCGAAGGAGGTAAGGGTCCATCAGGACATAACTAAATGAAGGATGGCCTTGGAATATATGGCAGATGTGTCTCTTCAACCGGCCAGATTCTCGGCCCATGCCATAGCCTCCAACGTTGTCACATGTTGGTTATTTTGGCTCAGGAATTGGAGAGCTGACACCAAACATAAATGGCGAGTGGCCGATGCCCCATACCAGGAGGGCGTCTCTTTGGTGAGGCCCTCACCCCAGTCCTAGTAGAGTACAGGGAGAAGCAGAGGGTTCTTTACCACCTCTTCAAAAGGTCGAGCCGACGGTTCTTCCTGTATGGCTGCCACCCCTCCTTTTGGTCAGGATCAGATTCGTCATTGGGGAACATCTCACGGCCCTTTCCAGCAGTGCCAGACTGCCCTTTGGACCGGTCCGGCTACACAGACAGACCCAGACAACAGGTCCAAATCAAGCGGACCTTTCAAGGCAAGGGAGGCTGACCTTTCCGGAGACAGAAGTGATTCGGGGCCGGTCTTTCCCATAGGTGTCAGACTAACTCACTTTATCCACCAATGGGAGACCACAACCATGGACGCTTGGGTGCTAACCAAAGAGAGATGGCCTGTCTCTGGAGATGGCCTGTCTCTGGAGTTCGTGACAAGACCTCCTCGATGTTTCATTTCCTGCCCCCCGTCAAGGAATCCTGTAAGGAAGCAACTTATGGAGAATGCCATTCAACATCTGTTAAGCATAAGGGCCATAGAGAGGGTGCCCACAGACCACCTAGGGCAGGGCTTCTACTCCATACTGTTTGTTGTTCCGAAGTCCTTGGAGGGTTGGAGGGTGATACTAGACCTCAAGGGACTAAATTCCCATCTCTCATATCACAAATTCAAAATGCAGACCATCCAGTCCATTCTGACCAGCATCCGAAAAGGGGACTTCATGACATCGGTAGATCTTATGGAGGAATACCTCCACATTTCCATACATCCGAGTTACCGACAATTTCTCAGGTTCAGTTATTCCAACAACCACTATCAGTACAAGGCTCTACCATTCGGCCTCTCATTGGCTCCCAGGGTCTTCACCTAGCGGTACTAGCTGCACATCTCAGATCAGTACCGATCCGCATTCAGTGCTACCTGGAAGACATTCTAATTCAGTCATCCTCTACTCTGAACTCCCAAGCGGACTTGGGCTTAACCGTACAGATGCTACAGAACCACAGGTTTCTGGTCAATTTCCAAAAAAGTCACCTGATTCCTTCCAACTGCCTGTTGTACTGCGCGATAATAGACAAAACCTTTGCCAGGTATATCTATCCTGGGAGCGTCAGGTCAGCATTCGAACCATGGTCCTTAAGGTCTGCAGGGAGTGAGTAGTGTCTCTGGCTCTGCTCTCCCAAATATTGGAAAAAATGATATCTTGCATTGCCATAGTTCCTTGGGCCAGACTACATGCCAGACACCTCCAATGGTTCTTGCTCCCATTTCAAAGGATGGGCACCAGCTCTTCCTCTCAAAGGGTACGGGTTCCATCCCAGACCCTCAGATTTCTTCAGTGGTGGACCTCCCCAGCATTAGCCAAAGGGTCTCTATTCAAGGATCCATCTGGCTAACTCTGACCACAGACGCCAGTCTGTTTGTCTGGGGAGTGCATCTCCAATCTCAGTTGGCTCAGGGCAGGTGGTCCCGGCTGGACCTGAAGCACAACATCAACTGGTTGGAGCTCAGAGCTATTCATCTGGCCCTCCACCACTTCCACAACAAGGTGACGGGACACCATGTGTTGATCCTCATGGACAATGTGGTGGCAATAGCACATGTAAACCGACAAGGCGGCACCTGATCTCAGTCTCTCATGACCGAGGTTCAGTTGTTGGAATCCTGGGCAGAGCAGAATCTCCTCTCTCTGAAGGCCGAACATATTTCAGGAGAGGCAAGTCAACAGGTAGACTACCTGAGCTGCTTGACAGTGGACAATTCGGAATGGTGTCTGCATCCTGATCTCTTCAGGGAGATCTCACAGAGGTTTGGTCAACCTACTCTGGACCTGTTTGCATTTCCGGCAAACTCCCAGCTTCCACAGTTCTTCTCTTGGTTCCCCTCTCCAGGGGCAGAGGGAGCAGATGCTCTTCGAAGCCCATACTGCTGTATGCCTTTCCCCCTCTCCCTCTGATTCCATCAGTCATCAGGAAAATTCTGCAGGAGTGGGCAGAGGTGATATTCGTTGCTCCACACTGGCTGAGACAGCCGTGGTTTGCAGATCTTGTGGGCCTCTCCGTAGTTCCTCCATGGAAGATTCCTCCAGGTCGGATAATTCTCTTACAGGGAGCCATATGACATCCAGATCCACAGTGGCTCCAGTTAGCCACCTGGCATCTGAACGCTGGTCCTTAGAACAGGATTCCTATTCATCAGGGGTGATTTCGATGATTCAAGCATCCTGGCAGCCGGCAATGAACCATATTTATGATGCCAAGTGGAAACAATTTTGCCACTTGTGTGAAGGGAATCACTTGGCCCTGTCAGAGGTGACAATTCCATGCCTCTTGTACTATTTGTTGGAGGTCTTGGACAAGGGCTTAGCGCCCAACACTATCCACAGACAGGTGGTGGCCCTCTCCACGGTACTCACCTGTGATAATTTGGCCCCATTGGCCCAACACCCCAGGGCCTAATCTTTTGTCATGGGGGTCACGAACAGCAGACTGCCTGTAGTTCATCGGTATCCCACTTGGGACTTATATGAGTCCTACAGGCCATCACCGAGTCACCCTTTGAATCCATCAGAACTTGCAACCTATCGTCCTTGTTTTTCAAGGTGGCATTTTTGGTTGTGATTACATCGGCCAGACACATCTTGGAGCTGGCAGCTCTTTCTGTCAGGGAGGATTAATACCATGTTTCACAGGGTACAAGAAATCGTGTTACTGGACTTTTGTCCTAACCCACCTCATGACTTGGAACGGCAATGGAACACTCTGGACATCCGCAGGACATTGCGTTATTACATCAAATGGACAGCTGCCTTTTGCAGGTCAGAAGAAGAGACCTTCTGACCCTGAGAGGTAGGCTGGAAAGAAACAAAAAGGGCTTCTGACCTGCGAAAGGCAGCTGTCTTTCGCAGATCAGAAGCCCTTTTTGTTTCTTTCCAGCCTACCTCTCAGGGTCAGAAGGTCTCTTCTTCTACAATTGGCAGATGGATCAAGGCCTGTATCGCAGAGGCATATCAGACGCGCTCATTGTTAGTTCCAAGTCACCTCACAGTGCATTCCACCCACAGTGCCACTACATCTGCTGCATGGGCTACACAAGCATCCATAGATGATATTTGCAGGGCGGCGACATGGTCCTCGCCTCCCCCTTTTGTACAGCATTACAAGCTTGATAAGTTTGCTTCTGTGGAGGCATCTTTTGGCTGCTGAGTGTTATAGTAGGTTGTGCCTGCAACAGCAGCTCTGGACCAGTCTGTTTCCCACCCATAGGGACTAGGGGGCTTTGGTAAGTCGCATTCATGGATTCTCCATTCTTACATGCTGGAGAAGGGGCATTGTCTTACCTGAATGCCTTTTCTCAGCATGAAGAATGGCGAATCCACCCCCATCCCTTAAATACGCAGTCAGGTCCAGTGTCAGTGATCTGGGAGCCAACACATCATACGGTCATTAGCTTTGCCCTATTTGAAACTGGGGGAGGACCCAGCCAAGCAGGGGCATGGCAACTTGACTGATTTGGTCTAATTAGGGCTGGAGGACACACTTAACCCATTTGTGGATTCTCCATTCTTCATGCTGAGAAAAGGCGTTCAGGTAAGACAACGCCCCTTTTCTTGCTTTGTTAAGTTCCGTCTTTGAGTCTCTATTTTCAATTTTATCTCCACTTATTTGTTTTGTCTACTCCTTCTCTGTTGTTGTTACCTGGAAGTTTTTTTTGCTGTTGTTGTAAAGTTAACTTAGCGATAGACTGATTTGTATTTTCAAAGTTATTTTGGATTCCTTTGTGATTTGAACTCAGTGTTATTTGAATTAATTGCAGTATACTATATATCTCTTCCTGAGAGGTATTTATGTATTCTTGGTATGTTCTGTCTACACGTCTCTGATCCATGATGGCCAAAAGTTGAAGTTTTCTTCTTTTCTGCAAATAGCTCTAGAGTTTTCTTCTTATCTGCAAATAGCTCTAGAGTCCCAGTTAAATAGATATTTGTAATCCAAAAAGTTCAAAAAAGATTTTTTTCCCTAAAGTTTATAATTCTCTCTTTGTCTGCAGCCCAGATTGTTTTCTTTTTTGTCACAGCTGTTCTTTATTATTAAAGCTTTGAAGATCACAAACACAGATTAGCTTTTCCCAGGTTTTGGCAAGTTCTCTATAGAAATCATAGCTGTTATAATCTTCATCCACCACTAGGTGTCAGTATCTATTTAATTTTCAATATGAACAATGGTTTTTAAAATGAGAATCTTAACCATTCAACAATCTTTAACTTGTCCAAAGTTAAATTTTAGCTTTCAAGTTTATAAATTTATATTTTGATCCTCCATAGAATTTTTAATTCGCTGCTTCCATTGGTATAAGGATGGGGCAGAGGTCCCTCTCCTTCACTTTCAAAGGTATTTGCTTCTTGGGGATCTTTTCCAGGAAATTAAGTGTAGGATAGAAAAGGGAAAATCAATTCCTCACCCAGTTTCAAGCGTGCTGTTTACTGTAGTGCTGGTTAGTTCTTTGGGACTTTGGTTGCAAGTAGCTTGGGCTGATCGATGAAATACAGCTTTTCTCCTGTTGGGCTAGAAAGCTTTCCCAAAGATAAACAGAATGACTGCTTTCATTCCAGAGTCGCCAGGGCACCCTTCTTTCTTTGCTGCCTCTCTGGGATGGCTTGGACCCATTAGGGTCTCCAGGCAGGACGAAAGTTAGTCACAGGGGTATGGCGGTCTGCAAGCCTGCGACCAGTTGCTACCGCGCAGGACCAGACATCCTATTGTCTCCAATGATTTCTACCTAACCTATCTTATTTGATAATATAGATATGATCCAGGTCTTGGAGATTGCATTCCAACAGAATCCAGATAGTGAGACTTTTCAGTGTTCTCCCCTTGGAACATCATACAATTTAAGATCAATTGTAAAGACCTTTTTCCCTCACCAGGCATGGGGTCAGAATGTTAGCTAAACCCATAAAGTTTTGTTAATTAATGTTTAATAGTTGTTCCCTCAGTTTCCATGTTATATTCTCCATGATATGTTTACCTTTCAATGCTGTTATTCATTTTAGACTTTAAGTTTTTTAACTCATGCTAGTTACCCAAAATACTGTAGCTATTACAAACTGAGCAGCAATATATATCAAATTAATCAAGGAAACAAAGAAAATGTTAAACTCAGTTGGAATAAATCTTCTGTGTCATAAGAAATGTGCTCAGAGACAAAGATTCCTATTTAACAAATTAACTTCTTTGAAGTGTGTTGTATGTAAAAAGTAGAGAACATATTTAAATATTCAAATTTTATCTGCTTGGAGATTTTTTTTTTGGAGAATATGCTTTCCATAATGTCTTTGTATAGAGTTCTGTACAGTAGTAATCACTTTATTTTTAGCTGCCTCCTTCTGGTCTAGATTTCAAAACTTCTTTTGATTCTATCAACCCCAGTTGTCTTTCAGTTGAATCTCCTTGACAATCTGATGCTAGTAAAACCTGAGGGCCTCTATGTCCATATTGGTCAAGATGATTCATCAGTGAAAAAGAACATAAATAGATTTATTAGACAATTTAGGAACAATAATTCACTGCTTTTCAAGGCTTATAGAATTAATGTAGAAAATAAATAATGCCAGAACAATGTAATTTTCTTCTTGTTTTCATGTTGCTTCCCATATTAATACTAGGAAATAATATGGCTATCTTCATAAACTATTTGGATAGTTATGCAGAATGTAATCTAAAAAGATTTACTTAAACAGTAGTTTGAGACAACCATTTTTTTCATAGCATTGTAACTACTGCCCACTCAAAAAGATGAATCAGGAGCAACACCAACTGAACATTTAGCCTTGCAGAAAGTCTCAAAACCTTTTCCAGTAGATGCATTCCATCACAACTTCTGAAGCATTCAAGGAAACAGTCTCCATCTATACATGAAATATAAACACTATATGCCACCCAGAAATGGATTGAAAATTTATTTTTTAATATCAAATATCCATGAATGTTTTAAATTTAACCAATTTTTTTTCTCCCCTTGCATAATGATCGCATAATATACATGCAAACCTTGACCAAGAAAATCTTGTTAACATGGATATTTTCAACTACTTTTTCAGGTAATTTATATATAATAGAATGGAATAAACTGGCTTTTCAAAATAATGGAAATGTTTCTAGTATAATAGTTTCTATGTGCTAAGGAACAATTTTAATGTTTTAATCACTTATTGCTCTAGCAAAGAAATGACCATATAATTAAAACAGATATTCATATTTTGCCTTCCAATTGTTTTGAGTATTTTTTAAATAAATTGTATAAAGATGTCTTCCATCATCTTATTTTGACATTCTGAAAAAAGAACAATTATTTTAGAAGTTTTGTTCATTTTTTTTACTTACCCTAATTTCATTTTATGACTTCATTTTCAATTCACTGATTAAGGTAATAATAAAAATTGTAAAGCATTAGCTAAAGAAAATGAGAGTGAAATTATGTATATTTAATTAGAGTTCTTATTTAGGCAGAACTCTTTATTCTGTAAGGTTGAATTTTTATATAATAAATACTTAAATCACTCGTAGCTTATTAGCCAACCCTTGTGGGGGAAGTTTTTTTTAATATTTTAAAACTGTTCCATAAAAATGAAGGTAATCTGCCATGTAGCTTTACTTCCCAAACATATTCATGATTTTTTTTTAATGCCAAACAAACTTTTGGATCTTGGAACTGGTCTAAATAAAAATGTGATTTCTTTCCTGAAGGGGAAAAAATAAATGCATGTTTTGGAAATATTTTTTAATATGAAGAAGAAATAAGAGCAGGAAATTATATATATAAAACACTTCTTTTTCAAAAGATTTATTTTGAATCTTTGACATGAGGGCAATGGTAATAGCATTATACAAGGCATAAATAATTATTTATTTTACTTATATATTATTATTACTTGTGAATATTATATGTCCTGCAAACTTCAAGTATCTTGGCTGTTGGACTCTATTGATTAGCATGAGTCTGTTGAACAAAATTATTGAAACTCTGAAGTTCATCTTTCTGACAAATATATTAAGGACAGGCCATTTGGAATTTAGAGCCACTTTGGTCCTGTTATTAAGGCGTCAGATTAGAAATCAGAGACTATGAGTTCTAGTCCTATTTTAGGTAGAAAGCCAGTCATTTTTTCTCAGTTGTAGGAAGGATGCAATGGTACAGTATTTCTGAAAAATCCTGACAAGTAAACTACAAAAACCAGCCCAGGCAGTTTCCAAGAATTGGATGTGATTGGATGGAAGAAAAAAAGTGCAATTTACTTGATCCTTCATTTGCAGAAAGTTAAAAAATATAAGGTTTCTGACTGGGTTAATGGGTTAATAGCACATATGTATACCTTCCTCCTTTTTCAGTTTCTATACAGACTGCTCGAAAGTTCTCTCCTTGTTTCTAGTTTTCTTTTCTGTTTCTAAATTTCTGCTTACACTCTTCCCAAGAATCACTTATGAAAATTCCACATTGTTGGCTCTCCTCCCTTTGTGATAGTACCAGAGTAGATGTAGTATCTTCCGTGTTCTGTACTTGATCTTCCATTTCCTCTTCACAGAGTCTACTAAATGGCTTAGCAAACTCCTGGTCACTGGTCTGTTGGAATTGAACAGCTGGGCAATCACCTTCTCACTCATCCACTGTCTTGGTATACAACTGCTATCTTAATACACAACTAGCCCCAACTAAGGCACCATGTATATGTTACTGTAGTATGCTCAATGTGGCTTGACTGCCTTCTAGAATTGCTCAATTGAACACTTACTGCTTCTGTCAGATCTGCCATCACTCTGCTTCAGCCTTGCTTCACTCTCATGGCAGCCTGCCATAAAGTATGGAAAGGGAGAAGATAAGATATAGGGAAAGAAGATGACAAGAATCAGAAGTACCAACCAGAGACAATGGTTGAATGATCCAAGGGAGATGGAAATGGAGACGCCAAACTTTAGAGCTCTTACCAAAACAAGTAATTTGAACTTTATTAGACACTGGAAAAAATGACCAGGGGAGGGCATGGAAAAAGGGAAAAATATCAGCTCTACATGGGTCTCCTCAGATCTGGCTTTTCCTACTCTGTAACACTTGGCTTTAGTAAAAGTATACCTTTCACTTCAAATGAAGTCAAGGGTCTTTCTCTCCTAAACACTCAAGTTGGGACAGGCCTGACATAGCTTCCTTATTCGGGAAAAAAAACCTGTCTCAGGGTCTTCTGCCCAATACTAGGTTTGTCCACCAACATCAAATCCCTTATTTCCTTTTCAGCTCTTGGGCAAAACTGGTACCTGCAAGTAGCCAGGTTCCTCATTCACTCTGTGCACAGAGTTTTTCTCTTCTAGACAACACAAAACTCCTGGAACTGTACTGTTATTCAATATAAGATTTTTAAAAGCATGTCTGAGTTTACTTTTCATCTTCTAATCACATTTAGAATCAAGTCATTTTTTTAGGTCTCTTATATCTGAGATGAAAGCATTATCACTTTCTGCTTTACTTTTTTCTTAAGGGTTCTGCTGGTGGTTCTTGCATTTCTTTCTTAACTTTATCTCTAAAGTCTCCTACACGCTCAGGTATTTATTATCCATATCAATTGTCATTCTGAATAAAAGTAGTGGCTGGTTTTTATTTTTCCTTAAAATATATACGCACATATAAATGCACTGTCTCAGGTTTTTATTCAGTTTTCTTTTTTTATATACTTTTCTTTATGTCCCTGGTTTAATGTGTTTGTTTTAGGTTATTTTTGTCTTGTTTGTTCAGTTAAAAAGTATGCAGGTAAATGAATAACCTGGGTAATGTTATTTACACTATTTAAAAATGTATAAGGAGGAACAGTAACTTCATTTAAATTATGCAACAATTTTTAAATGCTGCATCTTACTAGTTTGTTTCTTTCAGAAGTGCATATAGTAGACTTTAGTGTCTGATGTATCTCTGAACATAGAGAGAGAGACACACAATATCTTATTAAAAATTCAGCAGTAAATAAAAACAAGATAAAAGCACTTTTAAAACAATTATAACAGCCCATAAACTTATATCAGAATTGACCCCAGGTTAACCTCACTAATGAATAGTTTATATTAGTGGGATATACTAAGCAATATGTTTATTTACTGACCATCTTATCTTACATGATGCTAAATCTTGGAAAAATGCCTCAAAGGATTACTTGAATCAGGTTATACTTCTTTGTAATGTTGGCATTTTCAACTTGAAAAGTTTGTGTCCTCTTAATAAATAATGTGTCCTGAATTAAATATTAATTTTATGTCAGTCTGATTAGTTTTCTAGTTTCAATGTTACTTAAAACATACACAGGGATTTTTTTTCTCATAGAATGCCCAGAACGGAGTTCCAGCACCTTTTTTGGGATGGAACTTTGTAGGGTAGGCAAGGCAGGTTGTATGACATGTTCCGGCACCTTTTTTTTAAGAAAAAAGCACTGCACATACACATACACAAACAGACAAAAAAAAAAATACTTAGAACCAATTTTTGTCCATAACTTATCTGAATGAGAGCTCTGGAGCCACAAAAGACATGGCCTACATTCCTTATTTTGTGTCCCTCTTTTAAGTTTTAAAAAAGTCATTTAATTATAATCTGAGCTACACTAAAACATTCCTACTTTCCATGGTGCCGGAACTTACGGTCGCCGTGTCCCCATCATCTGGCCAGGAATGGCACAAATCCTCCAAACGGGAGGCGGCAGGCAGGATTAAGGCCAAAGCAAAGGCCATTTCCAGGACTTCAAAATTGGCGGAAGAATTCTGGTGGCGATCGCCGTGTCGATGGCGGCTTTTTTCTAGCCGTCCGCCCTGGGAATGTGTTAAAGCCGGCAGAGACAGCGATCAACAGCTGTTTCATGGCTTGGAGCCTGTCTCCCCAGGAGAAGGGAAGAAGGTGAGCTTACTCAGATAGAGGTCGAGTTCCCCAGGTCCTCCATAAATTTATTTTTTGGAGGGCAAAGGGGGAGAACTCCCCCGGAGTCTGGGTTTTTCTCTGCATCCCGGGATGCCTTTGTTCTTAGGAACAAAGCCAGATGCTGCTTCCACATCTGCTGTTTAAAGAGATCTGTGAGTAAAATTAAAAGCAGACGGAGCTGATCAGGAGGATTAGAATTGTGAAAAATTGGGACTTTAACTCAGGAAATAATTAAAGTATCTTCTCCACCTATTACTTTAACAAAAGGAAGAAGAGAAAAATGGTGGAGGAATGCCGTTTCTTTCTTTGAAAGGATATCGTTAAGAAAGACTTTCACTTTTACTTGGCAACAAAGTTTAAACAAAGTAACGGATTTTGGTTACTCATTTAAAGAATAAGCTTTTGGGGGGGGAGATTTGTTTTTACTGTCCCCTCTTTTCATCTTTTGTAACTGTTGGTTTTATAAGAGAAATGGTTTTAAATGGTTTGAAAATGGCTTCTAAATGCCCTGGAATTTCTTCTCTTCCTAAAGGTTTGATTTCCTCTCCGGTAATTCAGACTGTACAGCAATCCAAGCCTAAGTCTCCCCCACCCTCTCCCCCACTGCCGGTATTCACACTCAAAGACTTACAGGATGCTTTGGAGAAAACAGCATAACAGATTTAAAAAGAGACAGCAGAGCTTTTTGAGGACAAAAATAGGGAGATGAGAGAAGATATAGTGCTGGGTCTCCAAGGGTTAGCAGCTCATGTAGAAGCGTGTGGGTGATATGGTGGGAAATGTTGAAAGGTTAGAAGATAGAGTTGAAAAAGTTGAAAATAATGTTGATACAACACAGAATGAAATTATTATGTCACAATATCGAGACATGGAATATGCTTTGCGAATAAGAGGGTTGAAGGAGAATTTGCAAGAGAATTTGCAAGAAGAAATTGCAGCAGACTTAGCTCCTATTTTGGGATGTGATCCTGAAGAAATTTTGAGAGAGATAGAAAAAATGTTTAGGGTTAATTCATGGATTGCGAGACAGAGAAATTTACCAAGAGATGTGGTGATATATTTTTCCAGAAGATCTCTTCGTAATGAAATTATACAGGCTTTTTATAAGCAGAGATTTCAAATTGCAGCTCAAGATGTTATAATTTTAAAAGAAATACCTCCAAAAATTCTTAGAAAAAGAAAGGACTTTGCTTTTTTGGCTGAGGAGCTTAAAAAATGATAGGTTCAGTTTAGATGGGATTTACCTGTTGGAATAGTGGTGAATTATGTTGGGACATGTTATAGACATGTTATAGACATGTTTTAAAGCAAGAGATTTTTATGCTTCCGTTCTGAAGGCAGGCATACCACCATTCCACGATCTAAGAGAATTGAAGAAAAGCTTGAAGAATAGGTGGCTGAAGGAGCAATGTCATTAGTTCCAGGAGATTTGCAGGTTGAATCTATGCAACAGTGTTTGGAGATAAAAGATGATCCAAAGGAGCAGAGAATGACTTATGCAGCTCATAGATGTAAAGAAAAATAACAACAAAAAGAGGATGTTGGATCTACAACACATTCGACTACCTCAGAGCCAGTGGGAGGAACAAGACCGAAGAAATCATCGATGGCAGATTTACAAGCAGTGTTCCGGAGGCTTCAGGCTACTAAAGATGGCAACGTTTCTGACATGGAATGTTAATGGTTTGAATTCACCACAGAAAAGAAAGAAAGTATTTCACTATTGAAACAACATAAGAATGATGTTGTATGTTTACAAGAGACTCATATTATTTCAAAGGACCAAAAGTATTTGATTAATTCCTGGCTGGGATTACATTTTATAGCCTCTGCTCCGCAGAAAAAAAGGGGGAATAGTTATCTATGTGAGGAAAGATTTATCGCCAAAATTAATTGATTCTGACTCACAAGGAAGATATGTTATTATTGATTTATTATTAAATGATAAGAAATGCCTTATTATTGGATTATATGCCCCTAATCAACAACAAAAACAGAAACTAATTTGATGTTGAATTTAATAGCAGCAGTAAGGTTGTTGGTAGGGCAATATTGGAAGAAAGATTCCTTGCCGACTATAGAAGAATGGACCCTTAAGGTCTCAAATTTAGCAGAAATGGGAAAAAATTTGGCTTATTTGAAGGATCATTCACAAGAGAAATATATTTCGGTTTGGAGAAGATGGATAGATTATATTCAGAATAAATATGGGACTAAAAAGTTCCATTTATTTTATGAATAAATTTTAGAATATTATTATTGTTATTATTATTAATAGTTTATTATAGTGAAATTTTTATTATATCGTATTGTTTATGAATTAGGATTTTAATTTGTTTATATGATTAAGTTTATTTGCAAATTGTTTATTCTGTGTTAAAGGGGAGTTAAAGCGCATTATATTTGTTTATCTATATAGTTGGTTAATGTTAGTTAGATTATGATTATTATATTTGTTACCCTGTATTCAGCTCTGGGAAGTGTGGGAAGGGGAGGGGAGGGGGTAGGGTGGGTGGGTTTTGGGGTATATTTTGTAATTTTTGTAAAACTTTTTAATAAAAAAAAATGGCGGAAAAACAGGCAAACAGGAGGCATCAGGCACTGGAAAAGGAGTTTTCCTGGGCGCAGAAGCAGGTGAGTCTCTCCCACTCTCCTCCATGGAAAATCCCGCTGGATCGCGTGTCTCTCCACCAGGGGGTTCTATGACACCCGGAACCCCAGTGGTTACAGTTAGCTGCCTGGCACTTGAATGCAGGATCATGACCCAGGAGTCATTCTCAGCCAGAGCGATTTCCATGATTCAGGCTACTCGCAGGCTGAAAACCAATCGCATCTATGAATCCACATGGAGGAATTTTTGCCATTGGTGCGGAAGGCAGAAACTGGATATCTCGGACTTGACAATCCTGCACATTTTAGAATACTTTCTTGATGGCTTGGATAGAGGCTTAGTCCCTAATACCATTCATAGACAGGTGGTGGCCCTATCAATCTTACTTACCTGTACCAATTTGGTCCCTCTGGCCCAGCATCCGAGGATACGTGCCTTTCTCATCCATGGTACACAGGTATCCCTCTTGGGAGTTACCCTGGGTCCTACAGGCCCTCACCAGATCACCTTTTGAGCCTATCACATCTAGTGCTCTAAGGTCCTTATCCCACAAGGTCACCTTCCTGGTCGCTATCACGTCAGCCAGGTGCATTTCTGAGCTGGCTGCTCTATCAATCAGGGATGACCTTTGAATCTTTCACCGGGACTGGGTGGTCCTTCGTCTAGATCCCACATTCGTGCCCAAGGTCAACTTGCTTTTTCATAGGGCCCAGGAAATTATTTTGCCAGATTTTTCTCCCAATCCTTCCCATGACTTTGAGTGGCAGTGGCACACACTGGACATCCAAAGGGCACTATGCCTATACATCAAGCAAACGGCATCCTTTCGCAAATCTGAGACCCTCTTGGTTTCCTTCTACCCCACCTCTCTGGGACGGAAGGTGTCTGCTTCTGCTATAGGTAGGTGGATCAGGGCTTGTATTGCGGAGGTGTACCAGTCTTCTTCCCTGCCAGCTCCAAGTCATATCACAGCCCACTCCACTCACAGTGCTGCAACCACTGCAGCATGGGCCACTCAGGCATCCATTGAGGAGATTTGCAGGACTGCGACATGGTCTTCACCCTCCCTGTTTGTCTGTCATTACAAGATTGACCGCTTTGCTTCTGCGAACACTTCCTTTGGTCAGAGGGTCCTTTAGCAGGTGGTTTCCGGGGAGGTGGATCCAGCCTTGTCTGTTTCCCCCCCATTGGGACAGTGAGGCTTTGGAATGTCCCATTGGTGGATTCTCCATCTCCTGTGCTGGAGAAGGGGCGTTGTCTTACCTGAACGCCTTTTCTCAGCACAGAGATGGAGAATCCACACCCACCCTTGAGGTCAGTTAGGCCAGGGTTAGGGGTCTGAGAGCTAACACCTCGTACTATCATCAGCTGCTTTCGACCTCATCAAGATTGGATTCTCCTAGCAACAGGGGGCGTGTCAAGTTTGGCTGACAGAGAAAACCCATTGGTGGATTCTCCATCTCCGTGCTGAGAGAAGGCATTCAGGTAAGACAACACCCCTTCTTTGGGAAGGGGCAGTGACATATTCTGAGAATATCTCCTGGATATTCAAATCAACTAAATGATTTATTAAAAGGGAAACTTACATAGCTATAAAATGGCTACTACATTACTTAAGGTGTCTATTGTAAAATGCAATTTACCAGAAGACAAACTGGGAAATTCATCCTTTGCCTTTCTACCAGAAAGATACTCAAGGTACTTTATACCAGAACCTGGATTGCTTCGTTCATCTGATCAAATCAGCACTTTTGCAAACACAACATTAGAGCTACAATTTATTTTAATTTTGTTTAGAATAAGGGTTAATATTATTAGATTATGATCATTATGATCATGATTTTATATAATACATTATATTAAATATTATATGATTTAAATAATAATATAACTTTGAATTATATACACAAAAAAGTGAAATTACATATGCATTGAATTTATTATTATTATTAGAAATTATATTAGTTTAATATCAAAGATTGATATTTTACTTTGCAACATACTACATTTTATTTAAAGTTGCTATAATCTTTTCTTTAAAAAAAAATAAAAATGCTGTAGAAAGGCTGTTAGGTGCCAAAAAGGATGACTTTGACTGTATTAAACTGATGGACCTCTGACTGAAGATTCAGGGCTACAAATCTATGTACACATACATCCTAACAAACTTCATGAATTTACTACTAGGTAAACATAAGAAGAATTTCTTATATTTGGAATGAAGGTGTACACAGAAAAAAAGATAGATTAGTAAGCTAGATAGATTTGTGTGTGTGTGTGTGTGTGTGTGTGTGTGTGTGTGAGAGAGAGAGAGAGAGAGAGAGAGAGAGAGAGAGAGAGAGAGAGAGAGAGAGAGAGAGAGACTCTGTATTCTTATGCTTAATTTTGTTTCAAACTGGAATTCAGGAAACCTCAACTTTTAACTTTCTTTAGACTCCAGAAAATCTCATTTACTCTTTGGTTAAACAGGTTGCTCCATCCACCAACATCTTTAAGTCCATACAATGGGTCAACAAGCCATTTTACTAAAAGAATCCAAATTTGAAAAGATCTTTTTTTGAGGGGGGTCTAAACTTAGCTCTATAGATTCAGAAGTAAAGCTGAATATTTTCTATTGCCAGGAAATGCTAGATTTCACTATTTCTTAGAATGAAAGGTGAAACAAAGTGAAACAAAGTGCAGATGTAAAAAAAATAGAATTATTAAAGTTTAAAATTTAAGAGGAAAAACAAACGGGCCATAAAATCTGCCTTTGCAATTAGTTAGAGAGAATTGTTCAGACTCCTTTGGCAATTCATTATCTGTCTGATAAAGCATGATTTAGTGTAAAAAGTCCATCTTCTAAAAGTCTATTAAAAAAGTTACTTGGCATCATATTTTGGAGAATTTATTTACCATTGCCTCATTCCTAGGACTGAAGAAAGGTCACCTTGCTGATGTCATGCTAAAGACAAGATTAGAATTTGTGCTCTTGTGATTTCAAGTCCAGTTCCTTTAACCACCACACCATCAGAATAGAACTGCCAAATTTCAGATGGATATCTGTGTGAGTTTTGTTTAATTATTTGAAATCTTAAAAGGAATGTATACATATTTAAAGAAAATTGTAATTTTCCAAATTATAATTTAGTGACATTTGAATACATAATGTTTCTTGTAAAATCTGCCAAACTTAAGAAAGATACAGAGATACATTGATCTTACTTTGGGGCAGGAGGAAAAGTCACTATACCACTTTTATCTTTTCAAGTTGCCCGAGAAACTGCCTTTTCAGAAACATTTGCATTGCCTTATTCCTTTTCATCCTTGTTACATGTATTGATTATAAAATGAGGAAAATGTGAAAGTCGCACAAAGACCAAATAAAATCAAGATAGACACTAATGCTATGCAGAACTTTAAATGGGTAGATTTGCTTTAATACTTCAAGTCATAAAAAGGGAGAAGTGTATACCAGTGAAGAACACATTGCTTAATTTTGCATTGCTTCAATGTCTTTTGCTGCAATTCCATTAAGTAGACAAGGCTTTTGTGCAGATTTGTTTGTTTTTAATTATTTATCAACAAAGTGAGCTACATTGTCTTTACATCTTGATAAGGTGGATCAAGGCAACTCTGCAGCACAAAGCACTTAGTCAAGTAACATTCTTAATCAACATAAGAATAAAGCAGATTTTTTTAGTCTTTCTGTTGCTTCTGATATTTTATGATTTAATGGACACCAGTTCTGACAATCTGTAAATAACCTTTTCTTTGAATTTGTGCACATTCATGCGTATGTCCTCAGTGAGTACCTAGGTACTTTGTTTTTTGTTGTTCATTTTCAATTCTCTTCAATTTTACAAGTTTCAGGGTCTTTTCCACTGATATTTGCATTAAGTATTATATGTACAAAAAATAAACTTTAGGTTACTTCTTAGTGCTTCTATAAAACAGTCTGTTTTCACTTCATTTAATATGTAATGATTTGTTTTTCTTATGTCCAGGGAATTCTCAGCAATTTTCTCCAGCATCAGAATTTAAAAGTACCAAACTTTTTTTCTTTTTCAGTTTTTCTGATGGTGCCACTTTTACAGCCATATTTACAGCTGGAAAAATTATGTTCTTGACAGTGTGTAACTTCATTACAAGTGTGATGTCTCATACAAGGGTGTGAGGCAATGAAAGATCTAGATAAAATATTAACATGTAGAGATATATATTTACACGTTTAGATATAGTTCACTATTCCTGTGAACTTTTGAAATTAAAAGATCGATACAAATATACATACATGTATTGTTCTTTACCTATTTAGCATTGCTATTGCCACAATATTTACACACACACACATTTTAATATTGCTGATGCCATCCCTTTCGTTTTACTTTCAACAGGAAATTGAACAAGAAATTCAGCTTTTCTCTCTCCCTTATACAAGCTCAGCTGACATTGTGAACTCCATTTTTTACTTCTAGTTCAGCCTTTATTATGATGTATTAAATACATAAACAATATGTACTCCTGGTGCCCTCCTTTCTCAATTTTAAGAGATTTAGCTTTCCCATTTCTTTTTTTTAAATTTTGTATCATGCAAATTATACTGTAAGAAGATTGGTAGCTTCCTATACTTTTGAAGGCTATGCAAATTTTATTTTGGTCTACATAGTCAAAATGAGTAAAGCAAAGCAGACATATAGGCTCCCTTTTCTTTTACAATATCCACCATGTGTTAGCAATAATAAAGTGGTACCTGGAAAAATACTGATGGTCCGACAAAGGATGTGTATAAAAAGCAGATGGCCCAACAAAAATGTGGGTAAAAGAGAGGTTTGTTTTGCTTACAAGACAACTCTTAAATTTAGGATGGCCAGACATCCTGTTCCCAGCTCTGCACATGATATATTACTAACTGCCTGTCACATGGTATATCTAAATTGCTTAACACTTGATATATTGCTGATTGCTAAAAACATTCCAATGTAAACGAGGAGCTATCGATTATAGATCTGTCTAGTAGTTTTTCTATGTTAGAATAAGGACCTATAGAATGTAATGTGACCTGAAAATAACCCCCGCCAGAAAGGGTTATAAAAATGGTCATCAAGGTACAATCTGGGTTCAGATTTCTACAGCCAGGATGGCTCTCTGAACCTGCGCGCAATAAACTTCCCTTTCCTGAAAGAGCTGATTCAAGTTTTTCAATTCTACTACATTTTCTGGTGCATTGGCCGGGAATGAAGGATAGGTTGCCGGCTGTGCGGGATATACAGCCAGAGATGGAAGCCAGGGCACCAGAAAAGGACCCTGAATGGAATACACAAAATCCAGCACACATGACTTTGTTAAAGGAATATCAGAATTTAGTAGTAGAGGCTCTTTGCAAGGCTGGAAAGCCTTCAGTGAATGTGTTAAAGCCGTCTTTTGTGATGCAGGAGGCAGATGAAAGTCCGGAAAGTTTTTTTGCAAAGGCTGATTGAGGCTTATGAGCTTTATACACAGGTGGATCCAAGGAGTGCAGACAATGTGCGAATGTTGAATGAGAGGTTCATAGCACAGAGTTATGAAGATATAAGAAAGAAGTTGCAGAGGTTAGAAAGAACATTAGGAAAGAACACTACAGAATTGTTGGAGGTGGCTAGGAAAGTGTTTGTTAATAGGGATAAGGTGGAAAAACAGGAAAGAGATGCTAGAATGCATAAGAAAATTGAGTTGTTGGCGGTGGCATTGCAAGGAGGGATCATGCTGGGACCCAACCAGTGTGCTAATTGCAAGGAGGAAGGTCATTGGCAAAGAGAATGTCCAAGAAGGCAGATGTGAGGTAGAGGTTGGAGAGGAAGAGAAGGCAGAGGACGTGGAGGTGTTGGCAGTGGGCCCCCCCCCATGCACTCCACCTTCATGGGTAGAGGGCAGAGAGGGGCTCCAAGGAATGTGAGAGATGGTCCAGGGAATGTAAGAGATGGTCTGAGGAATGGGACACTGGAATAGAGACAGGGAGATTGAGGGAATTGGCTTGGTAGGAACTAACGGGTCAGATTGACGAGGACCTGGCTTGGAGGAAGCCCCCCCTGAGCCATTGGTTACTTTAAATATAGGGGGCAAACAGACAACATTTTTGGTGGATACTGGAGCAGGAAGATCAGTTGTGGATTTGAAAGCAGAGTCTTTGTGTGTGAAGTAAATATGACTGTTACTAACCTCAAGAGAAAAGAAGATACCAAAAAAAAAAAAAATAAAATAAATAACCTCACTCTGTTTGTCTGGCCAACAAACAAAGTGAAGGAAGATGTGTTTGTTTATTTATTTACTTTTTTTTCTCCCTCTTAAGAACAGCCCAAAGTTACCTGCTCAGGCAGGAAATCCTATACCATTTTCTTGCCTATTCTGCTCTCTCCCTTTTGCAAATGTTAGTATGTTAATGCCTTTTCAAACTCTATCTGCAGACACAACCCCCTTTCCCCCCTTGTTTTTTTTCTGGCTGTGTTGCTTTGAGAGGGAGAGAGATAGAGAGAGATAGAGAGAGAGGAGAAAAAGGGGGGGGTTGATCTTTTTAACTTTTTCCCTGCTTAGAATTCAGGTTTGAGAAAGGTTGGGTGGCTGTGAAAATTTAATGCCCACTTTTGCAATTTTTTCTATTCAAAAGAGGAGTCAGTAATTGTTGGACAACTTTTTGGGGGAAATTTTTGAGTTTAAATTGTTTAATATCAACCAAAAGAGTTTGCTTAGATTTGTAAATGTTCTCCCTATTTAATGGAAATTTAATGGAAATCTGTTTCCATCTGAATGGAATTTGATTAAATTGGGATTTGACTAACTTTATATTAAAAGCAATACTAGAGTTTAGAAAAAAAAAACTTTCAGTAACTCAGAATATCTTATTAAACTTGTTTATTTTTTGTGTGAAGTTAGAACGAAGTTGAGAAAAATTTTGGGATTATAAATAGCTATGCTGTTTTGAGTAAAGATTTGTATGCAAAACTGTTAGAAAAAGAGCTTGTGTTAATAAATGCAAACAGGGTTTGGTGAGCTCTCCTTTGTTGGTTCATTGCTAGGTAATTTATTTATAAACAAGGACAAAGGTTGGAGGAGGTTTTGGCCCAGAAGTGTGTGCGTGGGGGGGGGGAAAGGCAGCCAGTGGCATTTTTATCTAAAATTGACATTTGGGGACATCTTGGTGGTTAGCATTTCTTATCAAGGGTGGACAATTTTAATCAGGAAGCCTTGGTATACACTTGTTCATAGCAAAGTGGTTTTCAGTTGTGGATTTGAAAGATGCTTTTTTCACGATTCCTATTCACAAGGCTAGCCAGCCGTTGTTTGCTTTTGAATGGGAGGGAGAACAAAAGAATGCCTTTAGGGAAGTGAAACGAGCTCTCACATCAGCTCCAGCTTTAGCCTTGCCTAACTTAGAGAAGCCTTTCAATTTGTATGTTGATACCAGGAAGAATGTTGCCTTGGGGGTGTTAACTCAACAATTAGGACAGTGGCAACGCCCGGTGGCTTACTTATCTAAGCAATTAGATGGGGTTGCCCAAGGCTGGCCACATTGTCTGAAGGTTCTTGCTGCTATAGCAGTCCTTTTACAGGACTGTAATAAATTGACCTTCTCATGTTCCATAAGTGTCCACCCCCCTCATGCAGTTCATTCTATCTTGGATAATAAAGGGCATTTGTGGATCAGCAGTCAAAGGCTTTTTAAGTATCAGGCGATGATGATTGAAAATCCTCAAGTGAAATTAGTGATGTCTAACCGGCTAAACCCTGCCACCCTATTGCCCACAGAAGTGGATTCAGAACACAACTGCTTGCTGCCCTGAATTGGTATACAGACGGCTTGAGTTACATGAAAGATGGGAGGAGGGTTTCTGGATATGCGATTGTGAATGATGAGGAAGTGGTGGAAAGTAGTCCGCTAGGAGCAAACTGCAGTGCTCAAGTGGCAGAATTGTGGGCATTAATTAGAGCATTGGAAAGAGCTGAAGGGGAAACTTTAAATGTCTGGACAGATAGTAAATATGCTTTTCTAACTCTGCATGCTCATGGTGCTGTGTATAAGGAGAGGGGATTCAGGGATTCGGCTGGCAAACATGGGTTACATGGACACTTGATAAAGCATCTTCTCGATGCAGTACAAAAGCCAGCAAAGGTTTCAGTTATGCATTGTAAAGGGCCATCAGGGGGGAGTATGGGGGAACTGAATAAGCAAGTGGAAAAACTTAGGAATTATGTTGTTGAACAAACACCTCCTAAACTAATAACAAGATGTCATCCCTTTAAACCAGGGGATAAGGTGTGGGTAAAACATTGGAAACATGAACAACTGGAGGGGAGATGGGAAGGACCTTATGGAGTAATAATGGCCTCTCCTTTAGCAATAAAGATTGCAGAATCTAAATCTTGGATTCACTGGACCAGAGTTAAAGCAGCTGCAGAACCTCTGTGGACAGTGAACAGGGACCCCAAGGTTCCCACCAAACTCACTCTTAAACGTGTTTAATATGTTTAATGAATATTTTATTGTTTGTAAACCAGATATTGTATTAGCACAAGTGTATCCTGCACATATATCTACGGCTGTCTGGCTGAAATTCAACCCCCTGCTAAGCCACACCCGGAAGCTGGCTTTCTACGCATGGGAGAAGAAAGGATGAAAGGCTTCCTTCTGCTTTTATATAGTACTATTGTTGCATGTAATAATGTTTGTCTTTCTAATTTAGGCCAATGGAGCAAGCCAGAAGAAGCTCCACGCCTTATCCAATCTTATGCTATAGGCACAGGCACTTGTAAAGGTCACCTCCCTATTGGATCTTCCCCAGAATGCTGAATGGTAGCTGGCCTCATCCTTGTCAATTTCCCCAAGCATTTGACAGAATAGTTAAAGAAGCCTGTATTACAAGACCACCTGTCAATCCCGAAGCCTGTCAGTATGTTGGGTATATTCTTAGGAAAGGCATATGTGTAAAGGCCCCATATAAGAAGCCTCCTCCTCCTGTTACTCTGGAGTGTGGGCCTCCCTTATTCTGGGGATGGGAGCGGGTCACCCTAGTCTCGCAGTTGAAGACGGGATGGAAGGGGACTTGCATCGTACATGCTATCCCGGTGGAATTTGGAGTAACTATCCAAAGACCCCCGAGGAAGCGCCCAGAGAGAAAACGAAGCAGAAGGTCCCATCAGAATAAGGATATGCCCCATCCATTGGAGTCAAGGATGCAATACAATTTGTGGGTCCAACTGGCTCAACTAGCCAACACAACTGATTTTTGCCTTTCTGAAGCATATGACATGGAGAATCTGCTGTCCACATGTTTAATACCCGTATGTGTTCCTGTCACAGCAGCCAAGGAGTTCAGTCATCACGAGTTTAAAGAACATATAGGCTATGAAACAATGTACAGCTGGGGTCACATTTCCAAGTTTCTACCCACTGATGCTTTAGCTTTACATACTCCTAATGTAGCCATTCCAGAAGACTTACAATGTGCACATATCACGGGGTGTGAGCAGAATACACCTTCACCTCATTGCCTGAAAGTGAGCCAAGAAAGGCTAAATTGCACATCTTTCCAAACAGTGTCTTTTGGGTATGCAAACATATGGTTACCTAAAGGGTGGTTCTTCACATGTTGGAATTCCAGAGACAAGAGTATAACAACATACATACATCAGACCCAAGTGTTATGGAATGAAACTTATCTGCATAGATGAGATAAGTCTCATCAGGGGGGAATAAAGTGGTACCTGGAAAAATACTGATGGTCCGACAAAGGATGTGTATAAAAAGCAGATGGCCCAACAAAAATGTGGGTAAAAGAGAGGTTTGTTTTGCTTACAAGACAACTCTTAAATTTAGGATGGCCAGACATCCTGTTCCCAGCTCTGCACATGATATATTACTAACTGCCTGTCACATGGTATATCTAAATTGCTTAACACTTGATATATTGCTGATTGCTAAAAACATTCCAATGTAAACGAGGAGCTATCGATTATAGATCTGTCTAGTAGTTTTTCTATGTTAGAATAAGGACCTATAGAATGTAATGTGACCTGAAAATAACCCCCGCCAGAAAGGGTTATAAAAATGGTCATCAAGGTACAATCTGGGTTCAGATTTCTACAGTCAGGATGGCTCTCTGAACCTGCGCGCAATAAACTTCCCTTTCCTGAAAGAGCTGATTCAAGTTTTTCAATTCTACTATACTACAATATGATTTTGGGTGCTGTTGCCTCTACTGAATCTGAATCCATATGTTAGTAAAAATGAAGATTGAAAAATCTTAAGCATTCTTAAATAATAAATATGTTTTTATTACTGTTACTATTATTATTAGTTGTACTCATTTTCTGATCTCTGAACAACATTGCTTATCCCAAAGGGAATAATATAATGTTAACCATTGTTTAATCCTAAGAAATTTGCGTAGCATCAGGATAACATACATAAACTTGATGGTTCTACTCTGCTCAGATAGACTTTGCTTGGTTTAAATTGTAAAACTGCAAACACCCCACATTTCTTTCTCTTTTTTGTTTTATTTGTTTAATTCAGGATTAGAAAGCAAGATTTTTTTTAAATCTACCTTAGAAAGAATTTACAAATAATGTAGAGGTCAAATGTGGACTGGAGATAGAGAAAACATAATCTTACTTGGAGCTTTGCCACTAACTAATGCTACAAGAAGAATCACTGTTATCAATGTGAGGCTTAAAAGAAATACAAACCATTTTACTTGCTGCATTGCAAAGAATATTTCTATTTCATTCATTTTATGTCTGTATTTTTCATTTAAACTCTGGATTTTAACTCCATTGATTTATACAATGAGGGGAGGGTGTTTTTATTGTACCTTTATCTTTTTTTGTTGGGATAAATAGATTGATAAATTTATTTAGATAAATAGATTTCCAATGAAGATAGCTAAATCTTAAGAAACCCTTAACTGTTGCATATCTATCCTTTTGTTGCTTTTCCATCCTTTGTGCAGTTAGCAAAATGAGGAAGATAAAACAAAGGAAAACATCAGGCATGAACAATCAAATCCATCCATGCAGTTCAGTTAAATATTTTATTGCTCAAGCTTATAACACACAAATCTTCTCAAACTGGTAGTTGTCATCTGGGTCAGACTAGATAAGGTTCAATGGCATCCGGGATTGGGGTAAGACTTTGCCCTCTTATGCCCATGTAGAGATTCCCATTAATTCCCCATTTGATTCTCCCCTGGGTTCAGACAGTGTCTCTCTGACAGAAAGACATATTAGTGTATATCCATCTTTTGCATTGTCTTTATTCTGGGGCAGTACTAAGATCACAAATGAGTGACTGTGCATGAAGTTCCCATTGATAGAACATTGGTGCTAAGAAAAGGTCTAGCGGTAATTTATGGAGTTCCCTGCTTCATTTTATGTTGCATTGCCCTTTTTATTGAGTTGCACATTTTATTGAGTACATTGCAAACATATCTGTTTTTTAAGCTGTTTTGTGTAGCAACTGAAAATATATTGAGACAAAGTTTTAAACAGATTAATCATGTCAAGTAAAATATTTCATACAGCACTACAACTGATGTTGTTTTGCAACTCATCTGAATAGAAACTTAATCTAAATATAAGGGCAATGTGATGGTCAAAATATATTTCCCCCCTCAACAATATTTACAGTATATAAACTTAAAATACATTGCTCTGAGGTATAAAATATTTAGTGCTGCAATTTACCTGTTTAATCTATGAAGCTTCTTTTTTTTCTTTCTAGTAACAAGTAATGCAGCGTGAGAATAAAATTAAACTGTTAATCTCAAGACACCGAGGTGCTGTTTTTGCCAAATGTTTTTCGTGTGAATTGCTACTTAGAATGTATTGTGTCCCAGAGGCTCACCTTTTATTTTTATAAGAAGATTGCTATTCAGTGACTCAAAAATAATAATCATGTCAGTATGTGAAAGAATACTATGCTGATTTCACAGGAGGAGTAAGTTACTGACCTTTACAATATGCTACAATATTAACTGTTAATATTTCCATGCTACATCTTCCTCTGATATTAATTTGGATCACATGACTTTATTTTATTGTGTTAATTACATTGGTTTTATTCATTCCATTTCAAATATTTATATCCTACTTTTAATAAGTAGCTAATCTAGGTAGCTGCAGTACACTATAGTATACCCTGTTACAGAAATAATCACATTTATGCTTCTTGCCATTGCCTTGTTGTCTTTTCCAAGTATGGTCTAATCCAGCGGTTCTCAACCTATGGGTTGCGACCCCATTTGGGGTTGATCGACCATTTTACGGGGGTCACCAAGCAAGGCTATCCACCATTTTCCCCCTTTTCTGGTGGGTGCCTTACCTCCCTTGGGCTGGGCCAGCTGGTGGCCCAGCCGGTAGTCGGCCTGCTCCGTCTCTGCCGCTTGCCAGCTACGCCTCGGCTGGCGCAGGGGGCAGCACCATGCATGCGCAGTGCTCCCGGGCAGGGAAAGTCCTCGACTTACGACCAGTTTAGTCCTCAACTTACAACCAGTTTAGTCCTCAACGTATGACCGGTTGGGGGTCACGGCATTAAAAAGGTTGAGAACCACTGGTCTAATCTGTTTTAAAATAATGGCTAAAAGCAGGAATTTTGATTGTGTAGATTATTATTTTATTTTATTTAACGTATAAAATCTAGAGAGATTATGCAACCACTAATATATTGTATTCTCCATATATAAGTTATGTGGAAAATACACTATAGAAGTTAATATATTAAATTAGGATAAAATCATAATAAAATCACCATAATATGGATCCATAGAATTGCAATGGGATCATGTAGATGAAGATGATAAATCATAAAAATGAAAAGTTGGAAACATCCCAAGGATTTTCCAATCTATCTCTATTCAGTGTACTGGAAGTATCCCTGAATTTGTCCAAACAATGTAATTATCATACTTCCATTTTCACCAAGTTCAAAGATCCAGCATCAGGCAGGTGACAGTTAGGAAACTGTCTGTGAAATAGAAAAGAAGGGGAGATCTTCAAATGGAGCATGTCTAGTTTTTGAGCACTGCTCAAAAGAACTCAGATTTGTAGTCTTTTTTTGCTGCTCCTCAAGAACTATATAATCACATCCCAAAAGTCAATATCCTATTTCTAATATTTGACAGGTTCTAATATGCAGAAGCATAACTATTTTGAATTTAATCCCAGTAACTTCAGCAATATTATTTAAACTGAAAGCAATAGGAGACAGAAATTTATCCCAATGTCGGCTTACAGATAGAAAACCAAATTCTTAATCTATTGATTACATACCATGTTTTGATTTTAATGTAGTTTTCAGAAATATAAATCTTAACATATTTTGCCATAGCTATTTGATTGTGGCACATTGTTAACAAGGCTTGTTTAAATAAAGGGCTGCTCTGACAATTAAATGCAGGATCATGCATGCTTCACTGCCAGGTCTTATTATAATGGACGTGTACAGAAGCAAAATGCTGAAATTACAGGTTTAGATTGTGTCTGCATGACATTATTATTTTGGTGAATGCAAAAGCTTTAATGCTGAGAAATATAATTGCGCACCTGAGGTTAAAGCCATAGAAGCGTAACTCCTGCCTACCTAATTAATGACCCAGAATTTTAACTTTAAGAGGCTTTTTAAATGATTTGGGAAGGATCCATTTTTTGATCATTTTTTCCACAGATCTTTAGCTTCCTTATTAATTCAGTAGATATACTTTAAAATGTTTAGCAAATTCATATTTAAAGGGCAACATACATTCATGAAGTTTTGTGAGTTTAAGTTTTAAATTTGCCTAATCCTTCAGAAGTGACATGGCTGTAACTGGGTTTCACATCTTTTGTGCGGTAGAAAACTTTATTAAGATGGTTAATGAATTTTAAGGTCCAGATCAAAATTATTTCAATCAAATGTTAATAAATGGTTTTATAAATAGTTTTTAATCTGTAACTTTGCTTATTATGTGTAGTGTTTGTAACATTGCACTTGATTATGATTGTTACTTGCTTTGCAATTCTTAGGATTAAAAGCAAGTTCTATTAATGTGAAAAAAATCCAGTGATTTTACTTTACAAAGGTATAATGCTTTTCTATTATAAAAGTCAGCCACACTGTAAAGCAATACTATATTTATCTGGAAAGAAGATATTATCCCCACCCACTCTGACACTCATCAATATCGGTTTATAATTTCAAGCTTTTATCCCATGTCATTTTTTATTTTATTTTATTTTTTTAAAAAAGACAGCTTAGATTGTCAGATCTCACTTAAATTAATCATGGATACATATTTTCCATAACAAATGTGTTTATGTAATGTACTTGAGTGTATGAATAAGTGTTTGGTCTTTTCCTTCTGATCTTCCATATTTTTATTATTGATGGATGATAGGAATGAGGGAAAAATATTAAATTTAGGGAAGACACAGTTAGATGAAATAGTTATTACTCCAGAAAGCAGACATAATTTCAAAACAATCAATTAGAGATATGACTTGAAAGTAACAGAATACAGAAAGCCAAACATACAGTCCTTCTCTTAAGAAACAGAATTTAATTGCATAAATATACAATTTTTAAAAAGTTTGACAACAATAGTATTTGCAAAAGAATCTTTGAATAGTATTTCACTTTATAGCAATTGTTTATAGATCAGTGTTTGGTTGTAAACATACAAAACAAAACTTAGCTACAACAACTAAATCATAATTTCCAAAATACAAGAAGTAGTCAATCCACATAACACAATGTTTTAAAAAGAATATAAAGATATTGGAACATGCTGATAGTAGGAAAATTGGGATAAAATTGCTGTAAGTCCTATGAAGAAGAAATGTTGAAGGGTTGATACTTTTTACCTTGACATACTTCCAAAAAACTGACTGGAAGAGTTGGTTATGAACTCTTTCTTCTGTTGTGCAATATTGATTCTATGACTAATGAGTGTACAAGCAACAGGTAAAGGAAAAAGCTTATTCAGTAATTTTTTTTGAATCTGTTTCACAGAAGGAGATGCCACCATCGGGACCTTTAAAGTACTGACAAACATGAATAGTATAATATGTTCATTTTTCATTGGGTAAAGTTTGCTTGTGCAAACTTGTATATACTTTATATTTTTTGGCCATGAAGTAACATTTTATTTCCTGTACAGTGCTTTATGCTGACTGATGACTTCTCTATCCTAGAATATCTGGATGTGCATACTGATTTATTACCTTGGTTTCTTTGTGCATGACCTACCCATTTAGAGATACTGTAATGAAGAAGAGCTTTTTTAGCTGTCCTAACACTTCAAATATTTTTAAGGCTGTTGTGAAGTTCAAAATTTGCTCTCCCTGATCCAAAATGCAAGACACAAAATAATGAATTGAGGCATATTTAAACTGAACCCTAGAAAAAGCTTCCTTAAAACTGTTTGATTGTGATTGTGAAACTGGAACCCAGCATTGTAGTTGGTTCTTCTTCTCTTAAATTGAGTAGACAGAGATTAGATACCCATCTGCTTGGAATGCTTTAATTGGGATTCCTGTAAAGAACTGAATAACCCCTTTCCAATTCTAAATTTCTGTCTGTGCATTCATTGTCCAATGTCCACATTTCCCAAAACAACAGGGCCACAGTAAACAAGTTAATTAATATTAAATTACTGATGTTTAAATTAATTGCCTATAAAATAAAGCATCACATTTATAACTAATTTCTCATTTACACGGACACTCTCTCCCCCACCACACACACACACACCAAAGAAAGAGGCTGGATGAAATTGGACTTTTATAGTTCATAATAATGTGTTTTTTAATTCCCAAATAATTAAGCATATACTCCTGGTCTGCAAAGGGACCATTTTCCCATGAAAGCATGAACAGAAATCAGACGAGAAAAAGTATATCATTATCCCAGATTTTAAGTAGAGAAAAATCTAAGCCTCTTCAACATTGAATGAATTAGGTGCTATTCCCAGGGATACTGTATATATTTATGGTTTCTGGCTTTTTGTGGTCAGGATGCTACCTTCTTCTCTTGTTTTCCTTCATAGGTAGAGGGTGATTTCTGCAGCAGGGAGATTATTTATCAACAGAGTCTTAGTACTAAGTGAGAAGCTTGATTTTCTAGAATTTTCATTCAGCTCTAAAGATAGATAAGGTTATTTATTGCACAGGGACAGAAAAGGCAATAAGAAAGTTCAGGTTTTACTGATCCACATCCCTCTTGAATAAACAACAGTAGGACATTTTCTATTTTACCTCTGCTTCAGTCACATTCATTATTTATACATCTTGCCTGTTTGTTTACTTTCAATCATGTTTTATATTATATTTTTATGATAATATCAAACAATTTATCCATATGTAATTGTTTTAGAACAATATTTTACAGGGCATTTCAAGTGATCATATTTGAGCTTATAAGACAAAATATGTACCAGCCATTTTCTATTCTCTTCCATTTTCAACAGCAATAGATGATAAGGGTAAAGGAATCCCTGTGGATTTTACTCGGCTATTCATTGCCAACTATAAGAGGTGGTGACCAGTATAATGTCATGGAGAACTGTGTGGTGCTTGGATATAAAACCTGGGCTGTTGACTTTCCAGCTGAGAAGCCCAGAGTCTTAACTGCTGAACCATTGTGCCACCCTAACAGCAGATAAATTTGACTATATTTTCTGTTGCATCTGAAAATTGTACATCATATTTACCGATTTTTTGAATCCATAAAAAACGAGATAATTGGAAAGATGATGTTGCCAACAATAGAGAAGAAATGACTCAATTCACATTTTATAGCCACATTTTGACTTTGTCATCTCCATATCTTTCCAATTAGCTCATTTTTTATGGATTCAAAAATTTGACAAATATGATGTACAAAGATGAACAGTAATTGACGAAAACAAGTTCTTACTGGATTTTAAAATTGTAACATTTGATTTATAAGGCATTTATTAATTGTACTATTATAATAATTGAGATGAAAGGAGGTCTAAAAACTGTTAGAACATCTTGGCACCAGATTGCTAATATTCTTTTTCCTGTAATATCCAGGTAAATGACTCCTTTGCTAATCACTATCCACTGTCGCTATGGTCAGCACAAAAAAATCTTTTTGGTTCCGTAGCAATACTCATCATCTATTATCACTGTTGCAATTTAATATCTTTTGAATGATAAATTTCCAAAACAATTTTGTTCTACTTCTCTAAAAAAAACATAGATAGTGATAATCATAGATCTTGCCATTTATCATAACAGATAATTTTCCTTAAAGTTTTGTACTTAGTTTATTTTCTTCATCCTAATTCTTCCCCTAATGACATTGTAAGACTTTCTTTCCTTGTGATGGCTTCCCCAGATGCCAGCTCAGACGATAAGGAAGAGCCATCTCCTGGGGACATTGGATGGGGTTACAGAGGAGCATTGGGAAGTTGCTGAGCCAGATGTGGAAAGGCTAGGCACAGTGGAAAGATCACTGGAGGGATGACCAGATAAATGGCCAGTTGAAGATAGAAAATGAGAGATGCAGCTGCAGCTGGAGAGTTCAGATGCCCAGCTGGAAGTGCAGGGTGGAGAAGGTCAGAGGAGATCCAGAGGAACTGCCTCCTCCACTTGATTCATGGATGAGTAGGGCTGAGAGGAGGCAAGCACAATGGAGGTTGGTAAGGCTACTCGCGCTTCATGAAGAGCTGCTGCCAAGTGCTTATTTAATTGGATAAGTGGACCACCCATTCTCTTACCATGTGAATGCTTCACTCTCATGCTCTTGGTTTTCATGACTCTGCATTGTACTACAATTAACCATGTGTTTGGACCTTGGATTTGTTTATGGGTTTTTGACCTTTGCCTTAGACTTTGGACTGGACTGTGGACTCTCTGGATTTTGCATTTGCCTTTGTCCTTGGACTTGGTAGTCTTGTATTTTGATGGAGCAGTGTTAGACTTCTTAGGACTTTGCAAGTGAGTGAGAGTTAGGTCTTAGGGGTTCACATTAGGGGCTTGACTTTCAATAAAGCTTTTCAAACCTTCCTGCGTGTTATACAATTACAATATTACAGCCTCTTCAACTGTAATATTGTAATTGTAATAGTAGAATATAGATTTCTGACATTTGAGCTGAACTTCAATTGCATTGACTATATAAAGATTACAATCCATTAGCATTCAAAACAGAACAAAGTTAAAGTTTGTATCTGCTACATAAATAGCTATTATGACCTGAAAAAGTAAATGAAGCCTAAAGCAATGTTAGCCTTGTCACCCCAAAAGATAGGTAGAGAACATAATGTTATGATAAGAGTCACTGTGATGTTAATCTCTGAGAATTTATTGTTACTGAAATTTTGACACTATTTGATGTCCCTAAATAATCTCTATATACTGTTAAGAAAGTTTATTGGGAACATTATGTATTGTCTACAATAGTCCCTAAACAATAGAAAAAAGCAAATCTGCTAAACATTTCACAGGGCAGAAGAGCATTTTTCAGACACTTTGTTACATCAAAGTGACAAATTTCCATATTTCTTTGGTGAGATTATTCTATTAACTCTATACTGTACTGCACTGAATGTTCAATACAGAAGCTTTTTTTTTCATAAGAAATAAAACTACTTGGTTTTTGTATGATCGCACCATCATCTGTAATATATTCTGGGCTTTCAATGTTTCTGAAAAATGGAGACCGGTAAAAACTAAATTAATTTATTTTCACTAACCTTATTCTTTTTAGTTATATCTTTCTTTGCCATTTTAGACGGCATGCAAGCACCTTTTGAAGAAACAAGAATCTTCTTAGGTGTCTTCTAAAATGGGATAAAATTCACATTAAAAAATTCCAATTATTAACAAATTACATTTTTCAATTATCTTGAACAAGCAAACAACAAAGTATAAGATAAATATATTTTGAAATGGTTGCTGAACTACTATTACTGAACTTAAATGTTATGCAGTACTCTTTCAACAATGTTTATTTTGAAGGAAATAATTCTAAATGCATACAAATAAATCCATTATTACCCTTTTCATCAGATTATAAGTATAATTTGCATAACTTATGCCCTTGTTCCAGTTTCTTGCAAACCCTCTAGGGCAGTGGTTCTCAACCTTTTTAATGCCGCGACCCCCAACTGGTCATAAGTCGAGGACTACTCAATCGGTCATAAGTCAAGGACTACTCAACTGGTGCAGCACCGTTTGCAGAATGGGACTTTTGGCGGGCTCAGCAAGGCAGAGACAGCCTGGACAATTCCTATTGGCTTTTGAAAGCCAATAGAATTAGACTCTATTCAAGAGAGTCTATTCTATTGGCTTTCAAAAGCCAATAGAATAAAAGGGAGTAGCACAGCTAAGGAAAAGGGGAAAAAAATGGCGGACTGCGTTGTTTGGCGACCCCCGTGAAATGGTCGTTCGACCCCAAATGGGGTCCCGACCCACAGGTTGAGAACCACTGCTCTAGGGAATATATGAAGTTAAAGGCAAACATCAAAGGTCCTGAGCCCTAAAGGTGTTATGAAATTGTAACCATGAACAATAAAGAAGGAATGCTGCCTGCATTTCCAACCTGCCTAGGTGGACACTATAATTACATTTAATCAATGTGCATGCACCCATGATTCCAAGTTGTGATAAGTTAAACTACAATTTCTCTTTATCTTTTCCTATTCAATGTAGGGAGCTTGGCCTTAATAGAGAGAATAGCACATTTCACATTTCTTATTTGCTTACTTTTAATTTGATTTATTGTGGGATTATCTATCTATCTATCTATCTATCTATCTATCTATCTATCTATCTATCTATCTATCTATCTATCCAGTGGTGGAATTCATCCAGTTTGCACCAGTTCGGCAGAACCGGTAGCTAATTTTTTGTTTCTCAGACCCAGAATGGACTTCCGGAAGCGGCATTCACACAGAGAACCGATTGTTCACATATTTGAATCCAACCACTCTGTCTGTCTGTCTGTCTGTTTATCTATCTATCTATCTATCTATCTATCTATCTATCTATCTATCTATCTATCATCAGGATAGTTGCTCACAACACAAAAAAAATCAAATGAGTACTAGGCATGACTTTAGATAAATTAATTTAAAATTTATTATAAAATACATTGGGGAGTCATCTGAAAATACATTAGTTTTCAGTCTCAGAAGTATGGTTATTGCAATCCACCCTCAATAAATAAAAAGATTGAATATTAAAATATTTCTTGCTGGGCTAACAATTTTCTTTGAAGCACTATAAAATAGAATTCCATAAATTTGTTTAATATATTTGTAAGTAAGCATATATGCTGGCATCTAAAGCTACTTCATGAAATAAGAGTACAGGAACTTCTGAAAAAAATATAAGATTTCTAGATAAATAAATGTATCTTGACTTCATATGTTACTATAAATATTTGGGTGCCAAACTGCTATGAGAAGTGGGAACTCTAGAAACAGTGGGGTTTTCCCTTATTTACTCTTAATCATATCACAAACACATCCTAATATGATTTTTTTTCCTATTTGCTTAAAGAACATTTAAAGCATTTTTTTTTACTGCTCCACTTTGTTAAAATAGTGTTTTTCATTTTTTACAACATCAGTTTTGCTATGGTTCACAAGCATTTAGTTGCCAACATAGTAAAGATCTGTTCTGCTCCTATTGGCCACATTAGGTTTTGTAGGCTTCCCTTTGACTACTAGACCTTGCCATCCATAGACATTTTGACTTGAAATAACACATCCATTGTTTCTGCCAGCTTAATTTCTTACTAGCACTTTGCAGCATGTCAGATTTTAGATTTAGATTTAAAAACAATTCTTCAGTTCTTTTGAAATTATGCTAGTGTTGTGTTAAATGGAAGGTCAATTTGAATCAGGAATGACAGCCTATCTCCAATTGCCATTCAGAGCAACAAGCTAAGCTTGCCCCATACTGTCCTGTCCTGTGCAATATTAGAAAGAATAAGCAATGATTATTTTCCTGCCTGCTGAAACTTGGTGGGAGAGTAAATTAAATTGGGGAAAACTGCTTCTTATAACTTGGTCTAAGTAATGACATCACTATTCTCTGCCCTCATTTCTATGGCAAACAAGGATCAGCAATTTAGATGGGCATATTTTGCTCTCTTAAGAACTTAATTCAGTTGAAAGGAAGAATCCAGGAAATTACCTGGGTTAGAATTAGGGGTGAAAAAAAGATGTTCATTTTCTTAGTCATCATCTGCTAGGTGAATAACCATGGCTGTAGGCTAAATAGTTAATACAAGCATATTAATGGGATATTATGTAGTCAGGTTGAAATGACAAGAGTTGAAATGCCCAGGCTGACTTGGGTCAGCAATTGCCATGTAAATTAGTAGACTGACATGCAGGGAAAATTCACTTTAAGGGCTAATTGTATTCTATTGAATTCTGGACAGTTCTAATGCTGTGATAGCAGTCAAATGTTAGACAAAGCATCTGAATTTTGCTAATTTAAAATTTATGTTAAAATGTTATGTTCTTTTAAATGGAGATAGGAAGTTTGTTCTCCAACGTGGCTGAGAATGATACAATAAAGGCAAATTTCAATATTTAAAAATTTTACTAAGCAATAGAGACATGGACTTCAACTGCCTTAAATATCAATATCCTGTTTGTGTCTCTGGCACCCACATTGAAGCACCTGCCTTCTATAGGCTCAAACAATATTGATTATAACATAGAGCTATGTTTTCAATATGTTTTTGCTCTGTCACAAATATAATTATTGATATTACTTTAAGTTAAGGCACTGATACTCTGAGATCTGCTTTCGCTTTTAAAAGTGATATACAATTTTGGTTTTATTTTTGTTGGTTATACAACCTGAAATTGTAAGTAACTAGCAATTTGAAAATTGGCATATTATGAAACTAAAAAAATGAGAAACAATATTATGTAGTGGTTAAGCACTAAGCTAGAAACTAGGAGACCATGAATTTCAGTCCCACCTTGAGCACAAAGGCAGCTTTGGATCAATAATGTTCCTTCAGCCCAAGAAAGAAGGCAGTGGAAAATCACTTCCAAAAATCTTGTTCCAATTGGCTTTTCTAGGCAGTTGCCAGGAATAAAAATTGACTATAAGGTACAGAAACACACATATTAATTATGAAATAGCATTATTTGGATTTCCTTCTCCAAAAAGTAACCTGACCTGGAGAAGACATTCAAAACAATGTACTATAATATGAACACTGTTTTGGATAATCCTATGTATATTACAGCTGTCTGCAAGGCAGAAACCTTCTTTTTGTATGATTCTATGCAAATGAGAACCTTCATATTAATAGAAAACAGACTATTAAGGATTGCTTTCATTTTGAATACATTTGAAACAAAATGCCACAAAAGGTTGTTGTACGTTTTTTGTCTAAATCCATAAGAATCAAATTGTGTTATATTTTCTATTAAGCTTATTAAAAAAAAAACTTTATAAACTTCAGTACCAGCACATCTTTAACTGACAGGACATTTAAAGAAAGATGCATTAACATAATTCACTGAATCTAGATGTCTAACTTCTACTAAAGTAGAAAAGGAACAAGAAACCTAAAAGGTGTGATCACACTTAACAAAGCATAATTATATAGTTATATATAACCATAAGGGTAAACATAAATAAAAAATTAAGTATTTATAAAAAATAAATAAAGAAGTTAGGCTCCTTCCAACTAAAAAAAAGTGAACATTAGAAACCAATAAATCTTACAATTTTGGGGAAAAAAGAGTAAAAAATAGAAAAAAGTCATTTTTAAGTTATTTACTTTTTTCCTGTCTTTAAACATGTAATATTTCTATGCCAAGAGAGTAAGAAAAAAAGTTTTCAATTGTGCTTTACAATTACCTTTGTGCAATTTCAATTCCTCTCAAGCAAATAACACTTGAAAAATCCACCAGCTTTGTGCATCAGTGCATGGATGGATTTTTTGCGCAAACCTATTTATCTTAAAATAATCCTAAGGATTTCATTTAGTTGGTTTCTGTTAATTTATTTTCCTCTCTCCAAATAGAAAATGACAAAAGAATACCTGATAGTCTTAACATTGAATTGGTGGTAAATTATAATATAACACTTGACTCTTAATAACTGCAACAAAATGTACTGGATTTCTTTCTAAGAATTATATATTTATATATCTATATTTAATATACATGGAGATCTATTGACATAATTTTTTGCTTTGTTGAAATTATAGTATCCGATAATGTCTAAAAAAGAAATAAAAATACAAATGTAAGTATCTTTTAATTCAGACTTGTCAGTTTGCCGTCCTGATGTACCTTCTCTTATTTTAAATATCTCCAAAGTCTCTGGGAATTGGGAAGATATAAATTTATATAATAATGATATTAATGATAAACTGATAAAATCTTGGCTCATAACACTCCAGATTTAACTGTGGCTGAAAAGAAGAATATGTAGATCATTGACCTGGCAATACTAGTGATACTAGAATAGAAAACAAAGAATTGGAGAAGTTCACAAAGTATTAAGATCTGATAAATTTGGCATAAACTGGTTGGGATGTTCAGGTAGTTATTAGCAAACTGAGTATCAAACCAAAACATTTTAAATGGTGCTTAGAAAATCTGTGCATTGACAAAATTTTCATTGGTTAATTTCAAAAAGCCACACTGCTTGGATCCACACATATACTACACCAATAAATTATGACATGTTAGGTTTTTGTGAACAACTTGATATGTATGAAGGCCAACACTAGCTAAAGAACTGGCAGCTTTGATTTGACATTGTTGTGAATGTAATAATAATTTATTTTCAGATTGCCAATGAACAATTGACAGCTTTTCATTTTATATATTTTACTGCTATACATTTCTGATGGTACATGTGCTTCAATAGAATAGCAATAGTACTTAGACTTATAAACTGCTTCATAATGCTTTACAGCCCTCTCTAAGCAGTTTACAGAGTCAGCACATTGTTCCCAACAATCTAGGTCCTTATTTCACTGACCTTGGAAGGATGGAAGGCTGAGTCAACCTTGAGTCAGTTAGTATTGAATTCCTGGCCTTGGACAGAATTAGCCTGCAATGCTGCATTCTAACTACTGCTCCACCATGACTCATAGGTGGGTAGGTATTATATACTGACTTGTATTAAGTTTAAGTTTTTGTGGCTATATATTTTTTTAAATCCATGGAAATGATTGTAAACTTATTCCAACTAGTCTAATACAGTATATTTTTTTGCCAGAGATAGAGTGGGAAGTAGTATCCTGATTTAAAAGTCAATGTGCATAAGATCTTAAAACAGCCAAATGAGAATTTTATGAACCTGAACTTGCATAGATGCTGACACTCATGACTGAAATATCTTTATGACAAGCCAGAAGGCAGTAAATAAGCACATATATGCATATATGCAGTAATGATGCTGGATTGTTTTCAGTATAACTTGTATGCAGCCATTTTTTCTAATTCTTATTTCAGATACTGTACTGATTGTGCAAATGCTAGGCAAAAAACCTAAAATAATCAACACCTATATATTGAAATCAGAATAAAATATGAAACTATTTGTACAGGTTAAACCAAAATTTGTATACCCTGTGGCATATGGATTTTTGTGGTCTGGAATGGCTGCTTGTTATGATTCTGAAGGATAGTTGCACCTGACAAAAGGGATAAGGAGCTGATAAGGATGCTAGCTAGGGTTCTTGTGTGAAATCTTGAGATAATGGTCTCATTGGTCCAGCCTGGTGTTTAGGTATTGCTGAGGGCCATACTGCCAGTCTAACTTTAAAATTGAGGACAAAAAGAAGAGAAGGGATGGAGAGAAAAATCTATATAAAATAGAATGAATGGTGTGGTTGAAAATAAAAGTTGAAGAGAGATGTCTATGGAGATTCTCAGTCATCCAGGTCAAGGTTGTCCTAAAGGTGCTTTTTCAAGAGTCAACTGAACTTCTTTGTTTTTCTTGGAAGACATTTTGCTTCTCATCCAAGAAGCTTCTTCAGCTCTGACTGGATAGTGGGGAATGCAAGGATTTATATTTTTGCAGACAACTGGTCATTTGCATTATTTTAGAGAGTTGTTGAGGCCACTTGGAGGTTTATCTGTGTCCTCAAGGTCACCTGAGTGGTATAAATGGCTGTGGAGTCTTCTTGTAACTGCTGAAAGGACAGTCCAAGAAGGGTCTGCACCCATTTGCACCACCAGAGGCCTCCAGAACTGTCTATGCTGTTGCATTCTGTACCAGTTGTAGCTTCCAAACATTTTTCAAGGATAACTCCACATAAAGCGTGTTGTAGTAACCCAACCAGAAGATAATCAGGGCATGAATGAATGTGATTAGCACCTCACAATCCAGGAACGGGCACAACTAGTAAACAACATTAAGTTGTGCAAAGGATCTTCTAGCCACAACTTCCACCTGTTCTTTAAGCAGGAGTTTTAAATTTAGGAGAACTCCCAGATGGTGCATCATGTCTATCTATGGTATGGGGATACAGAAATAAGGATGGTAAACCCTCAGTTTATGTTTTTTAGTAAAAAAAAAACATAAAAACCTCAAGCTTTGGAAACTCAGTAGTTGATCTGGGCAGGTCACCAGTTCTTAACCTATATGTCAACACTGCTAACATTGGATGTTCTTGCTTTGACAATATATGAAGATGCAGCCATTTTCTCTTTAACCTGTGTATTATTTTTAGAGTTAGAATTAGATGGTGCTGGGGGGAGAGGGAAGAAGGTGTATGGGATTAGTTAGATATAACAATATCACAGTAGAGTATTCTTCAAGGTTATTTGAAATAAGAGAAGATAAGAAATTGTGAGTTATGAAATTGGAGGGAAAGTTGGCATTTCAAACTAATTGGGGAATGTGATTTAGGATTGTTAATTGGAGGAGGAAATTGTGTATCGATACTATGTGTTTAGGGGAGGAGAATTCAGATTTTGGTTTCAGCTATGTATGTGCTGAAACTATGCTGCTCAATTAAAGATTCTTTAAGGTAAACAATGCCTCAAAGTTCTTTGAAGAGTTTCATCTTTCAGAACAATGACATCAAGCCAAAATCTACAAACTTTTCAAACCATCTAGGGGTCCCAAACCCCAGTCACTGTTCCTAAACTGAGAGAATAGGCTGAAGATTCAGGGAAGATTTCATCATGGAAGAAGAAAATCTGTTTGAGGCCAGCACCCCGGCAGTAGCAGCTTCCCCGGGGGGGGGGGACTACAGCCAGGAAGCTTGTGGAGAAGGAACTTCTGCAGGTCTCCCAGCTGGGAGCAAGACCAAAGCAGCCCAGCAGAGACTCCAGACACTTCAAAACAGCCTTGCCACCCTCAAGGGTTTGAAAAGCAGATGAGGTGGAGCTACAACAAAGGGATTCCAGCATATCACATTCCCCAGACCGGTAGAAAGCTTCCAAGCCATCTGCCACCGAAGACTCAGGTGAGTGGAAATATCCATCCGCAGTCGGTCAATAGAGTATTTGGCAGAAAAATTTGAAGAGTTAGAAGTGAGAAACAGAACCTGCTGAGAGAGGCCTCGAGCCCCTCCTTGCAGATCAAACAACCTTCCAGACCCTGGAGTCCCCTGCCAGGGCCTCCAGCCCCACAGAAAGAGGGAACCCCAGCCTGGGCCCCTTGCAGCAATGGGGAGTTTGGTAGCCCCCGCAGATGGAAGGTCACCAACCTCTGAGCTTGTATCACCTAATAGAGGCCTTGCAACAGCTTGGGATGGTGCAGAAGCCAGGATAGCAACAGCTAGTGAGCCCGCAAATGAGGGAGATCCAGCAACAACCCCCACTCATCCAGCAACCATTGAGGGGCCTGCAGCAGCAGAGGGTGCCCCCACAGGCCAACATCAGAGAAGACAACAGCAATCTCCACCCAGGCAGCAACCTTTGGGAGACTTCTGACTTCGAGAGGCCAGTACTGCCGGTATTGCAGCCACAGCAAGGGGGTTGCCGCAGCTCCTAAACATGCAACCCCTGGGCATACGGCAGCAGCCAGGGTGGGACCAGCTGCAACTGGGGGTGCAACAGCCACAGTAGTGAGCCCAGCAGCCATTGAATCAGCAGCCAGGATGGGGCCAGCAGCAACAGGGGGTGCAATTCACAGTGAAGTTTTGGAGGAGTTTTCTTAAATTAATTTGATCATCTCAAGGCCTATCATATGCTTTTCATCCCATCTACTAATAGGGCTGCAGAATCCACCAACAAGATGGTGGAGCAATATCTCAGATGTTATGTTTCATACCAACAAACAAACTGGACTGACCTCCTTGCTTTCACAGAGGTGGCGTATAATAATTCAGTGCACAGCAGCACCGGCTACATGTCTTTCAGAGTAGCCACAGGAAAAGAATTCAGCCCAATACCTGAATACCCTCAGGTGCCATCTGCTTCCCAGACACTTGATCAATGGTGAGGGGATAGGAAGAAGTTTGGAGAAACACAAAAACTGCTTTAAAAAAGACTTCCAAAACCTATAAAAACCAGGCTGATAAAAAGAGGGCTCCCAAAAGAACATTCCAAGTTGGGGAAAAGGTTTATCTATCAACTAAATATTCATGCCTCAAATTACCCAGTAAGAAATTAGGACTGAAATTCTTGGGGCCTTTCCCCATCATAAGTTCATCAACCCAGTCACAGTAGAACTAAAACTCCCTAGGTTTTTAGGGAGAATTCACCCTGTCTTCCATTGCAGCCTGTTGAAACCTTGTCAGGACTTTACTTTAAGACTTCTTCCAAAAAGGCACCTGGGCAAGACAGACTCACTATGAAGTGAAACGTATTTTTGACTCTAAAATTTTTAAAGGGAAATTTCAGTACCTAGTACAATGGAAGGGATACCCATTGTGTGAAGCCATTTGGGTGAAATGTGATTTATGACTGTTAATTGGAGAAGGGAATTGTGCCTCGATACTATGTGTTTAGGGGAGGAGAATTCAGCTATGTACGTGCTGAAACTATGCTGCTCAATTAAAGATTCTTTAAGGTAAACAATGCCTCAAAGTTCTTTGAAGAGTTTCATCTTTCAGAACCATGACACTATATATATATCGCAGGACTCTTGTGACAAATTCTTGTATAATGTGCTGTCTTAAGCATATAGATGAAAAATGGGGAATAAACTTCAATAGCAACATAAACAACATTGTTGTTACTCATATAAAAAAGGTATATCTTGAATGAAAATGTAGAGAACAAGAGAGATTGATAGATACAGAATATGTGCAATTAAGACTTAACTGACAGACATCAAATCATGTAGAATTGGTTAGATTTACACTATTTTTATAATAAAACCATTGTTTCTGCCAGCATTATATATTGATTCTTTGATTTCCAGATGCACTGAATGTTCCAAGACATTGTCTACATACATTAAGAAAAAACTATTTAAAATAACTTCTTGAAACAAACTAAGGCACATGAAATATTTGGAGCAAGCTGAAAGAATTCCATTAATAGTCAATAATTAATATACATCTCTTTCTAAGTTGTAATCATTATAATGTAGCCTCCCTATTCTATTTAGGAAAGAGTTGCTAACTGTAAGAGCCAGTTGTTCTGACTATTTCAAGAATATTATAATTATTACAGAATATAAGTCATTTTGTAATGCTACTGTTCTTCATGAGTGTATGTTATGGTGCTTGTTATATTTTACAATGCTTTTGATAAGAAAGTTATTGAAACACATTGAGCTGAATAAAGGATTTTGAGACACTCTGAGGTTCTGCTGTACCTTCTCCCCTTTTCTGTAATTCAACATTGCATGGGTTGGAAAAAAATACATTTTTTGTTATAATCTTGTTATAATAATGCCAAAGGGGAACTTAAAAACAAGAGTTAGGTAACATGCCTTCAGCATAGCCCAAGGCATGCACTGTACATACAACACTTGTACTTGCTGCTGCATTCTTCTAATTACTTTTAAATTTATACAATGGAAAATATAACATTGTCTTTGCATGGAGTAATGGATATACTCTTATACTTCCACACAATGTACAACCACTTAGTAGATCCAAAAACTGTGTACAATATTATGGACTATTTCACTCATGTCAAACAAATCTTAAATCTTAGTTGTCATGGTAATATGCAGCAAAACAAACGTGTGCCTGAAATTTAGAAATTGCCACACATTGTTAGATTCGATTGACAAAAGAACGAACTAAATGTTTCTTGTTTCTTTTAACTGTTTTCTGTCTTAGCTGTTTGGTATTAGAATTTTCCCATGCATTACAAAAAGTAGCAACATTTTTTTTAAATAATAGATTTCTGTTGTTTCCAGGTAAGGAAAACAAGCAACGTGTCCATGCAGATAACTTGTGAAATCCTTTGAAATAGCCATAACACAACTTTCAGAAGACATTCAGCAAGGTATTATTTTGACTCCTCCTACCCCAAAATATGAGATGATCAGAAATGTAATGGATTTTTTGATGCTTCAATTTCTATGACTCAATTGGTTTATCTTTTATGCTACTTTGCCAGGAATGAATATGCACTATAATGTGGCAAAATTTCTGTGGTCATTAGCAATTCATTATCTATGTACATACAGTGTGAAAAATAATTATTCCACTTAGGTGGCTTTAAGTTGTTTGCATGAATTATTACTTTACAGAATATAGAATATTATTATGGATTATTGCATATTAAAACAATAAAATTTCATGATGAAACCATTGATAAATCACCATTAGAACAGAAATGATGAAATCATAGAAAGTAACTTACCCTGAGGATTTGGGAATGTTAAACATGATCTTCTATACTTGTATGGATTTCACCTCTTTACAATCCCATATTGATCAGTACTAGAACAATGGAGAATAAAAATGCTGATAATTATCCCTTGGTACAATAGGACTAAAGATAACACCATGTTCAGCATACTTCAAGTAGTCTTATATATGTTACATTGTGCAAATTTTTAAGCTACACCTGTCAATATCTTTTTAAATATTTTTTTTAATCTATTAATCATGTCAAATTAGTAGCATACACAAATTTGGGTTGGTGTGATAAACTATATGAACATGAAATAAATTACAATTCATCTCAAGTCAAAATTTTAGTTCTGATTTGTTTATGAGATAACATAAAAGTAGATAAGGTGGGATAGCTGATATCTGATTATTTTAATGTTTTATATATCTATAATAGAAAAAAATCCTGTCTCAAAATAGAAATTTGTATGTGACCCTTTATATGTCCTCCAGTGCATCTCAGAACATTTAAGACACAGTGATTCACTATTAAATCATATCAAGGAAAATATATAAAATACTAAATATATCATTCTTGATCAACTAAACACTTTAGTTCAGCCTGATACATGCAAAAGACAAATATAGTTCTGAATCCTAAATAGTTAGTAAAGCTTAATCAGATATTTAACATAAGGGCTACATTAAATTATTCAGTTTGCACCATTGCAGAAATATACTGAAACAAATGTTCATTTTTTTACTAACACACATACTAAATAGACTTCTAATGACAAATATTTCTGTGGTTAATATTCACTTTTCAAATTAACTGCTATAAATCTTGAATTTAAGAAAAATTAAAAGCTAAATAACATTGGCATGAAACAGTAAAGATGAATTTAGAGAACTGAAAGAATAGGAAGAATACAAAAATTTCAGTTATCTACTCTTCTAAAATGAAGAAAGTTTTCAGTAGTGCTATCTTGAAGATTTGAGTTATGAATAAGAGATGAGAAATCACCAGGTTTACCTGGGTCATTGGTACAATAGACGCGGGCCTAAAATGATGGAATACATTATAATGATACACACATTATATTTGAGAATCTACCCCTTAGTTTATCCCATGAGGTCAATTACTTTGACTGTGTGCTCACGTTGAAGTGCTCGTTACACCAAAGTATTTTTTATCCCTTGGCTTTATAGAATAATTTGACATTCTATAATTCCTACTGTACTTCCAAAAGGTGATGAGACCTGAAGGGAAGGGCATCAGATATGGAAATTACATATGGGAAAATGGTTCATAGAATAAACTTAACATTTAGATTGTTTCCTGCTGGAAAAGGGAAGTTTAATAAGTGCATAACCTACACCCTCAGAGTGCTTTGAAATTCAGTAGCAATCACAACAGGGAAAAATGAGGATATAAAATGTGCAAGTTTCTTACTATTTTAGCAAGTTAAATATAATACAATACCGCTTAGAAAGCTGTGAAATATTAAAAAAACTTGGAAAAACAAATTTAAAACAAATGAAAAATAAACAGCCACAGATCCCAATTTTTCTACATCTATTATTTTATCTACTATACCAAAGATGAGGAACCAATGGTATCAAGACACAATATATTGCTAAACTTCAACTTTAAACACTTCCAGGGATGCTGAGATTTATAATTCATCAAATCTTGAAAGATAGGCTTGTAAATTAGGGGTACCTGGTATTAGTTAATCAAAAGCGTAACTATGTTGTTGTATATTTTGCAGGCAAAATAAATCCATAAAGAGAAACAGAAATCTCTCCTTAATTTTCCTTAATTTCATTTTATTTGAGGAGAATAATAAATAAATAAATAAAAAGACAAACAGCATTGTCAAGAAGCCTACTCTTTTGTATAGGCTTAACTACCAACAAAGAAACTACCAATATGAATTTCTTTGTTTGTTTCTTTGTTAAATATATATTCTCAAAATAATCAAATAATTATTGCCATAACTCCAGCAGTCAAAAGGAAAGAAAACAAATCAAAATGTAGATGCATTTTAAAAACGCACATTTTTCAAACCCATATAAAATTTAGCAATCTAAAGAATACACCTGAATAAGATCAAACAGGAGTAGCAAATTACTAAAGTTATGCCTTCTGTCAAGATTTTTATACATTTATTTATATAAAGATATAAAGATTTTTTAAAGCTTTCCTGTTAGGGATGGGGATCCATTGGGCATGAAGATTCTATTAAGTAGTCTTTCAAAGAACATACATGGTGGGGAAGAAAAATATTTTTGTAACCAGTAGAGCAAGGAGAATACATCCAGCTTGATCAAAAGGAAGCCCCAACAATATTTAAGGTAGGAATTGTCACATATCAAATTGAACCCCCTCCCCTAACATGCCACAAGGCTGAAAATCAGATTTTGCAAATAGTCAAATTTGAAAATAATTTGAAAATAAGAATATTTTAGTGTTATTAATATAATGAATCTTCCTCATCCTCATCTTATTCTCTTCCTCCTTCTTCACTAAAACCCAGTCTAACTTAAAATTATGTTTGAGGACCAGCAGAGCCAGATTTACAGGAGCTAGAATTATCTTTAGCCCAAGATGTACAGTGTGTATTCATCTCTCTCTCTCTCTCTCTCTCTCTCTCTCTCTCTCTGTGTGTGTGTGCGCGCGCGCTTACTCAACAAGGAGACTAAAAAGCTGTGGTGATACAGTGAATGCAGTATTGCAGGCTAATTCTGTTGACTGCCAACTGCCTGCATTTCAGCAGTTCAAAACTCACCGGCTCAAGATTGACTCAGCTTCCATCTTTCCGAGGACAATAAAAGAGGACCCAGATTGTTGGGGGCAATATGCTGACTCTGTAAACAACTTAGAGAGGGCTATAAAGCACTATGAAGTTGTATAAAAGTCTAAGTGCTATTGCTATTGCTAAACACATCCCTAAGTGAAAGTGATATTTTTAATATATTCAGGGACTGAAAGAACAGTTTTAGGCAAACCAAACTATTACATTGAATAGGTCAAGGAGCTAAAGTTTTAAAAGGTATATTTATTTGTTTAACCTATATTCTCCTTTTCTTAAAAAGTCCAAGGTAGCTTACAGCTAAGTGATATTACATATCAATCATAATTTGATCTTCAAGATAAATTTGAAAAACATAAGAATCTTACCTGCATTACGTAAGATTTTTTCTTACTTTGGTTATTATTATTGTTATTATTATTAACAACAAACAACAAACAACAACAAAACAACAACAACAACAACAACAACAACAATAATAATAATAATAATAATAATAATAATAATAATAATAATAATAATAATATAGTAATAGGCTCCTTGGGAGCAATCCCAAAACAACTGGAGCACCACTTGAACACCATTGGCATTGACAAATTCGCTATTAGTAAATTGCAAAAGGCGGCCTTACTAAGAACTGCTTCCATCCTGCGACGATACCTGTAATATCATCAAACATCCACATCTGCCTATCCCAGGTCCTTGGGAAGGACTCGATAGGTAGACAAAATGCCAAATCCAGTTTGAACATCTGGCTGACTATGCGATGATCCATAATAATAATAATAATAATAATAATAATACAAATACTTGGGTATCCTTCAAGCTGACAACATCAAGCACACTGAAGTCAAGAAAAAGATTAGAGGTGAATACATCAAGAGAGTGAAGAAGATCTTAAAAGTCCAAACTCAATGGAGGAAATACCATAAAGGCAATCAACACCTGGGCAATCCCAGTCATTAGGTACACAGCTGGAATAGTGGACTGGACTCAAGCAGAACTAAAAGCAATGGATAGGCAGACCAGAAAAATAATGACAATGAATCATGCCCTTCATCCACGCAGTGACATTGATAGACTTTATCTACCAAGGCAAATAGGTGGGCGTGGAATGCTACAAGTACATCAGATGGTTGAAGAAGAAAAAATGGTTTTGGAAGAATATCTGAAGAACAATGATGAAGATGCACTGAAATTAGTATATCAGGAAGGCTTACTAACTACTGGAGAGACCAAACTGGCCTACAGGAAAGACCAAATGAAGAACAGAATAGAGGCATGGGAAGACAAAGCACTACATGGCCAATACATGAAAAAAATAGCTGGGAAAGCAGATAATAATAAAACCTGACAATGGCTAAGAGCAGGAAAATTGAAGAAAGAGACCGAGGGACTAATTCTGGCTGCACAAGACCAAGCCTTAAGGACAAATGCATACAAAGTCAAAATTGAGAAGACAACAACAGACAGTAAGTGCCACCTATGCAAACAAGCTGAAGAAACAGTGGACCACTTGGTAAGCTGTTGCAAGAAGATTGAACAAACTGATTACAAGCAGCGGCATGACAAAGTAGCAACAATGGTGCATTGGAAGATCTGCAAAAAATATCATTTGCCTGTAAGCAAAAACTGGTGGGATCATAAAATAGAGAAAGTCATAGAAAATGATAAAATTAAACTGCTCTGGGACTTCAGAATTCAAACAGACAAGCACCTGCAACATAACACCCCAGACTTAACAATTGTCTGAACATCTGGCTGACTGTGCGATGATCGATAATAATAATAATAATAATAATAATACTATAATAATAATAATAATAATAATAATATAAAAACAGACAAGCACCTGCAACATAACACCCCAGACTTAACAATTGTCGATAAGAAAGACAAAAAAGTCTGGATAGTGGACGTGGCAGTGCCTGGAGACAGCAGAATAGAAGAGAAAGAACTGGAGAAGATAACAAAATACAAAGACCTACAAATAGAAATAGAAAGACTGTGGCAAAAGCAAGCAAGGGTAGTACCAATAGTCATAGGCTCCTTGGGTGCAATCCCAAAACAACTGGAGCACCACTTGAACACCATTGGCATTGACAAATTCGCTATTAGTCAATTGCAAAAGGCGGCCTTATTAGGAACTGCTTCCATCCTGCGACGATACCTGTAATACCATCAAACATCTACATCTGCCTATCCCAGGTCCTGGGTAAGGACTCGATAGGTAGACAAAATGCCAAATCCAGTCTGAACATCTGGCTGACTGTGCGATGATTGATAATAATAATAATAATAAAGTTGGAAGGGACATTGGAGGTCATCTAGTCCAACCTCCTGCTCAGGCAGGAAACCCTATACCATTTTGGACAAATGGCTGTCCAGTCTCTTCTTTAAAACCTCCAGCGTTGGAGCATTCATAGCTTCTGTAAGCAGGGAGTCAAGCTATTCTCCAAAGTGCCTGAAGGCAGGACAAGAAGCAATGGATGGAAACTAATCAAGGAGCGAAGCAACCTAGAACTAAGGAGAAACTTCCTGACAGTTAGAACAATTAACCAATTGAACAACTTGCCTCCAGAAGTGGTGAATGCTCCAGCACTGGAAGTTTTTAAGAAGAGACTGGACAGCCATTTGTCCGAAATGATGTAGAGTTTCCTGCCTGAGCAGTGGGTTGGACTCGATGACCTCCAAGGTCCCTTCCAACATCATCATCATCATCATCATCATCATCATCATCATCATCATCATCATCATCATATTATTATTATTATTATTATTACAGATCATCGCACAGTCAGCCAGATGTTCAGACTGGATTTGGCATTTTGTCTATCTATCGAGTCCTTACCCAGGACCTGGGATAGGCAGATGTGGATGTTTGATGGTGTTGGAATATTCATGAGCAGGAAGAGTCATGTGGTAACTCAGTCAGCCAATGTGAAGAAAGTACTACTGAGTCTGTGCAAAAAAGGTATTGAGTTTGGAGCTGGATTTCCAGTCTCAGGTCTGTCTCTGTATGTCTCTGTAAGAAGTCTTCAATTGAGTTATGTTGCCGTAAAGAAGAATGTATGGTATTGTAAATATTTTGATATAAATATAAGAAGTTATTTTGAATCAGCTAAATGCAGTCAACTGTGAGAGCTTCTGATTTATTTTTTCACCAACAGAGAAATTAAAATTCTCTAACAGATGGTATTACAGATATCATCGCAAGATGGAAGCAATTCCTAGTAAGGCCACCTTTTGCAATTGACTAATGGCAAATTTGTCAATGCCAATGGTGTTCAAGTGGTGCTCCAGTTGTTTTGGGATTGCACCCAAGGCGCCTATTACTATTGGTACTACCTTTGCTTGCTTTTGCCATAGTCTTTCTATTTCTGTTTGTAGGTTTTTGTATTTTGTTATGTTCTCCAGTTCTTTCTCGTCTATTCTGCTGTCTCCAGGCACTGCCACTATCCAGACTTTTTTGTCTTTCTTATCAACAATTGTTAAGTCCGGGGTATTATGTTGCAGGCGCTTGTCTGTTTGAATTCCGAAGTTCCAGAGCAGTTTAATTTTATCATTTTCTATGACTTTCTCTATTTTATGATCCCACTAGTTCTTGCTTACAGGAAAATGATATTTCTTGCAGATCTTCCAGTGCACCATTGTTGCTACTTTGTCATGCTGCTGCTTGTAGTCAGTCTGGGTGATCTTCTTGCAGCAGCTTACTGGGTGGTCCACTGTTTCTTCAGCTTCTTTGTATAGAAGGCACTTACTGTCTGTTGCTGTCTTCTCAATTTTGACTTTATATGCATTTGTCCTTAAGGCTTGGTCTTGTGCAGCCAGAATTAGTCCCTCGGTCTCTTTCTTCAATTTTCCTGCTTTTAGCCATTGCCAGGTTTTATTATTATCTGCTTTCCCAGCTATTTTTTTCATGTATTGGCCATGTAGTGCTTTGTTTTCCCATGCCTCTATTCTGTTCTTCATTTGGTCTTTCTTGTAGGCCAGTTTGGTCTCTCCAGTAGTCAGTAAGCCTTCCTGATATACTAATTTCAGTGCATCTTCATCACTGTCCTTCAGATATTCTTCCAAAGCCACTTTTTCTTCTTCAACCATCTGATGTACTTGCAGCATTCCACACCCATTTGCCTTGGTAGATAAAGTCTATCAATGTCACTGCGTGGATGAAGGGCATGATTCATTGTCATTATTTTTCTGGTCTGCCTATCCATTGCTTTTAGCTCTGTTTGCGTCCAGTCCACTATTCCAGCTGTGTATCTAATGACTGGAATTGCCTAGGTGTTGATTGCCTTTATGGTATTTCTTCCATTGAGTTTGGACTTTAAGATCTTCTTCACTCTCTTGATGTATTCACCTCTAATCTTTTTCTTGACTTCAGTGTGCTTGATGTTGTCAGCTTGAAGGATACCCAGGTATTTGTAGTACTCGTCCTCATCCAGACTCTTAATGTTATTTTCATGGGGCACCTTGATTCCTTTAGTTTTCACTACTTTTTCTTGTTTGATAGTAAGTGTGGCACATTTGTCCAAGCCAAACTCCATTGCAATATCTTGGCAATGTATACGGACAGTGTTGAGCAGCGATTCTATTTCAGATGATGTTTTTCCATACAGCTTCAGATCATCCATGTAAAGGAAGTGGGATATTCTGGCAGATGTTTTGGATGTTTGATAGCCATGTCCTGAGTTATTCAGTATGGTTGACAGAGGAAACAGTGCAATAACAAATAGTAAATAATGAATCTCCTTGAAATATTCCTCTTTTGATATTAACCTCTCCCAGTTTCTTACCATTGATCTGCAACTGTGTCTTCCATTGTTCCATTGATCTTTGCACAAATTTTCTGATGTTTCTACTGACTCCTGTTATTTCTAGGCACTTGATTATCCAGTCATGTGGCAGAGAGTCGAATGCCTTTTTGTAGTCAATCCGTGCCACATTCAGGTTGTTCTTCCTTTTCTTGCAGTTTTCTAAGATCATTTTGTCTATTAGCAGTTGATCTTTTGTTCCTCTGCTATTGGGGCCGTTTCCTTTTTGCTCAAGTGGAAAGAGATTGTTTTCAACTAGATGCTGTTGTACTGCATCAGCTACCACACACCAGTAATTTGAAAGTTGTTGGTAAGCATGTAATTGGCCTGTAGTTGCCTGGTGTTGTCCCTTTTGCTGGATTTTTCATTATTAGATAGGTTTTCCCAGTTGTTAGCCACTTTTCAATTTTTCCTCCTTGTAGTATATTGTTGAACTGCTTGGCAATGAGTGGGTGTATAACAGTTAGATGTTTCAACCAAAACCCATGCGGTTCATCTTCACCTGGTGCTGACCAACTCTTGATTTTCCTTGCTCTTTTTTCTACCATTTTTTTTGTTATTACTAGTTCTTTCATTTCAACTTCTGTTTTATTTGCATCCACCTCTTTTAACCAAGCCGTATCCTTGTTGTATTTCTTTGGGTTATCCCATATCTGCTTCCAGAACTGCACTGTTTCTTCCTTGTCAGGTACTAACTGATTCATTGCAGTTTCTCCATTGATGGATTGGTAGAAACATTTCTGATTGGATTGAAATTGGAGGTTCTGACTATAGTTTGCAATTCAAGCTTCATATTTACTGATTTTCCTGGCTATAGCTGTTATTTGTTGCTTTATTATTTCCAGTGCTTCCTTGATCTTCCTTGTTTCTAAGTGGTATTTCTTTATTAGGTATTCTTTGGTCTTCTCGTTCTTCAGCTTCTTTTCTTTCATCTGTTCTAGCTTGCTTGCATGTGATCTTAACTTGCTGATCTTATTTTCTAGTCTAACCTTCCATTTTTGTGGTGCACTATTTGTTTGTTTTTCTTCTTTGTTGATTTTGCATCCCAGGTATTCAGTTATAACTGCAGCTGTGCTGTATATTAGTTGGTTTGTTTCTTGCAGTGAATTGGTGCTTATACTTGATATTGCAGTATTTGCATCTTTTAATGCGTGTGCTAGCTGTTTCATTGGAACAAGCTTCAATGCAGGCAGGCTTAGTCTGTTTTTTGTGCTGTTCTAGATGCTCAGTTATTCTTTGTTTCAATTCTTTTAGTTTTTTAGTTAGAGGGTTTTGTTCTTCCTGAGGAAGAGCTGCCTGGTTTCCATATGAAAACAGTTGTATATCTCTGCTGGATTCCTTCACTGCCAACTCCCCCTGGTGTGCCTCTACATTCTGAATTACTTCTGGCAAGGCTTTGATTTCTTTGCCCTAGGTAAACTGTTGCAGTTTGTCCAATTCTGTTTCTGTAAATACTTTATTTCATATTATAAATCAGCGTTGATCTGCTAGTCTCTGTTCTGTTATTTCTGATTCTGGATGTTGTTCTTTCCAGAACTGGTGCATTTGTTTTAGATATCCTCTTCTTGTTGAACTTGATCTGTAGTAACAGATTATTATTTCTTTGTTTTCAATCACTGTGTATTATCATCATCATCATCATCATCATCATCATCATCATTATTATTATTATTATTATTATTATTATTATTATTATTGAAAAGCTTCCTATCTGAATTGCATGTGATATGGTATAGGAGCAGTTTTGAGCCATATAATAGCAAATGGACAACAAGCTCTTGTAGCTTATTATTCAAGGACACTTTCCCCCACAAAAAGAAATTAGGCTCAAATTGATAAGAAGGCTTTAGCCATAGTTGCAGAAATAAGGAAATTCCATGACTTCCTTTATGGTTGCCAATTTATGGTCTTTATCAACCACAATCCTCTTCTAGGTCTGTTTTCTGCAGACAAGCAAGCCGCTCAGATCCTATCTGCAAGGATGCTGAGATGGTCCATCTTTCTTGCCGCTTATGATTACAGTCTAATTCACAAACCAGGCAGGGAAATAGGCCATGCAGACACGTTTATCAGAGTGCCCCTGCCAAACTCAGAGCCAGACTCCACACCTGCTGCACACATCCTGTTAGTTCAGGACTTGCCAGAAACTCCCCTTCACTCAGGGAATGTGGTTCCGACAAAACTCTCAGCTGAGTTTTGAACTGGGTGCTGAGGGGGTGGCCAGGAACCATCCTGGAACAGAGTTTCTGAGCTTTATTAGTAGACAGAATGAGCTGTCTTCACACAAGGGATGTATTCTATGGGGGAGCAGGGTTGTAGTCCCACACACACTCAGGGAAAGAGTCTTAGAATCTCTGCATGAGAGTCATCCTGGAATAGTCAGGATGAAAGCACTCACAAGAAGCTACCTGTGGTGGCCAGGGTTGGATAAAGATATTGAGGCTCAAGTTAAAGGATGCCAGGTTTGCCAACAGTCCAGACCTGAAATGTCTCATGCCCCAATACATCGCTGAGAAACTATGCCAACTCCCTGGTCTAGGATTCACATAGACTACGCAGGAAACTTCCAAGGACAGGTGTTCCTCATTGTTGTGGACAATCACTCAATGTGGCTTGAGGTAGCACCTGTCCCTTCTATGACTGCTGTCAGGATCATCCAGGAACTGCACAGAATCTTCTCCACACATGGCTTACTCGATGTAACCGTATCAGATAATGGGGCACAATTTACTGCTGCAGAATTTTAGTCATTTCTAAAGTCTAATATGATTTGACACACCGGGTCTCTAATGGCCAAGCTGAAAGGATGGTCAGGACGACCAAAGAAGCACTTAAAAGGGCAATTGGCCCCACAGGTTGTAGATCTTTTGCTCTGCCAACACACTACTCCATGCACATCAACGGGTCATTGCGCAGCAGTGGGGATGTCGGTTGACCATGAAGCTGGATCATCTCCATGCAGACAGAATTGCAACAGAGACGGCACAGCCCAAGCCCCCGAGGAATTTGCAAGTCAGTGACCGAGTTTGGGCAAGGAACTGTGTGAAGGGAACTGTCGGTGGTAGCTGTGGTTTGTAAGGTGTCAGAACCACTCTCTTACGAAGTGGTCCTGGAAGATGGGCATGTTTTGCGCTGCCACGTCAATTAGCTGCGTCAGTGGCAGGCTAATCTATCCCTCACCACTGATCTAGAGGAGAGCTGAGGATTGCCTGTCAGTGGCAGTGCATCTCGATCTCCAGAGTCCTGTACGACTCAAAGAGACATGCTGGATGACTCAGCCATGGGTGAGTCGCTTCCGACCGAAGGAACAGTGTCTGCAGATCACAGCATGCAGGAAGATATATTTCCCAGCCCTTCAGGAACTGCTCCGCTCACAGACGGATGTACAGGTCTACCCAAACAGACCAACTGAAAGGAGACCGGTCTACCCATCCAGCATAGACAAACAGAGACTGGTCTATCTGGCCAGGCAAGGCAAACAGAGACTGGTCTACCCAACCAAAGCTGTCAAAAAGACTCTGGTCTATCCAGCCAACCGAGGGTAGATCAGGAACCTCAGGCAGAAATAAGCCAATCGATGTCGCCTATTTATCTAAATGAATATGTACAGTTTATGAATATGTATTGATTTAGGGGGAAGGGGTGTTATGTATTAAGCAATTCAAAGGGTCTGTTATAAAGAAACGGTTAACTGATTGCTTTATCTGAATGATAGACTGTCTGTATAACTTTAAGCCTGTTGCTTTAGGCGGGATGTCGCCTATTTATCTAAATGAATATGTACAGTTTATGAATATGTATTGATTTAGGGGGAAGGGATGTTATGTATTAAGCAATTCAAAGTGTCTGTTATAAAGAAACGGTTAACTGATTGCTTTATCTGAATGATAGACTGTCTGTATAACTTCAAGCCTGTTGCTTTAGGCGGGAATGAGTACTTTAAACTGATTGTCCGCCACCTAGTGGCGGTCCGTATAAATATAAGTCAGGCAGCTGCTAGAGCTGGCTTCTGTGAGAACCTAATAAAGAGCTTTTAATTCTACTCTCTGTCTTCAATGCCTCACTGTTCCCACTACACAACATAGCTGGCATTGCCCTGCCTGCTGTATGCAGAGAAGCGGCAGCCTACAGACAGAGACTCAAATCATTAATATCAACAATACCTTCTATTTGACTACAACCAGCTCATCAGAGACTAAATCCAGGAAAATGTTCCTTAGGTCAACAGAAAACTGAAAAATTTAAAAGCAGAGTGGATCTATGGAAAGCTATAAACAACCAACACTGGAACCAACAGAAGAGCTGGCACCTGGGTCTGATGAAAGCTGAAAAGTATGGAAATCATTGAATAAACTGTGCAGAGGTACAACAAGATCCAGAGACACTCTGAACAAATGGAGCTATCTGGTTGCTTCTGCTTTTTGAGATTGTGGTGACATGCAAACAATAACACATATGTATACCTGCCCCTTGTGCACTAATCAGTGTACACTTGAGGACTTCATGGTAGCATGACAGAACACAATTAATGTTGCTAGTTTCTGAACAAGATCTGTTTAATTTGTACATATTTTAATCTTGTATTTTATATTTTAAATTTTATGTCATATAGTATGCCTTATTTTAATGGTGATGCTTCTGACATGAATAAACAAACCCTTTCTCATGGACTAGTTACTTTTTTGTGAAGCATTCCATGACACATTATGCTCCTGTGTAATTTAGAAGTTATAATTCAGGATTTATCACTTGTAGATCACATGTACATTGCTTCATTTACATGATGCTCATAAATGACATCAACAATAAGAACACTAGTGCTACTAACATATGAGAAATATGTATATAACCAAATGTTACAATACTTTCCATAATATTAGTGATAATGTGTGAGGATTTGTCAAAAGAAAGCAGGGGGAAAGGTAGCAGGTGTGAGAAAAGGCAGCATCACTGGTATGTGGGAGGCCTTGGGAGGTATATTTTTGTGTTAAATGTATATTCTGCCTTTTCCTAGGGAGGAGACATTTAAATAGGTTCTGCATCAATTAGCATACTTTAAATTAATCTGGGGATTTCTCTTTCAATTTTTCAAGATTATGTTTTTATCCTGACTAACATTAAAGATGCCTTGCTAAAATCCATATGATGCTTGCTTCTCAAGTTTGTCAACATCTATCAGGATTTTTAGTATATTACATATCCAATAGCATTAGAATTCTGTTTAATAACTTTTACATTTCATATCTTAATCTTGGGGTAATTTGCTATTTAGTTATTCACCAAGGGGGGAGTGGAACCTGCAGCCCCGGGGACATCTGCTGATCCAGTAGCCCCCACTCCCCGCCGACCGCAGATGGCGATCTGGATGGAAGACACTACCACTGACAACAAAGGCACTGATCCATTCAAAGACTCCCGCCGCTGGTTGTGAGATTCAAGGGAGCCAACACGCTTGGAATTTTTCCTCATCCCCAACGACAAAGCCTGTATCTGGATCGTGCAATCTGCCCTGGACGGGCCGGCTGCAGATTGGGTGGTGAACTTGCACGACTCCAATGCCCCAGAGCTCAATGACTTCAACCGTTTCATGTACTCTCTGGGAAGGTGATTTGAAAACCCCCTGGTTGATCGCAAAGCCCACGAAAGGATAAAAATGATGAGACAAGGCAAACGCCCGGTAGCTGAATATACGCAAGAATTTCAGGCCATTGCCAGCAAAATGAACTGGCCAGAAGACATCCTCCTTAGCCCTTTCAAAGATGGACTAAATTATGACCTATATGATGCTTGCCTGCCCCAAGGGGACCCACACCAACTTGAGGGATGGTACGTCTTGGCAGAGGAAGCAGAAATCGACATACACCGCCGAGGAAAACAAGGGAGCCACTCACCACCTGAGTTGACACGTGAACCAGTGAAACCATCGGTTATGGCCAACAAGCAAATTTCAAGTGTGGGAGAGAAGGGCATCGGGCTGTAGAATGCTGCTCAAAAGCCCCCCAGCACAACCCAGACAGATCACCGGCCAGCAAATCCGGAAAGTCTCCGGCTAAGCCAAAAGAACCTGCCATGAGAATGATGGAGGCTGTGGAATCCCCCATCTCTGCTCATCAGGGTGAAAGAACTCCAGCCTACACTGCAGGGCCGGTGGATGCCTCAGACAACAACTTGGAAAGTGAACCCCTGGTAAGTGAATGCATTGCACCTATCCTCAAGACAGTGACTATATTAATCCCCCCCTCTAGCTGCACCTGCTGCTCATTATCCCAACACTAGTGAGGAATCTGGGCATTCCGTCAAGGAGACTGGAACACTAATCTCATTTGGCCAGTTAGATGGGTCCATAGCAGAGGGAGTGCCAGCTACCCTAGCCACTTTATCAATACACCTCTCCCTGGGCAAACATGAGGAAGACATAACATTTTTAGTGACCCCAGGCATGGAATGCCCAATGATCCTAGGGATGGAATGGTTAAAAAAAATGGAACCTCTGGGTGAATTGGAGGATGGCAGAAATCAAATTCCTGAAGGGGGACCCTATGGACTTAAAATCCCAAGGGGGATTACCAGAATCAAGAACAGAAAAAGCATCCATGGGAGAGGAAAAGGGACTAACAGAAATACCAGAGGAATACAGAGACCTTGCTGAAGTTTTCAGTGAGAAGAGGGCAGATGAGCTCCCCCCCACTGACCCATGAACTGTGCCACTGAATTCAAGCCTGGGGCAAAACTCCCAAAGTCCAGATTATACTTCATGAACCCAAAGGAGAAGGAGAAAATGGAAAGATTCATAAAGAAAAACCTAGAAAGGGGATTAATTGACACAGCCAAGCCTAAAGTGGCTGTCCCAGTCTTCTTTAGAGAGAAGAAGGATTGCTCTTTACACTTATGCGTGGATTATAGGGCCCTAAATACAATCAGTGAAAGCAACCTATACCCTCTGCCCCTCATGAAAGACACCTCTCGAAAGGGAATTTTTTTTTCTAAACTAGACCTAAGGGAAGCTTACTATTGCATGAGAATTAAGGAAGAGGATGAACGGAAGACTGCATTTAACTGTCCCATGGGGTGCTACCAATTCAAAGTTTTGCAATTTGGATTACAAGGGGGCCCCGCAGTATTTATGCAATTAATCAATGACATTCTAAGGCAGCATTTATTTAAAGGGGTCCTGATTTACTTAGACAACATTCTTATCTTCACCAAATCAAAAGAGGAACATGTCAACCTAGTCAGAGCAGTCTTAAAGAAACTGTGAGCCATCCATCTTTATGCCAAACTCTTGAAATGCGAATTCCACCAGGAAAGGATAGACTACCTAGGTTATCGCATATCCCCACAGGGCATTGAAATGGACCCCCAGAAGGTCAGAGCAGTATTAGAATGGGCACCACCCCGTACAAGAAAGCAACTGCAACGTTTCCTGGGCTTCACAAACTTTTACCGCCAATTCATCTCCTCATTTGCCCAAATAGCCCTGCTCCTCACGAACTTACTAAAAACGAAGGGAGCATCCTCAGTAAAACCTAGCCAGCCACTAACATGGACAATGGAGTGCCAAGTAGTGTTTGAGAGATTAAAGAGATTTTTTTCTGCTGAGCCAATACTGAGGCACTGAAACATGGATAAGCCCTTCGTAATACAGGCGGATGCAAGTGATGTGGCAGTGGGGGCTGTACTATTACAAGAAAACGATGAAGGGGTTTTGCAACCGTGTGCGTATACATCCAAGAAACTAACGGAAATGGAACAACACTGGCCTGTATGGGAAAAAGAGGCGTACGGGATACGTTGGTCATTACTCACGTGGCGCCAGTTCCTTGAAGGCAACAAAATCCCTTTCCAGGTGTGGACTGACCACAAAAATTTGGAAGACCTGAAAACACCCAGGAAGCTCAACTCCAAGCAAGCCCGCTGGTCCCAGCATTTTCACCAGTTCCAATTTATGCTCAAGCATTTGCCGGGGGAAAGAACTTCCTCACATGCCCCAATATAACAGCACGCGAGCCACCGATTCTAAACCGATGATGGTAGAATCACAACTGGCAGTGCCAGTAACCACCAGAGCCAAAGCTAAATTAAAACCACAGCTGGGCAGCCAAACCAGAATTGAATTCTGGAAAAGTTTGGAAACAGATGAATGTTTCCATAAAAACAAAAATGTGTGCACAATTCTGGCTTGTGTGGGGGGAAAAGTTATATATATCAACAACCCAAAGAGTCACATTCATTCTGCTTTGCAATGACACAAAATCAGCAAGGCATTTTGGATTTGTAAAAACATTACACTTAATTAAACGGCAATTTTGGTGGCCATCCATAAAAAAAGGACATAGAAAGTTACGTGGCCAGCTGCCAAAAGTGTGCAACTGCAAAGAGGTTGCAAGGGAAATTGCCCGGACTGTTACAAACTGTGGCAAATCCCTCAGCCCCCTGGAGGGAAATAGCCATGGATTTTATAGTGGAATTACCAGAAAGCAATGGGAATACTGTTGTCTGGATGGTCACGGACTTGTTTTCCAAACAGATGCACTTTATCCCTTGCCAAAAGATTCCCACCACAAAAGCTTTAGCGAAACTTTTCATCCAGCACATTTACAGATTACATGGGGCACCCCAACGCATTATCTCTGATAGGGGAGTGCAATTTATGGCTGCATTTTGGAAGGAATTTTTATCCCTCTTAGGGACCACTCAGGGACTGACATCTAGCCATCATCCACAAGGGGATGGACAAACAGAATGCTGTCACTCAGTACTTGAGCAATATTTAAGATGCTTTATTAATTTTCAGCAAACAAATTGGATGGACCTACTCCCTTTCGCAGAAGTTGCCTACAATAATGCAGTCCACTCCAGCACAGGTTACACTCCTTTTCAAATAGCCACCAGTCAAAGTTTTAACCCCATGACAGAATTAACCCCAAATGAACCGGCGATCCCATCACTGAAAGAATGGATGGAACAATTACAAAACACCTGGCCAATAGTTAGAAAAGCACTAGATGAAGCTAGGCAGGCATACAAAGCACAAGCTGATAAAACGGGTGGAGCCTACACCATTCATTATAGGAGAACATATCTACAACATACCTAAAGTCCCTACAACCCTGTAAAAAACTTGGACCAAAATATATAGGGCCTTTTCCAATTAAAAGAATCATAAACCCAGTAACAGTAGAATTAGAATTACCCAAAAATCTCAGGCAAATACACCCAATTTTTCATTGCAGCTTGCTGAAAAGAGAGCATCAGTCATTGTTACAGCCAAAAATCCCCCACCACCACCTCCACTCATGGTGGAGGGAGAACAACACTTCGAAATAAAGGAAATCCTAGATTCTAGGATATATCATGGAGCGACTCAGTACCTAGTTGCATGGAAACACCTCCCTTCCTCACAAAATGAGTGGGTCCATAAACGTCATGTCAGAGCCCTGAAGCTATTAAAGAAGTTCCACACAGAGTATTCTAAAAAGCCTGACTAAATTTTATACCTGTTTTGTTTTTCTTTCAGATGAATCTATCTTAATTTTAAGGGGGCAGGATGTCAGAATCCAATTATATTTCATCTCTAGTTATTGACTATGGAAAACCCCATTTCTGCCCTCTCTGAATTCTGTCATATGATTAAGGGGAAGCAGGGTGAACAAAGGGGTTTTATGGCCTTCACTTCTTTTGGTACAACTTCAAAAGGGACTGAATGTGAATACCACCAAAAGGACTAACCATAACAATGGGGCCATCAGTTTTCATTTACTCCCCTCTGAAGTCTCCCTTCCGCTGGCAGTGAGGAAAAAGGGGTGGCAATGTAACACCTGGGATTGTCACTGGAAGGATGGTGGGGTGGGATGGGGTTGCTGGGAACCCCTTAAAACCTTGAACCATAGGGCTTGGCCCCCAAGTCCTGTCTAGAACGCCTGCAACCATTTTCTCTTAATAAAGATGCCTGTTGAAAGAAATATTCCAAGAGTTCTGTTTTCTTAAGATGCAAAGTGGGGTGGGTCCTTACAAACGCCTTTATGGTACTTACTCACAAAAACCTAAAATTAGGGCTAGGAACATTACACATTAAATGTTAGAAATATGAATATATGTTAATTTCTTTAAATAATATTGTCTTAAAACATGATTATAAAATTAGCCTTCAAAGCCATTGAAACAATATAGTTTATTGATCTGAGTCATTTCATAATAAAATGGAACGAAGTATATAAAGTCAATTAAATTTGTCTGAATACAAATATTACAAGAAAAATTCTTAAATTAAAAATCTGATTAATGCCAACAGGCATGGCATTTTATTCCTTGTATATGTTTTCAAGAAATAATCTTTGTTACCATGCTACCTTGGAGTAAATAATAATGAGGACCATCAGAAAATGGAAGCTGTGTTAAAAAAGCTATAAAAATTATATAATATATATATATATATATATATATATATATATATATATATATATATATATATGTAGGTCTTTGGTTGTTCGGGTTTTCTCCCGCGTAAAATTGTAACTGTGAGAGGGACCTCGGAGTCCTAGTAGACAATCACCTAAATATGAGCCAGCAGTGTGCTGCAGCTGCCAAAAAGGCCAACACAGTGCTAGGCTGCATTAACAGAGGGATAGAATCAAGATCACGTGAAGTATTAATACCACTCTTCAATGCCTTGGTAAGGCCACACTTGGAATACTGCATCCAGTTTTGGTCACCATGATGCAAAAAAGATGTTGAGACTCTAGAAAGAGTACAGAGAAGAGCAACAAAGATGATTAGGGGACTGGAGGCTAAAACATATAAGGAACGGTTGCTAGAATTGGGTATGTCTAGTTTAACGAAGAGAAGGACAAGGGGGGACATGATAGCAGTATTCCAATATCTCAGGGGCTGCCATAAAGAAGAGGAATTAAGCTATTTTCCAAAGCACCTGAAGGCAGGACAAGAAGCAACGGGTGGAAACTCATCAAGGAGAGAAGCAACCTAGAACTAAGGAGAAACTTCATGACAGTGAGAACAATTAATCAGTGGAACAGCTTGCCTCCAGAAGCAGTAAATGCTCCAACACTGGAAGTTTTTAAGAAGAGACTGGACAGCCACTTGTCCGAAATGGTGTAGGGTTTCCTGCCCGAGCAGGGGGTTGGACTAGATGACCTCCAAGGTCCCTTCCAACTTTACTAATATGAACATATGAACGTTTCGACGAAGTCCCATTCGTCATCTTCAGGCTGGTGTTTTCAGCTTCGTGCTTCGAGCACTAAGACCACACATTGCTGCTGGAAGCATGAAGCTGAAAACACCAGCCTGAAGATGACAAATGGGACTTCGTCGAAACATCGCCAAGACACTTCCAATTTTACGCGGGAGAAAACCCGAACAACCAAAGACCTACCTACCTACCTACATACATACATACATACACACATACATACATACATACATATATATATATTTCAGCTAAGCAAAATATTTATTTGGGAAAGAACTCCAAATAAATATTTGTCCTCACCCTTTGTAGAAAAAGGGGGTAGGGAAAAATACTCCATGAAATTTGATACAAGAATAAATATTGCCAGATATATTACTGAAGAATATTTATATTAATGTAAATGTTCTCAAATTTTTTGTTCCTCCATAGATGAAAGGGTTAAATAAATTCTTACACTCAACAAAACAAAACTAGACTTAGTTCATATGTAAATGAGCTGAGCTAATTGCAGCTTTCCCTAGATAATCTGTATCAATTATTCATGAACCATTAACAGTCAATGTGACATTTCTAACTGACAGCTTTCAATCCTTTTATTTACCAGTTTTATGCAATTTAAATGAGAAAAGATCAGAAAGAAAACACAGTGTTATTCAAAGTCAATCTAAAGTAGACATGTCAACAGACCAACATTCCTACAAGATTCTATTTATCAGAATTATGAGAAGACAGTTGTGTTAGGCTATGGACAAACCTGGTGGTAGCATTTTTTAGATTTATACATTTTATTAAAAGGCATAAGTTTTTTGTAAGCCAGTCATTACTTCATCAGATTTTATCTGTTCATCTGTAAATGTGTAATTTCTTGATTTTTTATTTACTGATAAGTAATTATCTTTATTAGATCTCTTTGCATTAAACAAATCTGTTGTATATATTTCGTCTCCCCACACTCTTACATTTAGTGTTGTAGAAAATTCAAAATTATATAATGTCCAAATGTTCAACCTGAAGTACAAAAATCTTACTGTTATATTATATTTTTGTACAATGTTACTGTCCACTTTTAGAAGCTATATGGGTGAAATGTACTAATGTGAAAGCAGATAGATTAATAAAAAAGTTTTATGATAAATATCCTCACAAGCCTCGAGGGAATACTTAACCTGCTTTTTGTTTCCCGTACAGGAGACTCTTTCTTTTGGAGAGGGGCCAACTGTCAACTTTACAAATAGCATGGTTGCAGCCATTTTCATTCTCATTTTTCAGTTGCCACATGGAAAATAGGGAGGGGGGTTGCCTGGGTGTTTCGCTAGTCAAAATAATATTTTGTCCCGTGGCTGTCCCGAGACTAGGGACTGGACATTTCATAAAAAGCCCGCCAAATAATCATATTGGGGGATGTAATTGCTTACATAGCTTTTGCGAGTGGGACATTTAACTTTGTATTGGGAAATTGTTGCTTGTGTATCCACACTTGGTTTCACTCTTGACGTGCTGATACTCTGTAACTAATAAACATGTTCTTTGAGGAATTTGCAGCCTCGGAATTCTGCTTTATTCATCTCTGTCTGTCGGAACACTGTCACACATTGTAATAATTAGACACAATGGTTTCTCAGTGATAAAAAAATGAAATGAGATGAACTAAAAGAATCATCCTGTTTTCTATTTCTTAGTAAATAAAGTACATAAATCACTATGGAAAAAGATGCACTGCTTACTTTCAGACCTTCATAACATGAGTAAAAATAAATCCAAATACACAAGCAAGTATGGTGTTGTTACATATTTTTATGTGTCTACATAGTCTCAAAACCTTTCTTGAAAATAATTTAAGAAATTTGCAGAATAATACTGAAATAAGGTGCCCAAAGGCTTCGGGAACATTTGTACATTCATACTTTTAATATGTATAATTACTGATCACAGAAATCAGCTTTGGGATTGGGAACAATGTGGGATCCTTTTGTCTTTCCTTTTGTTGTTTTTATCCTGAATGTCTTGATGAGGAATATTACAAGATCAGAATAATAGTTTATTAATTGATCAGTCTGGTGAACATAATAAAAAGATAAGATAAAAATAAAATACATCTAATCTAATTATAGGATAAATAGATAAAATAGATAAAATAAAATACAGTAATGTAATACATATATGGTAAATACAAAGAATCAGCATTCAGATAAATATATTCCCATTACTAGGAAAACCCAATCAGTTCAATATAATGGGTTCTTATAGTTAACTGCTTTAACTATAAACTTAGTAGCTCTGCTCACAACATATATAGTAGAGCCTAGGAGGAAATAGGACAATCTGCAATTGAGATCCCAGTGGGCTGTTTTTTTCAAGTAGGGATGTTAAACATCTAAGCCTAAAGCAGATGTCTAAAATTATTGTTATGGAATGAAATAGCTATACACTTACTGATATTTAATTCTCACCATTTGAGAATAATTTGTATGTTAAGAAATTATTAATATTTTATTAAAATTATATACTATTCAACTCCTTGTGAAATATAATTCTGGTTCATAAGAAATGTTTAACACATTATGGCTGTTTATGTTTTTCATTTACTGTTTTAAAGGATATAATTCTATAAATAAGAATTATGGGAAATTCACTGAAAAACACATTAGAAAATATATAGGTTAAATAGTAGATAGAATAAGGAAAGTATTTATCACATTTCTACACACCCATCTCATTTTAATGCCTGGACAGTTTAAGAACAACATCATAAAATAATAGAAAAATGTGAGTAAACAGCAGAGTTAAAAAGAGAGTCCAAAACAAAGTTAAAATTTACAAGTTAAATGTAAAAAAATCAAAAACAACAAGAGTAATAAGTTAACAAGACTAAAAGGTAACATAACATTCTTAGACCTTATTGTATAAGGAATATTCATTGATTACTTCAGACAACATAAACATTCATCAACTGAGTATTAATTGTACATTACATTATAAAATTTGAACCGATTAAATTCTAACCAGCTAGGAAAAAATTGATAGTTAGAATGTTATGTAATTGCTGCCTTTTTTGATCTTACTTGTTCCATTTCCCACATAGATACATCTATCTATCTATCTATCTATCTATCTATCTATCTATCTATCTATCTATCTATCCATCCATCCATCCATCCATCCATCCATATATTCATCCAGATACTTCACTGTATTGCCTTAAAAAAAAGTCTCACATGGTGAACTAAATGCTTAAATTTTCATCAAGTTTTATTTTAAACTTTGCATTTCATTGGACAAGAAAATCAAAACATTTTCCTGACTAGAAGAATTGGTCTTAATCAAAAGTGTCTGGAAGGAATTAGAGTGGTTCGATCAAGAGTGGCTTTGGAAAATTTGGCTATTGGAAACTGATTATAATTATTGAAGGTTTATTGTCTTAGAAAATGTCTGATAATTTTGCTTTCCCAGTTGGTAAGACTGGACTTTGTCGTATTTTTTCCCACGAAAGATAGGCTGGGATCTTTCTTTCTTGTTCTTTAAGGGGAATGTCTACGGATAGTCTCAATCATCCAGGTCATGGTTGCCCCAAAGGTGCTTTTCAAATAATGTTCCACACACATTTACATTCTGATTCAGCTGACTCTGAGTGTACAGATAAATTCCCAAGTGGCCTCAATACCTCTCAGTGAGCTAATGATCAATTTTCAGAATACAAATCCTTCCATTTCCCACTATTCAGCCAGAACTGAAGAAGATTCTTGGACAAGAAGTGAAATATCTTCAAGGAAAAAACAAAGACATTCCCAGTTGCAACTTTGGGACATTCTTGAAAGAATCTTATAATTGTATATGTTTAAAGCAGGCATCATGTTACATCTTTTAATGTCTTCTTGTGTGATATATTCTCATCTCTTTGTAATGATTTAGATTGCTGCTGATTTATATCAGTTTAATACTGATGTAAATTATATTTTACTGTTGTCATAACTGTTGTGCCCATTTGCCTTGTGATTGCTGAAAGGATTTCAAGCCCTGCAACATAGGCTTCAGGTTTTCTACCATATCATTGTTGGTTGAGAATTTCTATTAGCTTTCTCAACTATTACTTGAGGTGCTTTAGGAGCACTGATGGAATTACTGCCTGGAACTTATTTTACTATTTCTTTGAAGTTTTACTCCCTAGTTTGAAAAGGCCTAGTAGGAAAGCTTCCATGAGCATGTCTTTCTTTTGGAATTTATTTAACTGTGGAAAGTAGAGAAGCTTCAGATAACTGTAAAAAAGAGTATACAATGAAAGAGAGAATATTCATGAAAGTATCTTGGTTACTTCATAACTAGGCACAAGAATATCTGACTCCACTTATGAGAATCTCTCTCCTTTGAAACAAATTATGAAAATAAATTCTGTTTCATCAAATTGAATGAGCACTGCTAAAAAGAAAGCAGGATATTTTTTTTCTTGTCATTTATACAGGCTATTCTGCATAACTTGTTTATAGCTATAGTTATATTAGAATATAATATTTATTATACAATATTGAAAATTGTGTCAAAGTATTTGTTGTATAATAAATATTTTGTCCTTCAGCAGTTTAGTTAATGTTAAACTCTACATTGTCTTGATACTCAAATTTTTACATGTTAATGAATAGAAAAAATAGATAAACAAAGCATATTTAATAACTACCAAAAATAAAAAATAAAACTTTTGTACAAATTTGCTGATTTACAGTGTTTGTAGAATAGCTTTACAAGTGAGAATGATAAGTTTTAATATTTTAATATTTAATGTTTGCCATGCTATGTGATACACATATAGAAACCATATTTGCTTAAAATTAGTTAAACATGTATTGTGAATACATATGCTGTTAGTGATTATATCAAAGATGAAAGATGCATCACTCATTATATTCTGGCATCTTCCTTAAAATTCAGGTTAATTCTGTCCAAGCATTGGAATGAAATGGGAATGAATTATTTTTACTTATTCAAATGAAGGCCAGATTTGTGTAGTCTCCTTGCTTGGCAAAAAGATAACTACTTTTCCAGAGGTTATGTTATAATGCCAATGTCATATCTCATGGTCAACTCAGAAATGAGGTGATCTAAAGGCAGCATTAAGCATTCCATTCTGAGGTGGCATTTTCTCTCTTCTCCCAGGCTTGATGACAGTGAAATTTGTAACTTATCTGTTGTGGGAAAATAACATCTATTCAACAATACTAGACTGGCTGCAGCAGAGACTGAAGACTAGCATTTGCAGCCACCTTTTTCTTTATTAAAACAAAAACAAAAACTAGATGATCTAGTTAGTGCAAAGCCTGAAGGTACCAGTGAAAGGACTCAATCTTGTGGTATTTAGCCTGTATGGCTGAAAATTCTCTTCTTAGTGATTTCTGTCCCCTGGAAAACTTTGGATGATTACATCCTCTACTCATTCTTAGGATATTATAATATTATAATTCCCACACCAAGCCCCAAATACCCCCCCCCCCTTTTTTTAAATCTCCAGTTACCAATGCTCCAGTGGCAGCATCTCAGATGCATAAATCCAGATGATCCAGTGGTGGGATTCAGCCAGTTCACACCAGTTCAGCAGAACCAGTAGCTATTTTTTTTTTTTTTTTTGCCCAGGCCCAGAATGAACTTCCAGAAGTGGCATCCACACAGAGAAGTGGTTATTCACATATTTGAATCCCACCACTGAGATGATCGCTAGATAGGAGTAATATAAAACAGATCTAATCAATAGGTCTAATGTTAAATGATGACAGCATTTAATCAGTCAATAGTATTATGGGTACAAGAAAATAATAAATTTCAATGCATTAAGTGTTATGCATGTTAATTGGAGGAGTGGTTTCACAAATTGGAGGAAGTAGGTCTGGAATTTCAGCCAAGGGAACCACTAGTTGAACCACTAGCCCTTAAAATGTTATACACATTAAAATTGTTTGGATAGTACACATGTTTTCTGGCATGCATAAACATGTTCTGGGGGGAAACAGCAAAATTTAGTACAACATATTTTATTGCCAGCTTGGGGACAGGAGGCAATATAATAAAGCATTGTGTGGATCTGCTGTAAAGATGTAAGAAGTATATGGGTTTTTATTGTTAGTTTGTTGATTTTTTTTCCCAGTGCCTTCTAGTAATTCTTCACTCCTGGTGATTACATTAACAGCATGTTAATGCAGTTTTCTTGGCAACATTACTTAGAAATAGTTTGCCACTGCTTTCTTCCTAGAGCTGAGAAAGAGTGACTTGCCCCAAGATACCCAGTGGCTTTGTGCTTAAGACAGGATCAGCATTCCCAGTCTGCTCGGTTTCATATTCAGCGCTGTTACCCAGTACACCAAACTGACTCTCAGTAAGAAGCATGCTATTCTAGAATTGTTCCCAAATATTCTAGCTTTCTATTTATTTTCTCAAATATGGATAAATATTAAAAACAAAATGGATAGCCCTCCTTAAATTCAGACACCTAAGGATCAAAGTCATATCTTAGGAATCATTGCTTTAATTGTGACTGCATGAATTGATAATGCATATGTGAAAACAACTTTCAATTAGCAAAACTGCTGTTTATCAGTTCAGAAATAAATAACCTTAAATACATTGATCAAAACCACCATAGTAACCTAATTCAAGTTCAAAAATCAAGCTACTCCTGGCTTGAGTTTGAAATATCAAACATTCCAACTCAGTTTGCTCAGCCATTTCACTTGGCCTGCTGCTCATGAATTTTTTGCACTAAAAGCCTCTTTTTTCATTCAGATTCAGGATTCATGATTGCTATACTTAGGTGCTTCAAAGTGCTGCTTTTCTTTAGGTGCTACTTCAAATGAGTACTTTTATGAAACTTTATCATGCTGAAGTACACTGTAGCTTTGCACAGCCATAGAATAGCTGAATATTGAATACTACGAGATGTTTCTCGTAGTATTCAATATTCAGCTATTCATTTCTTCTTTGTTTCTCACCGCAAGATGAGAAACAAAGAAGAAATGAAAAATCATGCCTATCTGTTCTAAGAATTTAACCATGTAATAATGGCTGTGTAATTTTTTGCCTATATAACCTATTTAAAATTTTCTAACAACCCCCTGATGCTATTGGGAAGCCCATAAATAGGACATGAATTCAATAGCACTTTTCAGTTTATGTTCTGTTAGCAACTGAGAAACATAATAGCTCTGAAAAAAGGCAATGTGACTGGTATTTCCTGTGGATTCATAAGGTTTGATCCATAACACAGCACAACAAGGGCCTGTGGAATTTTTCCTCATTTAATAAGAAATACAACAAATAACTCAAGCAAATTTCATTTCATCATATTGCTTAACAAGAGTTAGCAAATACTATTTACTGCTGGGAAACACAAGTAATCTCCATTGCAATTCCTTTTCCTGTCCAGCAGTTTGATATTAAAAAGGCACTGCAATCAATTTTTTTCCTCTGTATTGCTTAGTTTATTTTTCAATAAAAATCCCTTAACACAGATTCACAAATATGTGAGACATTATTGCAGCTGGATTATTGAAAAAATATACTACCATATCTGAGAAACTGTGTACATTTTCTGTTAATTTATTTCTTTTTTTTCAGCAATTACAATGATTCATGATTTATCAATGTTTCTACAAATATTTGGCTTTTTAGGTTTTTACACCATTTTTATAATTTCTGTAATATTTCTTAAATAGCACCCATTCAGGTCCAGCTTCAAACTGCTTATATGAAATATGGCAATCTGAATTATTTTAATATTGTAGTTTGAAAGTTATCCCATTTTTTTCTCTCTGCAAACACAACTGATTTTATTATATTTTAGATTATGATGATGATGTTATCCATTCAGTCAAGTTCAACTCTTGGTGATTCTATGGGTCAGATCTCTCCACATCTTCCAATCTTACACTATTTGTTTGAGTTTATCTATGCTCTGGCTGGTGTTAGCTTTGATAGTGCCCACCCACTTTATTTTTGATAGCTTGATTTCCTTTTACTACTAACTCTTCCAAACATAATTGCTTTTCCAGTAAATTACCCCACATGACATAGCCAAACTAAATGAGAGGTAGATTCATGATTTTGCCTTCTAGTGACATGTCTGGTATTATGCAAACCAGTACTTGTTAGTCACCTTTGCTGTCCAAGGAATACACAGAAGGTTTCTCCAGCACCACAGTTCAATTTAGTCAATTTTCTTTCTGTCTTGTTTTTTTAAGATCCAATATGATAGATATTCTTATATATAATTTATAATATTAATATATAATGTCAAACTGTGCTGACATTATCAGGCAAAGTCAGTGGAAAATAGTTGAGCACTAGTTAGGAAAAATGTGTATAGTGCTGAATATAAAATTAACCAAGATTCACATTCAGTTGTATCTTCAATGAACATTTCCCCCCTGATAGTAAATACATACCTATATTATTTTATGGGTCATTGAGTTGTATTTTCAATCAACAGATTTTTTTTCTCTGACATTTAAATGCATATGTACAGTTTTTATGTAAGATAAAATATATTTGTATATGCATGTTTCCAGTTTATCAAAGTCAAGAACATACATCTAAAGTCATGTTTATAAATTTTTATAAACATGAAATGAGTATGGAAGCATATCCTTTATTTGCAGTCATAAAAGTTCAGTATTGTAGCCCTGGTCACAAGAAAATGAAATATGTACATTATTTTTTCAAGTTCAGTCCAACATAAGAATGCGTCCAAGTTTTCCTTAGAGAATAAGAGGAAGCAAACAGTACAAATGGCAAACTACAAATAGTAGCTAGGGATAAGATTCATATCATCATATGTGGACCTCAGGTAAGAAAAGAAATGTTGCACCTCTGAAATAATCTCAAAGTCAAAATAGGCTATATTTAAGGGATATTTAGTATATTTGGGTAGGAACAAAATAGCAACCTATTAACATCATTTTCTGTGTACCTTTGCCTTCTTGGTTTAATGATGATTAAAATAAGAATGTCAACGCTCTGATAATGGATGTTGTCATTCTGCCAACTGAGAACCAGTAGCCATTTTTACTTTTGCTTTTAATGTGCCTTTCTATTCTTTTAGAGTTCAGATGTAGAAGGGGGGATGGGGTAAATGCTTGAAGGTTTAGCTAGCCATAACAATATAGAAGTGTGGGAACTCAAGGACATGTTCTGATAAGCTTTTGGCAGGCTCATAGGCTGGAGAGAAAAGCCCACGTTTTGTGCTAATTGGGGAATGTGATTTATGACAGTTCTTGTGGAGTGGGAATTGCAATTTGTTACTTTGTATCTGGGAGGAGGGAATCTCATTCTTGGGTTCAAGAATGCCAACACTTTGTTTCCTAATAAAATGTTCTTTAAGGAAAAAATCTTGCCTTGAAGTTCTTTTAACTGGTTTCATCTATTGGGACCATGACAAAGAAAACTGTATCACTTATCTGTAACATCCTCAAGAGAAAAGCAGTCAAAGGTAGGCACTAAGAAGAAAAGAACCTGTAGAAGAAAAGGAAGCAACATCATGGAGCCAATACTGACTCATGGCATAATTCCAAGACAACCAAACAGCCAAAAATGAATGAATTTTTTCTTCTAAAGGAAACAAAGTAAAATAACCCTATTTCCCATCTCTAGTAAAAATGAGACTCTTGACTTACAAAAAGAAATAGAAAACAGCAATTATTAGAGTTTTCTGTTTCTCTTAGAAATTATTTAATTCAACTCCAGCCCTCTCCCAGCATTCTTCAGCTGACTCTTCAGCTCCAGTTTTCTTCTAAAGAAATTAAAGACAAGATATTTGTTTCATGTATTTTTGTCACTTTAATTTGTTTTGTCATTCTCTTTCCCTTTTATGTTAGTTTGTATTTTAATGTATAATATTGTTTCTTAATAAAATATTACAAAATAAAACAGGAAATAAATATCACAGAGGGATAAGGACTGGGACTATCATGGGATGACTCAATTGAATTCACAGCAAATAATGCTTACTCATAGCACAAACTATTATTTCAGTGTTCAAGCAATTAGTTTACATTAAAAATAATCTGGATCTATTAAAAATACATTGAGGTTTTTGCACAAAAATGTATCAAAAAACTCTCTGTCTTTTTTGAAGCTGTAACTCAAACAAACTACTCAGTGAAGCAACTATGTTCAGGACTAAGTAACAATAAATCACAACCCAATAAAGGTGTCAATGTAACTGCTGACAGAAGTGTGCAACCAGTTAAAGAAGTTAACTTATCAAAGCTTGCTCACTCTTGCAATTAAATCAGACTGCTTTCTCTATATCTTTGAACAGCCTTAATTCCAATCACTAGGTCTCCAAAAGAGAAATTGCTCACTTACAGTTATAGATAGCAGTCTTCTTGCTGGCCCAGTTTATAGATAGTCTGGACTTATTTATACTAAATTGCTGTGCTAGAAGAAACTTGAATGGAGAAGTAACCTTCTTAGGCTTCAAAGAAATAAGTGTGGTTGATTATTTTATGGCTATACATAATTATGTTCATCTAATAACATATTTCTATATAGAGAATTGCCATTAATTTGTTGTCTGAATTGTAAAGTAACCATAAAGTTTCTAAATGTGTCTCACTATTCCCTCCTCCCCATGCCCCATAGCAAAAAGATGGATGGATGAGTTTACTTATTAAGTTTATTTGGTTGCCCAACTTATTCATGGTGACTCCAAGCAGCTTAAAATAAAATAATAAACCCTGCTACAAAACCCAATAAATTCCAAACTGTTAGTGAGAACAATTATACTGATCCCTTGATGGTTTCCATATCACCCTATTGTCCCCAGGCCCATGGCAAAACCATGTCTGTCAAAATAGGGGCCAATCTTATTTTTACAAGGAAGATGTTTTATAGGGATGGAGTCACAACACACAAGGCCCATCTCCCACCAGATTAATCTCCTAAAGAAAGGTAACCTGCAACATAACCTGCCTCCCTGCTTTGGTGGGTCAGCTAAATATAAACTGGGAAAAGACAGAACTTCATATAACTTGGCCCAAGGCCATGTATGATTTTAAAGGTGACAAACAGTACCTTCAATTGGACCTAGAAGAAAATTGGCAGTCAATGCAAGTCCTGCCAGAGAGGTGACACATGTCCAATTCAGAGTTGCACAAAACTACACAGGAAACCAAATTTTGATCCAACTGAAACTTCCAAATACTTTTCAAGAGCAAGCCCATTGCAGAAGTCAAGACGGGACGTGACCTGGGCATGGGTGACTATGAGCAAGAAATGTTGATCCAGGAAATGGCATAATTCATACACAATCTGATACAGTTAAACAAAGGCCCTGCTGGTCATGATTGCCACCTGATCCTCAAGAGCAGTTTACTCCTGCAAAATAAATGGTCTTCCAGAGTAGCAAAAATCTCATCTGCGTGGTTGAATTCAGAAACACTCCTTCAACTCTGCTCCCAATTATTTTTTTTAGAGATATTATCATATCACCAGTGTATTATGCACACTCTCCTGGCCACACTATTTCATATGAGATCCAAACTGTGGTTTAACACAGTCTGTTATAAAGAAAAAAAAAAGCCTTAGTGTAGTATATACTTTTCAGTCTCACAACTCATTAGATTCCTTTCCATTACTCAGAAAGCATAAGACATTTTATAAAGTGCTTGTAAAGTACAAGCTCTGAGGGAGAATTGAGTAAATTCTAGCCCCCTTACCTTTTAATCTATACACCAATTCAATAATTCAGTCTCTTTACTGTTTTAATCATAACTTTCCAATGTTGATAGATTGCACAATTCCAACCTCTCCCAGGTTGAAATGAGAAGTGCATTGGACTTATTTTGTCTAGAAGAACAACTTGTAGTAAATTATCAAAAAGTGCTAATGTTTCTACAACACAACGGTAGGTCATATAAATGGAAAACTAATGGGACCCCAGTTAGAGTAGGTATGTTTTTATAAATATCTTGAGGTGAATTTCCAGGCTTCCTTATCTTGGACTGCACATTTCTCTTATTGGGCAATTGTGGCCCAGTATAGCTCCACAGCTTCTTAAGATTCTTCAAAGGGGACACATTTTATTCCTTTAACTTGCAAGGATTTTGTTTCTAAGGTCATCTCTCAGTTTCTTTATGGTATTCCAATTTGCATTTTCCAAGTTTAATATCTTGGAAGCTGTCCAGTTCAAATTTATACAAGCAATATTAGCAGTTCCAAGATACATCAAGAATGCTGTTTTATGGTTAGAGACAAGTTTGGTTTCTGTGAGTGCCAGAGCTTTATTCTATCTCCTTAATTTCTGGTTGAAATTAATTTTCTCTCCTGTGAGTGTGACTCCACTGGTTATCATAGTTTTAAATAAACCTGGCTAATAACAAATTCGAGTCCTCATTAGAGCTTGAAGATTCCATGAGTCACCTTAGACAACATATCTGGAATACTGATTTTCTAGCCAGTTTAATCCCAGTACCCAACCTTAGGGTTAATAGATTCTTTTCAAAAAATGAATATGAGACATCATGATAACTCTTCAATTCTAATTCTGAAATTTCATTGGGCTTTCACCTTGGCTGGGCTGGATGTATTATCCTGTACATTTTTGATAAAATCATCCCTGTTCAGCAATGTTTATGTCCATGTGGAAGTGTCTCTATGAAATCCCTAAGCCATTTGCTCCTTTGTTCTCTCTCTATAAGGAATCAAGGAAGATATACAGTCCTTGACTTATGACAGTTCATTTAGTGACCATTCAAAGTTACAATGGCACTTAAAAAGTAACTTATGACCATTTTTTCACAGTTACAATCTTAGTAACATCCCTACAATCATGTGATCAAAATTCAGATGCTTAGCAACTGGTTCATACTTATGACTATTGCTGTGTCCCAAGGTCATGTGATCAACTTTGACAAGCAAAGTCAATGGGGAAGCCAGATTCACTTAACAATCGGGTTACTAACTTATCAACATCAGCGATTTACTTAACAACTGTGGCAAGAAAAGTCATAAAATGGGGCAAAATTCAGTTAATAAATCTCATTTAACAACAGAAATTTTGGGCTCAATTGTGGTTATAAGTAGAGAACTACTTATGTGTTTATCCGATTTTAAAAAATTACCCCAGTAGAAAGCACAATGTCTACTTGGCACTGCTGCTTTCTGACTGGGACCCTGACATATTTTTATCAGGATGACCGATTCTGGGTTATTATTTGTTATATCCACCCTACCTATTGTTGAGGCTTAGTACAATATTGGTAATTGTCACTGCTATTTGAACAATAGTTATAGGTATTTATTTTATATATGTGTATTTTATATAATGTCATTTCATTTTAAAAAGTTTTATTATTAATTACAGATCTATGAATTTTATTATTCTGCTTTTTGCCCATAGATGGTAGGTTTGATTTGGCATTTGTCTTAAGATTCAATTGTATTGTAAGTATATGTTATGTACTAAGTATTCATAATTTAATGTACTTGAAAACATTATATTGATTATAACCATCATTTTTTATATCTTTTGTATCAGTTCTGGTTTGAAGAAAACAAGCAATATTATATCTACTTCCATTTAATCATGAAGCATAGAGTGTAACCAATATAATTTTACAGAAACAAAATAAGAAAGACTTAAAAGATGAATTACCAAGTTTTTGAGTTTTTGAACAAGACTTTGGATCTTGGAGTTATTTGAACAAAACTTGTTCAAATAGCTTTTATAGGAAATAACCACAGACCATTGTTTATCTTTCTGTTAATGTTTAAAAGTTTCAATAAATAGATTTATTATTTTACGGGGAAACAAAACATAATAGTGCCTGCTACTTTTTAAGAAGAAAGAAGAGCTAGAAAGAAGAGAACACAGAAATAACTAAATTTCCTGTTCTGTCAAAACAGAATCTAAAAAAAAAACAAAAAAACTTGCTCTGATATTCTGCTACAAATTGTCATGCCCTAATCAAAGTCCTTAATTCATCAACAAATGCATGTTGATGAATTACCAAAGGTCTGCCTAAAAGAACACTAGGAATATATCTACCCTCCACATAGGGGAATTCCATGTTTTGTCATGGTGTTATCTATTTTCAGTTAGATAAAATGTCAGGAAAATCTTTAACTGGAGAGGCCTGTAAGACTGACAGACAGTGATTAAGTTCCTAAAAAAGTTGATCAAGGACAAAAGCTCATTAAAAAAAAAAACATACCCCACTCCCAAACCTCAATATGACCTGACAAAACCATTTTACTGGGCACAATCCAAACTGTTGCAGGACTCCATGATAAAATATTCTAGAAAATACTATATCAGGAAAAGAAATGTATTCACAGTGCACAAACTATAGAAGATGTGGTTCATGTTTTATTTGACAGTCATTTGTATGACTTGGTGAGGACCCATTTTTAGTTAGAACAGTTCACTAAGATCCTAATATCAATAGTATAAAGAGACTGTCTTATCGTCTTCAGAGGTAATGTAATTGTAATTAGTAGCATTACTGTGATTATTGTTAATACTGCCAAAATAAGAAATAATGTTTTTAGCCAGAATTGAGGTTGTATTTATTCTATTTTACTGTCTTTGATATGATATATATATATATATATATATATATATATATATATATATATATATATATATATATACCCAAAACACAATATAACTTCAAAGAATCACCACTACTTACTTTTTGCAATTTTCTGCTTGTTTTAATTAAAACTAAAATTTTGTACGCACAATCATACAAAATCAGTTTACTATAGAAAGTGATAATTTTACTTGGTGTACCTTCCATGAAACCTTCATGGACGTTTAACAAAATTCAGCATATGATGGGATAAGCAGTGCTTTTTTTCTAAAAAAAAAAAAAAGGTGCCAGAACTCACACACGTCATACAACCTGCCTTGCCTACCCTACAAGGTTCCATCCCAAAAAGGTGCCGGAACTCCGTTCTGGCCGTTCTATGAGAAAAAAAGCCCTCTTTTTTATGATAAAATAAACTGCAGGTTTTCTCAATATTCAGCCAACGAAATAAAAGCTTGTTAGGTATCATCATAATACATTTTATTACATTATCCATATAGCTCAATATTATCTGTTCTGTCATTAACACTTTCCAAGCTCTCTGATATAACTTTTTCATATCAGCTGAAACTTTTTTTTAAATTTTAGGAGATGCCAGACAATTAACTTAACTTCTGTAGCAAAGAATGTGCTTACCACTAAGATGCTGACTAATATCTAAAAGGTATTTTAAACAAAAGATACTATAAACCTCTGGAGAATAGGCTACTGATAACAACTTAAGTTTCAAAATAGTTACCAGTCGAAGCAATATCACAACCTAGGTATTCCTGACATTTCTTGTAAATGAGGGAATCAGAAGAATTACATTTTTTCATAGTCCCACTGGATTTCTGTGTGTATGTATACAGCAGTGGTTCTCAACCATTTCATGGGGTCGCCAAACAACGCAGTCTGCCATTTTCCCCCTTTTCCTTAGCTGTGCTACTCCCTTTTATCCTATTGGCTTTTGAAAGCCAATAGAATAGACTCTCTCTCTCTCTTTTTTTTTTTGTAAAAAATTTTTTATTTTCGATTTTTCATTACATTCATAAAGAGTACTTCAGATAAAGAATAGAATAAATTTATACACACAACTTTAGTATTACTCACCCATTTCCCCCCAAACCGCATCCACCCTCTAACCTCTTCTCTCACTTCCCTCTTTCCCTCTTCTTCCTCACTCTCCCCCTCTCTTCCTTCTCCTCAACCTTCCTACTTACTTCTCCCCTTCCTCCTATCTTCTCACTCCAGATGCAGTCCAGGGGAAATGCCTGAGCAATTCTTCTCTCCAAATTGAAACATCAATATTATATAAAAAAAAACTATTTCTACTTATCTGACCTATTTAATCTCTGACCCATCCTCCCCCCTCCCCCCGACTTCCCAGAGCCAAGTACAGGGTTATACAAATATATTAAACATAATCTACTTAAATTTACAATAACCAAAATCATACTAACCTTTAACTCTCTTCAAACTTTAACATCATAATTTTATAAACAAATCCATTACTCATAAAATAAATGAAATAGAATAGACTCTCTTGAATAGAGTCTAATTCTATTGGCTTTCAAAAGCCAATAGGAATTGTACAGGCTGTCTCTGCCCTGCTGAGCCCACCAAAAGTCCCATTCTGCAAACGGTGCTGCACCAGTTGAGTAGTCCTCGACTTACAACCTGTTGAGTAGTCCTCGACTTACGACCAATTGGGGGTCACGGCATTAAAAAGGTTGAGAACCACTGGTATACAGAATCAACATATCAGAGCAATGGAAAAGAGGACACTGTTCCTTCGTTCAAAGTTTAAAAAGTGATGGAAAATGTGCTCTAGAGTAAAGAAAGATTGAAGGGGAAGTCAAAACAAATGTCCAATATTTTTGGATAGGAAAGTGAAGAATGAATTGGATGCTTTCCAAATTAATCAGATGTGAACATGGGAACACTTGCATACTTTTAAAAAATGTTACCTAAATTTCATGAAAAAAATAAACCTGAAGAAAGAAACCCTTTGTATAATTTTTATTGTTGTTTCTAAATTGGATTTATTTTTATTAGATTTATCTTATTAGATATATTTTTATAAACTTGATTTGTTTTAGTTTATGTTTATCATAATGTTTATGATATTCTGTTCAATAAAAAATAAATATTACCTTTTACAAAAAGCAAAAAAGTCTTACCATTGCTATTAATCCAGATCAAATTGCCATCCCCTGCAATTCTCTCTGTCAATTTAAAAATTAAACTTTCAATGATAATTATCATTTCTAATACTAATATTATTAAAGACAACTGATAGAAAAATGCACTCACAGAAGAATTATTAAATAAGAAAATGAGTATAAACATATCTTAAGTATAGCTTTAGTACATTGACAAAGTAACAATATTAATGACAAACAGCAATGACAAATGTACAAATCATAGCAATTCTTTTAATTGTTATATTTTTGTTGCATTTTTCTTTTCTTTTTCCTTTTTATTTCGATTCCATTTTTCTGTGTGCATATGTGATAATTAATTGAATAAGTAAGAGCCAAAAAAATATCTCCTCCAGATTTTAGGTAATCTTTCAGCTAAATGGAGAAGAATGGGAGATTTTTTCCCCCTGTTTATTAAAAGAAAATGGACATTGTTAAATCAACCTGCCAGGCTGTAAAAAGAGCAATGACAACAATACTGGTCTGGGAAGACTTACTGGATTTTTTCTAATGTAGAGCCAGTTCCATAATTCCCTTTATTTATTTTTGGTAGATCTCTTCATAATTAATTCTAACTTTTCATGTTTTTCTTCCACCTTCCCTCTTAGTTGTAGTTTCTATCATTGATTAAGTCTAGTTATAACAATTGTGTGGAGATCAAATAACAGACATTGCTTGAATACACAGGAACAGAAAAATGGCCAGATAAGAAAGATGAATATAAGTCTCTAGAGATGATTTGAGGACTCATCACAGCATTACAATGACAGAACCATATCTACCTTTCATGTCATTTCTGTGTACATGGCTTTTTTCTCTCAGGAATTTTCCATGCAGGATTTCTTCAGTTCCTATACGTAGTTCAGTTTAAATAAGCCCACTGTCAAAGTGCGCTTGGTCAATTTAAGGAATAATTTCCTTCCTTGGGATAAACAATAAGAATAATATCTAAGCATTATTTTTCAACAGACAAAAACAATTTTACTTTTCTATCTGTGGTAGAAAGACAATAACTATGCAAATATGGGTAGTAGCACACAGCTATAAAAATCATTATAACCAACAATGAGCCATTAAACTTAATGAGATTAATTATTTTGTATTTTGTACAGAAACTTTCTCAGAGCTAGAAGTTAACACAAAAGTTTTCTTAAATTGCAAAATATTTCTAAGATCCAGCATATATTTAAGCAAATCATATTTCTATCTCCATGAACAAAATGCCCACAGTATCAATTTCTTCTGCAAAAGTCTAGTGTAGCAGACTTTTATTACTTTTTTCTGACTTCTTTATCCATCCTCTAAAAATTGATATCCTCAAGCTTTGATCTTTCAGTATACTGGTTAATTCCCTTGCTGATGAAACTGCCAGCCACATTCTCTACATTGTCTAAGCTGCTGAGTGATATTCTTATATCCTTTACAGCTCCCAAATTGTCCCTTGTTAGTTGTAAGGAATGGAATCCCAGTTAGGCAGAGTTGTGTGGAGAGTAAAGTTTCATGCTTTCCCACTTTCATGTCTTTTTCACAGATAAGACAATTGTCTTTCCATTAGTGTAAACTTAATTTCTTTACTCTTTTTCTCCTTGGGTTTCTCCTTTCTGGACTAATCTTTTTATTTTATTTTTCCTAAATATGCCTTCAGGGCAAACTTCTGCTTCTCTCTTTTCTCACGCTTGAATCTATCTCTTTGCCTGCATATATGCACGCAACACAGCTTTTTATCTCTTTTCTCATTTGTGCTTCTCTGGTCCTTGACACAGAGCCCATCCCTTGCTAGGTTCCTGTGTTTGAATCCTTCACTGACTTCATGCTGTCCTACCAAAAGTTCCTTATTGTTTTCTTTAATTTCTATCTCTGCTTTACCTTAGCAGTTCCAGTTGTACCTGCATTGCATCTGGTTTCTTCCAATTACAATCATTTACAACCAAAACATTAACACCCAAATTAATTTCCTTATTTCTCCTGGCAACTCTTCTTCTAGTTTTTGCAAAACATTAATCCTTTTAATTATTTTTCAACTATATGGAAGCAACTCCATCCAGCAAGAGACGTCACAGTCTAAATAGGTTCCAGCAGGAAGCAAGTAGGCCATTTTAAATTCTACTTCTAATTCTACTTGCTCATTGACCTGTAAATCAGGATTAGCCTTGGTCAAATTCCAAAGGGAAATTAGTCACAATTGTCAAGTCCAGTTTGGAATCAGGAATTCACTCAGCATGCACAAAACATGACTTTAAAAAGAGACTAAAAGAGAAGTTGTTCCAGCAAAGGCTTTCCTGTCTTAAAATATAAAAAAACTCCTTTCTCCCCACCCAAGTGTAACTTAAATTGAGCACTTCTGGTTCCCAATAGCCATTTCTTTCTCTTGCTGTCTTTTGGTGCTAATCTTCCTCCAAGGCTGGGGACTTGCCTCCAATTAAAGGTCCAAATCATCAACATCAGAAAGCCACAAAGTTTTTCCTGATTGTCTTTCACTGTTACACTGTTTATCAGGTTTTTTTTTTTTGTTAGATTCAGTCATCTATTTACATTTGTTTCAAAGATATATAAAAACTATTTAGATCACATCATATATTCTCGTGAATATTGTTACTAATATGTTTTCTAATTTTTAAATTAAAGTTTTTCATCACTGCAATTTTTTTGAAAGTATAATACCACAAAGTAGTTTCAGCACCTTAAGATTTCTCATAATAGCTTTTAAAGAAGTAATATATACACATTAATACATACAACAAGTTAGGCTATTTTTTTCCTATTTGTCAAAGTGATGAATTAATTTGGAACAGGCTTTTTGTAGTCAATTAATTATTAGTCTTTCACCCCAGAGAAATATTCTGAATAAGTAATTAAATTTCTTTCTGGAAAGTTTTCCATTTCTTTCTTTCAGCTGCTTTTCTCTCTTAAAAACAGAAATTTTATAATTGTTAATTTAATGGGTTATATATAAAATCATTACTAGACAATACTTAACACTCATTGTCCACAATCCAAACCATATTTTTATTTCTTTGTAATGGACATTTATATACCATTTGTTTTATGATTTCTAGAGTAATAATGCAACCTTCCATATGTTTCATCATTAGTGATTGTTCAATTAAACTTGTTCCAAAATAATTATGCATAATATTGTAGTCTAAACAGAGAGTGTTCTGAAGTACACTTAGGATTCTCTATAGATTACTGCATCATATAATTTATCTGAGTCAAAAAAAAGAATAATGAAAGACATTGCTGAATTTTATTCATGTTTAGTTTGTGCCAAATTGGAGCATGCATGAATCCTTCTGTGTATTCTATTTTAACAAAATAACAGAGTTGGAAAGGGACCTTGGAGGTCTTCGAGTCCAACTCCCTGCTCAAGCTGAAAACTCTGTACCATTTCAGACAAATGATTGTCCAATCTCCTCTTAAAAACTTCCAGTGTTGGAACACCCACAATTTCTGGAGGCAAGTCATTCCATTGATTAATTGTTCTAACTGTCAAGAAAATTCAAATGAATGTTGGAAATATAAGTGTAAAAAGAAGAATATAAGTACTTTTGTTTCTACATGAAGAAACTTCTGGATTTTGTACTTGAGGTGGAAAAAAAATGAAAGTTTGATTTTGGATTTTACAGATTTATTTGTTGTTATAGAAATGGTTAGTTTATATTACTGTGGAAAAGTAAAAAGTTGAGGGTCTATGTTAATGTTTTATTCTACTGCAACAGAGGAAGTCAGAAGACAATGCCTTTTCTTTTCTTTTTCCCTTTTCCCACCTCACTTTTCTTTCTCTTTTCCCTCCCCATTGTGTCCTACTATTTGCTTTTGTATTTTTATATTTTATTCTACAATCTAATAAAATTCTACAAACTGGAAAAAAAAAATTAAAAAAGAAAATTCTTCTTAGTTCTGGGTTGGTTCTCTCCTTGATTAATTTTCATCCAATGCTTCTTGTCCTGCTTTCAGATGCTTTTGAAAATAAGTTGATCCCCTCTTCTTTGTGGCAGTCGTTTAGTTATTAGAACACTGCTATCATATTTTGACAAACACCTAGACCATTTGTGAACACATATTATCTCTGTATAGAAATATATACTAATATATACATGTACATGTAAAATATATACAGAAATATATACTAATATACTTTCTGCAACATTCTTACAAGCTCTCCATGTGAATGCTTGAGCCTGCAAAGAATGCATACTGATGAAAGGTGACAATGATCAAACATTCATCAGGGAAACATGAGGGAGCATCAGTTCCTAAACACAAAAATTGTTTTGAACATTTATTGAAAATGCAGACAGATTCATATAAAATTTCAGTATCTTTTATTTTTATAATGTGTGATATTAATTCCATATTCTCCTAAAAATAGCTGCTAAGCCAAACTATTTTGAAACCAAACATGTTTCTGTTTGTTGAATTGGTTCCAATTTCTAAAGGAGTTGCTGCTTTCTCTGGACCTTTGTCCCTGTTAAATCTAGTTATGCCTCTATTACAGTGGTTCTCAACCTGTGGGTCAGGATCCCATTTGGGGTCGAATGACCATTTCATGGGGGTCACCAGACAATGCAGTCCGCCATTTTTTCCCCTTTTCCTTAACTGTGCTACTCCCTTTTATTCTATCGGCTTTCGAAAGCCAATAGAATAGACTCTCTTGAATAGAGTCTAATTCTATTGGCTTTCAAAAGCCAATAGGAATTGTCCAGGCTGTCTCTGCCCTGCTGAGCCCACCAAAAGTCCCATTCTGCAAATGGTGCTGCACCAGTTGAGTAGTCCTTGACTTACGACCGGTTGAGTAGTCCTCGACTTACGACCAGTTGGGGGTCGCGGCATTAAAAAGGTTGAGAACCACTGCTCTATTATAAGCTGAAATCAGCATTTTTTTCCTACCCCGTACTAATATGAACAAAGATGTGCAAATTCATTTGAGATACATCTCTTGTTTAATTGGATACTTATAACCTCCAGTTTTCTTTCATTACAAAGATTCACCAGAACAGATCATTATCACCCTGAAACCCTGAAGACATGAGTTAACAAGGATAAAATGAGTTGCTTAGACAAAATTCCTTCTGTTAGTATGTTTGATAGTCAATATTGAAAACAAAATCTAATAATCTATTATTCCATCCGGATTTATATTTTAATTGAACAAACTAATTAGAGATCCAGTTTTCAGAATCTGTAGATAATTCTCTAATGCTTTTAGTAATAAAAGGGTAAATAATACAAAATGCATATTAATGGTTGAAAGATATTTATATTCTTTATCTTGAAAATATTTAATGATAATGTTCCAAATACCTAACCAATTTCAGATTTTAGGTACCATAAAAGCAGGTCTTCCAGAAGTTTCTGAGATTAATATTTTATGATGCATTTAAGTGCCAGATCACAATGTAAAAGATTTGATTTGCAATAAACTGTAACCCTTGAGTTTAGTTAGAAGTAACTCTCAAAGCAGTGAATAAACACTAAGCATGCAGAAGACTCTCTGAAATAGCACAGCAGCCATTTAGATACAAGTAGAAAAAGCTGTAGTAATTCTTTAATTGTAGCAATGAATTTCTGAGACATCTTCTCTGAATGCTTTTGATGGCAGTGTAAATCTGAGGATTTACAGTAGTCAGTTTGCAGTGGTATGTTTGAGTACGTGGATGTACATGCAGACACCATATATATGGTTTTCGCGGGTGTTTGTATGTAGGTCTTTCGTTATTCGGGTTTTCTCCTGTGTAAAATTGGAAGTATCTTGGCGACGTTTCGACGAAGTCCTATTCGTCATCTTCAGGCTGGTGTTTTCAGCTTCGTGCTTCGAGGAGCAATGTGTGGTCTTAGCTGTTTCTTCCTTTTAACTGCCAGTGGGGGTATGAACTAATTGGGTGGGAGCTTGGCTGTGTTCTGATTGGGTGGAGGTGTGTTCTGATTGGTTAGGGGTTTGGCTGTGCTCTGATTGGCTGGGGGGATTGGCTGTGTTCTGATTGGCTGGAGGAGTGTTCTGTTTGGGTGGGGGCTTTGTTGTGCTCAGGTTAGTCTGAGTTGCAGGGGGATTTAAGGTGGTGGGCTGCCTTGCTATTTTTTAGCTTTGCGTTCGTGGTCGTGCCTCATCTTCATGGTGGGTGTCAGTTTGCTTCATGTATGGATTGGAGGGGTTTAAAGTGGCTAATGATGCAGCTGTGGTCTGGCTTCTGGTTTGTGGTCATGCCTCATCATCGGTGTGGCTTTGGGTTTGCTTTTTGTGTGGATGTGTGGTGGTGACATCCTTTGTGGTTTTGTGAGTGTGGATCTGGTGGCATTCTTTGTGTTAGGGACTCGTTTGTCAATAAGAGTGGGTTTCCAAATGGCTCCTTGAAGCACGAAGCTGAAAACACCAGGCTGAAGATGACGAATGGGACTTCGTCGAAACGTTGCCAAGACACTTCCAATTTTACGCGGGAGAAAACCCGAATAACCAAAGACCTATATATATATATATATGTGTGTGTGTGTGTGTGTGTGTGTGTGTGTGTGTGTGTGATATAAATCTGTTGCACTGGATATTGACAGCACTTTTGAAGGGTGGATATTACTTGAATTGAAATATGCAAATTCACCGCCATTTAATTCTTTATTAGATTTGTCTAATATCACAGTCATAATACTTTTAACAATATATAAATAGTGAGCCTAAAACATTCAAGATATAATATAACATTAAGTCAAAGAAGGGAGAATCATAACATAAAATCATTTTATTTGTAATAAACCTATTTGGAAAATCTGTACTCCCACTTGCTTCCAGAAGATTAAAGGCAAGTATTAAATCCAGGGAAAGGCTGTTCCATAGCATTGATCATATGTTATTTTTACTAAAATAAGGTCCAGAACAATGTATATTTCTACTAAAATATAGTTTTTGCCATGTATTATTACATACTTAAAGGGTAATAATGTGAGTTTCTTACTCACAAATGCAAATTTTGTTTAAAAGGCTTACTTTTTTTGTCCACAATAGTTTTAAGGTGAGTAGGTAGCCCCTGAATCTGATATAATAGCAATTTTATATTTTATAAGAAGATAAATCATTTTTAGATTTAGCTTAAATCCACTTGCATCTTGAAAGTGTGTGTATGTGTATGTGTGCATGTGTATGTGTATAGAGTACCTTTTTTATAAAAGTGAAAAGAGAAACATAAAATGTGTCAGGCATTAGAAAGAAAAATACCCATAGTCCAATTAAAAAATGGCTCCAGGATAAGATTAATATGCTAACTATTTTAAGTAAATGAGCAGCGTAATGCTCAGTGATTGAAGAAAAAATAATGGTCTATAAGCATGGCAATTTTTAAGTAATTGAAATCCTGAAAATCATCACTTTTCTGTTAAGAAGTCTTTCATTTTTATTTCATGTTATACATTTGTCAAGAACTGGATGCCTTCCCTATTATTATTTAATTTTGCCATTTTTATTAAGTGTCCCTTAACATAATGCTTATTTTATTTATTGTTTTTATTTTGCTGCTTGTGAAAATATATTCTGATATAGTCAATTCATGTCACTTATTCATTATTGTCACAGCTGCAGCTTCCCTCCTATTCTGAGCATCTACTTTTTGGTTTGTGGCAAAAAATTATAAAAAACTATGGATTATATCAACACCAAGAAATCCTGCTAGGAATGAGCTAAGAATTATCCTCCCTTTCTATCTGAGTAGGTTTGTTGGCAAGAGGAATAAAATGGAGGAAAATAATTTATTGTTACACAATCCATATAGAAAGTGCTAGATAGGAAACCTCTGATTTCCAGATTGTCCATGATTGCTGTAAGTATACTAGAGTTTAAGATAAATGAATGGATTTTATTATTATTTTCTTTTACACTACAATAATAGTTGCTGTACGCTGCAAAATCTGCACATATGTATGAATCTTAAAATTATTGTTGCTGTTTGATTGCCATTTCACCTTGGAGAGAGAGAAAGAAGGGACAAATATATGTAAGATTCTTTATGTAAGATATCAATACATGAAAATCTATTCATAGTTTATCAAATGAAATATATTTATTAGAAATTTTGGATGATGCTTCTACTTGATATATTAATTAATAGGGAAAATCCAACAAAATTAGTGAACTATATTATTAGCTTTATGCCACATTCTCTTCTCATTCTATGTTACTTTGCTTTTAGAAATTCTACTTTCTTGCTTCTTAAAAGTGTAAGACTCAGCAAAGAAGGCACTTTAGGTGTGGGAAACCTGCATCTGTTTACTTCCTATTAAACTGTAGCTTAATGTTGTAAATGACCTTCAGGATCATTGCTATCCTGCCCTTATGTTATGAGTTGTAAACAACATCCATAGAAAAGTACTATGCCTTGTGTTACTCAGGAGATTACAGCATCAAGTGGATGCATACCTGCATGAAGAAAAAGCAGGATTCAAGAAATATGCTCTTGTAATGATCAGATCCTGATCTTAAGAGATATCATCACACAGAGCTTAGAATTTCAAAAGCCAATGGTAATCAGTTTTATTGACTTGAAAAAGGTGTTTGACTCAATTCATCAAGAATCACTACGGAATATTGCAAAGTCTTATGGAATTCCTCAACATTTTATCAACATCTTTAAGAATCTGTATTATAACTCTAACTGCTTTGTATGAATGTAAATTGACCACACAGCCTTCTTTAATATTAATATAGGAATAAGACAGGGAAGTATACTATCACCCACCTTCTTTTTCCTCTCCATGCATTTTGTTATCCATAGAGCTATGGACAACTGTAGCTTTAGAATCCCATGGGCAAACAACCTGTTATATTTTGCAGATGACATCACATTGCTTGGTGAAACAAAGGGGTGCTTGCAAGAAATGATGACCAGTTTAAGAAATTTATGTATAAATTTTGCAAGTCGGAAGTGGTCAGGATTATATGCCTATAATAGTCCATGGCCAAGCGATAGAACAAGTCCAACAAATTACTTGTTTTGGTAGCATTATGTCTATTGATGGAGGTATAGATAAGGATATTAACCATCAAAGTGGAATGGCACGCACCCATTTTTATCTACAGCAGTCATAAGTATTACCACAAAGATAAAACTCTTCAGGAATGTGGTTATACCAACTGCAGTATATTCTTGTGAAACATGGAAGTGTACAACCAATATGATTAAATGATTAAATGTTTTCCAATAACACTGCTTGTGAAAAATATCCTATCACTAATGAAGAGGTACTACAAAGATCAGATTTAGAACAACTAGTGAGAACTGTGAATGAACATTGAATGTGGTTGTTGGCCATATCTTATGTATGCCTAAAGACCAAAAATTTCATTACATCAGATATCTCTCGGAGGAAAGACAAAACAAGGCTGGCCTCATAAAACCTGGCACCAAACCTGAAGAAAGTTCTTAAGATTATTAATGCTTCTTGGAACAATGCTGAAGATGCTGTGAATTATTGAAATTGCTGGAAAACACTTGCTGACTCATGTGCTTTGTATAGGACCTAATGATGATCATGAAACAACATTATGTGATTGAATTATTATTGTTCACTTCCTGGTATTCGCTTAATTGAAATAAATATTTTTTGTTATAAAAAGGATGAGATTCAGTTCTTATTTTTATTTAGCTTTCATCAGAACAATAAATTTTAATAATCAAGGATATAAATATTTCCCAATGACAAACTTGTGCATTATCCTGCTCTTATAAAGTATAAATATAGTATAACTAAAATCATTTTTATAAAAGGCTGAATTGTTTGCTAATTAGAATGATCTGTATTTATAAGCATATTAGCTATTTTTCTTAAGTGCTTAATAGAAAATCTTTATTTCATAAAATTTATGAAATGTTGCAATAATAACTTTGGGAAAGAGTCTTCTTTTCCTCCATCAGCAAAAGTAAATATCATTCTTTTTTTTTATTGAAAATTTTTAAATTTTACAAAACAATACAACCCTTCCCCAAACCTCCCCAACCCTCCCATACCCTCCCCCGACCTTCCCAGAGCTGAATATAGGCTTAATTGAATTTTTTTCAAAAAGTCTTTAAAAAGATATAAACCATAGATAAATCTAAATACATTAATTAAACAAATTGTAAGATAATTAACAATAATATATATATATAAAAACAAAAATACAAGAAAATACTAAAAAAAATAGGAAGAAAGAAAAAGGAAAAAGATAAAGAAAAATAAAATAAAAAAATAAGGTCTATAAAATAAAAAAGTAAATATCACTCTTGTGGTACAGTCAAGTAAATATAATTTAATTTATCAAAAGAGCAAGGGAATATACCCAGTGACCTATTTTCTTTTGTCATTTTATTCAATAGCTGCATTACATCAAATGGAACACATTAAATCTGCTACTTTTATTGCCTCCGTCAGCCTGATTGTACTGAAAAAAATACAAAACTCACTTGTATGTCATTATTTTCTCACCACATTCAGTGTCCTTCCTACACAAGTAGTAATAATGTAGAATTACTACTAGAATTAACGTATAGCACTTTGACATTCATGATTCTAACCTGAATCATGTCTTTTGAGGACATCGTATTCACTGAACTTAAAAAGGTAAATGCAAATATGATTGGTTGGAAGGAAGATTCAATAGTAATTATGCTCAGTTACAGTTCTTGTGTAGGGTTCCACACTGAATGGGCAGGGAGAAATGGAATAAGCCATAACAAAATATTAATAAGTTTGTGTGTGCATGTATGTCTATGTGTGTGTGTGTGTGTGTGTGTGAGAAAGAGAGAGAGAGAGAGAAATGGGCCATTTATTTAAAATGTAGTCCCCACAACTATCTCTTTTTCTCAATTTTTAAATTCATGCTGCTGCAAATGGATATATGAGATATATGCAACTAAACTATTAGTGTAATATCCATGCTACTGGTTAAAACTCATGAACTAATTTGGGTGATCATGGTTATGGTGCAGGATTGTATATCAGTAATGAACTTGCATATAAAAAGATCAAAGACCTGATTGTAACATAAGAATTCAAAGGTTCTAGGTTAAGATAGCCTAAGATATAACATAAGACAACACTTAAGAATCTTCTACATATCACCAAAACAATAAAAAGAATTAGCACATACAACCATAAAATAGTTGTGATGAGATATTTCAACTACTTAGACTTTTATTGGAAGAGTACTTGTCAAAAACAAAATATTACAAAAAGATTTATGTTTTCTTTTTAAAAAGGTATTGGTCGGAATTAAACGGACCCCAGATTTGGTCCTTACTACCTAAGAGGATTTAATTTAAGATGTTAAAGTGGGGAAAACTTTAGATAAAAATGATTATATATTGTTAGAATTCTTAACACATACTTTTATTTTTTAAAAAAGTCAAATACAAGGCATAGATTTACTGTATATTCCGTTGTATAAGACGACTGGGCATATAAGACGACCCGCAACTTTTGAGAAGATTTTCAGGATTTAGAAAGTCGTCTTATACTCTGGAAAATACAATATTGTATTGTACAATATTGAATTTTTGTTTATAGATGAGCACAATAGGAGCTCCATTCCTTTGCTGCTAGAAAGCAAGTGTTGCCCACCACCGCTTCCCTAATGCTTCCTGAACTCAGCTGGTATTTTTTTCCCCATATATTTTATTGATTTTTTAAAACATAAATCACTTAATAGTTGGTAAACAGTGTGTTTGCTGGGTTTACATTTGTAAAGAAAAATCATTAACAATTGGTTTCTATAATCTATAATCCACATTGTACATTTAGTTGATTTCCCCTTTTCCCCAAAATGTCTTCTTTGCAAACCTTGAAATAATATAGTTCTTATTATTTTGATAAAATATATTTCTTTAAATATTCCATTTAATGTGCCTAGTCATCTAATCCTTTAGGTTTTATTTTTTTTTCTTTTTTATACATTATAATTTCCCTAAATTCAGACACATTTAATTATCTAAAACATTTACTTCATCTAGGCCATTTCAGCAGTATTATATTACTTATATCAAGAAATAAAATAAAAGGGGGGGAAGCATACAGTATTATTTAAGGAATTCATCTCTCTTAGAATGACATATGTATTCAGAATCTTTTCTGTTTCTTTAACCCTATTCAAAGAAATGTTTCTTTTTTTAATATTTTCTCTGGTAGACCCCATCATCTATTTTCTTAATTTTAATTTGACCAGTATCTTTCTTAATCAATTGATTTTCTCAATCAAAAAGTTTTTCCATATATTCATGACTGCTGCTATAGGTATAAGAAGTAAATCAAATGTTTCTTTTTTTTGTAGATGTAATGTCCTTAATTTATATAGCTTACTGTTTTCTACTATTTAATTGCTTTTCCTGAAAAATAATAAAGTGATGGGTGATGTAGAAAAATGGGATTTTTGAATGCTTTGTCCTGCTGGCTGTGGAATTCTGGGAGTTGAAGTCCACATGCCTTAAAATTGTCAAGGTTGAGAAACACTGTGTTAGTGCTTATTTCTGTAAAAAAAATAGGGCTGGCCACTAAGGGGCAGATTGGTTTTAAATTCAGAGAACAGCTACCTGGCGTATAAGACGACCCCGGACTTTTGAGAAGATTTTCAGGGTTTAGAAAGTCGTCTTATACGCAGGAAAATATGGTAAATAGCCAAGTGCAACAAACTAAACTAAACACAGACACCCAACTGAGTCTGATTTTTTTCTAAGTATTCTTAGGGAGTTTCTTAATGAATCTGTTGACAATGGTGTTGAAGTTCTGGATGATTTGTGAAGCTCATTTACACTATCACTCCTACATGCTTTTTTCCTTTTCAAACAACTAAAACTTTCTGTTGATTTATGTATTTTTTTCCTTTTTGCACAGCTAAGACTTTCTGATGGTTTACAAAAAAGGTAAAAGTAATGAAGCAAATAGAATATCAGCTGAAGTAAACAAGGAGCACCTATCAGGATGAATAAAATTGAACAGTAACTGAAGTCCATCTGAAGGTCCATCTGAAGTCTCACTGTGTTACAATGAACATAGTAAAGAATACTTACTTCTCTGCCTACATTAAACTCCCACACAATAGATCAGTGCTGTTTCTCTATACCATGAATTAACTGTTTAATTAAGATGTAGGTGGTTCCTTCCTAATTTGCATTCTTTTTTGCAGAAAAAAATATCAGGTCACTTTAATTGTACTACAGTGTTGGAAAAAGTCAGTTTAAGAGTATAAACTTGACTATAGCTTGTTCAGTACTTTGGATTCTTTTTGATCTTTAGATATGAAGAATGTGGGCAGGATATATAAAGATTAAAATAAGCCAGGATGAAACCCAACATATGGTTAAGAAAAGGGGTAAATATCTCCTTAGAGATAGGAATTATTCGCATTAAATTAACCAATTATAAGAACTTCACCAGGGAGATCTGGAAAAAATATAAGTCTGAGTTATATCTGAAATATATTTCAACTTCAAAAATCTGAATTATACAAATTATCCATAATCATGTGCACTTTAAATCAGAATATGATACTGAAAGTTTGGGATTAGTTTAGTGATAGGAAGAATATGACTTTGATAGTCTGGATCTCACAACAATTTTCACTGTATACTTATGGAGTGTCCAGTTAAATTGGACTTTGGAAACTATATTTTGTAGTGGTCCCAGTTTTTCCTGAAAGACTAAGTCTAGAAGATGATTCTAGCAATTATCATCGACAACAAGACTGCTGAGATATAATGTGATATAGAAATCCTTTTTATTCAGACTTTTCAAAGAGATGATCATCCATTGACAATATGCCATAGATATCAAGCTTTCCTATTCTTTACCATTTAACTCCAAGGAAACAAATCATTGGAACACTATCAAAAGTCAGTTATGGAAAACAATATTAAATCTGGTCAAAGTGTAAATGTACTGGTAATAGAGAAAAATATCCCCATGAAATGTTGTCCTGTATTCAGTCTGAAGGTCAGGTCTGAGTCTGAAAAAGCTATTTGATCCTAGTTATTAGTAGATTTACATGTGATTAAATGTATCAAGGAACACTTTTGTAGTAGTATGCCAACAGAAACAATTACTAGTCACATTAGATAAAACTGATTCTTGGCTTTATATAATTTTGGCTAGTACAATGTGTTGTAGATTGGATACTCTTTGAAAAGTGTCCTGAAACTGTAATTGATTAAAATGAAGAAACAAAACTGCTGCAGTTACAAGCCTGTACTGGAATAAAAAAAAAATAATTGTCACTTGTTTGCCACAGTTTAACACAGTGGTTTCCAACCTTTCCAGCTTGGCAGCGGTGGCTGAAATATGGAGGGGTGGTGGAGAGGGGATAGTTTTGCACATGTATATATTCAGAAATGTAGCTTTGTGTATGTATATCTGTGTGGTCACAACCACTTCTGTGGCCCAGTTCTGAATGGGCTGCAGAGTGGCATTGGGGCATGGACCAGGGGTTAGGAACTGCTGGTTTAACACATTGGTACTCTATAGGGTTTATGGCCTTACTAGCTAGGTGAAAACTTCTCCCATTCCAATTCTGCTAGTTGTTAAGATTTGCAGAAGAAGCTCTTTGTAAAATGTCTCTGCTGTCAGGTACTGCCTTACATATACAATGTTCTCAGATTATGACATTACTCTATTGTCAGCTGTACTGGACCACATAATTTCTCAGGATTTAGAAAATTAATAAAGATAACCTCTTTTTAGAACATTATTTGTATCCTGCAGGCTGTGGTGGGATTTAGCCAGTTCACACCACTTCGGTAGAACTGGTAGCTAATTTTTTGTTGTCCAGGCCCAGAATGGACTTCTGGAAGAGGCAACCATGCAGAGAACTGGTCGTTCAGATATTTGAATCCCACCACTGCCTCCAGGTGGTCATGGATCTAGATGAAATACAGCTTACACTAATCAGATGGTCCTCATGTTTTTAAAGCATTATCTCCACATTGTTCACAAGCCTGTTTAAATAATTTATTTACCTAGCAGAGAATACATTGTGGCAAATGGTTGATTTAAGACCTATTCATTTTTATTGCCCATAACAGTAATATGGTATCAAATACAATTCCATTTTTACCACATAATAAAAACTGATAATATATTAATCATGGTGAGAGGATTGTAACCTTTTATAACTCTTTTCCTAAATATTCGTTAGTTGTGACATTTTTATTTGTAATGAAGAATTATAGTTAACAGCTTCCTTTTCAACTGAGCAAGTCACTTTTTTATTTGAGTGACCAATTTTCTGAAGATTTACCTCTAAACTCTTCAACAGCATGAATATTTGTAGTTGATATATTTAAAGAAAAAAAACTTCAAAGTAAAAGCAATGTAGAGCCTCCACTACATCTGGGAGCACATTAATTGAGTGTTGCTTACCGTCTCCTTGTGGATTCCTTGACTAGCTGGCAGGCACTATAGATATTTGCCACTAGCCTTTGAAAATTTATCTAGATCTGAGAACTCTTATTCAAATTCCTTGAACATCCGTAGATAAGGCTTATTTTGCAAAATGTAAACGTTGGATCCCATTCTCTAGTTTGCTCAATGATACAGGGTGAAGGAGACGGGGAAATCAAAAATGTTTTGCCTTTTACTTTGCCAAACCTAGAACCAATCCTGGTTACAAGGATGCTAAGGAATAGTAGAAAAGTAGAGGTCTCAATCATCCAAAAGGAGAAGACTCCTAAGTTGTTGCATAATTGCTTTGCTTGTGACTTTGGGATATCAGGTTCGTATTTCCTGTTGTCCACTTATTTTCCAGGCAGCATCTTACTCTTTGTCTACAGCCTAATCCAGCATGCAACAGTGATAATCATGGATATCTGTGAGTCAAGACATGGCTACACAAAGTTCCAATCTCTCTCTCTCTCTCTCTCTCTCTCTCTCTCTCTCTCTCTGTATGTGTGTCACATAGGCAACATATATAAAAAGAATCAGAACTTCAGTTGTGAATTTGTGGCTGTCATCTCAGCTTTCTGAATACTTCTGGAAAATGAGCTCTTATGACATCTAATCATCAGAAAGATACACACTACCTGTCATTAAAAGATAAAAAATATATAGTTTGAAATAGTTTATATAGTGCAGCTTCCTTGTGCATCTCCTACAGAGAGGGCTATAGCATTCAATCTGTTGAAGATCCTTGCCTGTTTAAGAGATAATCTCCCAAGAGAAAAATGAATTAAAACTATAGTTTAAATAAAGAAACTACACACAAACACACTCATTCAAGATAATATACAGCTTAGTTATGTTCTCTTATCCTAGATGGGGGTGATTTGTGATCTCCATACAAGATAGTTGAGAATTGCAAGGCACAAAAGATATTGATTGATTAATTAATTGATTGTTTGATGGCTAACACTGAATGATGGTTAATACTGAAACTAGTATTGTACTACAAAGCTGCCAAGATATAACTCTTTCTTAGGATATATGGAATTTGATGTTTAGGTTGAGTTGTTGGAATTGATAACATTAGAATCTGTGATTGTTAACTGTATCTATTTTGTCATTTTATTCTGTTTCTTATTGAATTTTTTATTTTAAATTATGCATGGCATAAATTGTCATGAATATTCCGAATACTACTGTAGACAAGTAGAATGAATTAATGAATTAATGTGCATTGCTAGATGCAGTGGTAATCCTTTAAATAAGAGCTTGCATTGATCTTTGTTTAATAGTACCTATTTAGATTTCTTGGAAAAAACTGAACTATTAACAATCATTTGAAAATAATAAACGTGATAAAAATAGCTTTTTCTCCACAACTATTTTTGTTCCACAAGAAAATTTCCTATTTTTTAACTTAACATGTTCTCAATTTCTGCATATATATCTTACTGGCATAATTTTAAAAATATAGTTTGTAAGCAATTCTTCTATTCAAGAGACTAAACACAGATTTTTGTCCTATCAGCAATCTTTCTGTTCATTTGTCTGAAACCAAGGATGGAAAAACAAAGATACCTGCTGATTCATATTTAAGCGTGCCCCATTAACTGCTACAGCATTTTGATTAAGAAATATTAGATTATTTATGCATTAAAGGTAGTTTGGCTACTGTTTGTAAATGAGATACTTCTTTATATGCAGTTTGTTAAGACAAAAAATATAGTAGTCATAGAAGTAAATGAGGATGAAGGTTGTTCTCTGAGTTTATGGGTTGGTTTCTGAACATTTCATTATCAGGCTAAGTAACTTCTTCAGTGGAGTTTAGGAGATGTCAGTGCTCTTCTGTTTATAAGGGCTTCGTATGGTCAGTAGGTCTTATGATGAGTCAGGTGTGGGTATGTCAAGTGAGGGTCTTTTGATGGGTTGGGGTGGGTATGTCAAGTCAGGGTCTTGTGATGGGTCAGGTATGAGTCATCAGTGACAGTCTTGTGATGGGGGGTTACATCAGTTGAGGGTCATTGGTAGTTGAAGAGATGGTTGAGAGGGCTTGCATGGGTTGGTTGAATATCGGTGCTGTCTCTGGTTGGCTGGACAGTTAATTTGGATTCTGAGAGGTTCTTAGGCTGGTTGTAAGTCAATGTCTCTGTTGATGGAATTGCTTGTGGAGTGCCCGGCTTCAATGAACTCATGAGCATGGCAGGTGGTAGCATGGCTGATGATTTTTGGTGTTGCTCCAATCAAATTAAGTGATCTAATTGGAAAAGATGGTAATATTGACAGCTTTGAAAAAAAGATTGATTAGTTTAATTCTTACTTGGAAACTACTTTGATTTTTTACACAAAAAATTGAAAGAAATAAAATGTTGATTTGGGCATTCAGTGATTAGGAATATATGGGATTATACAAATAATGTACACAAATTTTAACCTGATATTATTTTTTAAATTCATATCTGGACCAAAGAAACTTGAAAGTCATTCTTTTTCTATTTTTCTTATTTACTTTTTGCACTTCTACATTCTCTCTTTTTTTAATCTTCTTCCTTTTTCCAAACCTTTATTTTCTTATCTGTTTATCTTTTAATTTTGTGTTTTGGGAAATCAAAGTTATTAAAATACAAATAAATAAAACAAACACTTTATTGCAATTCTTATTTCAAGAATCAGATGTGTCATTTTCTTTCTATTAGTTGGCTGTCTTACTAACTTGACAAATTCATCTTTATGAATTATTGTTAACAATGAAAAGAATATAAAAATGCCTATAATATAAATAAAACATTTAAAACCACATTTTTCCTTTGAAAAGGAATGCATTAAATGCACAGCATGATTCCATGCCTCACTTAAGTGATTCTGTTTTGTCCGTACCATAAAGAGCAAGTTTCTCTGATGCTTGAGTCAATGAATGAGTTTAGATTTCCTGTGGTCAAGCTAGAAACCCACAATCAATGATATATTATTATTTAAGACTGTAGGGAATACCTATAATTAAGGTCTCCACATTTCTTTGAAGAAACAAATCCTTCTGAATGTCTTAAATTTAAATATTTTCAGTTAATATACTGATAACCAGATAACCAGCCATTTCTCTGCTCTATATTAAATGACTACTTCTTCATTTTTATTTATTCTATGTGCGCAAAATTAATTAATTATTCTGGTACTGGGTCAATTATTTTGCATTTCAGTTTTTCTCAATTTAAGGAAGTTTGAAATAAGCATTGTACAAATATATTGAAACCAAGAATGGTCAGGTTCACTGTATAAATGCTGTATCTTAGAAAAAAAAAATAACCTTTCAATCTATTCCTAATCAGATATGTACTCACATGAGTTTCAGTGTTTGTGAAAACAGAAAATATCTAATAACTACATAACATATCTTACAAAATTTATCTGTTAGTAGATATTCCTATAAATATTCTGAAAAAACACTAAGCCTTCCCTTAATGCTAACCCTATACTTTTTAATTCCAGCATAATTAAGTGAATGATCAATTAACTGTGAATAAACACAGTTTATAATCACAGAGTGCTCATGGACAGGCACATTTTTTTGGTATAGACTGACAAACAGAGACATATATTATGAATCAGCACAATATTGTTTAATCAGCTATAGTAAAAAAAAAAAAGAGTATATCCAAATACAAAATCAGTATTAAGGATTTGGGTTTTTTTCCATAGATCAATATATATAGGTAGAGTTGATCTGTGCAGATTTTGAAGGAGTGTTCACTTTGATAGAGTTGGCTATCTTATTTGCAAGAGTGAAGCAAAGAGGCAACATTGTTTTGTTTTGTTCTGCTTTGCAGTCACTCTTTCTCAAATAGCACTAGCTATTCATTTTCCTCCTGCTTTCTCCAATATCTTCTATCTAAGTGAGAGGCAGTTTATTCTGCTTTGGCAAATGAAAGGAAGAATGGAGAAGCTTCATATCACTAACATTTTTTTTGTGTTTTACTGCTTCAGTGCTTTAATGAAGAAACACATTGTCTCCACTTTCTTAGTCATATCTTGCCTGGGCATAATATACAAATGAATTATGTGTCTTTTTGTGTTTGTTGCTTAATGCCGTTCTTATGTATGTGGTAGCACAGTGATTAGAATGCAGTATTGTAGGCTAATTCTGCTCACAGCCAGGAATTCAATCCTGACTGGCTGAAGGTTGACTCAGCCTTCCATTCTTCCAAGTCGGAAAAATAAAGACCCAGATTGTTGGGGACAATATGCTGACATTGTAAACCACTCAGAGAGTGCTGTAAGGCACTAGGGAGTGGTATATAAATCTAAGTGCTATTGCTATGTATTACTTCCTCATGCAGCTGTTTATATCATGAGTAGGTATTAGATATTTAAATGAATGATCTTAGAATCTGCACCTAAATATTTAAATTCTATTCAAATATTTTTGTTAAATTTCATCATTTTTCCCTTTCTATATTTCCCATAGTATCAACACATAAACACTATATACACACACACATATATATATAAATACACACACACAAACACACACACACATATATATACATATACATATACACACATACAAATATACATCATGAATCCAGTATGCTGTGAGAGAGGGACATGCAGATAGGAAACTGATTTGGAATGGTAAAAAAATAGTGAAAAGAAAAAGAGTATAAATAAATCCTAAATCCCAAGTGAATGCTGAAGTAATTTCCAATATATTTTTATGTCCTTCAGATACCGTTTATTTTTACAACTTCAATATAATTTTAGTTCCTACTAGTTGCACTTATATGATCAAAAAAGGAAATGCAATCTGATTGCGCCATTAAAGTGATTTTATTATTATTATTATTATTATTATTATTATTATTATTATTATTATTATTATTTTCAAATAATCTAACCTTAAGGATTGGATGATAGAAGAGATTAATTCCACCACCTGTTTGCTATTTTATTTAAGAACACCTACTTTTCAAAGGACATACATTTTTTGGGGGGGGGAAACTGCCACAGCAAAGCATAGTTACATATTTCATAACCAAAATTCACTTTCCAGAGATACTGAGAGCACATTGTGCTTAAATAATGTGTCATACCAATTTTATGTGTGGCTTCTCATCTCTTATTTGGCTTATAGTGAAGATGAGAATAAAACCAAGACAGTTTAGATTCTAAACCAAGAAGAATAAAATACAGCAAGACAAAGCATATTCATTTGTGCTGCAACCATTGCATCAGGCATGGAATAAACAAATAAACAAACAACAATTTGTATTGAAGTTGTGCTCCTCCACAGAATTTTTGCTGTTCCATGATAAATGTTAAGTCAACCAAATTTCACATATAAAAATTGAACATTTTTAGCAGCTTTATCGAGACAAGTCTTATGGAAAGCAGACTTGAAATACCTTTTTTCCTTATAGTTTTTGTAGCATTGCTTTGATGAAAGAAAGTGGTTGAGTCAGAGCCAAGGTCATGTTTTTTTTTATGGAGGGCAAATGACTCAGTACAAGAATTCAAGTGAGGGAAATAAGTTAAGAAAAAGAAAAAATAAAGTTATTTTCTGTATTATATGTCTGTAAATAGTATTCTATATGTACTGGATTTTGTAACCTATTTTTCATTTATGTATAATGTTCATATATCTTGATCTTACTGTGCAGATTAAGTTCCTTCATTTGTCTTTACATTTGTATCATTACAAATGCTCAGATTAAACTTCTCTTTCAGTTGAAATTCAGTTGCAAATCATTTACTTGGTTACAATCACAAGTTTTATAGGAATTATTTTTATTAGGCTAGTAGCTTAATAAAAAGAGTTAACACTCCATATTCCTACCTATTGAAATCCTAACAATCAACATTACTGCCAGTCTTGCTATTTTTTTAGTATATTATGTGCAAAAAAAAAAACAATTAACATTAATTTTAGTTTGATTCTCTATGTGTCTGTATGTGTGTGCTTTGATCATTTGTAGCATTTATTAAAGTTCAAAAGTAGAGTGAAATGCATAGAAATAACATCCCAAAGGTGCTTTTTTCCAAAAGACAACTGGACTTTCTTGGTTTGTTTCTTTGAATGTGTTTTGCTTCTCATCCAAGAAGCTTCTTCAGTTTGATAATCTACTTAAACATAGAAACGAGAGAAATAATAGAAATAAAAACCAAAGCAAACCAAAGATCCTGAAATCCTAAGCATTCAAACAGAATGCTGATCTGTCTATTATCAGGTTAAGTAAATATTCCATTAATATAAGCTAAAAAAAATCAAAGCAGAACCAAAACTCTGATTTCATTTCTTTCATGAAGAATGAAAATATGACATTTTAAAATATATTTATTACTTAATGTGAAATATGTTTATAAATAACATTATATGTTTCTTTATATAATAAACTAACATACTAAAAAAAGAATTCTAGAAGCAAAATTAAGTAACTTTATAAGGATGTGACAATGCAATCTCATATGGATGTAGGAACAGGTTTGCTGAAATTTCAAAATACTTATAGTAATTGTCATGTGTAGGATTGTGGAGTGACATCTTTAAAGATAGCTTAATTATCAGGAATTTTGAAATGTTTTTCAGAGAGTTGGCTAAAAATAAATTAGACATTCTGGTTACAGCATTTCAGCTTTATGTCTCCATACAGTAATTTGGTGGATGCATTTTGAATTATAATCCAATCCAAGAAAGAAAGAAAGAAGCTCAAAATTTCACAGACAAGGCTTTATCAAGGCTTTATCAATAATTTTCAGAGGAACTGAAAACTAACAGAACTATTTATCCTTGATTTCTGTTACCAAAATTATTTCTGTTCTGTTCAATATGACTTGCAACATGTGTCTCAGTATTCAGTTGGAATCTAAATTACTTGTCACTTACTGACCCTCAATTCCAGTTTTCCTTAATAACAAAGCTGGTTCCCCTTAATCAACAGATATCAGTAAAGTAACTAGGTTTGCATAAGATATTTACCCTGTAATCCTTTTGAAGTGGCTAAAAAAGTCAACAGCTTACTCTGCAATAGAAATAATGACTGCTTCATAAATGAAATACAGTGGATAACTAACAGGAAAGTAACAAAAAGCCATCAAACTATAGAAGACATCTAGTTAGAAAACATAACTGTGCTCTGTGTGACATGTATGATCAGGACAGTCAAGTCAGCTTGAACATTTTCTTGAGATAAGGGCAAGCTGTAAAAGAATAATGCAAATGACACAGAAAAGAAGCAAGATGTCACACATCCAGTCTGTTAATTCACTATGGACTTTTCTGCAGGGCAGCGTTTAACTGCATGTCTTCTGTAAATCAGCTGAAATTAAGCCAGTTTAAGAATAGGTGTATTAGAATTTCACCCCATTCCTCAATTCTAGCCATAGAAATATTATGTCGAAACAAAGTTAACACAGTAGGTGTATGGAGTACAGCTTCTTCTCCCTTTTTACTCATGCCAGAAAAGCAAGTGCCAATTTTTTTCTGATCAGTGAGCATGTCTTTCAAGGACTGCTTAAACATAAAACCAAAACCTGTTCTTTATTGTCCTTTGGGCTATATGGAAAAACATGGCAAGATTCTTGTCAATTTCATCCCGGTTAAAACCCATCCAAGCAAAAGTTTGTTAGTGTTTCACCATTCAACTTTTAAATATATTTTCCCCCAGAATGAAAAATTCAGCCTTTAATGGCAGGCAGTTAAGCAACCCAATGCAAAATATATTTTAAAGGCAAAGAAGAAAGCTACTAGGTGTGCCCATCAGTCTACACCAGTGTTTCTCAACCTTAGCAACTTTACGATGTGTGGACTTCAACTCCCAGAATTCTTCAGCTAGCATTGCTAGCTGGAGAATTTTGGGAGTTCCACACATCGTAAAATTGCCAAGGTTGAGAAACACTGGTCTACACACTAGACTCCAGAATACGTGGAATGAAGCAGAACACATGGATCTGATTATCCTATTTGCATCAACAGAGAAAGAAAAACACTAGTCTTTATGTAGAATCAGAGGTAAATTTCTCAGCAGGGTCAAGATAGGTGGAAAAAAAATAATTTAATCCAAAAATGACAGAAGGCATGATTGTGTTCAGGTGCATTAAGAAAGTAAGAATTGGCCTATTGTCAATCAGAACACAAAAAAATGTTTTAAATGAGGTACCAAAATATGCAGTGTACTATAATAATACAATGGCATAACTATTTGAAGATATGGTTACATAATCTTCTATAATGTTTCCAGATGTTTGCAGGTATCTCTTTTAACAGATTGTTGAAATTTGAATTTATTAAGAATTTAATCATTATTGAGATTTTATTTAATTTATTTTTAAATGGTAACTGATAATTGTTCATTTATTAATATATTTATTTGTTTGCTTATTTTTTTTATTTGTATACATAGTGTGGTTTATATGCCACTCTAATTCACCAGACTGTTACTGGCTTGTCCACTCAATAAAAAGCAGGATTGAAAACAATTGGATAGAAAAGAAAGCAAAATGGAAAACATAAAATGATATCCATCTCAATGCACCTACACTCAGGTGTCACAGAGTTTTCCATCTTGTCATCAGATGCTTTATGGAACAGTTACACCTTAATGGATCTTCAAAGAGGCAGCCTGAATATCTGGGGTAGCAATACTTTTCAATATAACCTTGAAAGAATGCTTCTAGTCTATAAGGCCATTATTAGATTGAAACAAAATATAGCTGGAATCCAATATTTTATTTATAAGTATATCTACTCGCTCAGAAAAAGAAGCAAAGGTAAAATATGGTGACAAAAATATTTTTAACAGCTGCATTATGCTTGTTGGAGATGTCATTCATTAATTTAATGTGGGGTGTCCTGTTTTAGGCTGATCTCTCTCTCTCTCTCTCTCTCTCTCTCTCCCCCCCTCTCTCTCTCTCAGACTGGCAAAGTTTTCCAATAAAAGGCCAGCTTCTAGTAGCCATTTTGAAATAGATGAAATGCAAGTTTGGCTGAGTTACAGCTCCTGCTTGGTTCTGCAAAGCTGATTATATGTCCAAAATTAGGAGTTCTGTCAGAATCAGTCCCCTGGTAATCTGCCTATTATTTATTTTTATCTAAAATACACCTTTATTACAACTATTATATTCCAGGATAAATTCAAAATGCTGTTCTGAAAGTTCTAAAGGCAATGGTGGGATTCAAATATGTGAACAACCAGTTCTCTGTATGGATGCCACTTCCGGAAGTCCATTCTGGGCCTGGGCAACAAAAAAATTAGCTACCAGTTCGCTGAAGTGGTGCAAACTGGCTGAATCCCACCACTGTCTAAAGCAGGGCTTTTCAACCTGTGATACGCGTACCATCAGCGAGCACCTGGCTGATGGTACGCGTAGGACGGGTTGAACACCACTGTAAAAAAAATGTAAAAAAAAGTGTAAAAGTGGATGAGCTGAAGTGGCAGCAGCACCACACAGGCTTGTGGCAAAGTCAGCTGGAACTGCATGTTGCCTGGGTCCTACTGAGAGCCTAGGATCAAAGCACACAGCTCCAGCTGATTGGCGACGGCTTTGGGGGTAGCAGGGAGCCTCAAGCAGTCTTCAGTGGAGATTCCGCTGGAGCTGCATGACACATTGCCCAGGTCTGTGGTGGTGAACACTTGCTGAAGCCGTGCAGGGTAAGGTTGGCACCCCCACCTACACACAGATGCCGTCGCCTCATCCAAGCGTTTTTTTTCACTAACCTGCTTTCAGCAGCTTTCCCTTTCTCCTGTCCTTCTCAGCCTTCGCCATGTGTTTGTGAGACAAAAAAAAAGTTCCATGAGGCTTTCTAACTTCTCACGAGAAGTTAGAAAGTCTCATGGAACTTTTTTTCTTTTTTAACCGATAGTCCCACAAACACGTGGCGAAGGCAGAGAAGCAAAAGGAGAAAGGGAGTGCAGCTGAAAGCAGGCTAGTAAAAAAATGTTTGGCAGAGGTGAGGGAATCTAGGCAGGGGTGGGGGCACCAACTTTACCCTGCATGGTGGCAGGAGGGTTAACGGCAAGCGCAGGGGCCCAGGAGGAGCTCCACAAAGCAGGCAGAGGGGAGGCTGGGCACATTGTGGGTGCTGGCAGTGGTGGCGGTGCAGAAGCCAAACAAATGTGCAAAAGAGACAGCTTCGGAGTGCCTTCCGAGCATCCCATGTGCGGCTTCTGAGCGCCTTCTGATCGCCCCACATGGGATCCACGTGTGCTCAGAAATGCCAATCCTGTGCTCCTGCCCATCTCACTTGCCTGCAGAAACAAAATTCAGAAAACACAGAAAGGCATCAAAAGCTGTTGATAAATAGAAAGCAAGTGGAAAGCAAGCAAGTGAGATGGGCAGGAGCGAATCGGCGTGTCTGAGTACACGCCGATTCGCGCCCCCCCATCTCTCTCGCTTGCTTTCTGCTTGCTTTCTGCAAGCAAGTGAGATAAGCAGGAGCCTGAGATTGGTGTTTCTGAGCACACGCCGATTCGCACCTCTGCCCATTTTACTCGCTTGCTTTCTGCTTGCTTTCTGTAAGCGTCTTCCAAGAGCCACACTTGTAGCTGGTGTCTCACAGCTTGATAGAAAGCAAAAGAGGATTTCTTGCATTGTTTCTGTGATTGGGATTTGTGGCTATTGCATGTATTCAACCATTTGACATTCCAGGGCATCCTTGAAGTCAAATTCACAGGGAAGGGCTCCCTTCTTGGTGATCAGACCTTTTTCTCATGAAGATTCAAGAAGACAGAGGAAGGCTCACAGGTCTCCACCCCAAAACTCCCAGCCAGCCTGCTGGCCTTTTAAACTGGGTTAGATCTGGCATTCCTAGACCTGGCCAGAGTGAAGGGGAAGAGGGATCGAAGTCCTTCTTTTGGCCACAAAGAATGCAGCCAGGCAGGATTTGCCTGTGGTTTGTGCCGACTATTCCTTGGGGCTGGCTGCAGCAATGAATGAGCCACTTCCCCACTTGCTGCTTTCTCTGGCTATGGCCTTGCGCAACGCACCAGAGGGAATCTGGCAGCCACGGTTCTTTTCTCACCCCCGTGAGCTCCTCCACTGCCTGTGCTCTCCTTCCCCTGTAGAAAAACAAGGGCTGTGCTAGGCTCCTGGCTGCACCAAGCGCGACTGCCACTCCTTTTTGGAGGAAGCAGTCAAGGAGAAGCAATGGGCAGGAACCGCAGTAGCCACCATCGTGCAGCCATCTGGCTTAGCAACAGTGGCAGTGGTGGCAGCAGTGGCCAAACTTCAATTGCCTCCTCTGGGCTCGTTTATGCCCTTTCCGCTCCCATCCGGTGAAGGTCAGTCAGGACCCCTGCAAGCAAGTGAGATGGACAGGAGCATGAGATCAGCATTTCTGAGCACATGCCGATTCACACCCCTGTCCATCTCACTTGCTTGCAGAAAGCAAGTGGAAAGCAAGTGAGCTTTCCACTTGCTATCTATCTATCTATCAACAGCTGTTGATGCCTTTCTGTGTCTTCTGAATTTTGTTTCTCTGCTGCTTGGGACAATCTATTCCCTTGTTTGAATTTGCTTAATTATAATTTCCTTGATTAGCTACAGTTTTCAAGCAGTTATAATCTCTCTTAATCTCGATCTATTTGATTTCTCCAGAGTTTCTTATTTCTTCCTGTCAGTTGTAATATGTTAAACATCAAGATCCTTGGCCACCAAATTTTAATTACCTTACTTTTTATAGCAAATTTCTGCCAATTTGAATCAAAGCAAGGGGTCCTTTGCATTTCCTGAGCTTTGTTGCAAAGAAACAAAAAACCTCTAAGATCACTCCTCCCACTACTAGAATATAAATTAACTAGTAGGGCAACCCACTACTAGAATATTAATTAACAGCAAACCCCATTTCCTACTAGCACTGCTGATGTTACCTAATTTGGGTAATGAAACATCTGCAAGAAAACAACCAAGCTCAGAGAGCACCAAGGATCTCTCATGTCAACCCTGAGCTATAAATACTCTCCTTTATTAGTTGAACCAAAGTGTTATTCTTTTCAATATTTCTCAACTTTACTGCACCCTTCTGGGTTGCATTATCATTACCATCATCTTAACTTTATTGCAGTCATTAACCAGAACAAAAGAATTGTGTTCAAATTCAAATACTCAGAATATCCAAAATTAAAGTGACAAATTCAGGATAGTTAAAAAAGTACTTTCAGACAAACAATTTGACTAAAAAACAATATCAAATCAGAATATGTTAAAAGGCTTATTCATACTACAGATATACAAAAAGATGAAATTTAAATATGCAATCTGTATAATATGAACTTGGAATAGCACTATAAAATATGAATATATGCACAAATACATATGCATATTCATATAAATTCTCTCTCTCTCTCTCTCTCTCTCTTTCTCTCTCTCTCATACACACACACACATACACACACACACACACACACACACACACACATACACATGTAGCCCGCTGATTCTAGCGCTTCACTTAGCAAGCAGCATATTTGCCCTTCAGAGTATAAACAGTAACCTGCCTATTGAAAAGTTTGGTTTCCCTCCTGCCCACTCACAATAGTAACAGCTTTTGGGGTGTCTTTTATGGGAGGTTGTAATTTTTACACAAAGGCTGAGATTTCTTGCACCAGAATCTTGGCATGCAGTTTTTGCAACTGTTCCTATATCAAGAGATTTAGTCATTCTTTTATATTGGACTTAACACTGCTCATTTCAATTATTACAGTGCAAAAGGAAAGTGATCGAAGAAATTAAAACTGAATGATGGAGGGAACGAGGGAAGAAGGAAGGGACAAAGAGGGAAGGAAGGAAGGAAGGAAAGAAAGAAGGATGGAAGGGGCAATAGGAGAGAGGGAGGGAAGGAAGGCACCCACCGCAGTCCCACCTCCTCCACCAGAGACCCACGGATTCCCCCCCACAGGCATTCCGCAACCTGAATGATGAGCTGGCCATGCGTCCCCGGGCCAATGACTTTGCTTGTCAAAAAGTTGCAAAAGGTGCTCACATGACCCTGGGACACTGTAAATGTCATAAGTATGAATCAGTTGCCAAGCATCCGAATATAAATCACATGAACCTGGGGATGCTGCAACAGTCATAAGTGTGGAAAATGGTCATAAGTCACTTTTTTTCAGTGCCATTGTAACTTCGAACAGTCACTAAGTGAATTGTTGTAAGTCGAAGACTACCTGCACTTTATTATTTTTTTCCTTTTTTTTTTTTGGTCAAGTTTTTGACATCTTGCTGGGCGACTGGTGGTACTCAGAAGTTGCCTTATCCTAAAAGTGATACAATGGGTGAAAAGGTTGAAAAGCACTAGTCTAAAGGGTATATTAGGCAATGATATGAATTGAATCTGTTTATCTGACTGTGTCATAGAAGGAGGTTCTGCTAAATGTTATTTGTCCTCATGAGCTTTGTGAATGAGATGGTGGAAATTCTCTCTAATAAACCTATGGAATAGTCTTCTTCCCTCTCAAAAAAAGGGGAGGGGGAGACAAGAAGCCTTTGCTTTTAATGATTATGAAACTCATTCTGATATCATAGTCGTCATCATCATCATCATCATCATCATCATCATTTTTGTTGTTAAGGTTTAGAGTCTTTGGGGTTCTGGCAGGTTCTAAGTATTAAACAACTTTCTGGAGTGTGAATGGTAGGAATCACTCTAGTCCTTTACTTCCTGAACGATATTTTATGACAATATCCATAGTACGCTTACAAAATTCTAAGACTGTCTAGCAGCTTAAAAGATAAAAAATTCATGATATATTCTATCTCATAATACACTTCCAGGGCTTCTGCTTATGCTAATTAATATGGATAATACTATTATATGATAATATCAGAATTAAGAATGCTGGGAATCTGTACATACAAAGCAGTTACATATAGGTTATGTAGTCTTTGGTGCATGTACCAACCTATGCTATAATACTATACAGTAGCAGTTTCAGGACACTGTATTGTGGATTACTGCAAACTAAAACAGGAATCAATTGAATCAATATAACAGAAGTCTCTTAATATTACATAATATATGGTGATTCTGGAATATTACAATATTCACTATTTTATTTTCCTAATTTAGTACAGAGGACAAATGCAACTACTATATACTAGTATCTTACATTTGTATATTGAGTCTGATTGCAACTTTTTCCTGTCTACTGAATATGCAACACAGAAATATTATTCTCCTCTAATGGAATAATGAACACCACAGAATGTATAAAGAGCAATTTTGCTTTAATGGGGAGAGCAAGCAATAAATCCATACTGCTGTGTAGAAAAACAAAACAAAACTTGTTTTTCCCATACATTTTGTGACAAAATTTGAAGAGTATTCTATATTAGAACTCAAGCATTTTGAGATATATGCTTAATGTAAATCCAAAGATGCAAAGTTTCAAATATTGTGTTTCCCTGACAATAAGACCTGGTCTTATTTATTTATTTTTGCCTCCAAAAGAGGCACCAGGTCTTATTTTTGGGAGATGTCTTACTCACCTCCAGCAACAGTGACCATTCAAAGTTACAACGGCACTGGAAAAAGTGAGTTCTGACCATTTTTCACACTTATGATAGTTGCAGCATTCCCATAGTCATGTGATTTACATTAGGATACTTGACAACTGGTTCATATTTATGATGGTTGCAGTGTCCTGGGGTCATGTGATTTTTTTTTTTTTTGTGATCTTCTGATAAGTAAAGTCAATGGGGAAGCCAGATTCAAAACTGTGTGACTAATTTAACAACTGCAGTCATTCACTTAACAAATGTAGCGAGAAAAGTTGTAAAATGGGGCAAAACTCAGTTAACAAATTTCTCACTTAGCAACATAAATTCTGGGCTCAGTTGTAAGATGAGGACTAGTTGTACTGTTCTGATTAAAGTTGGGAATCTATATGTTATTTACTATATTCTTGTTTTTCTTTCTTTTCTTTATTTATTTCTATTCTTTATGTCTTTCCTATTTTTCCTTTTGCACCTTTTATTAGTTTCTATTTTTATTTTTTGCTATTTTAATTATAATATTTAATCAATTTCCTCATAAATTGGAAAATTCCAGACTTTGATATTATTATTGACCAATTCTTTACCATCTTTAAATCTTAACTTCCTACCAAGAACCTATAGTCATATCTAACAAAAAAGGAATTCCAATAGCCATGATTACAACATACATACAACCTACAATTCAAATATATTGCATTTCCAACAAAGGAAGGACAATATTCTATCTTTTGTAATGTTAAATTCTGTCCAGTAGATCTGAATCATTTTTTATGATTAGCCCAGTTTTCAAATCATAAAAAATGTTTTTAAAATCTATTATATTTTTGTGTAGCATCTCTAATTCTCTATTTCAAACATTTTGAATATTATGTTATTTTGTTGTATTTTAGATTAAAAAACTTTTTAAACTTTTTCCTTGTTTACAGATTCTTGTTTCTGATTTTCAGCAAATATATGTTAAATACAGTGATACTATTGGATGCCTCCTGAAGTTATCATTTATCAGTTCCAACATTAAAGATAATAAAGATAAAATATTTTGTAAGTGACATCTTTTGTTGGACAGCTGGCATTTCTTTCCTTAATGCCTAGTCAACATGTCTAGTTTAATTGGCCTTCTTGAGCTGATGGTAATTTGAGAACACATAAAAAGCTCAACCAGAGATGCAATGTCTACAATGACAATCACTAGCTTTAGAATGGTGAATGTGATTGGGCAAGCAAAGACCTAGCATTTTTATGTATGCAGTGGTTTCAACACACATTAAAAAGTAATAGGACTTTAATCATATGGACACACCTACCATTCTGAAGCCAATGACCATTGATCTGGATGCCTCTGAGTGTAATATAACTGCAATGAAGAGAGATTATCTCTTCACAAAAATGGCTGTTATGAAGTATCTCTCTAGCCCAGTGGTTCTCAACCTTTTTAATGCTGTGACCCCCAACCGGTCGTAAGTCGAGGACTACTCAACCGGTCGTAAGTTGAGGACTACTCAACTGGTGCAGCACCGTTTGCAGAATGGGACTTTTGGCGGGCTCAGCAGGGCAGAGACAGCCTGGACAATTCCTACTGGCTTTTGAAAGCCAATAGAATTAGACTCTATTCAAGAGAGTCTATTCTATTGGCTTTCAAAAACCAATAGAATAAAAGGGAGTAGCACAGCTAAGGAAAAGGGGGAAAAATGGCAAACTGCGTTGTTTGGCAATCCCGTGAAATGGTCATTCGATCGCAAATGGGGTCCCGACCCACAGGTTGAGAACCACTGAGGATGTCCGTGGGATTAACTGGGAGGAAACATATGGAAAAATGGTATAATGATAAAATAGTGCAAATACAGGTCTGAAATGAAAGTAAAATATTATTTCTTCGATATTGGTACTTGCAAAATCCAACAATATAACTAGAATACCAAGTTAAGATTTATTTTATCATTCTTGTAGCAATATAAGAGAGTATCCTAGAATTAATAGTGCTTGTCTACAAAAAATAAAAATAAATAAATAAAGGCTTGAGCCAAATCCACATACTCATTCTATTTGTTTCCCCTAAATCTATATAGAAAATTGCTGGTTTTACAAGGTTTCCCATCTCCATAAATATGACTCTCTAATAAATAATTTACCATCTGTAAGCCATGGTTTACAGAAACCCTAAGGATCCTGAACAAATACAGACTCCAAAACATCACTTTACTGGAGTTGCTCACAAGGAAGAACCAGTCAGGTGTATTAATTATTTAGTTAAGAATACTTTTTTTTCTGAGAATTTCTTAGTTCATGCAGAAGATCTTGAGGTTGGGCTGGTAAATACACATATAAGGGTCAAATATTAAAATAAACAGCACAAAACTAGTTCAGAGCTTCAGTTTCTTACCTTTTAAATCTGCATTAATCTTGAGTTGCCACAGAATTGAAATAGACATGGCTTCAATAGATTTATGGTGTAATTATCATGGAATTTTTTAAGCAACATCATTATATATAAATTTTGGCAATGTCACTGGTTGCTTCTCTCAGAGCTAGTTAGATAGTGGTTTGCTAATACTTTGTGGGATCTACATAATCTTTTTGGCCATAGAATATAGCAGCTACTGCTTGTTCTCACAAAACATTTCTGGTCATTTTTTTCAGATCCATCTAGTAATCAAGCTGATGATGTCTCATTTCAAATCCTATCTTCCTTCAGTCCTATAGTTTGTAAATAATAACAAAATCTTCCTTTAAAATTCAGAACATCATTGAGGCCTTGCTTATGATCACCCATGAAAGCCAGGTAAGTGACCCTGGGCCAGTCACACTCTCTCCCAGCTCAACACACCTCACAGAATTATCGTTGTGGAGAAAATAGGAGAAAGGAGTATTAGCCATGTTTGCTGCCTTGCATTGTTTATAAAAAAAATATAAAGGTGGGAAATAAATAAATAAATAAATAAATAAAGCATGCCTTGGTCACTTCCCATTTGGATTACTGCAGTGTGTTCTACTTGAAGCTTCTTTTAAAGACTATCCAGAAGTTACAACTGGTTCAGAATGTTGTGTGCCCTAGTTTTGTCCACATTACACCCGACAAGCTGCATTGGCTTCCAGATTCCTTCTGGGTACAATTCAAGATGCTGGCTTTTATGTTTAAAATCCTACATGTGTTTTTTACAAGTCCACCTCTCCTTACAGACATCTGCCCACTCTTCCAGATTGGTCAGACTACTAGTCCTGTCCCTTAACTTTTACCATCTTACAGGGCCTAGCAAAGATGCTGTTTCTGTAGCTGTCCCACCCATTGGAACACCCTTTTAATCTTCCCCAATCCCTCAAGATCTATTTTCCCCCAAGCACTGAGATAAGATGAGATCAAATAATTGTAGGTTGCATGGAAAAGCTTAGCTCTTTTTGTGTTTGTTTTAACAGTTTTGTAGTATTGTAGGTATATTGTTTTATTTTTTTGTGTTGTGAGTTACCCAGAATTTGGTGTAAGAGGGATATAATATATTGTTATTTAGCTATATATTAATTTTAAACAAACAAACAAACAAATAAATAAATATTCTACTATCAAAAATTTTCTGTGCTCAAGTTCATCATTTTATTTTAATCTGTAACCATGAAAGAGCCTATATCGGTACTGGGTTTTTTGTCTAATTTGTTTTATGTTATGTTATTTATTTTTATTTATTTCTTCAAATTATATGCTGCCCATCTCACTGTCAAAAGACTGTGGGCAGCTTTCAAATAATATAATATAAAACAATTAGAACATTGAAAACATCAAAAGTGTTAATTAAGCATTAAACATTAGAAATTAACAGGACCTGTATGAAAGGGACCAATATATAAATAGGGTGGAGGTTGTATGTTCTCCTAATCTACTAATCAAATCAAATGGTAGAACCAGGTTTTTCATGCCTTTTCAGAAGGTCCAGAGTTTGAGGATAGATCTTACCTCGAGGAGCATGATATTCCAAAGGGCAGGAACCAAGGCAGAAAAGGTTCATTTCCTAGACTCCATCAGCTGAAATTCCTTTGCTGATGGGTTCTGCAGCATGCTCCTGGAGCAAGTGGAGTAGTCCAATCCCACTGGGGGCGAAAGCACCCCAGGAAAAACAAAGTCCAGTTGCCTTTGAAAAAGCCCCTTTGGGACTACTTGATGAATGTTTCACTCTAGGGAAACATTGACCTGGATGAATAAGAAACTCCATAGACATTGCTCAGGTAACCTAGACACATGCTATAATGGACTTTAAAGATGATAACCAACAAATAGGACCTAGAAGCAAACTGGAAAGCAGTACAGTTCAACTAAGATGGTCCACTTTAGAGGCTCCAGAACTGTCCATGTTGCTTCATTCTGTGCCAGTTGTAGCTTCTGAATACTCTTTAAGGATAGCCCTACGTATATTGCAGTAGTTCAAATACAAAGTCACCAGGTCATGAGTGACTGAGTACATTTTTCTAGCTCTCCCTTTTTGCACCCACACCTCCCCATATTCATACTTGCCACTCTAGTCCACATATTCCTGATCTGGCTTTTCTGTCATGACTTTGTAATTTGTTACATTATCTTGTTTCCCCTTTCTAAGGAATGTTAGATATGGGTTGTGATATTAGTGCTGAAATATTTTTATCATGTATGGTGGGTGTTCTTGGTTTTATCTTTCAACTATTTGGTTTTATCTTATTGTTATTTCAGGCATATATGTTGATCAGAGTCTTTTATGTTTGGAATAGTTTATAAGCTTTGTATCTATTTGTTTAAAAAAGACATAACACAATCCATCCTATTCAGTTGAGTTCTTTATTTGTTTACACCATATAGACACAATCTTGCCTAGACTAAATCTATATTAATGTAACTTAACTGATATAACTTGGGAGATTTTAGGGATGGCTATCCTAAGTCTCTTTCATTTCCCACAATCCAGCTCTAGACTGTGCCGCCTCTTGTCTCAGTGCTCTCAATGAAATGTGTTCCCGTTCTCCATGTGTTACTGTAGTACATCACATCACTTCATCCTCCCTAAACACATTCTAGGTATTTTAATAAGTAAAATAGTTTTTAAAAATGATCATTTAGTAAGCTAAAAATCCTCGCAATCACTTATTTTCTTTAATCAAAAGTGTAATTTTTTTCACATTGTTAGAAAACATGTAGAATAAGTATAGAGAGGAGGTGTAATTAAATGGCAGACATTGTATCTGTATGGAGTCTCTGTATAAGAAGGTATACATATTTTCATTTTTTATAAGCAGAGATAGTGTGAAATTTGACAGGACACAGTATATGATCCCAGACTCTCTCCTTGTAATCATTTTGAAAATCTAAATCACTTTTCCTGTGTGTGCGTGTATATACTCATGTCTGTCTCTGTCTCTGCCCCCTTCTCTTTCTCTTATCACACAACTCATTTCTCGGAGCAAGCAGAAGAAACCAGAAGCAATGTGTAGCAAAGACGTTATAGCATATGTAATTCTATCTTACCATTTGAAGTGAGAAGCTAATATTAGCATGTGATCATCACTTGTATATTCACATGTAACACTTTATATTGTTTTTATTATCACTATCGTTGATAAATCTAATAAATTAACTAACTACAAAGAAGAGGAAGTAATTCTAGGATCTCATCCTGATTAAAGAAAATATAAGCAGCACACATCTAACAAGTCATAAGCAAATCCAAATAAAATGGCATCGTCAGATCCCAAACCAAGAATGAGACATAATTCTGCCAAACAGAGTAATTTATTGTTCCAAATTTTTCCAGGCTTATGACTTTTCTACCTGCATTTGTAATATGCTCTGTGAAGTATTAGGGAGGGCTGTCTTCACCCTCTTTCTCTCATACATAATATCTGAGCTGTGTTGCCTCTTCATCCTCTGGAATGCATCCCCTTCTTCCTGGGGATCCACCTCCTCTATATTCTACCACAGACATTTACTTTAATACTTTAATTACATGTAGTCTTGGACAAGCATGATGGACATATTCAAGAAAATGGCTTTCATGTATATGTTTGACAAGGCCAGCATGTGTGAAAAGCCTCAGTGATCACTTAATTGCACATACTTAATAGCTCATCGAACTTTTCAGAAACAAATAGCATTCAGATTATAAACTATTTTGTGGATACCTATAATTCAACAAGCAAATCAAATTAGGTGGACATATTTAAAATATACACAGATACCCAAAGATACATAAACACATACATGTTCTTACCGGGGTGTAATTTTAATCTCTGAAAATTCATAAAAAGAAATGAGAATGACCACTGGATTTTTGAAATAGGACAGCACATTTAATTTCAGACTACTTAAGCACATATTTTTCTGGGATTTTGAACAGAGATTTTAGCTGGTTTACTTTACACTAAAAAGAAAAGCATCCACAGGCATAAAAACAGGCAATTGCTGCCACATGGTGATACAGTACAGGATTAAGAGGGGGATGAGTTCAAAGCTTGGCCTGTGAAGTGTGTTACCACAGCCTGGCTGTCAAGCAAGCCAGGAAGATTTGAAATGAAACACTCCAACTAAAAACAAAAATATTAGATGTTTATAAAAGGATGATGGCAAGTTATTTATGTATTGTTTTTTGGCATTTATTTCCTTCTTGTTGAGTTTCAAATGGAATCTGGCCCGATTTTTTCTAACCTGTCTTGAAGCGGATAGAGATAAAAGTTGTGAGACACAGCTTCCCTTCTTTGCTGAAAGATGACCGAGCTCAATAAAAAACAATTATTTCAAAGCCTCCATCTCATCCATTATTAAAATTCTGAAAATAGTTTTAATTTCTTTTGCAATTACATTGTAGAATGTTATACTCTAACAGGAAAACTAAAATGTGTGTGTTTATAATTCTTAGGAGCTCACATGTAAAATAAATGCTACTATTTAATGATCTGATGACATTCTTTTTCCTATCTCTAAAGTGGAAAAGGTTGATTCTGTAAATAATGCACAATTATCTCAAGGTTGGCCCTAAAGGAGAAAGGATGAAATATTCATGCTTCATAGAATATGCAGTAGAAGTGCATATTATCTTTCATAGCATTCATGCAAGAATTTTAAAACTAGCAGATAGTGATTAACACTTTTTTACTTTTAGTCACAATTTTAATATACATTTGTGTGTGTGTGTGTGTGATATATACATGTATAATGTTTAAAGATAATAATAATAATAATAATAATAATAATAATAATAATAATAATAATAACCCCCGAGTGAGGCACTACCTTAACCCCCAGTGAGGCACTACCTTGACATGCTTGTGGGGCTTGTGTACTCTGAGGAAGATGAGAGCTATGTCAGAGGTTCAACCATACTGGACAGGTCTCATCAGAGGAGTCAGACAAAGAGTGTCTCTCCCATAAAAAATATGGTGAGACGTAAATTGCAGAATGCCATACCGGCTCGGATGTCACCCAGGTTAACAAGGTCCGCGCTAGATATTGGAGTTCCTCGATATCTGGTGAAAAATGGGTTACAGGACTCAAGACTGTTGGCTGAGCAACTAGGGCCAGCAGCTACAGAACTACTGGAAGAAAAGGTGTTTACCCATCGCAGATACACAGTGATTGAAAACAAAGAAATAGTGATTTGTTACTACAGATCAAGTCCAACAAGAAGAGGATATCTAAAACAAATGCACCAGTTCTGGAAAGAACAACATTCAGAATCAGAAATAATAGTACAGAGACTAGCAGATCAACGCCGATTTATAATACGAAATAAAGTATTCACAGAAACAGAATTGGATGAACTGCAAAGGTTTACCCAGGGCAAAGAAATCAAAGCCTTGCCAGAAGTAATTCAGAATGGAGAGGCAAACCAGGGGGAGTTGGCAGTGAAGGAATCCAGCACAGATATACAACTGTTCTCATTGGAAACCAGGCACCTCTTCCTCAGGAAGAACAAAACCCTCTAACTAAAGAAATAAAAGAATTGAAACAAAGAATAACTGAGCATCTAGAACAGCGCAAAAACAACAGAATAAGGCTGCCTGCGTTGAAGCTTGTCCCAAAGAAACAGCTGACACAAGCATTAAAAGATGCAAATGCTGCAATATCAAGTATAAGCACCAATTCACTGCAAGAAACAAACCAACTAATGTACAGCACAGCTGCAGTTATAACAGAATATCTGGGATGCAAAATCAACAAAGAAGAAAAACAAGCAAACAGTGCACCACAAAAATGGAAGTTTAGACTAGAAAATAAGATCAGCAAGTTAAGATCACATGCAAGCAAGCTAGAACAGATGAAAGAAAAGAAGCTGAAGAACAAGAAGACCAAAGAATACCTAATCAAGAAATACCACTTAGAAACAAGGAAGATCAAGGAAGCACTAGAAATAATAAAGCAACAAATAACAGCTATAGCCAGGAAAATCAGTAGATATGAAGCTCGAATTGCAAACTATAGGCAGAACCTCCAATTTCAATCCAATCAGAAACGTTTCTACCAATCCATCAATGGAGAAACTGCAAGGAATCAGTCAGTACCTGACAAGGAAGAAACAGTGCAGTTCTGGAAGCAGATATGGGATAACCCAAAGAAATACAACAAGGATGCGGCTTGGTTAAAAGAGGTGGATGCAAATAAAACAGAAGTTGAAATGAAAGAACTAGTAATAACAACAAAAATGGTAGAAAAAAGAGCAAAGAAAATCAAAAATTGGTCAGCACCAGGTGAAGATGAACTGCATGGGTTTTGGTTGAAACATCTAACTGTTATACACCCACTCATTGCCAAGCAGTTCAACAATATACTACAAGGAGGAGAAATTGAAAAGTGGCTAACAACTGGGAAAACCTACCTAATAATGAAAAATCCAGCAAAAGGGGCAACACCAGGTAACTACAGGCCAATTACCTGCTTACCAACAACTTTCAAATTACTAACTGGTGTAGTAGCTGATGCAGTGCAACCGCATCTAGTTGAAAACAATCTCTTTCCACCTGAGCAGAAAGGAAACCGCCCCAATAGCAGAGGAACAAAAGATCAACTCCTAATAGACAAAATGATCTTGGAAAACTGCAAGAGAAGGAAGACCAACCTGAATGTGGCATGGATTGACTACAAAAAGGCATTTGACTCTCTGCCACATGATTGGATAATAAAGTGCCTAGAAATAACAGGAGTCAGTAGAAACATCAAAAAATTTGTGCAAAGATCGATGGCACAATGGAAGACACAGTTGCAGATCAATGGTGAGAGGCTGGGAGAGGTTAATATCAAGAGAGGAATATTTCAAGGAGATTCATTATCACCATTACTATTTGTTATTGCACTGTTTCCTCTGTCAACAATACTGAATAACTCAGGACATGGCTATCAAACATCAAAAACATCTGCCAGACTATCCCACCTCCTTTATATGGATGATCTGAAGCTGTATGGAAAAACATCATCTGAAATAGAATCGCTGCTCAACACTGTCCGTATATATAGCCAAGATATTGTAATGGAGTTTGGCTTGGACAAATGTGCCACACTTACTATCAAACAAGGAAAAATAGTGAAAACTGAAGGAATCAAGATGCCCCACGAAAATAACATTAAGAGTCTGGATGAGGAAGAGTACTACAAATACTTGGGTATCCTTCAAGCTGACAACATCAAGCACACTGAAGTCAAGAAAAAGATTAGAGGTGAATACATCAAGAGAGTGAAGAAGATCTTAAAATCCAAACTCAATGGAGGAAATACCATAAAGGCAATCAACACCTGGGCAATCCCAGTTATTAGGTACACAGCTGGAATAGTGGACTGGACTCAAGCAGAACTAAAAGCAATGGAAAGGCAGACCAGAAAAATAATGACAATGAATCATGCCCTTCATCCACGCAGTGACATTGATAGACTTTATCTACCAAGGCAAATAGGTGGGCGTGGAATGCTACAAGTACATCAGATGGTTGAAGAAGAAAAAATGGCTTTGGAAGAATATCTGAAGAACAATGATGAAGATGCACTGAAATTAGTATATCAGGAAGGCTTACTAACTACTGGAGAGACCAAACTGGCCTAAAAGAAAGACCAAATGAAGAACAGAATAGAGGCATGGGAAGACAAAGCACTACATGGCCAATACATGAAAAAAATAGCTGGGAAAGCAGATAATAATAAAACCTGGCAATGGCTAAGAGCAGGAAAATTGAAGAAAGAGACCGAGGGACTAATTCTGGCTGCACAAGACCAAGCCTTAAAAACAAATGCGTACAAAGTCAAAATTGAGAAGACAGCAACAGACAGTAAGTGCCGCCTATGCAAAGAAGCTGAAGAAACAGTGGACCACTTGGTAAGCTGTTGCAAGAAGATTGCACAAACTGATTACAAGCAGCGGCATGACAAAGTAGCAACAATGGTGCATTGGAAGATCTGCAAAAAATATCATTTGCCTGTAAGCAAAAACTGGTGGGACCATAAAATAGAAAAATATCATAGAAAATGATAAAATTAAACTGCTCTGGGACTTCAGAATTCAAACAGACAAGCACCTGCAACATAACACCCCAGACTTAACAATTGTCGATAAGAAAGACAAAAAAGTCTGGATAGTGGACGTGGCAGTGCCTGGAGATAGCAGAATAGAAGAGAAAGAACTGGAGAAGATCACAAAATACAAAGACATACAAATAGAAATAGAAAGACTGTGGCAAAAGCAAGCAAGGGTAGTACCAATAGTCATAGGCTCCTTGGGTGCAATTCCAAAACAACTGGAGCACCACTTGAACACCATTGGCATTGACAAATTCGCTATTAGTCAATTGCAAAAGGCGGCCTTATAAGGAACTGCTTCCATCCTGCGACGATATCTGTAATACCATCAAACATCCACATCTACCTATCCCAGGTCCTGGGTAAGGACTCGATAGGTAGACAAAATGCCAAATCCAGTCTGAACATCTGGCTGACTGTGCGATGATCCATAATAGTAATAATAATAATAATAATAATAATAATAATAATAATAATAATAATAATAATAATAATAATAATAATGAAGTTGGAAGGGACCTTGGAGGTCATCAAGTTCAACCCCCTGCTCAGATAGGTAACCCTATACTATTTCTGACAAATGGCTGTCCAGTCTCTTCTTAAAAACTTCCAGTGTTGGAGCATTCACCACTTCTGGAGGCAGGTTGTTCCACTGGTTAATTGTTCTAACTATCAGGAAGTTTCTCTTAGTTCTAGGTTGCTTCTCTTCTTGATTAGTTTCCATCCGTTGCTTCTTGTCCTGCCCTCAGGCGCTTTGGAAAATAGCTTGACTCCCTCTTCTTTGTGGCAGCCCCTGAGATATTGGAACACTGCTATTATGTCCCCCCTCATTCTTCTCTTTATTAAACTAGACATACCCAATTCCAGCAACTGTTCCTTATATGTTTTAGGCTCCATTCCCCTAATCTTCTTTGTTGCACTTCTCTGTACTCTTCTAGAATCTCAACATTTTTTTTTTACATTGTGGTGACCAAAACTGGATGCAGTATTCCAAATGTGGCCTTGGCAAGGCATTGTAAAGTGGTATTAATACTTCACGTGATCTTGATTCTGTCCTTCTGATAATGCAGCCTAGCAGTATGTTGGCTTTTTTGGCAGCTGCAGCACACTGCTGGCTCATATTTAAATAATTGTCCACTAGGACTCCGAGATCCCTCTCACAGTTATTAATATTGAGCAAGGTACCCCCTATACTATACGTGTACCTTTGGTTTTTCTTTCCTAAATGTAGAACCTTACTTTTTTCACCATTGAATTTCATTTTGTTAGATAGCACCCAGTGTTCAAGTCTGTCCAGATCCTCCTGTATCCTAAGCCTGTCTTCTGGAGTGTTGGCTATTCCTGCCAGCTTGGTGTCATCTGCAAATTTGATGAGTTCCCCATCTATCCCCTCGTCCAAATCATTGCTGAAGATGTTGGAGCATTGGGCCCAGAAGAGAGCTCTGGGGCACCCCACTACACACTTCCCTCCATGTAGATGTGGTTCCATTCAGGACCACACACTGAGTACAGCCGGTCAGCCAGCTACGAATCCATCTGGTGGCGATGCTGGCTAACCCACATTTTTCTATCTTATGAAGTAGTAGGTTGTGATCTACTTTGTCAAATGCCTTAATGAAGTACAAGTAAATTATATCCACAGCATTCCTCTGGTCCACTAATTTTGTCAGTTGGTCAAAGAATGCAATAATGTCTGGCATGATCTGTTTTTGAAAAACCCATGTTGGCTTTTTAGTTTAATCATACTATGTTTCTAATACACATTAAACGGTTAATTATATATTCACGTGACTTTGAATTCTACTGATTGTTAGATAATCTATTACACTGGCCAATCAAAATTAGATGTTTGTCAAGTAAAGAGACCTGTCATGAGTCCTTTGATTCCACCCACTAAATAAATTCTAGATAATTTTCAACTAGCATTTTATTACACAAGAACAGAAGAGTGAAGTCCATGTAAGAACATGTAAGAACAAATTTAATCTTTCCAAAGTAAAGAAATAAATGAAACTGACATATATCATAATGTGCCTAGAATGACAGATACATAATTTCTATAATTGAATTATTTGTGTTTAACTGTGGTTCCTTCAAACATCTGGTATATTCATTACACAGTGAATTAATATTTATAGAATTCTGCGTAACTACTTTTTTTGCTGGTTAGAATTGTAGCATCCAATAGTTTTAATTAAGTATTTTTAAAAAAGTGTTCTTTTCAAAAAGAAGTCATTAAATCAGGCATCAGAAGACCACAGTTGATCTTATGACCTTGTTTGCCAAGGTTGTTAAGCGAGATATCACATGACCATGAGTTATGATCTCCTGTCAGCTTCCCCATTGACTTTGCTTGTCAGACACTAGCTAGGAAGGTTGTAAATGGCAATCACGTGACTGTGTGATGCTGCACCGATCATAAATATCTACCATTTGCAAAGCACCTGAATTGTGATCAGGTTATCACAGCTGCAATGGTCATAAGTGTGACGACCAGTCATAAGTCACTGTTTGGGTGCTATTATAATTTCAAATGATTGCTAAATCGTAAATCAAAGGCTACCTGTAGCTGGTCATAAAGTGGTCATATTAGGGGATAGTACCGTAAGATAACTATTATGTTTAACTAATTTGTAATAGATAAGTGGCTTGGGGAATCTAGTACAGCTCAGATTGAATTGTGGACTGAAATATTAGTCAACTTAAATGATGTCAAATGAGTTTGATATCTTTTGATTATCATAAAAGCTGGTTAATGAAGCTACTTGTGTCGTACGCTATAAGTAGTGAGAAGAAACACTAAAGCATACTTCAGAAGCTTTGATTAGATCTCACCACAACAAGGTTATTTTTTACATCTTCTGATGAAGGGAAGCAAAACTGTTTATGCCTGAATCTACAAGCTGTATATATTTTCAGTTCTTTTGTACTTTCATTAACCTGTTTTTAGTCACAGTTAGTTGCCACTTCAGTAGCATGTTGTTTTTTAAATGTAGAATCAGAGCTGCTGTGCACTAACAAATTTAATTAGCTAAGATGTCACTGAAAACCAGCTATGGCTTTGAGAAATGCTGTCATTATAAAGAATTGATTATCTTAAATGGCATTGCCATCCAGTCCAGGAATGGCAATAACATTATTGTGGTCAGCATCTACAATCTAAAAAAAAAAAAAAAAAAAAACCTTAAAAAAGACACATGGAATGTTAGAGTGTCATTATTATATCACTAAAATGATTAGGAAAAACATTGTTGGTTCAGGAGCTTTAATTTAATTTTATTTCATTTTTTATTTTCAGTTTAAAAGTGAGCTTTTATTTGCAGGGGAATTAAAATAATCTTTATGATTCCAGGCACTTACTTCACCCTTTACCCTCCAAAATCATTTCAGGTTTAGAATTCTTTCTTAAACTTCTATTCCTCTGGCTCTTGTTACAATATTTTATTGTTTAGCCATATCAGAATACCAAATATAAAACACAGAATATTAATAAGACCATAGGTTGAAATTAGAGTAAAAGAAATAATTAAAAGAAATGCAAATCATATATTGATGCCACAAAATATGCAAATTTTTGCCCTTACAATTTGCCCTAATCAGATTTAAATAGGCAGTTCTCAATTGTATAGTTTTGTTTAAATAAAGGGTTGCATTATATGATATTTTGAACCCTGTCTTGAAATATGTTGTTTTACTATAAGGATCCTAATAAGCTGTTTATCTATTGTGAAGTCCAGAATACTTATTTCCCTCTTTCTTATACAATTGATGGTCAAATAATATATGTATTATGCCTTTTATCTCTGGGACTCCTCAAATACAAATACTTTTATTATAAGGGACTTGATTAAACTTTCCATATTTAATTATTGTATCCAACTGCTCAAATCTTGCTCAAGCAAATATCCCCCTATAAAGTTTGGGCATTTCTTTCTTTAAATACTTGGCAATTTGAAAGATACATTTACAGCAGCTCATCTATTTCAATGTGCCAGTATTTTTAAGGATGGCTATATCTCTCTAAAAATTCTTTGTGCAGCAATCTTATTTTCCAGAGACAGTTGGACAAGAAACAGGAAACCACAGTTCTTAATTTATCAGTTATCAATCCAAGAAGTCTGTAACTGAGATTTTTGTCTGTTCTAACAGACACAGTTTAGAGAATCTGTCGATTTCATCATTTTGATTTTGCACCAATAATTGTATGCCCTGATTCTGGACAAATGACAAGTTGCATAAATTCCCAATTTGGTTGTAACTGCAGCAGCTGAGGTCCTTTTAGACATATTCAAAATACTTTGCAAATGCTGGGATTGTGCTTGTTCTAATAAAGGGATATATTTTAAGTCCTACTATTTGTCTCTTTATATAAAGAGCATAGGTGTAATCTTAGTCTCATATATTTCAATAATTCAATCAAAGAAATCAGGATAGCATGATTTATTCATTTTCAATTCACGCGTGCCTTTGATCTGAATGATCTTTTTTGATGAGGAGGAAGCCAAGATCCAATCTCAGAGAAAACTACTCTAAATAAGGTGTTGAGTTGCCCTTTTGGCTCACCATCTATTTGTCATCTATTCCTGTGATGTTTTCTGAAACCTTTTTTATTTTAATTTATTAATAATCAGTAAATTATTATGACAGTAGGAGTCAAGCTTAGCATCCAGTGCAAACCAACTTGTGAATAGGATAGTAAAATCATAACATCAACATATAGCAAGGTGTTGTAATGGGTGTCCAATACCTTAGATCTATGTATTGTACTATTGCAATACACACCTTTTATCAGTCCTGGTAAGTCATTGTTGTATAGACTGAACAGCAGTGGTACAAGCTCCCGGGCAGGGAAAGTCCTCGACTTACGACCGGTTGGATAGTCCTCAACTTACGACTGGTTGGGTAGTCCTCGACTTACAACCGGTTGGGGGTCGTGGCATTAAAAAGGTTGAGAACCACTGATTTAATCTCTGACTCTAATTATGTGTGTCAACTTATTTTTAATCTTCCAGGTGCTTATATCACGCCCAGGATTGACCCCAATCTCATGGCTTTGTTTTTAACTTTGCAGCAGCTACTACAAGTTTGGAAGCATTTATACCTCCCTCCCTCCCTCTCTTTCAGTATTTGCTTGAGTATGAAGATGTGAAATAATTTGATTAAATAATGTGACTAATAAGTGAATGAAAACCTGTTCAGCTTGATCTAGGGTACAGATAATTAGATCAGTATAATATGTTCATTTCAAAGGTTTTTTTAAAAAATATTTTGGATAGATTTAGATTGGTATATTATACTTTTTCCATACTATTCCTTCTCTGCCATTAAGGAGAAAATATTAAATAACCTTTTATAATGGCTATTTAATATTTACTGTTTTTATTTTATTGCATTCTAATATTATTTTAAACCATTTCAGAATTAAATAAATAAAGTATTATGAATAATTTTAATAAATAATGTACCATGAACCACAAATTGAGCAATTCTCTATTCTGATATTAAATACCTATTTTTTACTATATTCTTAAGTAAACATTTCTGCTGGAAAAAAAGGATCTCGAGATTTTCAATGATTTTGTTTTTAGTGGCATAATCATTTGGCTTTATGGAAGTTTTCTTTTCATTAAACTCACAGAATAAATTTCAGGAGTAGGAAATATAACCAGTCCCTTTAAAAAAACAAACAAATATGCTTAGATTTCTCAAAACAGAATGCAGTAGTAATTGGATTCAAAGGTCAGTTGTTCCAGGGTGCTGCAGAAACCTGTCATTTATAATACCTCCTTTTAAGTGGAACCCTTTGAATTAGTGATAGTTGTGATTCCATGCTGAAAACTTCTCTCTATGTGAACTTAGAGTAAGCCATCTGAACGCATTATTGTTTCTATTTGTGAAGCAACAATACAAGTGAAATGATATACTGTCATTTTGATCAAGATACAATTTAAAATTAAATCTCCAAAAATAAAAGCAAGTGGAACATGTTTTTTAGTACGTCATAGTCTGAACTCGTTATATTTGATTTAAATATACACACAAATAAGAAAGCAATTTCTAGTATTCAGCTTAAGATGTTTTGTGCAAAATACATATTCTTTTATCCAACTACATGTATCTAATATGCAAGTACTCCCATAAAGGATCACGTATACATCTCAACATTCTGGAGAATTCTCCTTGTCTGAATTCTGTTTCTTGATTTGAAGGATTTATTTGGCTTGTTTGTATATGTATTTATATATTTTTATGAGTAGAATGTAGAAGAGAAGCAAAATATTACACCTTCAATACTCTCTCTCTCTCTTTCTGTGTATGCATGTGTGTAAAAGGGAGCACAAGAGTTTCTGTTCATTGACTCCTTCCATGCTGCAGCAAAATCTGATTTGTCAGAACATTAACATTTTCCATGAAACTAAATTTATGGCCATTTATAAAAAAAATTACAATAATATTAATGATTTTGGTATAATCTGATGTTCCTGATTCTCCAGCTCCTGCTGTTCCTGACTTTCCAGCTCCTGCTGTTCCTGACTTTCCAGTGGTTCCAGATTCTTCAGTTCCTGAGCATCCTGTGAATCCAGTTTCCTTTGTTCCTGAGAAGGTTTGGGTTCCAGTTTTTCTGTTCCAGATTTGGTTTGTTTCATTACAGGAAGAAGACCTTATCTCGTTGAGAGACAAGAACGCATACCAGAACTATTGGGCCATGAGACTTGCACACCGGGCCCACCCAGTTGTGATGAACTAGTTCACCAAGCTGAGGTCCAGTTTGTGAAGCCACATGAGTCAGGTTGTGACTCAAAGACTCTTGTACCAGGCTGATCACCAACTGGGTCCTGTTGCTGATGAAGATTGAACTAGAAGATTGAACCTCAAAATATGTATTGTGTTCATGCATTGTTTGATGTAACATTTGCTTATTTTGTTATAATTGTGCATGTGTTTATATTTACCCTATAGTTATGCATGTTTGATACCATGTTTTTACCTATTTAGTCACTAGTTTAGTCAACAATGAGTATTGTATACCTTACTGCTACGTCTTTTGCTTACTTCAGTTAGCAGTAGTGGAAATTTAAATTTCCAAGCAGGGAGTGTTCTGAATTGTATAGCTCTTTGTAACCCTAACTAGAGAGCATGTATCTGTATGTTAGAATATCCGGCATATATTGGGTTAAGTGCTGTCTCCTTAAGAGATGGATTTTGGGAAATGCAGTTTAGGTAGTTAGCCATCTCATGTTAACAGGTCAGTAGTAGTAGGAGCCTCTGAGCTCTTCTCAGGACATACTGGCTATGTGCCCAGTTTTGGAATGCCTTTGTTCATCCAGCCTCATGTCTCCTAACCACATGGATTGGAGGTCCTATGCCAACATGTGATGTTTATGCAGAAGAAGAGGGGAAAATCCATTATCTAATTACCTGTGGAATGAACCAATATTGCTGAAATATACTTTTGGACATATCTCTACATAACTGTAAGTTATTGTTTTTTTCTGTTTGTTCCTCTGAGTTATCTATCTGTCCTGGATAGGACTAAGGACTGTCTGTTCTGTCTGGGACAGAATATAGAAGATCCAACTCAGAAGTAATACTAGAAGTAGAAATGGAAAAAAGATCCTGTAAATCTCTAAAAATGATTATTATTTATATGATAAGATACAATAGCACAGAAAATATTTTTTTTACTTCAGTCTGTTTTCATGAAAACTATCTGAAGTACAGTTCATAAAGGGCAACAAGAAATTAGAACAGAGATATTAGGGAACCAAGCACTATGAAGTACAATAAAAGAATCATGGTATTTTTATCTTACAGAAGATGTAACTGAGAATATAGCAGGCTTCAAGAATCTGAAGGAATATCACAAAGAAGAGGTTGTTGATTTATCCTTTTTGTTTTGTACACAGGACAGGACAAAACTTAATGAATTAAAAATGTAAAGAAAAGGTTCAGGCTAGACTTCAGAAATAACTGTGGATTCCTTAGTGCTTCCTGATTATTGAACTATCAATCAGTGGAAAATATTACTAGAGGTCTTTACACATTCTAGATGTTCATTGGGCAGACATGTTCTATTAGATTCAGCATTGAGCAGTTGTTGGATTTAGATGATCTTTAAAACCCTTTCAATACTTATGATTCTATGATGCTGTAAAATGTATTGCATATTATTTTGTGTATCACCAATTATCCTTATAGTCCTTTTCTGTATCTATTTCATTTTGTATAAAATTTGATATGTCCCAGTCATGAAGCCACTGGATGACCTTAGGCCATTCACTTTCAGCCCTAAGAAAGTGGCAAACCACTTCTGAAAAGCTTGTCAACAAAACTGTAGGGACTATCCAGGCAGTCATCAGGAATCAGCAGGAGTCAAAAACTGACTCAGAGATACAACTATACCTAACACTGCATGCAATACTGATAAAAGCACAACAAAATTGAATGAATACTTCTGAGATTTAGGTTGTAAATTCAACCTATTTTCCCCCCTAAGTGAAGAAGTGCTTTTGTGTGTTTCAGTCAAGTTTCCTTTTATTTTATTTAGCCCATTTTGCTAGTCTATAAAGTTTGATTTTAATTTTATTTCTGCCTACGGTTATCCAGGGTGTTAGGGAACTATTGATCAGCACTTTTTGAGCATGATTTTTAAGGCAGTCATGTATATAGCATGGTAACACATGAATTCTGAATTTATAGTTAGAATGAAACAACAACACATGTGAAGACTTACCTATGTTGTACTTGTTATTTGAGTGAGGCACTATTTGCTGGATGATTTATGGGAGAGACTGACCAAAGTTTTCATTAAATCCTCAATGTAGTAGAAACATACTAATGTTTATAATTATAACTTTTTCTCTAGAAAGTGGTCTTTATTGACCGCTATATCTGATTGCTTACTAAAATACCCTCTTTCAAAAGACAAAAATCATTAAATAGAACAGCAGTAAATCATTACATTTAATATTTGGAATGTTATAGAGCAGGGGTGTCAAACTGCCGGCCTGTGGGCCGGTTTCATCATACTGGAGCCGTGCCCACCCTATTGCCGGCAGTGGCTAAAAAGGTCTGATACGTCGTACGACGTCACGTGATGTTGTGAGTTTGACATGCCTGTGACAGAGCAAATCACATAAGAGAGTGGAAAGGAAAAGAGGATTAGATGGAAAAGTTTAGTCAAGTCAAAAAGAGCCTTGAATATCATTGAGTTCAGTTCTCCTTAGGCAGATATTACTTTAAAGCAAGATATGCTTCAAGATCCTGGTAGATAGTGATAACAGCTTTAACTTTGTTTTTCTCTCACTTGTGCTCATCGCCCACATAAGAACATGTCTGGTTGGGTACCAAAGAGTATATACTAGAATATAACTGATGAAACTAATGAATTTCAGAAATGGACCTTGAATATTCAGGAGGGGCCTCCACACTGCAAAGTGATTGAAAAACAGGAGACAGTTTTCATAATGGCTTATTGGTGGGGACTCCTGAGAAAGAAAGAAAAAGGAAAAGAAGTAGAAGTAGAAACCTAAAGAACATAAATATCTGAAAGTTCATGGAAAGAGAAAGATGATAAAAAAGAGACAGATGAGAGAGAGAGAGAGAGAGAGAGAGAGAGAGAGAGAGAGAAAAGCTAGAAGTAGTCTTCATGTTTCTTCCAACTCTTCATGCAGAGTTGAAAATGATGATAAATGTAGAATCTACAACAATAATAATCCAGCTTCTTCTTAAATGTATCTAATGAGAGGAAAAGTTCTCAGTTTTCCCAGCACAACTTTTTCTACAGCTGAATAACTCTTGCTGCTAGTATGCTGGGCTGTGCATCCTTCAAAAATGATTCAGAATTGTTCTAGTCTCATTCAAATTTACACCTGTCTTCTGTTAATGAAAGCAGTTAACATTTTTCAGGTTTTATGTATTAAATCCTTTATTTAGGTTCTCATGCAAAAGGAAAGGGGAAATAGAGAAGGAAGGAAGGAAGGAAGCTTTTAGAATAGTAAAAAAAAAAAAACAACCCACACCTCTGGGGCGGTGTTCATCTCCATCTCTTAGCTAAGGGAGCCAGCATTGTCCAAAGACCCTTTCCATGGTGATATGACCAAGCATGTTTATATCCCGATGCACCCAGAACTCTATTACCTTCCCATCAAAGTGGTACCTGTTTATCTATTTGCATTTGCATGCTTGCAAACTGCTAGGCAAGAACTGGAGCAAGTAAAAGGAACTCACCATGTCGTGCAGTGCTTGGATCTCAAACTGGAGCTGTCAACTTTCCAGCCAACAAGTCTAGTATCTCAACCACTGAACCATTGCACAGTTATAATCTCCCCTTAATCGTCAGATTAAGCATATTCAGTATTTTTAACATTTGTGTAGAACCTGTTTGCATCCTCCCTGTTCTCCAAATTTGTCAGTGATTTTGATAGAATGATAGCGATGGTCTCTTATAAATATTAACATTGTTGTATATTCTTTTTTGTGGTATTAGGGAATTAGATAAATTACACATTTTTGTTACTCTTCAAGTAATACTGTTCAATATATTTTATATGCTACCAAGGTCATGTAGTATTTCCATGCAGCAACCTGTTGTGATGGATATTGAGAAAGGGAATGAATAGATAAAATTAAAAGTAATTGAAATGGAGCTATTAAAGCTGTGCAAAGTTTTGTTAAGACATGCTTTATAAAGGAAGTTATGCATATAAAGAATTTCTCTATGATGCATTAAAACAGCAGGTCTCTTTCAAAAATTCACATGGTTGTTTCTGTCATTGTCTTATTCATATTAAAACGTCTGTAAAACCTTAGGACTATAATGAAATAAATCACAGAAGTAATCCATTTATCCCATTGCTTACAGATTGACATTAACAATGACAAAGTATTTTCTTAATTTTGTTAGAATTGATAAGGATTCTGTGGACAAAATATGTGCTGAATAGTAAGATAGGATTCTTTTCCAAAATACAAGCATGGCATCTCACAAAGTACTGCAGCATTATTATGGATGATAGTCAGATAATCTCCCTCTCTAGGTCATGTATTTAAGGGTACATATGGGGGAAAAGAGTTCTGGGTATAAATATTTATTTTTATAACACTAATAATATATTTTATGCCCCCTCAATCATCATCATCATCCTTCTCTGCAATAGCATGATCCAAATATTTGAAAGGTTCTCTCCCTCCTATCTTTTAGAAAATCAATGGAAACCTAATTATTTCACCAAGCCAATCATTGGGTTGTTAAGACTATAATTCCATATTGTGTTTGGAAGGGCCCTAAATAAGGATCTTTAATTTCTTTCCTTCCTTCCTTCCTTCCTTCCTTCCTTCCTTCCTTCCTTCCTTCCTTCCTTCCTTCCTTCCTTCCTTCCTTCCTTCTCTGCCTCAGCCTCCGCTTTCTTCTCTTGCCAAAAAATGCTTTATGCATGATAGAAATCAGGCATAACAGAATTTATAACATTACATAACATACAATGCAGAAAACTGACAACTGTTCTTTTTTAAAAAAACAGGTTTTTTTAAATTATTATTTCTGATATATATATATATATATATATATATATATATATATATATATATATATATATATATATATTTAAAAAACAGGCTGATATATTCCAAGAGTAATTCAACTTTAACACAGTCTAATGTATATTCATATGATCACATAAACAGCACAGGAACTTAAATCAATGGTAAATTAATTTAAATTAATTAAATGAAATAGCACTGATTTAAACTAGTATACCAAAACAATGGCTAAAGCTGAATCTAATCTATACTATGGAATTCACATCAGAAGTTTGTGAAGTGTCTTAAATGAATAGAAATTAATTATTATTAATGATGAATATAGGATTTCAGCTTTATCTAGAGATTAAATTTATTAAAATAAGTAGGAGTTATTTCTAATGAGACAGAGACTAAATTTCATTAATGATCGAAGCCACACTATAAAGTTTTCTGTCATTATAATGACAGTTTTCTGTTATTATAATCATTATAATAATACCATAAAGTATCTTTTGTTGAGGTTAGTGGCAATAGAAATCAATAAATATTAATCTATTTTCAATATTTAATCAGCTTGATCAATATTTTATTTATTTAAAGAAAATGTTTTTTTGTTTAAAAGCCATCTTCTTTCTTGATCTCAAGTGAGATAAATAACACTTATCAATTCTACCATCAACAACATATCTGTGGTATAAGTTGAACTGAAAAAAATGCCTAAAATCATGATTCTCTTCATGACTGAGGATGGACTCAAACTGATTCATCAACACTTTCACAGCAGTGATATTTCACTACTATACTGTTACTAAAATGTTTTATGAGACAGATTTTTTAAAATCATTTTATTTCCTAATGCATTTTCTCAGCAGTGATTGTTCAGTAACAAAAGTGACATTACCAAAATTAGACAATCCTATATTACTATTTACTACACAACAATTATAATTGCCTTTTAAAAGCTCAAATGATTTTGGGATATACTGGTAAAAGGAATTCCAGGGTGCTTCCTTCTGCTTTCTAGGATATAAATCTGACAGAATAAAGCCGAAAGGTTTAGTATCTTTGTATATTGAAGTTATGAATAATATTAGATAGCCTCATTGATTATCTCTAAGCAGCATGATAGGTAGATTGAGAGAAAACTGTGTTTTCAATCCCTGACACACATGCATATATTAACTACAATTAGCATCATTAAACAGGAGATGAGTCAAACCATGAACCATTTTTAATTCTTCAGTGAGGATTCATTGCACATCCCAAGCATAAAGAAAAGATTTACCCAAGCATTGACAATGGCAGATCACCTTGTTCATTGCTCTGTCACTTCCCATATGCTTATCCTGAGAGGCAGTTGACAGCTAGGATAGGGCATCAATTACTGTCATTCAAAGTGAAACATCTTGAGCCTTATTTTAATGTGCCTATCATCTCCACATGCAATTCATTAACTCCTTTTTAGAATAAATTTTATATTATTTTTACTTTGTTTCAAATTACACAAAATAACTACTTATAGTACCTCCTTCATTTTCCTTTACTTTTCCTTCCCTTCCTTTCCCTGCAATTCCTAAACTTTTTTTCTCCTTCCACTCAATCATGTCTAATTCTCAGAGGCTGCCAGGACAAGTCCCTGTAAGCTTTTTAGAAGTGGTTTACCTTCTGAAAGGACTCCTTCCTTAAGGACTGTCTGAGAGTGACCAGTCAAAGGTCATCCAGTTAGAAATGGCACTTCTGAAATCTTGTGATGAAACTGCAAGGATTTTCCAGGCAGTTGCCAGGAGTCAAGAGTAACTTGAAGGGAAAGCAAGTGAGAGAAAGAAAAGAAAAGAAAAGAGAGAAAGAGAAAGAAAGAAAGAAAGAAAGAAAGAAAGAAAGAAAGAAAGAAAGAAAGAAAGAAAGAAAGAAAGAAAGAGGAGGTATGGGTAGAAATTGGCCAAAAGAAATATTTTGTCTTCTTTTTTATATATTTTCCATTGTTATTGCAATTTAGATTATTATGTTGGATGAAAATAAAATGGTAAATAAAATGGTAGGGAAGAAATTTAGTGGCTTATTGACTTCAGAATTTAAGTTGAAAGTACTTTAGCCTTTAACAGGATTATAATTTATGGGATCAATTATGGTTATGGCAAAATAAAACCTGTATTACAAATTGCTTAAATTGCAACTTACTCTTGCTTAGTGTTGAATTATTTTTCATTTACAAGTTAATATAGAAGAATTGTTCTGTATTGACATCTACTCTGTGTGATGATCAATAATTCTAGTTTCTATATCACAAAATCTTTCTAAGGTTGGACAGAGAACTAACTATTGAGGACATCATAGGATTCCAATTTTATATAAAGTTTTAAATTCAGATTTTATTTGTGAAGCAGTAGCTACAATTCACAAAAGTCAATAAGAATAAATTTATTGTAGTTCAAGTTGTACCTAGGCACTTTGATCTAGTAAAAGAACAGCTCTTAAAAGTTAAAAAAAAACTAATCAGAAACTACAGTAAATTCAGTCTTCTCCACTTTCCAAAGATGTGATTGGCAATATCATCAATGAGCATTAGTCTGACTGCTGTTTCTTGGATGTGCATTGTGAAATTGATTTTGCTAAAACTTTTGCTTCAGGTATTACTTTCCAGACATTTAAGACCATTTCATTTTAAATTCTAGATGTTTCCATTGATTGTTGCAACCTGCTGAATTGGCATCAGCACATTTAAATTTAATTTGCCAGAAATAACAGCAATTCCAATGTCTTTATTGTGGTTATCACGGCACTTTGAGGTTAAAATCATCAACTTTTATGCTGATTTCATTTGCCTTTTAAAACATTATCTTTTGTAAACATTAGAAGAGATTATCTGTTGAAGTTTCTAAGCATCATCTGGTGCAGTTGAATCTTCAGTAACATTAATGTAGCCAAGAGCCCAAGAGTGTTGAAATATTTTACCTGTCCTGGAAGTAAATGCAACCATGTAAATCTGCAATGTTGCAAGCTACCTGGATCATCCTATCCATCTCACAGTGAATTAGCAGAGCTTCTTTAGAGGATTTTTTTTCCTTCAGCCCAGCACAGACATTATTAAATCTGGGACTTTTCCCACAGAAAACATGCATTCTGTTACTCAGCTTTGGTCAGAATCACTGCTTGAAAAATCTGTGATCTCTCAGGACTATATTCTGAAACATAAACAGTTTATAATATTTTCTTGACAGCTTGACTAATGACCATTAAAATAATTTTAATTCTTTCTTTAAAAATTAATTTTAGTATGTTATTTTGTGGCTTGTTTGATCACTGATTTACTGATTTAGTAAACATACTAAAATTACATTAATAATTGGCACAGTATAATCTTACTGTAATTTTGATATCCCTAAATCTCAACAGTTGTGGTTTGTTTATTTTATATTTTAAAATGCAATACTTTCTTTTTTTATGGATCATAGAGAAAATTTGGTTTCTAAAGATAATATTACAACCAGTGATTGCAATTTTTGTGTACATTTTATTGCCTGTATATAGATGTTTATGTGATCTGGAGATATGAAATGCTAGATGTTAAATGCTACCAACTAGTCAAGTAATGCTAGGTATTTTTGTTTTTAATATTTTTTTCATGGGAAAGAAATAAAATAAAAGAAAACACACACAGAGAGAGAGAGAGAGAGAGAGAGAGAGAGAAAGGTATAGCAATATGCTAAACTGATATAAGGCTACAATAATCACTTAATTAAGAAATTAAGTGGCCTATATGACTGAATGAAATAAATAAATAGTATTTTTGTGTTCTTTAAAAATATCATTCAAGACTACAGTGTCGTACAAAATTCAGATTCATTGTTTCCTTATTTTTCCATCTAAGACATATCTGAAATTATTTAACAGATAAGATTCAGAATTTGCCCTTGACTTCAGTGGTGATAATTATTTATCATTCGTTGTGCTGTAGCCAGATTTGAAGCTTTATTTTGTTGCACTATATTATTTGTTATAATATTGGGCATTACTAGTGGACCTGCATAAGTCTCATTGTGGTCTGAAATCAAAAAATGCTCTGCAGAAGAGTGACCATGAAAGACTTGGAAAAGACATTCAAATGCCATGATGTGTACATACATAAAAGGTTCAGATTTGTGCAAGCCACGTTATAATGAAGAAAATAAACAAATGGGCAATCAAGCAAAACAATCCAAAATTAACACTCGGGATACAAATAATCAAGCTCTAATTCCAGCATACTGTTTTATTCTTGTTTTAACTGTTTTTAATTATAATATTTATATATACAGTAACTTGTATGTTTTTATATCTATTTGACTGTACCTAGAATCACACAGAGAGATGGGTTGTATCTAAATATAATAGATGGATAGATGGATGATGGATATATAATAGAGATAGATAGAGAGAGTGGGGGTGGGAGAATATTATGTGAACACTTAACTGTCTGGAGAAGGCTAAAATGCTGGGAAAGTTGGAAGTAAAGAGAAGAGAATAACCAGTAGAAAGGTGGAGGAATTTTATAGTACTGATGAGTGCACTGTTGGAAGACCTGAAGGATCAGAGTTAGGGAGAAACCGTCATGGAGAAAACTTGCCTATATGGTTTTTAAGAGCTGACCATGACTTGATGATAGCATCTACAGTAATCAAACAATCTAAAACAAATGGCATTTTGTTTGTAATCAGAACAAGTCAGTATATATATATATACCGGGATGTAAGGCAAAATGCTTTTTTTAATTGCGGTTACAGTGGGGCATGTGCACATAGCTTGCTTAAGAAGCTCATTCACAAAATCACATTGATAACAGCAAGTATACAGCAGTCAGTCTCCCGATGAGATTCAAAAGTCACATCTATCAGCTGTTAGGCACGTAAGCCCCTTCACGCCTATCAGCTGTTTGGCGCGAGGTTCTCAGGGCTCTGCGTGAAGTCTTGCTCTGATGATGTTAATAAAAGCTTGTTAATAAAAGCTCAGCAATTAAAAAAAGCATTTTGCCTTACATCCCGGAGTTCATTGTTTTTATCTTATTGACTTTAAATGTCCATATCTGGGATTCCAATATTCAAAATTATCAAATATAGATAGGTAGATAGATAGATAGATAGATAGATAGATAGATAGATAGATAGATAGATAGATAGATAGATAGATAGATAAATTTAGATCACTGTAGTTGCTAACCAAACATATCTATCCCCAGTTATTTTAATTAAGTGATTTACAATGTGCAATGCGATTTTAATTTTAATTTTAATTAATTATTAATTTTACTAGACTTATAGAGTGCAATCCTATATCACTAAAAGAAAACTACATTGTAGAATCAAATATAGTCTGGTCTCTTAGGCTGAAAAAAGTTTATAATGAAGAAGAAAAATCTACTATTAGAGTCCCATTTCTCAACCTATTGCTTTCTAAAATCAGGAAATCCCAATCTTGCAAATCCTCCACAGGAAAATTAATAGGAGCAAATGGAATTGAACATTGGATAAGGAAGAAGAAATAGAAATGTAAAATTGTCCACTTGACAATCGGAAATCAAAATCAGGTATTTTCTATTTTAATTACATTATCTCTGAACATTTGTTGTTATAAAAACAAAACAAGAAGGTCAATGAACTCTGGTTTTTTCAGTTGTGACAATTATAATAGCTAAAAAGTTTGTAAGTAACCCAGAGTCACTTTCATGCAGGATTAATGACAAACAAGGTCTAATAAATAAATAGAATATTAATCAGCTAGAGAACTCAGTATATTCTGTGAATAACATTAATGTGTAAAGTCTTTCATTAACTTGATCTAATTTATCTTTATTTCTTTTACTTTACCTCAGTTATGCAAATAAATAATGACTATTTTTGTGTTGTGGATGGGTTTCCCGTATGTCATCTTTTTCTATCAACATTTGACCTAGAAATTGTACTGTAGGCTCTCAATTTTACAAGACTAGAATGACATGATTGTTCAGCTAATAGATTCTGGAATGAGAGGTGTTTGAAGCACATCAATGCTTAGGCTATGAAACCTGCTATGATGAAAACTACCTGCTTTCTATAAACTATGGGGGGAGATGCTCTTTGATTCCTTATGTGAAAGAAAATTTCAACATCCAAACTACTCATATCCTATAATGAAATGGTAAAATGAAAACAGTATTTTGCCTTTCAGCTCAACATTAGTATGTTCAGACCATCCTTACATAAAGTGTTTTTTTTTTCTATTTTCTTTTTTTAAATAACTGGAATGTAGTTATTCCTGATAAATCTGTAATAATTTCTTTGCTCAACTATTATTTCTAGTACCAATTTACTAGAGATAAGTACTGTTTATGCTTAGTGTGATGGGGATCTATTAAATTCCAAATCATATCATTCTGGATTTAAAGCAAAGAAAGCAAATTTTACAGGGATATATAGTATTTAGGTCATAGATAGATACTGTACCAGATGACAGAGAAGCAAATACCCCAGAGACATTTTAATTTGTTTCCATATATTGAAATTTCTCTCTTTCTCTCTCATCTTTCTCTCTCCCCTTTTCATCTTTCTAGCAATCAGTTGCATTTAACATTATTCATGTTGTCCATTTTATACTCACTGGAAGATTTGCAGACATGAGCAGACAATGAATTGCAACTGAGAAACGTATTCCAAAGTAAACAAATAATCTAACAGAGGTCTTTTTGAAATAAAACTTCAGTCTTTGTGGTCTTCATGTTTCCATCATTTTATTTGGTTTTCAGAGTTTTACAGAGACATATATATTATTATATTTTTTCAGTTATATTTCATTAATATCATGAAGTAGGGGAGAGAGACTGGAGAATCTCAGATGTTTGAATTTTTTTAGAAAACATTTACCTATTTCTAATTATTGGAAAAGAATAACATAACATGTTTCTGTTATAGGAAAGCAATTGCCAATTGGATCAGTAATCTTGGACCTTTAACTAAGAAAGCGTAGCTACAAAGTAAAATGTCATAATTCATATATGCAGGCACAACAAGGAACTGAAAAAAAAATCCACCACATTTTACTGCCTGTTTTTTTCCCCATCAATATTTATATCCATCCTTTCTTTGAGTACTGTAATAGGACAATGACCATAATTTTTGTTTTGTAAAATAAAAGTTTGTTTATTGCTGGTTAGAATGCTGCCTTTGATGCAGGAGAAAGGAGCTGAAATCTTGTCTGGTAACTACATTACCAGAAGGAGTTCTTGGGCAAATGCTTCCTAACACTTCACCTGCCTACTTAAAATATGACAGTGATATGAACTAGAAGAGACATGCCTGCTCAGACTTCATCTGGATTTATAAGGTCCACATCAGATGTTGAGGAATCAGCACAATCTGGTGATAACTGGGCTACTGGAACAAACCATACATGGATGAGACAAAAGAGTTCAGAACTGATGGAATGCTATTACAAGAGTAGACTTAATGTGAAGGGATACATAGAATGTATCAGGTAACTATGGATGCTTCAACATAGTGATGAGGAAGTTGCTCACAACAGGATATAGACAACTATACCTTACATCCCACCCTCAAGAAGACCTGGAAGAATGTGCCCGATGTACAGCCATTCTCTAAAGCTGGAACATCACTACCACTTTCTCCATTACAGAGCACAATGACTGATATAAGGTGTAAGATCATGGATAATTTGCTACAATCAATCCTCAGTCCACCCAGTGAAAAGGAAGGATCTGATATAGTCTGTCACTATGACCATGTAACAATTTCAGTAGTCCAAAGACTCAGAGGACCCCATAAAAATTCACTGTAGAACAAGAAAAAAATGTTTGAAGCTTGTGTAGCAGAGGGCTGAGCAGTAAAACCTGTGAAATATAAGTAATTTTCTGAAATAAAAATGATATACTATATGGATGGATATAAATAAAAATATTAAGTTACATCAATTATTGTATCTCTGAGAGGTAAATAAGAATGGGAAAGTATTTTGCAATACCAAGGAACTACTTAGTTGATATAGTTATTGGATAATGATGATTACATGCCTTCTGACATTTTTATTATTTCAGTTGACATCAGAATTCATTTCTTTTATTTGTAATGATGGGAACAAAATGTAGGACAAGCACCTCTCTTGTTCATTGTTTAACGATATTGTATTTGAACTCATTGGCCTTAGTTATAAACCAGTGAGATGTCAGGCTGAAAGAACATAACTGTAGATTAAATTCAGGCTTTGTTGAAAAGAAACTGAAATATCACTGTCAAGAAAAGCTCAGAGGGAAAAATTCCACAGTTGAATATTGGATTTTTGGAATTAAAACAAGAAAAATAAGGCAGCAAAAGAAACCATAAGAAGCCATGGAATGAACCTGAACCAGATTTGAGATCTGAAAGATGCATTGTTAGTAAGCTGTGAATCTTCAATGAAGCAGAGTGAAATCTGCTAAAGCTTAAATCTCATAAGAATGGCTAATTTTAAGAAGAAACTATCTTGCAAAACTGCTGAAGATCTTGTTCTTATAAAGTTGTCTCTTTTTAGACAGAAGCAACCACAAAATTTCAGTTCCATATCTTAGAAAAGAGTCCCTTTACAGAAAAAAAAGACTTCAGTTCTTATATATGTTGTTGTTGTTAGTTGCAAAGTCATGTCTGACTCATCGTGACCCCATGGACAACATTCCTCCAGGCATTCCTGTCTTTTACCATCTTCTGGAGTCAATTTAAGCTCCAGTGACTCCACCCAGCTTCAGTGACTCCACCCAGCCACCTTGTTCTCTGTCGTCCCCTTCTTCTATTGCCCTCAATCTTTCCCAGCATTAGGCTCTTCTCTAGTGAGTCCTTCATTGTCATTAGGTGGCCAAAGTACTTGAGTTTCAACTTCAGGATTTGGCCTTCTAAAGAGCAGTCAGGGTTGATCTCCTCTAGGACTGACTGGTTTGATCGCCTTGCAGTCCAGGGGACTTGCAGGAGTCTTCTCCAGCACCATAGTTCAAGGGCCTCAATTCTTTTGCACTCAGCCTTTCTTATGGTCCAAATTTCACATCCGTACATTGCAACTGGAAAAACCATGGCCTTGACTATATCTTATATATGTAAATATATAATATATATAAATATAGTTACATAACTATATATATGTAAAATAAAAAGGAAATGAGATAGATAGATAGATAGATAGATAGATAGATAGATAGATAGATAGATAGATAGATAGATAGATAGATAGATAGATAGATAGATAGGCTAGCTGGCTGGCAGGCAGGCAGGCAGGCAGGCAGACCTATACATATAACTATACTCTCTCACATGATAACTTTTAGACGTGGGTTGCAGAAGGATTTTTATCATATCAAGCATGGGCATTATAGATAAGTGCAATTTATCCATTTCTTATGGAATATCAAGAATGATATTGCTGAGTTTACACAGGTCACCTCCTCTCTCTGTCTCTGTCTTTCTGACTCTCACCCCATTAATTTATGTTAACAAAAAATGAATGAAACAAAATATACCCCCTTCTTTCTTTCTTTCTTTCTTTCTTTCTTTCTTTCTTTCTTTCTTTCTTTCTTTCTTTCTTTCTTTCTTCCTCTCTCTTTCTTTCTTTCTTTCTTTCTTTTCTTTTTCCTTTCATAGGTGTCACAACTTCAAATATATGATTTTTTCAACTTCAGAGTCTACCTCAGAGTCCACCTCAGATTTATACCATTTACAATTTACAATTCACATTGACAACTGAGCTGCTCTTCGCAACGTAAGCATGTAAGCTAGCTTTTCCTATCATACATTTGAAGCATATATAAATATACATGTTACTTTTATTTCTATTAATGTCAAAGTTTTGTTCATTTAGTAGAAGCCTAACATTATTTTTGGTTTCTATATGTACATTTATCTACTGTCAGATGATATTTTTCAAATTCTATTTATGTATTCTGCTTCTGTTATGCCTGTTAAATTGCATCAAGAAGATATTTAGAATGAATGACAATAAGGTATCAGACATCTGTTGTTGTTTTTCACTCAAAGACATTCCTTTAACCTCAGCTTTTTAAAAATCCTGAGCCATCCTTCTACAAAGTAAAAAAGTACAAAAGTGATATTCCTCAGAGGATTTTTTTATACCCCACAAAGCATAGATTGAGACTGTGAATGAATTAGTCTGTGATTACACTTCAATGAATTCAGAGCAGAAGTAAAAGGATTTTCCTCTCTCCTCTGTGAATTGTGTGATTGAAAAAGCGTGTTTGAGAAACTCTGGTCACTGGCTATTAGAACAGAGCAAAGTAAATCTGAATGTATTTATTCCACAAGCTTTTTTAACTTCACTAGTTTTTGCTTTGATGGCTCATCCACATAATCATTTAGTCTCCAGTGGGCCTCTTATTTTGTCTTGGCTCATTTTAAATTTTGCTGCCTCTTTATATGAGAAAAAATGGTCATATGAGACAACCAACAATGCTGGAACTTCTGTCTTGTGGAACTTTCTAGAAAACACCAAGGTTTGTGAGGATAAATATAATATAAGCAATGAAATATTCATATTTCCCTTCTGTCTCACTTTTCTCTGACTTGATGGCCATGCCAAATGAGAATGTTAGTAGTCATGTCCTTCAATGCCAATACATCTGAAAGAAATCAGCATTGGGAAGTTTATTCTGTCTTGAAAATGCAGAGAATATGAATTTTTGGTTCATACTCCTCTCATTTCAAAACATGGGTAGTTATTAATCTTATCAACACAATGTTGATAGCAATAACTTCAATCTAAAATGATAATGTAATAAAGTGAAAAGTGAGACATACTTCAATAGCAATTTTTGCCTTACTGGCTATCTTACTGGCTACCTTACTGATATTGGAGTCCTACTGGACAATCACTTAAATATGGGCCAGCAGTGTGCTGCAACTGATGAAAAAATCCAACACTGTCCTAGGCTATATTAACTGAAGGATAGAATCAAGACCATGTAAAGTGTTAATACCATTCTATAATGCCTTGATAAGACCTCACTTGGAATATTGTATCCAGTTGTCACCATGATGTATAAAGATGTTGAGACTCTAAAAAGAGTACAGATAAGAGCAACAAAGATGATAAGGAGACTGGAGGCTAAAACGTATAAAGAACAGAAGCAGGAATTGGGTATGTCAAGTTTAATGAAAAGAAGGACTAGGGGTGACATGATAGCTGTGTTCCAATATCTCAGGGGCTGCCACAAAGAAAAGGTGATCAACCTACTCTTCAAAGCACCAGAAGGTAAGACAAGAAATAATGGATGGAAACTAATCAAGGAAAGAAGCAACCTAAAATGAAGTAGGAATTTCCTGACAATTAAAACAATTAATCAGTGGAACAACTTGTCTCCAGAAGTTGTGGATGCTCCAACACTGGAGATTTTTTTGAGAAGAGATTGGACAACCATTTGCCTGAAATGGTATTGTGATGATCCAGGGCACAGCACAAAGGCAATGCAGACAGCTGGCAACGTAAACAGTTCTTTAATGGTTGCAAATTTCCTCCAAATGCTCCCAAATTTGCTGGCAAGCTTCCAACTTAAATACCTACACCTTCCAGCTGACTCTGGCTGAAGGCAGTTTCAATACAGCCTGATTAGTAACAAACCAAACAAAATATCAACTTAATGAGTCCACTTGAATCTCAGCTTACCTGCACCGTTTGCAAAGAGAAAAGTCAAAATGCAGTCTGAGATTGTAAATCAGGAAATCCACATGGTCAGACGATCCGGTCATCAAGATGTTCAGGCACAGAACAAGAGCAACAATACACAACTTTCTCAAGATTCAACGTTTGTTCCCGACAAAGTCCCCACCCCACAGCGGCTCCTTATATCTCAATCCCCAGGTGTGCCTTGTGGGGTGGGGCGGGACACTCTCCTCTTGAGTAAGTGAGCCTGCCTGCATTGTTCCCTCCTCCTCTCCACTTTCCTAGCTCTAGGATCAGGTAGAGGTGGCCCTTGCTCCTCGCCTGAACTCTGTCTCCCCTGTACCAAACCTGAAGAGCCCTGGCCTGCCTCAGCCTGCTCTTCCCTATATTCCTCTGAAGCCACAGACACCTCTCCCTGGGCCTTGATAGGATCCTGTTTGGATCCATTTCCTCCTCCGATTCAGGCTCAGATGGAGGCATGACAGGTATAGGGTTTCCTGCCTGAACAGGAGATTGGACAAGATGGCCTCCAAGGTCCCTTCCAACTCTGTTATTCTAGTATTCTGCTACTTGTGAATCTAAAGTTCATTCAAATTCACTAGATGGTTTGGAACAATGTATTTTTTTATTTGCATCCCTGGCTAAAGTAGGAACAACAATTATTTTTACTTTTCTCTTCACTGCTTACTATAGTCACTCTATACAAATTGCATGGTACGCTGAGCTTATCATCCACAATGAATGAAATTTCTCAGTCATATTCAAACACTCATGCATCATCCATCTGTAAACTATATCTCAGCTGCATCATTTCCCATATCTATTGTGAAAGAAATATACTTGTATTCAAAACCAATGAGCTGAAAATAAGGAATCAAGAAATATATTGCATTTATTCTCATAGTCAGTGGAAATTAATCCCCCAAACATTGCTGAACCTATCCAGCTGCCTAAATTCACTAAACGAAGCTGAATGGAAGGAGAGCATGGTCTCAGATTAGTAACAACCTCTCTTCTATACCTGATTGACTCAGCATGCCTATTGAGTTTCAGCCAAATGTGAGAATGGATCAAAGTGGCTAAGCTAAAATAGGAAGCTCCTATATTTTTTCAACCATGCAGTTAATCCTATTAAAGTTGGGGTTTTTTTTCTCCTCACATATAAATAAATTGGTCTAGGCCATCTGAAATGTGGCATGCATTTCAGACTATATCTTTTTTTCTGTCTATGCACAACTGATCAACCATATCAGTTCTTACAGGATTTTAGATAAAATTTCCAGAACTGGCATAACCCATTGGAGAAACACAGAGTAATTATGGACATATACTACAGTCATCTAATGAAGAACGAAAGAAACTATGATGATTCCTATGATATGAATAGCTAGTGGATTAAATCATCTTTAGCACTCCTGCTTCTCATCAAAATTCAGCAACAGAATACGGTTGCCTCTTTTGTTTTTAAAGGAGTTGGTTCCTTTGAACTCTCACCCAATTCATAAATTACTTTTCACAAATGCTTAGAATGACTGGTTAATCTGTGTCACAGAGTTACGGATGCTGCATAAATATAAGTATTTTATTTTGCATGTGATTTGCCAAACTGAATAATTCAATCTCTGCTTTTCCCCAAAAGAAGGCAAGAAATAAAATATAATTCTACATTCCTCAAATTTTATAATTTAAAAATGTCTTCCACAAATTTACACAATTTCTGAAAAGTAAGCTACATTCTCCTATTGTGATTCATTTCATTCATTTATAGAACGGTGTCTTCATTTATTAATACTGTTTTCCAAACCCACAAATCATTCCCAGATTAGATTTAATGAAACCAACTGATTTATTCATCTTACATATGTGTAACAGGCTGGGAATGTTGCTGCTGCATTTTTAAAAAAAAACATTTTGTTACATTATATCATATTTCTAAATTTTATTTTTTTAATATATTTTATTAATTTTTTTCAATAACATTCTTTAGTCCTTAGTGAACAGCATGTTGTCTGGGTTCATATGTTTAAAAAACAAATAATTTATAATTCCATAATCAATATTGTTGTGTTCTCCATTCACGTGCGAATGATGATGACACATGATGGTAATGAACAATGCTTTATTACTCCTACTCCAACTCCAACTCCAACTCCTAGCAAAAAGCAAAAGGCACACAGGCCTTTTATAGGGCTTGAACCCCGGACAGAGTGAACCAATAAGAGTTCTTTTTTCGTGCCTTGCGCATGCGCACAAGCTGGCACCACTCTGTCTGGTCCCAGGCAGCTTTTAGAATGCCCGGGACCATTTGCAACAATTCTGGGCCTGCTCAGTTTCCTCATCAGGCCCAGGACATAACACCCCTCCCCCCTGGATAGAACACACACAATTCCACTTCTTTACAATCAAAAGAAAATAAATCAAAAGAAAATAATAGTCTGCTCACATGCAGACACCCTTCTTCTACTAACATAGTTAACCAACCAACCCACTCTCTGATGTGGACTTCATGTGTCTATCTTTATGGCAGGAACAGGGTCTGTTTCCACCTGAGTTAAAGGCAATCTGCTTAGGCCATCTGCATGGCCCATTTCTTTTCCAGGTTTGTGAACTAGAAAGTAGTCATATGCTGACAGGAAAATGGACCATCTCAGCATATGAGGAGAAATGATATGTGGTGTCTGTTTATTAGTAGTAAACAACCCTAACAACGGCTTATGATCTATATAGACCGTGAAATGGTGGCCGTATAAGAAATCATGAAATTTCTTTATGCCAGCCACTATGGCCAAGGCTTCTCTGTCGATCTGCGCGTAATTCTGCTCTGCAGATGACAGAGTCCTTGAATAATAGGCCACAGGAACTTGAGCTCCATCAGCCTTCAAATGGCTAAGTAATGCTCCCACTCCATAAGGAGATGCATAACATGCAATGCAAACAGGCAGTTGCTCATTGCAAACAGGCAGCTTTTAGAATGCCCGGGACCATTTGCAACAATTCTGGGCCTACTCAGTTTCCTCATCAGGCCCAGGACACAACAAATATGTTAATTAGTGATATATTTCTTTGATCTTCTCTTCATCCAATGGTATTCTTCTTTTGTCAGCCTTTAGCAAATATCATTCTTAAGATTCAATACATATAAAGTTAAATATGAACCTTTTTCTTGTCTTTAAATAACAGTAACATCAACACATAACATCTTTTTTATCAATTTATATTTCAATTATATTTATAGTAATCATCTTATTAAATCACTATATGTACTGTTTTCAAGATTCTTATTTAAATAATTTCCCCTCTGTATTCAAACCATTCTTATCAGTCATAGTTTTCTCAAAGTTAGTAACCTTTAAATATCCAACCTTTTCATTCATATACACCATCCCAATATTTTCACATTTCATATATTATAAAAAAATACTATTACTACTTGTATGTCTTATTTCTCTTATTTCTCTTTCCAAATTTTATTATATTCCTTTTGGTCAGATATAGTTCTATAAAGTAGCAATTAATGAAATTCATACAAAACATTTAAATAATAAAGTGGGAACTCTGAATATTTCTCTTACCCTAGTAGTTTATGTCTAGTTCTTATTGATGTAAATCTGTTTATTTAATTCAATAATTCATGCAATTGTTTTGTTATAAAGCATTTCAATCATCTGGAAACACCAATATCAATATTATAAGCAATTTATTCATAAATCTGTTCCATTCTATTGTTATTGTGAGTCTCCATATCTTTTATATATACCTGTGATGACTCCCATAGACGCATTCCCAAATATGTCCAGATGTCATTTCAGAAAAAGATGAACCAGTCTCAGGCACATCAGGATGGAATTTGGTCAAGGACTCTGAGCAGCCAGCTGAGAGTGATTCAGCTGAAGCACAGCTGCAGCAGGATAGCCCTGAGGCTCCAGGTGAGGAAAACACATAGCTACAATCAATCAGTAATGAGGAAGAGAAACTGCCTTCTGCACCTGCTCCAAGAACATGTAGGGTAGAGAAAAGGCAGAAGCAGCACAGGTCAGCCTGATTACTTGTGAGGAGGCAGCCTTGTCCCACTTGTTAGGTGGCATCAGAAGCTGGCTATTTAGCACAGCAGACATATGGAGACGATGCTAGGAATCTGTTAGTTTCCTAGCTGCGTGTTTCCTGGTCATTGTGATTCCTGGCTTGTTTTGGATTTACACTGTGGCTTGACTTTGAATTGTGCCTTGTGAACTCTGAATTTTTCTTGCCTAATGAATCCTCTTGTGTTGTGGGTTTAATTTTGCCTGGTGGATTGGTCCTGTTTGGGAAACTTTCATGTGCCACATGGACTCATTAAACATTGCTCTGTGGATAGCATCAGTCTGTTTTTGGTTGGACTTAACTGGGACAGTTCTGGATTTTTGGTGAAGGGAATTGCTGGGTAATATTAATAAACCTACTAAACAAATATTATGTGTGCATGTGAGTGAGCAGGACAGCACAATACCTGTGTATATTGCATGGATTTTTATATATCTGCTATATATCATGGATCAGAAAGAGGGATGAGAAAATATTTATAGACCCCTCACATTCTCAAAATAATTTTTTTCAACTCCTCCCTTTAGAATGTCGCTTTAGGCATGCCAAAACAACTAGACACAAAGACAGGCTTTTTCCCCTGATGCTATCACTCTGCTGAACACCTAATTCCCACAGTACTGTCTTTTGTCTAAGAATATTTACCCATGTAGTATTACTTTTATCCTTTTCATCTTTTCTATTACCTTCTCATATTGGTATCAATATTATGATTACATTATTTTGTTTGTATGTACACTGAGAGCTTATGCAACAGAGATAATTTCCTTGTGTGTCCAATCACGCTTGGCCAATAAAGCTATTCTATTCTATTCTATTCTAGTCTAGTCTAGTCTAGTTTAGTCTAATCTACTCTTACAAAATCTTGCAATATTAAATAATTCTTTGAAATTTCTAGTCAAAATTAAATCCTTAATGTTGGAAATTTTGGTCTAAACTCCTTTGAAGCTTTCCAATATCCTGCAATAGGCTTAAAAAGAATCTTGTGACCATGGAGACTTGGAAAGTGCACTTGCCATTGAAATTGGAAATATTCTGTCCCTGTTGCTATTGGAGGCAGCTAGTTGAGGACAAAAGAAACCTGGGGACCAGGGAAATTATTTAAGCACATGTTTATAAATTGAAAAAGACAGCTGTTTGCCTGGATAGTAAGTTAACTGCTACTTTAAATTCCTTACCAGTGGCATGTAGTGTAATATTTTATGTCTTCATAGTCTGTGTATGTTCTGCTTTCTTTTTCAGACAGATTGACAGATGCAAAAGTATTAATTACAGTTTACAGTGTTCAGTTTTAAAGTTGCCCAAAATAATTATGTACTTTGTTAGTATGCTATAAACGTCAGGTAGTTTGTTGGTTGCAAAAGTGTATGCTGAACAAATACATGCACTACATGCCCAATAGGCAAAAATGGGTTGTGTAGAATCTATTTCTTACTATTTCTTCCTGGCAAGGTTCAGAATTTTGTTGCTCTTTAGGCATACGATGGACTATTCAACATAGCCATTGTTTTAACTTCCTAAATCTTTATATCTTATATCATTTGACAGCAACTTCTTGTTTGGCTGCCAAAGATCTCCACTTCTTGGCTAGTGCTTTATTCTACTGGCCAATGTGGAACAAAACAAATGTGCTGATTTGCTTCCATCCTCATAATTGCTTGACTGTGTTTAAAGTGAAGGGGAAACATTACTGTGCAGAGGAATAGTAGATGAAATTCAGATCAAAGGGAAGGAAAAAGCATACCAGGGCACCCCTTTAATGTTAGGAAAGGAGGAAAAGTTGATTGCTGCAGCACTAATGTGTCCTTCAATTTGCCCATGACATGTTTATTTCTTACCAGCGTTGGAGCTGTTCTGTTGCAAATGGAAAGCAGCTGAGCTGAAAAGGTAAAATCAAAATCAGTATCAATTTGCAAAAATGAGCAGAAGAGGTAAATTCAGAATAGGTCTTTTCCCTTCACAAATGCTTTTGCATATCTGAGAAAGCATTATCAGATCTCAGAAGAATAAGAAAAGACTGTAAGGCCAATCTGCTCCTCAATGATTATGAGAACTGAAACTGGAAGGATAGATAGATAGATAGATAGATAGATAGATAGATAGATAGATAGATAGATAGATAGATAGAGTACAACCACATAAATGCATAGCATTTATGACAAGTCAGGTAAGTTTCATTTCTAAGATTTAAATGAACTCACCACCTAGAAGAAAGTATGAGGATTATTTGCAGTTTCATGAGAAGCTAACAGTATATAGGTAAGGACAACCCTTTTATAATCAATATGACATTTAACTTGAATACAGAGAATATGCACTTAAACTCTTCACATTGTGAATTATGGTATCAGGTTGATAAGGAATTACTTTCCAGGCAGTCACTTGGTTCATGCCTAGACATGTCCAACATGACTCAACCTGCACAGTGTGCTGTTCTTTGCTGCCTGTCATGACTTCTGCCTTTATTCTGTTATTATTTATGCTAAAGAACAATAATACTAGCTATGTTTTGTTCAATGATTGTCAGAAATAGGTTAGTACAGTTAAAAAAATAATACCATAATGTTTCTAATTGAACAGAATAATGAATAAATAATTGCAAGAAAACTAAACCAATAGGAAAAACATCTGATTACATTTTTTATTTCAGGATAAAATCATCCACTTGGAACACCTATTTATAATCTATGTGGCAAAATGCTAGTTAACTCATGTATTAAATCAATGATTCTTTGGGTATTCATTCAGATCATAGGAGTTTGTCCTTAATGCGTTAACCTTTACATAATAACCAGCAAGCATTAAATGAGTGCGTCCAATAAGAACTATTACTTTAGCAAGGAAAAATAATATTATCAAAGTTCTTCAGTACTAGCTTAGTTCCTGTAAGAGGACATAAAAGATAAACAAAATGTCTCCAAACTGCCCCTTGGAAAAAGGATAAGAATGGAAGAGACAACCTTGCTCTGCTCAACAAACAGGTAATGTGGTATCAATACTTGGAATAGCAAAGACATATTGCTTCCAGCCTTCCTGAAAGTTACTGGGTCCTAAGGTAGGGTGAGAAAGCCAGTTTGCATGATGTCTAAAGACCCTGGGCTACAAGCAAGGAGATTATAAACTCTAGTCAATCCTTAGACATGAAGCCAGCTGGGAGACCCTGGGCCAATCACTCTTTTGCAGCCTTACAAATGTGGCCAAGAATAATGAAGGCACTTGTACAGGCAATTGCCACAAGCAAGACTGACTTGGAAAGAGAGAGAGAGAGAGAGAGATGCAGAATTATTCAAAGTGTCTCAGATATGGCTATTATTTTTTGAAAAATTGTTTTGGACTTCAGAGATACTGTATAGGTGCTGTGCTTAACAGAGTCTAAATATTTAATAACAACAACAACAACAATAATAATAATAATAAACAACCCCTCCAGAATCTGGCTGTAAACTGCACCCCTCGGTCTGAGATTATTCGCTTTGGCACACCGTGAAGTCTGTAGATATGCTTTAAAAACATCTTGGTTAATCTTTGGGCTTATGGGAGTCCTTTGCAGGCAATAAAATGAACCTGTTTCGAAAATAAATCTATCACAGTCCAAATCACCATATTCCCCCTACTTTCAGGCAATTCCACTATAAAATCCATACCAATTTCTTCCCATGGTTAAGAAGGATCTGCAACCGGTTGTAATAGTCCAGGGTATTTTACCAGAATTCTTTTCATGGTGGCACATACAGCACAGCTCTTGACATAGTTCTCTACATCCCGTTTCAGACCCGGTCACCAAAATTGCCAATGAACCAGATGTAGTGTTTTTAAATATCCAAAGTGTCTGGATTGTTTCACATCATTACCATGCTGGAGATCATTAAGGCGGAGGGTTTCAGGCAAATACAACTTCCCCCTTTTGTAAGCCAAGCCATCCCTGCATGTGAAGGAGGTCTGATTTTCCTTGAACCATTGATCATTGAGAAGTTCCTGTCTTATTTTCTTCACCTGAGGGTCATCAGGGTTTGAAACCTTCGAAGACAGGGCTCTCCAAGGCGTTGGTTGAGAAGCAGCTTGCAGTGTAGATATAATTGCTTCATTGACCCAGGGCTTTTCAACCGGTGGTACGTGTAAACACTTGTGGTACTTTGCCACATGGCAGGTGATATGGGATTGCTAGCCAAGTGTAGCAGGGGAGGGGAATGAGTTGAAGTGAGCCAAGCCTGAGGGAGAGATAGCTGTAGCTGCAATTGCAGGACTATCTGGAGCCGGCAGGACCCCAGCTGATTGGCACTTTGGAAGCAGCTCAGAGCTGGAGGTGAACTGAAGAAAAGAGGGGGGAGAGGAAAGGCTATAATAGAATGTGATTTGGGTGGGGTAAGGGGAAAAAAAGACAAGAGGAAAGTTTTAATCTCTTTAAACAAATGTAATTAATTTTACCCCCTTTAATTGAGTCTGTGGCTTTTAGAAAGTTTTCTTTTAAGGTAAACAGGCTTAATTTAAAGCTAAAGCTTTTCGCAATTGCCGGAACCTTTCAGTCTAGAATTGTAACATTGTGACACATGACATGCCTGAGGCAGCTTAAAGAGAGAAAAAAAAACAGAGTTTGTGTTTCTTAATTTTCTTGCTTTGCACTTGATTCCTGTCTCTTTAAGGGTATAGGGAAGGGATTGGGGGGTGCATTCTTACTACACTGTGGAAGAGCTCAGAAGGGCAAACCAACTAACTCAGGAGTCTACAAACTAGCAATTTTAAGACCTGTGGACTTCAACTCTCAGAATTCTTCAACCAGCCATGAAGGCTGAGGAATTCTGGGAGTTGAAGTCCACGAGTCTTAAAAGTGCCAAGTTTGAAGACCCCTGAACTAGCTGATAGTGGTGCATATTAATAAACATGGATAAATTCATCATACGTTTGTTAGTGCAAAGGGAAAGTGATTTAGCAAAGGAACACCATATTGATATATGATACCAATGTGATATAATAACCAAGGGAAATAGAGAGGAAATTTTTGATGATGTAACCTGACATATGTATGAAAGAGCTTGTTATTGGATTATGGATTACACAATCACCATGTTGCTTCCTTAATACTTGGATTTTTGTAAAATTAAAAAATTAATAAAATTTGTTTAAAAAAAGAAATTAAAACTGGTACTTTTTTCTTCTTTTCTACAGTTTGTAATATTTTATTAGATTATAGAATAAAATACAAAAACATAAAAGCAAATAGTAGGACACAGTGGGGAGGAAAAAGGAGGAAAAAGTGAGGGGGAGAAAGGAAAAAGAACATACTTCCTCTGTTGCAGTAGAAGGAAGCATTAACATTGAACCTCAACTTTTTACTTTTCTATAATATTATAAACTAGCCATTTCTATAACAACAAATGAATCTAATCAGTAAAACCCAAAATCCCCCCTTTTTTAATCATCAAGTTTTTGACACCTTGCTAAGCACTGGTGGTACTCAAATATTGTCATGTCCTAAAAGTGGTACAATCTGTGAAAAGGTTGAAAAGCCCTGCATTAACCTCTTTACGCTGGCTCTTGTATTGAGGTAATTTGGATAAAGTGTCCGCTAAAAAGTCCCTCCCCCCAGTATGTACTTCAGGATGAAGTTAAAATGGTTGAAGTATTGTGCCCACCATACTTGTTTTGGGGACAGCTTGTGAAGAGTTTTTAGTGTCTCTAGGTTTTTGTGATTAATATCATACCTCAAAAGGTACCTTGCTCCCCTCTAGGTATTGTCACCAGTTTAAGAGAGCCCAGTGGATTGCGAAGGCTTCCTTCTCCCACACTGCCTACCTTCTCTTACACTCGGTGAACTTTTTTGAGGTGTAGGCACAGGGCTGTAGTACCCCATCATGGTTCTTTTGCAATAGTATAGCTCCGATGGCCACTTCGCTGGCGTTGGCTTGAATTACAAAGGATTTCCCCGGACAAGGATGCTTTAGGACTGATTTGACCGCAATTAGTCTTTTCAAATTCTCAAAAGCAGTTTGACAGTTAGTGGTTTGACAGTCCATGTTAGCAGTGGCCCTGTCGGGGCTTCCCCCCTCTTTGCCTCTTTTCAGTAAGTCCATAAGGGGTAAAGCAATTCCAGCAAAGGAGGGGATGAACTGTCAGTAAAAGTTGGCAAATCCTAGAAAGCTCTGAAGCTGTTTGCAAGTCTTTGGGGGTTGCCATTTGATTACGGCTTTCACTTTAGCCGAGTCCATTTCAATGCCCTCCCTGGAAATTCTGTAGCCAAGATAATCTAGTAGGGTCTGGTGAAACTCACACTTTGATAGTTTAACACGAAGTCTGGCATTCAACAGTTTCTTTAGCACCTCTCTCACTAATTTTACGTGGTTGGTCATATTCATGCTGTATATCAGGATATCATCAAGATACACCAAAACTCCTTTATATAAATGGTCATGTAGTACCTGATTGATCAGCTGCATGAAGACAGACAATGCCCCCTGTAGTCAAACGGAATGATTTTAAATTGGTAGCTTCCCATGAGACAGTTAAAAGCAGTTTTCCATTCATCTCCTTTTATTCTTACTCGGTAATATGCCTCTCTCAGGTCCAATTTAGTGAAGACACTCCCCTTCACCAGGTGGGTTAGTAAGTATTTGTTTTCTACACTCACAGCATTTAACCCTTTATAGTTTATGCAGAGACAAAGCGACCCATCTTTTTTTTTCTTTAAATAACACCGGAGCTCCCACCTGAGACTTGGCTTGTTCAATAAATCCACTTACTAGGTTTTTGTTCATATACTGCTGCATTTCCTCCATTTCAAGGGGGGGTCATGGCGTACATCCTCAGTCACGGGAGTTTAACTCCCAGTAACAGTTCAATTGAGCAATCATTGGGCCAGTGGGGCAGCAGGGTGTCACATTCTTTCTCACTAAACACTTCCACTAGATCCCAGTATTCACTGGGAATGAGTGGCTCACCTGGTTGAGGCAGTGTGGCTATCTTTACTAGCTCAGTGGACAGCCTAAATTTTCCAGTAATGTTGGCTGAATTAAGGGGAGGCTCAGGCCCTATGGGTAGTCTCACAGTCTTCATCCTCTTCTCCCACCAAATAAATGGTTTCCATTTATCCAGCCAGACTAGCCCTAGAATCACAGCCTCAGTCATCTTCGGAGCCACCATGAAGTGAATGAATTCCCAATATTCACCTAATTCTAAGTGTATTGGCCCAGTCAATTGTGTGACTAAAGTTCCTCCCATTAAAGAGCCATTGGCTTGCTCAGATCTCATGTATACCACATTTGAGGGCAAGTGCCAAGCTAATAATGCACTGGGAGCACCCCAAGTCCACTAGCACTTTCAAATCTACTCATGCACTTGTCTTGGGGACCATGAGTTTGGCTGTGAGAGAAAAAGGTGGGATGGGTTGACTCACTATCAAGTCGTTCTACCCCTCATAGTCGCTGTCATAAGAGGGCATAATTGTGGTCTCATTGCTTCCTGTGTGGGTGAAGTAACCTGGGTGATTGGTTCCTGCATGATCCAGTTTGACTTGTCTTTTGCTGTTTGCTGGGCTGGCTTTTTCCTCACTGTTGGTCCTGGTCTGCTCTGCTGTTGGGGGTATATGACCAGGCAGCTCACCGCTCAGTGTCCTTGTTGCCCACATCTGAAGCATTTGATTGGTGGACCAGCAGATGGTCTGGGGGTTTCTGTGGCTGCGATGGCTGAGGCTTACATGGGGATGGTCATCTGGTCTGTTCTGGCTTCTGCCTGGCTTCCTGAGGTGGTGATTTCTTATAACGAGTAGCTCAATATCCAATCTTATTGCTGCCTGGTACCACTGTTGCAATAGGTTAGGTACAGCTCGATAGACACAGGCTTGGGAAAGGTGATCGTCTAGTCCCTCCTTGAAGTGGTGCACTAGGGATTGTTCAGGCCACTTTTCTATTCAGCCTGCTATCTTATGAAATTCTCATACATATTCAGAGCAGGTCTGCTGTCTTGTTTTATCTTATGTATTTGTGTCTCCACTTTGAGGGCTATGGATGGATCCTCGAACATGGTTCTCAGTCCAAGAAGGAAGAGGTGGAGGTTCCCCAACTCAGGCACCAGCTTGTTGTACAGATTGTTTAGCTACTCAGATGCTTCCCCTTCTAAATTGGCTGTGACCTTATCAACCATAGAAGCTGGATTGGGGTAGAATGAGCTTCTCCGGGCCACCGTCAAATGTCACTCTGACAGGTGGTGCCATCATGGGTTGCTGTCCCCCCCCCCAGTGTGGTTACATTCCCAGCAGTTTCTGGCCTCCCAATAGTGGCTGTGGCATCCCCAGTTGCTGTAGGTCCCCCAGCGGTTGCTGCACATTCAGGGGCTGTTGCCAACCCCACTGCTGTTGCACTCCCAATGACTGCTGACCTCCTGATGGTGGCAGCTATGGCATTCCCAGCTGCTGCAGGCTTCCCATCAGTCCCAGCGTTGGTTGCTGCCGTCCCCACTGTTGCTGCACTTCCGTGGGTGGCTGCGGCATCCCCAGTTGATGCAACCTCCCAGTGGTTGCTGCACATTCAGGGGCTGGCACTGCTGTGGCAGCCCCACCCATCGCTGATCTCCCAGCAGCATTGGCTGTGGCATCCCCAATGGCTGCAAAGACCCCAATGGCTGTGACGTTCTTACCTGTTGCTGCCTGGCAAACAGATCATGCAGCTGTCACATTATATCATGTTGAATGCTCACATCTGAGTCTTTCCCTGTGTAGGCTTCGGGCTCAGGGGGTGCTGACTGAGAAGCTCTGGGCTGTGTGATGGATGGTACCGATGGTCAGGGCTTTTATGGTACCTGTGGTGATCTGGGCTTCTGGAGGAATGATGACATCTCTGCCCACTGTGTTCAGAGTGATGGCTGGAACTGTCCCTCCTTGCAGGGCTGGAGGTTAATTGGCAGCTTTGAAGACATGGAAGACACTTGTGCTCCATAGGTGAGGCAGGGACTTCTTTTAGTGTGGATTGGGGTCTGCTCCACCAATTGTCGTGGTTGCTTGCATAGAAAAAGTGAGAGGGCTGCTTCCCACTGTTCATCTCTAGCCCCTCGAACCTTTCCACCAACTTCTCCACCGATTGGCTATGCGCCATGGACAGATACTTCCATTCTTCGGAGTCCTCAGTAGGTGTCGATTTCCTGATCCTCCAGTGCTCAGGGAATGTGATTCCTGGGAGGTTCCTTCTTTTAATTCAACTTTGGAGGCTTTTGAAGAACTTGCTTTTGGCAGGGTCATCTCGAGGGGTTTGGAGTCTCCACTGGGTAGGATCACTCCAAAGACCAGATCAGCTCCTGCATTTTGGATCTTGCCCCTAGCTGTAAGGCCTGGGAAGATTCCTTCTCCACTGGTGTGCTGGCTTGCACTCCCTCTGCTGAGGTGGCAGCCATGTCCGGGGTGCTGGATCCAGGCACTTCTTCTTTCCCCATGTTGAGATCTTCCCCGGGTCTTAGGGATGGTAACTGGAGCTCAGGACCCCAATGTGGTTAAGGTAGAAAATGGTAGCTTTTGGGTTAATGTCATGGTTCTGACAGATGAAATCCTTCTAAAGAACTTTGAGGCATTATTTTCCTTAAAGAATATTTTATTTGGGAAACAAAGTATCGGCACTACATAGTTGAACCCAAAAACTAAATTTCCTTCCCCCTGATACAAAGTAACAAAGTGTAATTCCAACCCCAATAAACTGTCATAAATCACATTCCCCAATTAGCTTAAAGCGTGGTCTTTCTTCTTAACTCCACAGCTCACCAAACTGTTATCAGCTTGTCCTTGGGTTCCCACCACAGCAATATGTTATGACTTGTTAAGCTTACATTTCAACCCCTCCCCCCGCTGCATCTGATTTCTAAAAAAGAAAAGCATTGTAAAGGAATAGAGAAAATGGCTGCATTTTCATCAGTTGTCAAAGCAGGAACATCCAATGTTAGCAGCGTTGACATTAGCCTTCAGTCCCCTAATTATCTTTGTTGCTCTTCTCTGTACTCTTTCTAGAATCTCAACATCTTTTTTACATAGTGGTGACCAAAACGGGATGCAGTATTCCAAATGTGGTCTTACCAAGGCATTATAAAGTGGTATTAACACTTCACGTGATCTTGATTCTATCACTCTGTTAATGCAGCCTAGCACTGTATTGGCTTTTTTGGCAGCAGAGCACACTGCTGGCTCATATTTAAATGATTGTCCACTAGGACTCCGAGATCCCTCTCACAGTTGCTACTATTGAGCAAGGTACCACCTATACCAGACATATCAAACTCATGATGTCACGTGACATCACACGACGTATTGGAGCTTTTTCCCCATTGCTGGCAATTGGGTGGACATGGTTTCCTTGTGACACGTCTGGCTCGTGAGCCGGCAGTTTTAACCCCTGACCTATACTATACATGTGCATTTGGTGTTTCTTCCTAAATGTAGAACCTTACTTTTTTCACCATTGGATTTCATTTTGTTAAATAGTGTCCAATGTTCAAGTCTGTCAAGATCTTTCTGTATCCTTTAATCACATGTTTGCAGAATAAAAGCTGAAGTCTCATTAGTATGTGGTTAAAATTATAAAAAAGAAATAAATATATACACTTTAACAGGTTTTCTTAACCTAATGCTTAAGTTAGATATTCAGATCGTTTAAAACCATAATTTAAAAATCAGCAGTACAAGATGTTACTATCCAAAAATATGGCTATGTAATTGCTGTTAAACATTTTCTATACACAAAAAGGGGAAAAAGTCCTTGTTTTAAAGCAGAATAGTGATTTAAAACTTCAAAGGTGTGAAATTACCAATGTCCTTTGAAGTAGTAGTTTGCATTTAAAGTTAAGGATTAGAAGGTGACCAAGTGTTACTGCTCTCACATTGTCAATTTAACTACTCAAGGTTGGGTTTTTCTTTTTTAAGAAATTCTGTCACAGATGTCTGAAATTGTTAAAATTTAATTTTCTTTATCTCTTGTCTGCAGAATGTTCATTTGCATAATTTGGTTTATTTCCAGCACAATGTGGCAATAAAATAAGTTCAAGGGAACCTATTTAAATATTTTAAAGAGTCTGAAAGAAAAGTATTTAGGAGAAATGCAATGAACTTTCAAAAGCATGCAGCATAAAGTTCAGTTCTGGAGCTTTCAGTCCTGTATTTTTGATGTATGCTGTTGATAGTGACAATTAATTTGAAAATAGTAATTTTATATATAAAAAACAATCACACAGAATTAGGCTGAACATAAAATATGATTAATCATCTCAAGAACTGTTCAACCACTGAAAAAGCAAGTTCCTTAATAATCAGATAAAAATGTTAAAGCCTTGTAAAGCTAAACATAAATGCACTAGGATTTCCATGGATATTTTATTAGCATTATTTATCTTATATTAGAGGGCTAGGAATATGACCATACAGCAACATTGTTTACAAATATGGTTCTTTATATCAGGTCGCCCAAATTCCATTGCTATTGCTTATTAATGTCTTCTGGGAGTCCAAATATCAGAAATTTCCATTTAAAAAGGAGATGAAAAAAAAATCACTGATGCCTCATGTCAATTTTTTTTCCTTTTTTTTTTCCTTTTTTCTTTGCTTTTAATGCCAAAGCACAGTCTTTGTAACTGGAACATATTCTGAGAACATATTGAAACTGTCAGCATTCTTGAAATAGTCACTGTCTTGTGAGAATGTAATAGTGCTAATGTTTACATAAAGCAATATGTTACATTATAGACGTTCCAGGTTAAAATTCTGATGTACAAACTATGTGGATTTATTCCTCTTCAAACAAATGTTGTGCTATTCACTGACAGGATTTATTTTAAGGATTGATTTACCATCTTTTCTGCAGATATTTTGATATTCTGTCCCATAGCCCTCCTTTGAGAGCCAGTAAACAGATACACTCATAATATGAATGCTCAATCTTTTTACAATAGTTCATAAGAGAGTCTCTAACGTTCTTTCCAGGGTATGTCCTGTCTTTTGTCACAAGCTGCCATGAACACTGAAGACAGATTTTGCATGGACATTTTTTTAAAAAATAAAACAAAATACTTCTGTCTGTTTGATCTCCATCTTTTGTTTGTAAGGAGAGTAACATAGATCAAAGATCATAGCAGATTTATTCATTATTTCATAATCAAGTGAAGAAGATCAGTACTTATTTGCAGGACAGGGTGATGACATTATTCTTGAATGAGGCACAGTTCCATGCCCACCTCAGTAGACTTGCCTTGGATTCACTTATATATTGTAATATTGGATACAATATAGGATTCACTTATATCCAACTTTGTCTCTATAGAAATTATTGTGGGTCACCAGCTACACAAAGCTCTGGAAAGTATATATTATGAATTTATATGGCAGTCCAGTTTCAATTCTGGGCCCTCACTGACTTTTGATGAACTTTGAATCATAAAGGCATAATCATCCTTATATTGTTAACAATCTTATGACCTTATGATCTTACGATAGTATTGATCATAGTACCCTTTTGGCCTGCCAACAAGGGCTGATAGTTGAAAGCTCTATTTTGCATTTATTTTGCTTCTCTCTAAATGGGATATTCCATTATACCCCAGGCTTTCCTTTCATTGTAAAGTCCACTGATTCTGGAAGTATAATCTAAGGAAGGAAGAGCCATGATATTTTTTATATAAATATTTTATTAATTTTCTAATTTTACAATCATACCTAATAAACAATGTGTTGTCTGGATCTATTGGTAATTCAGTGGTATATATTAACTTTCTCAGTCTAGTTCCAATACTACACATCCAGTGCTTCCTTGGTTCTCCCTTCTTCCTTTTGGTATGCATTTTTCCACACTGGGCAAATACAATTCTTGTTACTGTTAATACATATACAATTTAATATAGACATCTTCTTCATATTTTTCTGGTATTATACATAATATTGATAGTGTCCGTTTATAATATCTTTTCTAGCCAGAACATATCTCAATTGTAAAAATTCATTTGTTCAATCAATATGCTGTTTTTCCCGCTTTTTAAAATTTTTAATTTCCCATCAATGTTCAAAATATCTCTATTGCTTATAATTTTCTCATAATAAATTATATTTGGGTAACCAAAAGCTTTCCTTATTCAAACCCTTTTAAAATTTTCATATTTCCCATTTCATAACAAAGTATAATAGTCTAGTTAAAAATCCTATCCTTCTAATTATAATAATACTTTTATTTCTAACAGTTATCTATTTTCTTAACTATATTCAAACATCTGTTTATAGTATAATATCCCATCTAATAGGTCAAAACCTCTATTTTCTTCAGTCTTACTCTAGCTTTCTTCCTTTGCCAAATAACTTTCCAAGTCAATGCATTTGAATCATCAAGTAATTCTTCCTCTGTTTTTGTATATATATTTGTGGAATGAGGAAGAGAATTTGATTGAAGTATTTTTGGAAGAATGCTCAACCCATTTATATTCAGCCTCTGTCCTTCTCCTTCAGTTTTTCTTTTCATATCTTGTTTGTTAATATTCAGCATTTCTCCTAACAGTTTTATCATCCATTCAATCAGCTGTTCTTCCTTATCCTCAAATGTGTTCTGAGATCTTGATGTATGATATTTCTGATGTTATCACTGCATCTTCTAATTTTTCATTTGTCTGTATCTGTTAATTCCTTCCTTTAGGTCCTCCATCTTTGGATCAGTTTCTTCTAATTTTCCTTCTGTTTTCTGGGTTATTAGTTCCTTCTTTGTAGTCATTGTTTGGATTTGTAAGTTTAGAAAATTGTTCTTTTATCCCATTTGCATTATTTTTAGTCTCATCATGAAATAAAACAATTGTCTCTTGAATTAATTTCAACATAGAAAGAATTTCTTTCTGAGATTCATTAATATTTCTTGCTGGTATATCAAGCTGGGGGCTTCAAAGACAAGTGTTAAAGATGGTTTTTTACCATCTGCAGCTAAGTATGGAATACCTATTTTGGTTTTGTATGTAGTTTTATAGTCCAGTAGGGTTCCCAACAACAGATAAGCAGCCCAAGAGTTTTTTTTCCTTTTTCCCAGCTGCAGTCTGTAAAAGTGAAAGTTTCCAGGAACAACAAAGAGTCTTATCTAATTCCAGGCTTCAAGCCAAGTTTCCTTTAAGCATAATAAATTGTAGTGCTGTGATTTGCCACTAGATGTTATTGACACCATCTTCCAGCTTTCCAAGTCCAAGCCTATTTACAGACTTTCAAATATCTTTTCTATAAAAAAGTCTCAAAGATACTTTTAGTTCCCAAATTTCAAAGTTATATATCTGTATTAATTCCAAATTGATCTTGTAGTTTTCTCTATTTTCCCCCAAAGAAATTAATTTGCCACTTTTCTTTTCCTGAGAAAGCGGGGCAAAAACATCTCTTCCCTCTCTCATCAGGGAGGATTCTTTGCTTTGGACATTCTTTTTTCCAGGAAAGTAGTATTAAGGTCATAAAAAGAGGATAAAGTTTCACCTAGTTCCATTCACGTTGGTCAAAAATTGTTAGTTAGTGCTTATCTTTGGTTGTCAGCAGCTTCTGACTGACCACACGAATGTAGCTAGTCTTTTCCTTGCCAGTTTGAAAAGCTTCCTTGGATCCAGCGGAAGCGCCGCTGCCCTCCGTGATCAGTGAGGGTCCTCTCCTTCTTTGTTGCCTCTCTGGGGTGACTTTTGACCATTTTAGGGTCCACAGCAGGGCAAAATCGGCATCCATCAAGCCACGATGCCTAACCAGAAGCCTGAAGAGCCATGATCAGATTGTCCACTTTGTGTCATACTGTTGCAAGAAGAGGCTATGTTCTGAAGAACATTTTACAGCTTGGTCTTATCTAATTCAGGCAGTTCATATTCATGCCTGCCCTTGTTATCTTCACTTTAGAAGGGCTGGAATTGGAGATTACCTGGAAACTTCAGTTTGCTCCAATGAAATAGTTCAAATGTTTCATTTTATATTTTGTTACTGTCATGCAATGTCATTACTATGGTAGCTGTATGATGGGAGGTTCCCAAAAACATTCTTTATAGAGCTTCATTCTTTAAAACTGCTCACTTCCTTTTAGCCATTTAAGGAGTCCAGCAAGACACACAATATTTCATACTTTCTCTATTTCTACTGGAAGGTTACATTAATTCAAACAAGACATTTAATTTCTCTCTTTCTTCTCTTTTACTCTTTGAAAAAGTAGGGAGATTCTTTTCTGAAACCCTTCCCATACCCTTCTCCTTCTATGGATTGTGATAGCAATAGCAATAGAATTTAGACTTATATACTGCCCCATAGTGCTTTACAGCACTCTCTGGATGGTTTATAATGTCAGCATCTTGCCTCCAAAATCTCTGTCCTGTTTTACTTACCTTGGAAGGATGGAAGGCTAAATCAACCTTGAGCATCATCAGGATTAAATTCAAGGCAGTCGGCATTCTAACTGCTGTGGCACCAATTTGAGATATATTTTACATGCTGGTGGTCCAGATACAACTCTTTTTCCTGTCTCCCAAATCAATCCCACATACCATTATACCTCCCAAGGCAAGGATAGTTCTCACTTTCATGACTTTCCAGAAGCTTTCTAAAACTTAACTATACCAGTAGGCCTTTGACGCAAGTGCTATTAGACATATTATATTATGATTTTAACCATAATTGCCCAATTATCTATATCTCTTATTTTTGAGTAAATATATGTAGAGCTTCATTTTGTGGCTAGTAAAGAAAACCAAAATGTCAGAAAGTTTGCAATCCACTGATTGTGTGTGTATGTGCATGTGTGCATGTAGTGTTTGTGTGTCTTGAGCAATAATCTGAACTGAATTCTTATTAAATATAGATATAGAAAGGAAAACTATAAACTTCTAATATCTAAATGGTATTATTGTACAGTGGGTCATTAATTTTACTTCTATAATTTTAATTATTGTCAAACTAAAAACCTGACTTTATTCACTGAGTTTTTAAATCTACATTTTAATACTGCTTCTCTATTCTTTATAGAAAATGACAAAAGATTTTTTCTAAAATTCCCCTGTCCTGAAATTAAAAAAAAAGAAAAAAAACTGCCTGCAGAGATTATATGAAATTGCATGTCTCTTGACTTCCCTGTCACTTTCAGTGATCAATATTTTATAGGAAAGCTAATGGGTACTATTTTTACATTCCTTTATTTTGGTATTTGAAATGAATTTTGCACATTTCCTTTCATCCATTTTTAATATGTGAGACTGAATTTTCATAATCCATATTTTTAGCTCAAAGGCATGCCTTAAATGCAACACAGTCCCCTGATATACAGTAAGTTGCTCTGAATCATGCTCATAATGCTTTTTATGGCTCAGCTCCTTGTGATGGTGGAAGTGGAATCATGTGCTCAGATTTAATTTGAAAACAAATTTGAAAACAAATAAGCAAGAACAGTACACAGTATCTAATGTGTTCAATTGTGTAAACTCCAGTGAAAAAGTTGCTCTATCTGTCTGCTAGCTAATCAACAGCCATTACATTAAAACAGAGTTTTGTTGAAATCTCTTACTTCTAAGGACCCAGTTACTGTGGTTGCAGAGGTTTGAGAGGTTGACTGCAGAGTAGTTATTGACTAAACTATAAATTTAAAGGGTGAAAAAAGAGAAATAGCCTCAAATCTGTCTTACCATCTTTCTTTGTCTTAAATGTTTACCTAAATTAAACATATCTTTTTATCTAATTGTAGTTTGATTGACAGCCTATTGAATACAGATTAGTGAGAATTTGTATGAGCACATGTATGTCAGTAGATGAGTGAGTTCACTCATAGCTGCAATGAAGCAGATAGTATCATGATTGATCTGAAATGGCTAACATTTAATATTAAAAGGCAAAATCTGTGGTTTATTTTTTTTTTCCACAGGAAGATCTCTTCTTATATGCAATAGATATTCAGCACAGTTTAAACTCAAATCTAGAGAGCTGACAATACTTATCTGCATGCCATGTTCATCTTAGACATGATCTGTTGCAGCGTTATAAAATGTGGGGGTTACCATTTTTCATGTTTGAAACAACAAGCAGAAGTAAAGAACATTGATTTTGACAATATTTTTCAATAAACAGACTGAGGAATCCACCAAAACTTATTTCTTTGTTGTTGGTGGTTTGTTCTTCAAGCTTGTTGTTTAGTTTCCAAATGTTTTGTCACCAGACTAGGTAACATCAGCAGCAGAACTTCAGTTGAAGTGTCTTGTTTCCATTCTCTTCTGATTATATAGGTCTTATGTGGTCACCCTGTGTGAGGGTCATCTGGTGGTAAGGTAACCCTGGCTCATCAGAACAGAAGAGAATCAGAAGGGAAATGAAACAAGACACTTCAACTGAAGTTTTGATGATGATGTTACCTAGCCTGGTGAAGTATTCAGAAACTAAACAACAAGCTTGGAGAACAAACCACTACCAATGTCTACCTCCCAAGCTACATATATTTTCCACCATTTCTAATTTATTTCTTTATTAATCTTATATGTAGACTTCCAAATTAACCAAATCAAATTATAACTGAGTCAAGATAGAACCACAGCCTAAATGCCTTTCAAAAGAGCTTCTACTGCTATATTCCTAGGCTTCAGATATATTAGAAAATGTGGGTATGAATGATAAATGTATCTAGCCACAGTTTTTTCTTTTTTTTCTTTTTTTATTAAAAGTTTTAAAAAATATACACAATATATATCCCAAGCCACAGTTCTTTCTATTACAGAGCCTTAAACCATGTTCAATCTGTTTTTGTAAAGTAATGTAATTTATCATTGATAATTATCTCAAATTAAATCTCACATTTTGAAATTTGTACAAATCTATAATATAAATAATAAATTGTCACTACTATCTTTCTAAAAGTGTGTTGGGTCATTAGCTTTGTTTGAATCATGTTGTTTGCAAGTGCAAATGCCCTGCCCATGCAGCAGTTCGAAAGCATGCAATGTGAATAGATAAATAGGTATCAGTCTGATACGAAAGTAACAGTGCCTTGGTATATAATCAGGCTGGCCACATGACCATGTAAGCATATTTGGACAACGTTGGCTCCTTCAGCTAAGAAAGAGAGATGATCACCACTCCCAAGAGTTGGACACAACTGGATAGGAGGAATATTATCAATAGGGGAAACCTTATGCAAATATTTTAAAATCAATAGACTTCAGAAAATATATTTTAATTTGATTGCAAATTGACATATAACAGAAGAGATAGAAATAAAACTATCTGAATTATTTGAACCATTTTCTTATTTGTAATTTCTCTTGAATCTAAGAAGTCCAAAGTGATTTACCAGAACTTCCATATAGAGAAATAAGGATAATATGTAAATATTTGACAAGAAGAAAATATGTGAAGAAATGACTTGTAGAATGACACATTTCTTTTAATCTGAGAAATGAGTGATGGTTTAAATTCATGAAAGTAATTTTAACTAATTCTTAGTTTAATACCAAGACTACATTTATAATAGGATAAATTATGCAAATTTGTACTGTGATCCTAATCCTTCTCAGTAGGTGGCAGCACTTGGCTGTCTTGACTGGATTTGAAAGCTAAACAATGTTAAATTATTTAGCATTAGAATGGGAGATTAGCAGGAAATATTGGAGCCACAGTTCAGAATAAAAACAATATTTTTATCAGTATCTGTATCTGTATATCTCCTGGGGGAGGAGAAAAGGAGAATAGTACCCAAAAATATCAGTAACACTTTCAGAAGTCAAGAATGATTCAAATGTGATTTTGTGAGAAGGGAAAAGAAGATCAGTCAGAGCAGATGCATGTCATGCACAAGGGATAGATGGGGAAGTCATCAAATTTGCAGATGACACCAAGCTGGCAGGAATAGCCAACACTCCAGAAGATAGGCTTAAGATACAGGAGGATCTTGACAGACTTGAACATTGGGCACTATCTAACAAAATGAAATTCAATGGTGAAAAAAATATGATTTTACATTTAGGCAAGAAAAACCAAATGCACAAGTACAGTATAGGTCCGTGGTGGTGAACCTATGGCACGCATGCCACAGATGGCATGTAGAGCCATCTCTGGTGGCACGCGAGCCTTTTCTGGGCCGAGCAGCTCCCTCCTCCTCTCCATACATGCACAGCTCTCCACGAGCCAACAGCAGTAAGTTTCAGCAGAGGAGCAGGACGAGGGGCAGCAGGGGCAGCAGAGCGGTAATGGGGAGGCAGGGGGCTGCCTTGCCTCTCTTGCCTTGTGTAAGCTGGCAGCAGTGGCCTTCGCCACGTGTTTGTGGGAGAAAAAAAAGTTCCATGAGACTTTCCAACTTCTCGCGAGTTCTCATGGAACTTTTTTTTTTACCGATAGTTCCACATACATGAGGCGAAGGCTGAGAAGCAAATGGAAAAACAGAATGCAGCTGCCCATACCCAGACCAGCCCCACCTCGGCACAGAAAGTGATCCGCCATTTCACCACCCGGCAGGTGAGATCACAGACTGGCCGAGGGCAGGGAAGCTCTTGTCCCCAGCTTTGGCCAAGTGGTGTGCTGGCTGCCGGGTGGAGGCCGCAAAATAAGAGGATCCTGGAGCAGGGAAGCCATCATCTCAGGTAGGCCACCCCTGCCCCCATTACCCTGAATGGTGGTGGGAGGATTAATGGCAAGCGCGAGGGGTCCAGGACGAGCTGTGCAAAGCAGGCAGAGGGGAAGCTAGGCAGATTTGGCCGCTGGCATTGGTGCTGGTCTGGAGGGCGATTGCACATGTGATGGGACAGCCACATATGGCAGAGGCATTGCTCGGGGCCAGAGGGGAAGCTGGGCAGATTGCAGGTGCTGATGGTGGTGGCAGCGCGGAGGGTGATTGCATGCATGAGGGGACAGCCATGCATGGCAGATGCACTGCTCAGGGCAAGAGGGCCAGGCAGATTTCGGGTGCTGGTGGCAGTGCTGGCCAGAGGGCGATTGCACATGTGAGGGGACAGGCGCACATGGCAGAGGCACTGCTCAGGGCCAGAGGGGACACTGGGCAAATTGCGGGCACTGGCAGTGGCACAAGTGCCTGCAATCTGCCTGGCCTCCCCTCTGGTCCCAAGCAGCGCCTCTACCATGCGCAGCTCTCCCGCTCATGCATGCAATTTCCCTCTGCAACAACACCGCTGCAGAAGTAACGTAACAGGGCCATGTCCAGGTAGCTCAGGCAAGAAGAAGGTGGACTTCATAGGGCTGGAGTCCGGTGCCCCCGAATCCTCCCGTGACGGGCCCCTGCTGATTGCCAGCTCTGAGGGTGGTGGTGGCAAATGTGGCTTGATCCTCAGCAACCCCCATTTGCAGCTTCCTGCCTAATGTCACTGCCATGAGGCTGCAGAACAAGCTGGGTGGAGGTAAGGAACTGGGTCTGGGCAGCGGGAGAAGGGCGCTCTGCGAGGGTTGGATCTGACACCCGTGGGGCTACTGCCTCGCTTGCCATGCCGGGGCTGGGCTGGGCTGGACTGGGCACAGAGCCTCTTCGCTGATTCTTCTCCCTGGCATCGGGAGCGTCCACCCCACCTACCACTCATCCTGGGGCACCTGCCGCCATCCCGTGCTCTCCAGCCCGTTGCTGGCTAGCCCAGCATGCTGAGCTTGGGCCTTGACAGATGGAGGTCGGAGGTGAGTGAGATTCATGCTGCCCGGCTCTTCCGCCTGAGGATGCATGCAGTGGGAGGCACCCCTGGCTCAGTAAGCCATGGTCTGCCTGCAGAAGGAGCCGAAGGATGGAGGAAGAGGGCTGGTCAGGGATGGGCACAGGTCTGCCCACAGGGGTAATCTGACCAGCTGCAGCCTGGAACAGGGGAGAGGCCTAGGGAGCCTGAAGGGAGGCATCCCAGCATGCCCAGCTGGCCAGTGACAGGCTGGAGAGCGCAGGACAGTGGCAGCTGCCCCGGGATGAGTGGTAGATAGGGTGGGTGCTCCTGATGTCCACGGGGAATGAAGCCATGAGGAAGGTCCACGCCCCATCCAGTCCCAGCATGGAAAGTGAGATAGCAGCCCTATGTGCATCCCCGTGCACAAGAGTGCCCCTGCCCTGCCAGGCAAGCGGAGCCATGACATCTTCAGCAGAAGAACACAGGCAGGCAGCAGAAGCACGAGGAGCCCCAATCCCAGCACAGCCCCTCCTCATCCCCTTTCAAAAAGTTCTGGGGTTCAGGAGCCTCCCCCATGCTCCCCACCGCTGAGCAAGATGCCCTTCTACCCACTACCCCACCCACCAGAGCAATATCAAGTTGGCCACACCCACCCTGACCATGCCCACCCAGCCTGCCATTTCCACCATAGCCACACCCACCCAGCAGGCCATTCCCAGCACCCGATGATACGTAAGTGGGTTTAGGTTGCAGCTTGGGCACACGGTCTCTAAAAGGCACATGGACTCTAAAAGTTCACCACCACTGGTATAGGTGCTACCTTGCTCAGTAGTAGTAATTGTGAGGGGGATTTCAGAGTCCTAGTGGACAATCACTTAAATATGAACCAGCAGTGTGCTGCAGCTGCCAAAAAAGCCAACACAGTGCTAGGCTGCATTAACAGAGGGATAGAATCAAGATCACATGAAGTGATCATTTGACAGCTGTGGCTGGGAGGACCTTTGCACAAGTTCGTCTGTTGTACCAGTTGCGATCATACCTGGACCAGGAGGCTCTCCTTACAGTCACTCATGCCCTTGTCACCTCATGCCTGGACTACTGCAACGCGCTCTACATGGGGCTACTCTTGAAATGTATTTGGAGACTACAGTTGGTCCAGAATGCAGCCGCGCGAGTGATAATGGGTGTTCCTCAGTACACCCACGTTACACCTATCCTCCGTGAGCTGCACTGGTTGCCTATTGGTCTCTGGGTCCAATTCAAGGTGTTGGTTATTACCTTTAAAGCTCTATATGGCTCAGGGCCAGGCTACTTGCGAGACCGCCTACTACCTCATAGTTCCCTTCATCCGATTAGATCCCACAGGCTGGGCCTCCTTCAGGTCCTGTCGGCCAAGCAGTGCCATTTAGTGGGGCCACGAGGGAGGGCTTTCTCTGTGATGGCGCCCACATCTTGGAACCAGCTGCCCCGGAGATTAGGACCGCCCCCACCCTGTTGGTTTTCCGCAAGCTGCTTGTCCTGGCTTTTCTGGCAGGCCTGGGGTTTATAAAATCTGACCCCTGGATGAATGTTATTGTATTGTCTGTTTTGTTAAATTATATTGTGTTTTTATTGTTAACTGCCTGAAATCCTGCGGGAGTGGGGCGGTCTATAAATTTTAATAAATAAAATAAAATAAAATAAATAAGTGTTAATAACACTTTACAATGCCTTAGTAAGGCCACACTTGGAATACTGCATTGAGTTTGGTCATCACAATGTAAAAAAGATGTTGAGACTCTAGACAGAGTACAGAGAATAGCAACAAAGATGATTAGGGGTCTGGAGGCTAAAACATAGCCCTAAACCTAACCCTAACCAAACTATGATTCTGTCAAAAATGTACAAAAAGATGCTTTGGTTTGACTTCACTGTCAAAGTAAAATCTATAGATATTGCTCCTACTCCTCATTCTTCTTCTGATGTTCATGGAACTTTATTTTTTTTAAAAGAATAAAGTCTTTTTTAAAGCTACCAGCAAAATATTAACCAGGTTATAACTAGGCTATTTAAATTTTATTCACCAAAAATATAAAATGATTAAATAAATATTCATGTGTGAACATCTTTGAAGCTACTACTTTAAACTTCTATTTTTAAAATCTGGAAACCAATAAAATTTAGTTAAGTCATCTGAATCTCAGAAATGTGTACTAGAATGTGAAAGGATGACAGTGACTAAGAGATAAGTGCCAAAAGCCTTATTCATGAGAATCAAGAGCAGAAAAGAAAAGAAATGGGCTATTTGTATGATTAGGTTTTGAGTTAGGATTTGGAAAAAAAGATTCAACATTCTGTGATAAAGCACAGATTTGGAATGTTAAAAGTATCTAACTAAAAATCACCAATATCAGATAAATATTTTATGGGATGCTTTATAATATAATAAATATGCATACTAGTATCCCTGGAGTGGACAGTTCCTTCACCCATGTTTCCCAGGTTTATACGGTGTGGGTGCGTGTGTATGTGTGTCCAAATAATATACATAATATACACATATATAAGACAAAATTAACTACACTTGCCATCTGTTGAGGCACAGTACTCTCTACCAAAAGAAAGGATTTACTTTATAGGAATCCCTCCCCATGTGTGTGTGTGTGTGTTTTGGGGAAGGGGCAGGGAGGAAGCCAGCAAGTGATGAAATGTGCACTGCAGCATTATGATGCAACCCAAGCATAAAAGGGAAAAACTTGTTTAATTACTTCAGGACTCAGTTTTGTCACTTTGACATTACTATGATGAAGAACAACTAACTGGGTTTAATTAATTGTTTAAATTAATTGAGGAAGAAGGCTACATATTTGAACAGATAGACAAACAAACTATAATTTTATTAGTTAAAATAAATTCTGAGCTTCAGTTAACAATTTATAGGAACATTCACCAATTTGAACTGAGAGACAAACATAGGTTATATTCATATTTTAAATTTTATAAACTGATCAAGTCTCTCTCTTTCACAATTTCAAAATGCCAGTGTTCTTTGAAGACATTTATATTTAAGGGCCTTTTGGAAAAACCATGACAATGTTCCTTAGTTGCAAAGATAATTTTGGAAGTAATGAAAAAGAATTGTCTATTGTTGAAAGAACACTGTGTTACTGAAAATGTGACAGATTTAAATGGAGAGGAGGGAGCAAGGGAAGGAGAGAGACAGGGAGAGGAAGAAAATCACTCCCAACAGAATTTAAGTCCTTACTTATTGCTTAAAGGTGATTCTTTGATATACTTTATTTTTTAAATATATTTTATTGCTTTTTTGCAATAACAATCTTTAGTGCTTAGTAAACAGCGTGTTGTCTGGGTTCATATATTTGAAAAAACAATCAATAATAATTTCTATAATTCCATGATCAATATATTAATAGTATGTTTCCTTGATCTTCCCTTCTTCCAATGTTATTCTCCTTTTTCAACATTAGATAAATATAATAATATTTACATATTACATACATGCAAGGTTGGATATAAACATTTTTGTGTTTGTACAGATAACAATAACATCCATATATAACATTTTTTCTAATTAACTTATATTTCAATTGTATTTGTAAAAGTTATCTTGTTAGGTCCCTTATCAGTTCTTATCAGTCATAGTTTTCTCAAAATTAATTACCTAAATATCCAACTTTTCATTTACATATCCCATCCCAATATTTTCATATTTCATATATTATAAAGATACCACACTACTTATATATCCTATAACATCCACATATAATATCTTTTCTGAGCGGTTTATATTTTAACTATATTTATAAAAGTCATCTTATTGAGTCACTATATGTCTTATATGTCACTTTATGTCCTATTTTCAAAATTCTTATTTAAGCTTACTTTCCCCTCAGTATTCAAATCATTCTTCTCAGTCATAATTCTCTCATATTTAATTACTTTTAAAAGTCTAAACTTTCCATTCACATACATCATTCCAGTATTTTAACATTTTATATTATAAAAAATACTATACTACTTATATCTCTTATCCTTCTTAATATGGGGCCCTTTATATCCAAAATTATCTATTCTTTTAACCATATTCAAACAAATGTTTAATCATGTAGTGCTTCATCTGGTAAGTTGAATTAGATCTCTTAAATCTAACTTTTAGCCATCTTCTTTTGCCAAATAGTTTTCCAAGTTAGTATGTTCCGCTTGCCAGGAAGTTACTGTATTTTTGTAGGTGTTGTTGGGAGTGTGAAGGACAGGTTGAGTAGGATATATGCTTTTTGGCTCCCAGACTCTGTTGATTTTTCTGGCAGCTCTATAATCCATTTTGTTAAATCTTCTTTCTTATCCTCAAATTTGTTTTAACATCCTGTTAGATAAAATATCCTTTCCATTTTCATTGTTGTAATAAAATATTGTAGATTTTTTTCTGTTTGTGTTAAGTTATAGTTCTCTTCATTTGTAGCATCCCTGTTTAAGTCACTTTCTTCTAGTTTGTGTTCTGTTATCTAATTTATTTGTTCATTCTTTATCATCAGTTTTTGACTTTTTTCATTGCAAGTTTAGATTGAAGATGTGCTCATTTATGTCATCAAAGTTGTTTTCGATTTCATGGGGTTTGAAACTATTGTCATTTGAATCTGTTGTAACATTGCATACATTTTCTCCTGAAATGTTCTTGTCTCGTCTTGGAGTATTACTCTTGCAGATCTCTGATGTTCCAGGCTAGATCTTTCAGAAGGGAATATTTGGTATGGTTTCCTGTCCCTTTTAGATAAATATGCAATATCCATTTTGTCTCCCCACTCCAAATAGTCTTTCACCAGTACCATAGTAATTAGCCTTATCGAGCCAGCCAATCTCAAAATCCAAACCACCAAATCTTATATAGTTCTTATCTATATGTATGGTTTTTGTAATCCAATGCATTTATAGTTGTCAAGGTATCAGTGAAAGCAGTATTTTATAACAATTCTTCTATTTGGGGCGGTCACTTCTCAACCAGTCAGAATTGCAATCCAGAGTATTTAGCCACCTTGAAGCCTTCTAGTAAGTTCCCCTCTAGAAGATTTTTCTGCAAACAATTCTTGAGCTTAGACAACAGTTTCTTTTTTTGCAGACACTTTTTTAAGCTTATAAATTGCCCAGTATATTTTCTTTCTTGGTTCTTGGCTGAAGGTTAGTCAGAGTTGCTGTTGTTCTATGCTCTGATTCTCCACTAGATATCAGTAGTTATTTATTTTCAACTTTTTCAAACAATAAAATTGTTGTTTTATTTTTTTATAAATTGATTGACACTCTTTAGGCTGTAAAATCTTAACGGTTTTCTTAATTTTCAGATTTATCCAGACTGTAGTGTTATTAGTTTCATTTCAGTATATTTCTTTCTCTCTTAGAAGTTAATTCACTGCTTCTGTCTGTGGAGGGGTGGAGATTTAGTCCCCTCCCTCACTTTTGGAGGATTTCTTGCTTTAGGGATTTTTTTCAGAGAATCAGTTAGAAAATAGAAGAGAGAAGATCGATATTCTTACCCAGTTTCAAGCATGCTGTTCACCATTGTTCTGGTTTGTGCTTTTGGTCTTCGGCTGCTTGTAGCTTGGACTAGACACTGATATGGAGCTAGCCTTTCTCCTGTTGGGTTGGAGGGCTTCCCCCAGATCAAGGGGATCGACCACCATCATTCCACAATCATCAGGGTACCCTCACCTTCTTTGTCACCTCTCCAGGGTGACTTTTGACCCTGTCCTCTGGCAGGGCAAAATCAGCTGTGGGGTGCAGAACCCCGTGATCCCTCTGCCATATTGCTATAGGGTGGAACCGGAAGTCTCTTTGATATATTTTAATTTGGTTACCAACATCCCTAATTCAGTATGTTAATAGAAGACATTTTCAATTTTATGTTATTTTTTCTTTCTTCAATATTAGTCAGAACATACTATATTGGAATATTTCCTACTGATAATCTTGTCCAATCCCATACTCATAGCAGAATCTATTAGATCATTTTTGACAGAATTTCATCTAAACTCTGATTGAAAACTTCTAATAACAGAAAGCTCAATATATAATGTGGCAATCTGTTCCACTAGACAACAGCTCATACGACAGATAGTAAACTGATAAACCTGAATCTTCTTCCTTGTATTTTTAATCCATTGGTTCTGGTCCTGCATTTAGGAGCAATGGATATAAAATGGGATGAAGAACAATTTAATGGGTAGGGGAACCAATCAAAGGTAAGATTGGAAAAGGTAAGATAATTGTATTGGTATGTAGGGGTGACCTTGGAAAACAGGAGGAAGAGCCACAGCTTAGACAATGGCCTGATAAATGAAATTTGAATTCAAAGGAAAATGGAAAACCCATCTTAAAAGGGAAACACAACCAAGAGTACTAACTCTACTTTTATTGTAACGTTACATTAATAGAATGTTGTAAGGTTGAAAGTACACCTTCCCCATCCATCACATGGTTTGAAATTAAATCTTATCATGATTAAAATATTTTGTGAATTCATCAGTGCAAGAATCCATAGCTGTTCCTCATTACTACATGGCCTACAATGTAATAGCTATTTGTTCACTTGCTATAACACTGCTTAATTATTATGTACTTTTCTCTGTCATGGTGGCCATTTTTAGCATGTTAATTTTCAAGGTTTTCAACTTCATTACTTTAGTCAACAATCAAAATGTAGTGTTAGAATTATGAATAATAATGTGATTCTCAATTATTGCTACTGAGTATAAGTACTGTTTGAAATATCACAAAGCAAAACCTTAGAGTTATATCTCAGCAGCTTACTCAACAACCTGAAAAAAGTAAGGCGTTTGTATTATTGCTTTTATATATTTGTAACATTCCGTATCTAAGATTCTTACCAAATGAAAATTCATTGTCATGAAGGTGCCACAAGATTTAAGTCACTCTAATAATTTGGGTAAGTTAGTTGAAAAATTTAACAGCATTTTAAAAAATTGCAGTGTAAAAACAAAATAAAATGAAGAAGTAATATTTAAAAAATGAATAAAAAAGTTCTTTCCGTTTTTTGTCCAAGGTTTGGAAAAAAAAATAAATTTCAGCATGACCTATCTATAGTATTAAAGCTAATTTTTAATTGGAGGTTTTCCCAAAGGGTTTTCATAAAAGAAATTATAATTCTCAATAGTATTATTCCTTGGAATAATTTGTAAGACTGATTTTGTTACTGTTCAGTCACAAGAACAATAACATGTTCTGACTGTGACATATTAATATTTAAACATTAATTGTAATTTATCCCAGAGCATTATTTTCTAGAAACTAAATTTTAAAGAGAAAAAATGTTTTACAGGTTGTTTGGCTATTTTGTGCTTTTCAGTTATTAAATGACTATCAAAAATCATTGCAGATAACATGTCAACTGAGTGATATGTGTCAGATGGGTGGTTGATGAAATAAATAAACAATTAAATATGAATGAACCAATGTTCATTCATATTCATATCCTAAAAGATAAAAAAATATAAGTAAATAGCCAAATTATACCTGCTGATCTAGTCATTTTACAACAAAGCTTGAAATCTCCTTTTAGTGTTTTTTTATCATTCTGGTTTGTTGCCCAGTCAGCCAGATGTTCAGACAGGATTTGGCATTTTTATTTACCTATCTAGTCCTTTCCCTATCCTGGACCTGAGATAGGCAGATGTGGATGTTTCATGATGTTAAATATATCATTGCAGGACGTAAGCTGGTCCAAATAAAGCTGCCTTCTACAATTCACTGATAATAGTTTTGACTGGTGATAGTTTTGTCAATGTTGATGCTGTTCAAGTGATGCACCAATAATTTTGGGATTACCGCCAAGGCACCTATCATCATTAGTACTACCTTTGCTTTGTTTTGCCATATTAGTTATATTGTATGTGCATGTATATGTTTTTTATTATCTTCTCCAGTTCCTTCTGTTCTATTTTGCTGTGGCCACGTACTGCCATGTCAACTATTCAGGACTTTTTGTCTTTTTATTGATGTTGTTGTTGTTGTTGATGATGATGATTGGTTGTGCCATCAGCCAAATACTTAGACTGGATTTAGAATTTTTATGCACCTATTAAGTCCTTCACAAAGACTTGAGATTTTGTTTTGTGATATTAAAGATATAATTGCAAACTGTAAGCTTACAATGTCCATATCCAAACTTCTTTGTCTTTCCCATCAACAATTGTTAAGTCTAGTATGTTATCTGACAAGTGCTCATGACAGAATGCAATAGGCTGAATTCCCAGGAGGAAGAAATGCATTTCTGAGGACTAAGAGGCAGCTTAGTTAAGGACTGGCAAAGAGCTTTTCAATTAGATGTTCTTAGACTGTATCAGCTACCTCACCAGTTACCAATTTGAAAGTTGTAGCTAAGCAATAATTGAAAATTCTAATTTTGTTGTTTTTTTCCATTATCAGGTAGTTTCTGCCAGATATTAAACAGTCTTCAATTTTGACTCCTTGCAGATGTTGCTAAACTGCTTAGCAATGAGTAGTATAAACCAGTCTGATGTTTCAATCAAAATCATGCAGTTCATTAGATCTCCATTGTATTTGGCTACCTAGAATTTGCTGGAAGACTTTTGCTGAGAGGTTTTACAAACTTTAACTATTGGCAGGCTGCAACACAAAGGTAACTGGGGTTCTGATTAGTCTCCATTGTATTGGCTGCCTAGAATTTGCTGGAAGGCTTTGCTGAGAGGTTTTACAAACTTTAACTCTTGGCAGGCTGCAACACAAAGGTAGCGCGTGAATTATATAATTAAAAATCAAAAACAGCGGTACATTCGGGGCAAGTGTGTCTGAGATTCCCTATATCTAAGAATGTCTGGCTTAGTTCAGTGCAACACTTTTTTTGCAGCTGTCTTTCACAATATCCTTTTCAAACTTGGTAACTGTCCTATCTGTAAACAAATCACTAGTCTACAAGGACAGATTATTTATCTAGGGTCTGTAAACTGTGCTCTTCAGGCAGAAAGTAGGTGTCCAGTTCAGTCCCACTACTCTACTGAGCCTCCGTGCTATCAGCCCCCTCTGCCACAAAGATCCTGCAGGAGAAGGGCAGTGTGGACAACCATGGGATCTGGCAGGGTGAGAGCTGTGAACCATAAACACAAAGCTTTCGCTGTGTCCCTGCACAACAGATACAGTGCCCTTGCTGACCTTAATAGGGACATTAAGGAGACAGGTAAATGTATTTGTGATAATAACTCAAATAAGCAGGGGATCATGGTCCGAGATGAAGAACTTGTTTTTGAAGGGAGAAGTGTAAATCAGGTATTACACATCAGTCATGCAAGAACAAAAAGGCACCCCAAAAAAGAAGCCACCTTCTGGTAGGTGATTTAATTATAAGGGATGTAAATTTAGGAAAGGACACAGAGGTTTCGAAAGGGGTCAGATGTCTTCCAGGTGCTACTGCCAGTAGGGACAAGAAGTGTATTTCTAAAATAATCAAGAATGCCAGCAAGGACTGTGATGTGGAGGCTATTGTACATTTTGGCACTAAGGATCTGTCCCAAAAAGATGTACTCTCTGTGCAGAATGATTTTCAGAGCTTGGGGCAGGAACTTAGCAGAACAGGCTGTAGGCTTACTTTTTCAGAAGTTTTATCAGTATATAAGGAGCAAAATGGCGTATAGCACAATTGAATTTGTGGCTAAAGGAGTGGTGTAAAGGGAAAGGGTTTGGATATATTAGTCACAATGTTGGTAGCTGGTCCAATGAAAAAATGTACAAAAAAATGGTTTGCATCCATCAAAGAAAGGGACTAAGTTACTCAGCTATAAATTTACAGATTTTCTGGAGGAATATTTAAATTAAACAGTGGGGACAGAACATCCCTGTCCCCAGCAATCTAAAGACTATAGGCTATCAGTGCATGTAACATAGATGTATGTGTGGACAAGAATATCAACCTTGCTGTCAAGCAAAAATCAAGCTTCTATAGTGAGTGTCACACAAAGTGCACTAACCAAATAGGTAGTAAGACAATAGGGGAACTCAGGCACCACACAGGTTACGTAGAATGTAAACACAGGGTCAGTCATAAAGGACTCAAATGTCTATACACCAATGCACAGAGTATGAATAGCAAACAGGGTGAACTAGAAATTCAAGTTAATGAGGGCAGATATGATATTGTTGCCATTATGGAAACATGGTGGAATGAAACCCACAAATGGAACACACAGCTAGAGGGATTTAAATTATTTAAAAGAAACAGACCAAATAAAAGAGGAGGCGGAGTTGCTCTATATGTAAGAAATAACTACATCTCTACAGAAATGATGAATGATGAAAACTGTCTTGAATGCATTTGGGTCAATATAAAAGGGGAAAAAATAACATTACCATAGGTGTATATTATAGGCCACCCAACCAAACAGAGGAAATAGATGAACTTTTTGCTAGTCAGCTAACTAAGGTATGTAGGAAGCACATCACAATAGTAATGGGGGACTTTAACTACCCTGACATCAACTGGGAGACAAACTCTTCACCAAGTGGAAGATCAAACAGATTCCTTGCAAACCTAGCAGACAATTTTGTCTCCCAAAAAAATAGAGAAGGGAACTGGGGGTTGGATCTAATTCTCACTAACAGAGATGAAATTATGACTGCAAGGAATATAAATCCTTCCATTCCCCACTATTCAGTCAGAACTAAAGAAGCTTCTTGGATGAGAAGCGAAAGGAAAAACAATAAAAAGTTCATTTGCCTCTTGAAAAAGCACCTTTGGTATAAACTTTTATATTTACTCTAGAGAGAAAAAATATCCAGGTAATAATTTCTTAAATTTGAAGTGGAGTGTAGCTATCCTATGTATATTCCACTAACCACTAGGTAAGATAATTATATTTATATCCTCAAATTCTATTATTTTATAAATATAGATCATTTAGCATCTATATTTCTGTAATCAGAGATAAAGTTAAAAATCACTGTGTGTGCATACGTCAAGTTTTAATAATGCTTATTTTATGTTTACTTTTCATTTAAATTTGTGATTAGCAACTTGTTATTATTTTTATGTTTAACTTAACAAATATAAGCACATACAAATATGCATTCCTGAAATGAAACTGAAAATGATTTTATCAATGAGGACAATCTTTCCCAAAGCAATTAAGTAATCCTACAAGAAAAAAACTCAAGAGATTGTGCTTGTATCTACACAATAGGAATAAAGTAGATTTATAAAGTTTTATATCAAAGATGACCAAGAATTTCTTCCAGGATGCAAAGACCTGAATATGAAATATGGCACAATTTGTGATTCATGCCAAAGAGAGCTCTGAATTCCATTTGTCAAAAAGGGCCTCACTGGTGTCCTATACCACATAACAAACATTTCTGGAAAGAAGCTAGAAAATAAATTTGTGATATGGACAAATGGAAATGTTATATTTTCTGTTTCAAGTTACTAAGAGTAAAAATAAAATATTTTATGGGCTAAGTGCTTTGAAATATAAAGTATATCATTTGTTAAAATGTAATTATTGTCCTTCCTTCCTTCCTTCCTTCCTTCCTTCCTTCCTTCCTTCCTTCCTTCCTTCCTTCCTTCCTTCCTTCCTTCCTTCCTTCCCATTTCTGCATTTTTAAATTAAATTACTGTATGTATTTTTTCATGTATTTGGCATTGTGTTTATATTTTACTAAGCAGTGTAAGCACACTGAGTTTAAGGGACTTAAAACACACCCATCAGAATTCTGTTATAGGATAAGAGGAAAGATTCTGCAAGTTAATATAAGCCAAGCCTATATCCATAGCTGCAGAAATATAGCACAGAAAACACTAACTAAAGAAGAGTTGTTGACACAGGTTATCTAAGCAGGCCTAGAATATAAAATATTTACTCTCAAGAGAAAGACATGCAGCTTAGACTACAAAGTCAAGAAAAGTAGATAATCAGAAATGTGAATGAAGCTGTTACCAAGATTCCTAGGTATTACATTATGCCTCCAATCAATGACTGTACTAACTACAAATATTTCTCTGTCATTTTCTCTGTCATTTTCTCTTTCTCTCATACATAGAACAAAGTCACACTCTCTTAAACTAATCGTATGCTGCCTGGCATTGATCCAAAGTACCATGAAAATTAGCTAATAGTAATCCTTTTTTTTCTCCGATAGCTCTCATAAGGCTAGGGGAGATAAATTTTCAGTTTTAGTGCCATAGCATGATTCATTTATTTAATTTAGAAGGCAAGAGCAATATAGTTCAATTTTTTTTTCTTTCAATATCCAAATCCAAATAAATGACTGTAAAGGTCACTTCTTAGGTGGAGAAAGAACCAGAAGATGCAACTAGATGTATGCAGGCTCCTGAATTGTCACTAAAAATATCTGCTTCTTTGCCAGCTCATGGAAAAAGTAGTAGAAAATTTATGAAGGGCTGAGGTCTTATATTTTAGGACATAAACTGGTGATAGGAAATAGTTTAATTACTGAAATTCTTGTAACATAAAATTCTTGTTAAGGAGATTCTCTGATTCATTTCAGAGAAAAAGATTATTTTGAGTCTGAGACAACTGCCTACGAGTATAAATTTCACTGATTTTAAAATATACAAGGTTATTATTTATTTGGATTCCTTTAGAATACTGCACTTTTCCAAAGTATTAATGAGGTTGTATGAAGGGTCAGAGGATGTTTCAATTCAAAGTAGATTTGATAGAATTATATTTCTGAGTTAAATCTTTGAATTGGATTGATGCAGCAAATGAAATTAGATACTTTAAAATCTTTCCTGGGAAATTCAAACTTAATTTGGATTTTTATATGGATTTTCTGCATTACAAAGTCTCAAATTTGTGGGCCTTTCTTCTGTTTGAAGGAATTCCTTTTATTCCTTACAATGTTTATTTCTGAGCTGGATCAAGAAAACAGCAGGCAGTTGCATAAAATTATGTCCTTTATTATTCTCCCAAGAAAAATGCCGGCAAGCTGTTAGGTGGATAGCTGCAAGGGACTGTTCTTCTTACAGCATATTATACACATTCCATTAAGGCAGTGGTGGGATTCAAATGCGTGATCAACCGGTTTTCTGTGTGGATGCTGCTTCTGGAAGTCTGGGCAACAAAAAATTAGCCACCAGTTCTGCTGAACTGGTGTGAACTGGCTGAATCCCACCACTGCATTAAGATCTTCCTTAGAATACCATCACCTACAGCCCGTATTGGAACTTCCTCTCTTTCCTTATTAAGATCTCTGGTCTTTTCTGGAACATGCTATCCATGGAATGTACCTATTATCCTGTTTTAATCTGGGGTCCTCTGCCAGAGGCCTGGGAGTTTGATGGTTCTGGAAGTATCTTAGCTTTTACTAGCACTGTAATTTTGGTACAAATGGCTGTGATGAAGTTCCTGGTATCTATTAGAATTATTTCCCCAGCTTAAAGCCCCCAGTACTTCTCTCAGCTCCAGGACCACTTTGGACTTTAATTTCCACATTCTTTCCAGTTCCTCCTTCAGGCCCTGGTACATATTCAGCTTCTTATACTCCTTTTTCCTGATATTGCTGTCACTTGGCACCACTACATCTATCATCATGGCTGTTTTTGTTGTTGTCAACTACCATTATTTTTACACACACACACACACACACACACACACACACACACACACACTCACACTCAAAATGCTAGTACAAAATAAATGATTAATGTGTATGATATACAATCTGTATATGTTCCAGAACATGTAAGAACAAAAAGAATTCATGATAAATATGAATATAGGATTTAGGATAACTACTAAGTGTTAAAATTTAATGTATACATGACCTGTATACATAATCAATCACACTCTTAGACCTCAGACAAGAAAAAAAAATCTTGTTTGGATAGGCATTACTAAGATGAAATAGTTGAGAATATTGGGTTGAACAGGAGTATGCAAAGAAGAAATTCTCCAGTGACTGAGTTACACTGAATTAATCATACAAAGAACTAGGTCAGATAAGTGAAATATTTGTCACATGAGTATGTAAAATATTTAAAAATGACTAGATGTATCCTATGCAAAGTTAAACTGGAATATTAACCTTTCCTGGGGGAAAGGGAAGTGTTTCTCTTGCCTTTTTTCTTTCTCAGTGGTCAACAGGGATGGTTAGCAGGGATGCCGAGTGCTCACTGCCTCCTCTTCATGTGCCCAAGGGGCAGGGCATGGGTAGCCCCTTGCTGGGCATTTCCTGCCAATACCTCCTTTTATATCCTCCCTCGCCCCCTCCTTCTCCCTTTCTCTTCAGGGCAGCTCCAGCTTCCAGAAGTGCCAATCAGCAGGAGCCCAGAGCTGAACCTAGGGCCTCTGCCGAACCCCTGATAGCCCTGCAGATCCAACTGTCTCTCCTTCAGGCTTATGCAGTGTTGCCGCTGCTTCAGCTCATTGCTCTCCTCCCTGCTACCACTTATCTAGAACAGTTGCATACCATCTGCCAAATGCCAAAGTACCACTGGTGGTATGTGTACCACTTGTTGAAAAGTCCTGATCTAAATCATCTACTCATCTAAATCATAGTTGTCCTAAAAGTACTTTTCCAAAAGGCAGCTGGACTTTCTTGGGTTTTTCTCTTGAAAATGTTTTGCTTCTCATCCAATAAGCTTCTTTAGTTCTGAAAGTCAGAAGGTGAAGAAGCTTCTTGGATAAGAAGCGAAACATTTTCAAGGAAAAAAAAAAACAAGAAAGTCCAGTTGCCTTTTGGAAAAGCATCTTTGAGACTTAATACTATTTCTGAACTAGCCCAAAGACCGTTTATGTTCTATCATCAATAAGCTATTATTATTTTGTTATAATAATAATAATATAATGATAATAAAGGTTTTGACATTTTTAAAGATGATTATCTCTGTACTATACATTTTTCTGTTATCAACCTGGGTAGAAAAGTTAAGTTTGAAGGGGGTAAGGCAAATCTATTGTCAGAGCAACAGGGAGGCACGTGGAACTCAAAACTAAAGCTGGAAGAAGAAAATGACTCACATAGACAGCTTCTTATTTTCACAAGAATATTAGAGGAAGGTAGAAATAAAACACATTAGACTTTCAATATTCTATTTCAATAATCAATTTTAATAAAAATTCTTTTAGATTTCCCTGGACTCTGTTTCTTGCTCTGATCTGCCCAGTGGGGCTGACAGTTATGAATCTTACGATATTTTTTTACACCACTATTAATCTTTTCAGAGTGGGATAACATAGTAAGTAAATAAGTAAACCTTATTGCATTCTTCTAATTTTTATCAGATTATAAGAATACTATGAAAGTGCACTAATATATCTTCACCTTATATTTATCTAGGTATCCCATGATATTTTTTATTAACATGTTACTTAAATATGTGATAAACAGCATTAGGACTAACTAAATATTTAGATGACCTAAAATCATACTTAAAAAGTGTTCATTAGTGGAGGGTTTTTTTTGTAAAAATGGAAGAAGATATCAAATCGGGTGCCACAAGAGTCAATATCTGGTGCAATTCTGAATATTTATCATAGCTGTTGGGAATTTGATCCATCCCCAACTCAAGCATAGCAAATTTCACTCTGTTTCCCTGGAACAATGTCTCTGATTTTAACAGCCCATAGCTGTTCCCTACCTCAGGGACAAAGAGGCTGGGACAGCTGTGTCAGAAGTAATGTTTTTTCAGTGAGGTTCTGCTTGAGACAAAGGAATGTACATTCCCAATCTAAGAAGCCAGCTGTCATTTATGTGAATACAGGCTAGAATCACAATGGTAACAAATCAATCATACTTTTTAAATTCAGTTCTGTTCCATATGTCTGTATGAACAGATTTATGCTTAAATCACATATGGAGGTGGGGGGGGATAGGGAAAACAAAAAAAACAGCTCATTTCAAAACAATTATTCCCCAAAGAGTCACTGTTCTCATTCCTTTTGGATTTTCAAATGGCATGATTATTTATTCTGAATTCCCTCATTTCATTCATAACCACCAATCTGTTTGTGTTATCTAGCAAAATAATTCTTCTGTCTTGCAAACATTCAAAATAGGAGAGTTGGAAGGGACTGTGGAGGTCTTCTAGTCCAATTCCCTATTCAAGCATGAAACCCTATAACATTTCAGACAAATGTTTGTTCAGTCTTTTCTTAAAGACATCCAGTGTTGGAGCACTCACAACTTCTGGAGAAAAGTTGTTCCACTGATTAATTGTTCCAACTGCCAGGAAATTTCTCCTTAGTTCTAGATTGGTTCTCTTCTTGATCAGTTTCCATCCATTGCTTCTTGTTCTGCCTTCAGGTGTTTTGGAGAATTGGTTGACCCCCTCTTCTTCGGGGTAGCCTCTTAGATCAGTGGTTCTCAACCTTTCTAATGCCGTGACCCCATAATACAGTTGCCCATGTTGTGGTGACCCCCAGGGGCGTGGCCAGGTGGGTGTGGTGGCCAGGTGGGCGTGGTGGCCAAGTGGGCGTGGCCACCGGGTGGGCGTGGCCACCGGGTGGCCACAACCAAAATAGCTCTCAGAAAAACACATGTGGATATGTTTCTCAGGCGAAGGGATATGTTTCTCAGTTTCTCAGTGTGTAATAATTTCAGAGATATGCTACTTGTTATGAGAACATGTAAGCCAGTGACATTAAGTACCATATCCATGCAATTTGTTTTATGGTCCATTTTATAATCCCTTGTGTTCAGCTGCCAGAAAACTCTCGTGGTTTTTTTTTTCTTTCCTGTACAAGGGATCTTGGAGACTATCCCTCTGGGATAGTTGGAAGGCCTGGAAATGGGAGACACTGTCTTTTGTAGTGTTTCTTCTCTGTCCTAAGCAGGTGGAGAAAGGAGAAGTTGGGTTCTTGGGAGCTCTGCTATAGGATGTCTCCCCAGTCTACATGCTGGCTGGGGAATTCTGGGAATTGAAATGCACACATTTAAAGTTGCAGAGACCGAAAAGTACAACTATACATGAAGGGATTGGGAGAGCTCATCTGCCAGCATGAAAGAGTCATCATGATGCCAATGTTACTCTATTATAGATCTTCATGAGGTGGAGACCTGACCCAGATCCTGAAGGCCCAGTTCTGGATGGGGAGAAATAGACTTAAGCTGAATCCCAGCAAGGATGTGTTTGTGGTTTGGTTCGGTTTTGTACCACATTGTCTGGACTCTGGTAGAATTCCATCCTAACTAGGCCAGGGGTTTTTTTGTGGTCCCTAGGCAAGATTGTTCAGGTACTGCTGTTGCCTGTAAAATCTTTATTTTTTAAAGTGTCCCTTTTGACTTTTTTAGGTACAGGTAGTCCTCATTTAGTGAGTGCCTCATTTAGTGACCATTTGCAATTAAGATTGTGATAAAAAGTAACTTTATGACCAATCATTGCATTTACAATTTTCACAAATATGCAAAGGAAAGCTGAAGTATGATCATAAGTATAATCACCGTTTCACTTAGCAACTTAGTGTACACAGACTGGAAATATTCCCTGAGTTCCTTTTCTTTCTGATTTTTGATTATAGTCATCTTCCACAGCCTTATTCAAACATTGCCCTTCAGCCAGCATGAGGCAGGAAGTGTATGTTTAATATTTATCGAGTAAATGGGAGGGGAACAAAGGATGAGAATGTTTATTGTGGTGTTTATTGCTATGCAAAAGGGGGGATGGGGCAGGGGGGAATATTTTTTTTTCTTAAAGCAACACCACTGTCAAGCCCCACGGGGCTTGCCATTCACGGGGGGGGGTGACACACAATGGAGCCCGCAGCTCCCGACCGCCGTTCCAATGCTGGTCGCCACATCGGAGCAAGGAAGCCGCCAGTGCCATCCCAGCCATCACGGGAGGGAGGGGGATGGGGCTCCCGAGCGCCGACGAGGCAGCACCCTGAGAGATGACCGGGCCGGGCTCGGCTTTCCCACGGCGAGAGGGGCCGCCGGGAAGAACCAGTTCTGAGAGGAAGAAGCGGAGGACCGAGGCGGCAAGGATGGTGACCATGTCTCTTCAGTCCACCGCTACCTCCTCCTCCTCGGAGACTCGGAAGTTCACGCGAGCACTCAGCAAGCCGGGCACAGCCGCTGAGTTGCAGCAAAGTTTTTTGCTGCTTTCAGACAGACCCACCAGGCAGGCGGGCGGGGCGGGGGTCTGGCCAACAATCTACAAGTGGGACAGGGCTGGGATGAGCGACTTGGGGTGGCTGCTGCCCCCTCGTTCCAAGCAAACAAGGGAGGAAGGGGCACAGGGGTCTCTGAACCTACCGGAGGTAAGAAAACCACCTGCTCCACTCGAGGGTCCTCCCGGATTCACCGCCCGCCCTTCGCCACCACTCACCACAAGAACGTAACCCCGCACCACTTCAGAGACAGCCCTCTACGTGGGTTTCCTTCCAGAAAGAGCCCCGCCAGGCGCGAGCAACCCATCCCCTCCCTTCCTTCCACTTTCTGCCCCACTTCCCTCTGCAGCCCTCAGGCTTAGACCCAGTGCACCCCCTTCGCCTCTGACCCTCCGCATCGGCCCTAGGCACTCTTCCTTCGCCCAACCCCAGCCCAACTTCGGCTGGCTCCGAGCGGAAACTGCGCCTATCCCTTCTTCCCCCCCACTCCGCCCCGGCCAGGGCAGCCCGAGAAAGGGACCGAGCCTGCTCCAATCGAGCCAAGGTTTTTCTTTCGCCCCTTCTTTTCCCGATTCATATTTATGATTATCACAGTGTCCCAGGCTCATGTGAAGTGACCAAAACCTGCTGCAACCACCCAGCAGATGGGGGGCAATAAAAACCAAACACCCCCCACCCCACCCCTACTGCCAATCCTCAACAGAAATGCTTACAACAATGAAAACCTCGGACAGGAGGAAGAGTGCCGCCGGGTGAGCAGGCAGGTGTCCTGCTCGGCTGTGGCTTGGGGGGCACTTTTTTCACTGCCATTGTAACTTCGAACAGTTACTAAGCGAACTGTTGTAAGTCGAGGACTACTTGAACTTCATCACTTTTTTCCTATTTTTTTATGGGTCATCAAGTTTTTGACACCTTGCTAGGTGACTGGTGGTACTCAGATATTGCCATATCCTAAAAGTGGTACAATGGGTGAAAAGGTTGAAAAGCCTGATCTAATACATCCAATCATCCAATCTTTTGAGTCTATTCAGAACATGCTTGTCATTTGAGATTTTCTCAAAATCAATTACACTTAAATATCTAAAACCTTTCCCTCATATAAACCATCCCAACATTTTTATATTTCTTGTATTGTAAAAATAAGTAAGTAAGTAAGTAAGTAAGTAAGAATATGACCCATCATTTCTTTTTTTTAACAATATTTTATTAGGTTTTATAAGGATGGGGGAAAAATAGAATCAATATAGGTAGTGGGATAGGATTCAGAGTGGGGTTCGGGGATGGAGTTGGGATAGGAGTAGGTACAACAATGGGGTTGTCCCCAATAACATTTCCAAGCTTTAGCAAGCAGACTATTGTCCGGATACAGATATCCAATAGGAATAGTCAATATGATAATAAATAGCTATAGTCAATAAAAATAACAATAATCATAAAGTATATATTGATTAATCAGTAGATAGTATTCATCTTATTAAATTTCACAATCATTACTTGCTAACTCATTTTGTTAACCATTGGTAAAAGTTTTCCCAAGTTTTAAAATAGACTGAATCTTCTTTCTCTTTAATCTCTAGGGTTAGTCTGTCCATTTCTGCACATTCTAGAATTTTCCTAATTATGATCTCATCAGATGGTATATTTTCATTTTTCCAATATTGGGCAAATGCTATTCTCGCAGCTGTCAATATATGTAATATTAAATACTCATTCTCTTTCCCATAGTTAGATCCTAGTATTCCTAACAAAAACAGTTCTGGCTTAAATTCTATCTGTATTTTAGTCATCTTTTCCAGCCATATATGAATCTTAGACCAAATTTTTTTTTGCACTAGGACATACCCACCAGATATGGTAATAAGTACCTGGCTTTTATTTACATTTCCAACAATTATTCAAAATATTTTTAAATATTTTCGCTAGCCTGACTGGTGTCATGTGCCATCTGTAAAACATTTTATATAAGTTTTCTTTATATGAAGCTGCTTTAGTCAGTTTAATATTTTTATCTTTAACTTTAACTTTAACTTTAAAAAAGTTATTTTTGCCAGTCTTCTAAGTCTATAGAGTATCCAAAAATTTTTGCCCAAACTATCATTGTCTCTTTTACTTGTTCTTCTTCCATCTTCCATTTTAGCAGAAATCTATAAAGTTTCTTAATCAAATTATCATCTGTTTTCTAGAGTATTTGGTCAAATTCTCTCTGTTCTTTATAAAATCCCATTGTCTTGACATCTTTCTCATATCTTGCTTGGATTTGTAGGTAAGGCCACCATGCTAAGTCAATACCTTGTTATTGTAGGTCTTGCCTGTCTTTAAGTTTTCCGTCCTTGTCCAAAAAGTCTTTACAGAAGTAACAAGTTTATCATAATTATAATTAAATTTGGGTAAGCAAAAGTTTCTATTGTTGAAAGCCACTCTGGTATTTTAATATAATTTTTTTTGTTTTATTCTCTCCCATTCTAGAAGCAGTACATTCCTTATAGCATGGTTTTGAAAATATCTATGTATTTAATTTTTCTCATACCACAAAAAGGCATGCCAACCCAATTGTAGGTCATGCCCCTCTAGGTAGAGAAGTCTTTTATTTCTCAAAGTTATCCATACTTTAAACCATGCTAAGATGGCTGCTTGATAATAAAGTCTCCAATCTGGGAGTCCAAATCCTCCACTATCTTTAGCTTCTTGTAACATTTTAACTTTCATTCATGCTTTTTTCCCTTGCCATATGAATCTTAATATTGTTGCATTTAAATCATCAAAAAATAACTTTCCCGATTTTATGGGAATTGTTTGGAATAAAAAGAGTAGTTTCGGTAGGACACTCATCTTCACTGTCGCTATTCTTCCTTGCAGTGATAGTTGAAGTTTTTTTAACTTTTCCAAATCTACTTTTATTTGTTTCAAGAGTCTTTTGTAGTTATCTTCTTTTAGTGTTGTACATCTTGATGTTAAGTAAATGCCTAGATATTTCACTTTTTTGACTATTTGCAAATTTGTCTTTTTTGTAAGTTGGGTTTTCTGTTTGTCTGTTAGGTTTTTTGTTAATACGTTGGTCTTTTCTCTGTTTATTTTCAAACCAGCCACTTCTGCATTTTTTTTCTATTTTCTGCAACAGTTTAGTAGTTGTTTCCAGTGGATCATCCAAGATGAAAACCAAATCATCTGCAAAAGCTTGCAATTTATATTTTTGGTCTTTTATCTCCATCCTTTTATTTCAGTGTCCTGCCTAATATTTCTAGCCAGTACTTCCAGTGTTAAGATGAATAGCAAAGGGATAATGGACATCCCTGTCTTGTGCCTTTTTTAATGTCAAAGCTTTCTGTATAGTCTCCATTTAAAAATATCCTGGCTGTTTGTTTATTATAGATTGTTTGAATTGCATTTATAAAATTGTTGCCAAAATCCATTTCTATTAGCTGCTGGAACATAAATTGCCAGTTTAAATTGTCAAAAGCTTTTTACGCATCAAGAAATATCAATGCCATCTGTTTCCCTGGATGATTTTCATAGTATTCCAAATCATTTAAAATGATACTTAAGTTGTTTTTTATCTGTCTTTTAGGTAAAAAAATATTTTGGTCTGTGTGGATAAATTCAGTCAGGAATTTCTTAATTCTTTCTGCCATTAACAAGGCGAAAATTTTATAATCCACATTTAGTAACGATATTGGTCTATAGTTATTTATTTGTGTGGGATCAGTATCTTCTTTGGGTATCAAAGTAATATTAGCTTCCATCCACAAGTTTGGTATTTTTGTCTCTGGAAAAAATTGTTACATAGTTCCTTCAGAATCGAGCTTAATAAATCTTGTAATGCTATGTAGAATTCTACAGGAAGTCCATCTGGGTCCAGAGCCTTATCTTTTTTTTTTTTTTTTGTCTTTTTATAGCTTCTGTAATCTCCATCATTGATATTTTCCCATTTAGTATATTTTGAATGTTCTCCGGGACTTTTGGGAGGTCATTTTTTTTCATATAAGCCTGTATTCCCTCTTTAGAAACCACCTCTGCCTTATAGAGTGTCTCGTAGTAGGCCTTAATAATTTTTTTCATTGCATCATTGTGAAAGTGTAACTCTCCTTTTGACTCTTGTATCTTATTTATCATTCTTTTTTTCTTTTTCTTTCTTCAGTCTATATGCTAACCATCTTCCTGGCTTATTGGCATTTTCAAAAAAGTTCTGTTTAGACCGTTTAATCTGCTGTGCCATTGTATCCATCTCAGCCAAGTTTAATTTATGTTTTATTATCTCCATTTGTTTCTTAAGAACTTTCTTTTGCGGAGCAATTTGTTGCTCCAGTTCCAGTTTTTTGAGTTCTTCTCTCAAGTTTAACTGTAGTTGTTTCTTTTCTTTATTCTTTTTAGCAGCATAGGTTATTGCCAAGCCTCTAAAATATGCTTTGGCCGTGTCCCACATATTTTGGAGGGAGGTTTCTTCTTATTATTTATTTTGAAGAAGAATCGCATTTCCCTTGTCACTAATTGTAAGAATTCTTTCTCTTTCAATATAGATTTAATCAGAGACCATCTTAATTTTTTCTTAGTTCCTTTCCAGATCAGTTTTATTGGGTTATGGTCTGCCCAAACATTGGTTTCTATCTCGATCTCTTGTATTATCATTTTCAAGTCATAAGATGTCCATATCATATCAATTCTAGACCATGATTTGTGCCTATTTGAGTAAAATGTGTATTGTGATTTTTCTGGATTCATCTCTCTCCATATATCTTGAATGAACAATTCTTCTTTCATTTTTAAAAAGGCCTTGGGTAGAGTATTTCCCCCTTTTCTCCCTTGTTTATGTCTTTTATAGTCCTGGGTTGCTTCTACTATTGTGTTGAAGTCACCCAGTATGCAGAGCTTTTGATAGTTTAAGTCCACTATTTTATTGTGTAGTTGGTGATAAAATTGCTCTTGCTTATCATTAGGTGCATATATGGCAACCACCAATATCTGTTTTTGGTCAACCATGATTTCCACCATTAGTATTCTCCCCTCTTTGTCTGCATAGACTTGTTTAGGATTCATCTTTTCTTTTATATAGAGGACTATACCTCTTTTCTTTTGGGGTGCAAGTGTAAAGTAAAGCTTGCCCATTTTCAGTTGTTCTAGGATTCTAGAGTGTTGTCTCTTAATGTGTGTCTCTTAAAGGCAAATTATGTCCATTTTTAACTTTTGTAGTCTAATAAAAGTTTTTTTCCTTTTTGAGGGAGAATTCAGTCCATTTATATTTATTGATAAAATTCCAATCTCCTCCATGACTTCAATTATATCTGGATCTCAATCTTCTAGGCGATCTTATCTGTATCTGGTCTCTCAGTCTTGCTCTTTCCTCTGGAGAGGTCTTTTTAAATAAATAAATAAGAATATGACCCATCATCCAATTTCTTAGTTGTAGCTTTTGCCAAACATCTTTCCTAATCAGTATGCTCTGCTTGCCCAAAAAGTTTTCCCATAGTCTTGTAGATGTTGTCATAGGTATAGGAGACAAATCTAGTAAAATGTTTTTGTGGGAGGATTTTGCCCCTTTGTATTCATTGAAAATCTTTTTTCTTTCTTTCTCTCTTATCATTTTTTTTGTCTCTCAAATTCTCATAGTTCTCCTGATAGCTCTATACTCCATTTTGTCAAAAAAAAAAAAAATCTTGTCCTCGGTCTTATTTTGCAATCTTGAAGTGTAGATTATTTTTTCCATATCCAATGTTTCCTGCAAGTTTTTCTCTGGCTGGGTTAAATCATAATTCCTTCTATTGTTGGGTTCAATATTTAAATCTCTTTCCTTTGGTTTATGTTCAGTTGTCTGCTTTATCTGATCACTCTCTGTTTTTATTTTATGAAAGTGTTTTTGTTGTAAGGTTAAATTGAAGATGTGTTCATTTAAATTTTCAAAGTTGTTTTTAATTTCCTCATGGTTTGAAATGGTTGTTGTTTGAATTAGTTGCAAAATAGCATACATTTCCTCCTGGAAAATATTTGTTTTTTCTTGATTTGTTCTTTCTGCAAGTCTCTATGTTCCATGATAGCCAAAAATCAAAGTTTTCCTTTCTATGCAAACAGCTTTAGAGTCACAATTCTATAAGTATTTATAACTCAGGAAAGTCATTTTTTTCTAAAGTTTATAGTTCTTGCCTTATAAATAGCCCAAAATGTTTTCCTTTTGTTGCAGCTGTTCTCTATTTGTTAAGACATTGAAGGTCACAAAAAGAAGTTATCTTTTACTGGGCTTTCTGTCAGTTCCTGTATTAGAGCAACTACAGTTGTATATTTTCATCCACCACTAGATGTCACCACCAGTTTGTTTTTTCAGTTTTCAAAACAAACAATTACTTTCTTCTGTTTTCATCAATAGTCTTTTGAAAAGAGACTTCCGGTTTTGTGCGTTAGTGACCGGTCGCAGGCTTACAGATTTTCTGCAACCCCGCAGATAATTTTGCCCTTCCAGGGGACCCTAAATAGGTCTAAGTTGCCCCGGAGAGGCGTCGAAGAAAGAAGGGTGCTCCAGCGATTCTGGTATGGCAGTAGCCATTCTGTTCAACTTGGGGAAAGCTAACGTAAGAGGAGAAAGGCTGGCTGTATTGCATTGTCCAGCCCAAGCTACCTGCAACCGAAGTCCCAAAGTACTAACCAGCAATTTGATCTTCTCTTTTCTATTGTACATTTAATTTCCTGGAAAAGATCCCCAAGAAGCAAACCTCTGAAAGGGAAGGAGTGGGATTTCTGCCCCACCCTTATACTAATGGAAGTGGCAAATTAATCTTTTTATGGAGGATCAATATATATATATATTTGAAATAAATATAAAACCTGAAACTTAAAACTTAAATCTGGATAAATCTAAAATTGTTTAAATGGTTAAGACTCTCATTTCAAAGATAATTGTTCATTTTGGAAATTGAAAAACAAATAGTTGCTGACACCTAGTGGCAGATGAAGACTATGACAGCTAAGACTTTAATATAAGACTTGGCAAAATCTGTGAAAAGTTAATCTGTGTCTGTGACATTCGAAGCTTTAATAACAAAGAACAGCTGTGACAAAAAAGACAATAATCTGGGCTGTAGACAAAGAGAGAATTATAAATTTCAGGAAAAACATCTTTTTTGAACTATCTGGATTACAAATATCTATCTAATTGGGACTCTAAAGCTATTTACAGAGAAAAGAAAGGAAGAGGAAAACTCAAATTCTTGGCTATCATGAATCATGAATCAAGACATGTAGAAAGAACATATCAAGAGTATAAGAGAGGGCAGATGCAGTTTCGGGGGGGGTGGGCAAGCGACATCTAGGTGTATTCATTCTATCTTGTCAAATGTGAAATTTCTTCTTTTTTGTTCATGTAATTGATAATTGAAAAATAAAAACTTTTTTGGAAAAAAAAAGAAAACATAAATATGTCACAGGAAGAGATATATAGCATACTGCAACTAATTCAAACAACAATGACTTTAAACCACAAAGAAATCCAAAACAACTTTGAAAATATAAATCAATCTATTTCCAAGTTAACTCTACAACAAAAAGATTCCCAGAAAACAACAACAGAGGCAGAACAGATAAAACAGATAAATGGATATAGAATTGAGAATAGAGACTTAAAGATGGAACTTAAAACAAGGAAATATGATTTAATCCTAATGGAAAAAAATTCACAAGAATTGGAAAAAAACAACTATCCCTTAAGACTACAAAATAAATCTGAGGACAAGAAAACAGATCAGATGAAATGGACTGTAGTGATCTCAGGAGCATTGGAGAGAAAGGAAATGATAAGAGAAGCAAAGATTAAGAAAAAAGATTTTCAAAAAACATGGAAAGGCAGAAATCCTGTACAAAGACACTTCTCCTGATTTACTTTTTATATCTACAGCAACATTTACGAACATACAGAAGCAAAATACATTGATTAAGAAAGACACTGAGCAAAAGAAAAAGACTAAAGTGGAAACTAAGAAAATAGATGATGGGACTTATCAGAGAGAATACTTAAAAATAAACATTTGTTTGAATATGGTTAAAGAAATAGAAACATTTTGGAATATGTATGTTACTCTAAGAGGAATGAATTCTCTAAATATAATATAGTATGCTTTTTCCCTTTTTTGTTCTTTTTCTTGATATGAGTAATATAAAAAAGTTGAAATGACCTAGATAAAGGAAATGTTTTAAATATTTAAATTGATCAAATTTAAGAAAATTATAATGGATAAAAATGTTTTGAATAAGAGTTAAAGGACTAGATGACTAGATGTATTAAATGGAATGTTTAAAGATTAAACATATTTTTAATTATGGCTAAAAAGAATAAGAAATTTAGGAAATAAATACATTTTAGCTTGGAGGGATATTTATATTAAGTAATGTGTTATTTTTATGCTTCTTTACTCTTGCTTTTCTTTCTTTTTTTCTACTGTTTTATCTATTCTTAAGAAATGTAAAAGTGTGACATGGTTCATATGGAAAAACTTGGAATTCTTAAATGTAATTATTTTTTGAAACAATCTTAACTAGTAGGAATATTTAGAATTTGATGGGAGAAACAAATTAAAATAAGGACTGTAACAGGATCTATCATAAGGCAACCAGAATGATTGGATAGAAAAGAAATATTATATTGATGTGGTTATTATATATAAAGATTGAGGGCAATAGAAGAAGGGGACAACAGAGAATGAGATGGCTGGATGGAGTCACTGAAGCAGTAGGTGTGAACATAAATGGACTCCAGAAGATGATAGGAAGACCTGGAGGAACATTGTCCATGGGACAATAGGAAGACCTGGAGGAACACTGTCCATGGGGTCGTGATGGGTCGGACATCAAAACAATAAGAATTGTATTAACTCAGTGTTTGCAAAAGAGGATATTTTGGGAAAAGAGGAAATCAACTAAAACTATTATGTGGATTATGGATTATAGAAATCAATTTAGTGATTGTTTTACAGATGTAACCCAGACAACACACTGTTCACCAATTATTAAGTGATTTATGTTTTTTTAAAAAAATCAATAAAATATATTACAAAAAATAATAATCTTTTGAAAAGAAAATCTTAACAAATTCCACCAATTTCAAAATTATCCAGATTTAAGTCTTATATTAATTTAATTTCAATATATTTCTGTCTCCTATAAAAGTTTAATTTGTCACTTCCCTCTGTGGGAGGGTGGGCAAGAATCCCTCTCCTTCACACTTTTGGAGGATTTTTGCTTCTTGGGGGTTTTTCCCCCCAGAAAATCAAATATCAAGTATAAGAGAGAAAATTGATATTCTTACCCAATTCCAAACACGTTGTTTATGATCAAGCTTAAATTAGTACTTTTTAGCTTTGGCTGCTTGTAGCTTGGGCTAGACTCTGGAGTAAAGCTGGCTTTTCTTCTGCTAATTTCTGGAGGGCTTTCCCCAAATGATCAGATCAACTGTCATCTCTCCATGGTTGGCGGGGCTTCCCTCCTTCTTTGTCACTTCTCCAGGGCAACTTTAGGCCCATTTATGATTCCCAAACAGAAAAGAATTGGTCATAGGGTGCAGAGCCCTGTGATCCCTTGCTACTTGCGCTCCTGTGCAAAACTGGAAGCCAGTCTGGTGAGATTCTTGTACAGTGTGGCTCATCAATGAATAAATCTCTTTGACTATTTCTTGGAATGCTCTGATTGCTTGTGCCTGACAGGTATTCTGGGAGAGATTTCTTTTGAAATAATTATTTATGTATGAAAAGTTTTACAGAAGCTAAACTTCATTCAAGGATTTTCCTTTTTCTGAATTTGTTTTTTTAATTAATGCTTTCTAATTCTAAATAAAAACTCATCTCTTTAAATAAGTCTAAATATGTCTTCTGAACCAGGATCTACAAGATATTTTCCATTTCTAAGGGAAATAGTATAAAGGTATCTAATAAATTTTATAGATTTGTCATGTTGTGGTCCTACATGATTCATTTTGCTGTTGAAAGTCACTACTTGCATGCTGTCATTAGCCTTGCTCACCAAGTCCAAGTCTCATAAACAGAAGAAGGATATTCCATTTAAAAACAGTTTATAGTATTCATCAGGTGATAAAGGTCTTTCTCCTTTAGATGCAAATGAAACCATGATAAAAATTAAAATAAAAGATTTTGACCATGAATAACATTTTTTTTCTTTTTTCAAAGACATAAATATGTGTTTCTTTTCTTTAGTCCAGTGTGCTCAGTCTTTAAGGATGTCTTGACACAGCCCTTCATTTACAGCTTAATGTGGTTTATCATTTTTAATTAAAATATAACATGACTTCCTTGAAATTGTGCTCATAAATTATTTAGCCAAATATGTGACAGGCCTACAAGCAGAACAACTGAACTATAAGCTAAAACCTATAAAGAAGTGAAGGGGTAGCAGACCTTTACACGAAGATTCTGAAACTTCTACAAAAATACATGAGGGCTGCCAACAAAAAGAGATTTACATAGCAAGCTGAAATTAACTATTCTACTAATGGGGTGAGGAGTAAGTTGTGTGTGTGGGAAAGATCCAGAATTGTTTTCTTTGTTCTTTCATTTTTCAAAATTATCCAGAAAAATTAAAAGGAATAAAATATGATTATTAGACTTTATTCTAATTTATAAGCTCCAAAGGCAGAAATCTAAACAAGGCTAAACAGAAAATATTAAGCCACCTATAGCAATTTAGGAATGTCTTCTAATCTCCACAGGTACCATTTTGCAGGTTACTGGGTGTGAGAACCTGGTTGTGAAGTTTGTTTGTTTGTTTGTTTGTTTATTGAATTTAGGTTTGAATTTGTTTGTCTCATTTGCATATGACTCTGGGCAGTGTACACAATTAAAAGAAAAGTTAATATAGTTTGTACATTAAACAGATAATAACAATTAAATATATAAAATTATAATAATATAAAGGGTATAATCAATTTATAACAAATATGTCATGGGTTCTGCACTTCAATTGTATCCTCGGGCCCAATGACAAAAGCAAGTTCTGAGAGCTTCCAGAAGATCAGTAGGATTGGGGTCAACCTCACATCATCATCAACACAAGAAAATGCTTTCCATTTGGGACCTGCCAAACAAATTCTTTGACTAACAAGGGTTCCAACATTCCCTTTCTGCCAGATCTGGTGGGTTGGGTAGATGTAAATGGGGTAAGGCAGTCATTCAAATAACCTGGCCTTATGCCATGGAAGGCTCTAAAGGTCATCACCAGTACCTTGCATTGAGCCTGGAAGCAAACTGGCAGTCAATACAACTTGGTTTTGCCAGGGTTTATCTAAAACCTGTTGTTCCCCATCCAACTCACCTCTAACTCCTGTCCAGGCATCAAGAAGGAACCTCAACAGCAGTGCCTCAGAGACAAAAATGTATAGCTGGATATCAATAGCATTCTGATGGTACTTTACCCAGTGTGGGATTCTGGTGTTTGATGGATTTGTTTCTGCTGTTTCTTCTGCCCAGCCTGAGCTCAGACTGAATGGATGTGGATTTGGGGGCCACTCACTTCTGGAGACTTTTTATCCATAGTTATACGTGGGATCACATTTCCTCAAAGAGTACTGATCCTTCCTTCCTTCCTTCCTTCCTTCCTTCCTTCCTTCCTTCCTTCCTTCCTTCCTTCCTTCCTTCCTTCCTTCCTTCCCTCCCGCCTCCTTCCTTCTTTCTTTCTTTCTTTCTTTCTTTCTTTCTTTCTTTCTTTCCTTCTTTCTTTCTTTCTTTCTTTCTTTCTTTCCTTCTTTCCCTCCTTTCTTCCTTTTCACATAACATACATTTACATTTATGGTTATTTTGATTTCCCTTTTTTAACAATTACCCTTTCTGCAACTCAGTGATTAATGTATATCTACATTGTTTTGTTTTACTTTTTTGGTGTAAAATTGTAAATAGTGTAAATTACATTGTATAATTGAGTTGTAATTATACTTTATTTCCTATCTAGCACTCATGCAGCATTTTCACAACTTTTTATATTATTTTGTTTCCAATTGATAAATAAATATAGTTATTCCTCCAGTCATTACATTTTTATAGCTGCCCATCTCACATATTTGACTCTGGACAGTTCACACAATTAAAAATAAAAAATAGTAAGCAGTTACTAATAAACAATTAAAATAAAAACCATGAAAAACAAATGAAAAAGTTTCAAACTTAAATTTGCAAAGCAGCACAATCCATAAAATTGACAGCTCAAATAGTTAATTTCACTATTGCATCCCTAGGCAGGATGACAACTCCTAGCCTTAACTGCCTTCTGAAAGACCAGCAAGGTTTCAGTCTGTCTAAGAGGAATAATGTTCCAAAAGGCAGATTCTGGGGAGACCTTTAGATAAGAGGTCCCCAAACTTTTGGGCACAGGGACCGATTATGTGGAGAGAGGTTTTTCCATGGACCGGAGGGGGTGTGGTTTTGTGGGCTGCCTGCATCCTGTGGATGAGGCTTTCCTTTTTTGTGTGGACTGATTGCTGGCATCCTGTGGCCCAGTATTGGTCCATGAGCTGGGGGTTGGGGACTTCTGCTTTAGATAAAAGTCAAGGTAAGCTAGCCATCTCTTTTGAAGTAAGACAATTTGGTGCTGGATGAAGGATTAGGAGTGTTGAAATTCTCTCCAGAGTAGAGAGATCTTTTGAGAAAGCTCATGTGTATTCTATATAGACACTTCCTGTGAATGGATCACAAGAATCTCTCTCTGTGTGTGTGTGGAAGGGGTCAGCTTATGCATTAAATGGCTGAGATTGGAGGAAGGAACCATCTATACTCACAATCTGAATGCAACCTTTTTTATTTTTAAGTTCATAAAGTTCAATTCAGCATACATCTTAATGAGTTTAGATTTGCTATTTTATTGATTTGTAAATATTAAAACTCTTCATAACACAAGCTATATAGTATTCATGAGGTGAATCACCTTCTCCTTGGAGAAAGAATCTTTAAATACACTTTTTGGATTAAATAGCAAAAGTATGATTAGAATATTGATTTTTGGAAAGAAGTGATGAATTAAGGGTCCAGATGGATTGGAGACTATAATAATTTTGTGTTAATTAGAAAAATCATTCCTGTGAAAAATTCCAAATATTTTTGAAGCAAAAACATGATAATGGGCTTTTAATACAAAGTTTGATACAAATGGTGGCTAGAGAATAATAAATTTGTCTTGAATGGAGAAAAAAATATTTTTGATTATTGGTCTTTGGAATTTGATATCATAGCAGTGTGTTAATAAAGCTACAGAAGAAGAACAATATATAATGGATAAATATGAAATCTGAATGTGAACTTAAAAGTGCCAACAAAGGAGAAGGATATGGAGAAAGATATACTGGATTTACAAACCAAACAAGTAAAGATGTACAATTATTAAATCAGAAAAGTGATCTGGATAACTTCCTTTTATTAGAGGTATAAAAGAGGGACAGTAAAATTTTGAGCAATTTACTAAGAAGTAACAGAAAACCTTTGCTTACTAGATGTACTGTACAAAATAATTCTGCTAAAGGTTTCAAAGCTTTTTGGGACAAAACAAATAATGAACAAAACTGAAGCTATAGGATTTTATTTATAGGGTTAAATTAAGATTAATAAAAGTACATGGAAGTAATACAGGGTTGGCTTATTTGACAGGCTAAAATATATAAATAATTATATATGATACCATTTAATGGACATTAGCTGATAAGGAATAAATGATAAAGCTTTTCAACTTAGTTTTTAGTTAAGGCATGAGTTATCAAATGAGCAATTGTTTTTGGATATAATAGTATTCTGAACCAATAGAAAAATATGTGGATTGAAGATTGAAATCTTTACTGGATTATAATTTGAAATAATTTTGTTATAAAATGATGCATTGTTGGTATTTAACTCCTGAGAAATTGTCAAAAATGTATAAGGAAATATCAAATAAGTGTTGGAAATGTAATCAAGATGAAGGTGCTTCTTACCATGTTTGGTGAACATGTAAGAAGGAAAAGAGTTTTGGGAATCAGATATGTGGTTTGATACAGAAAATATTAAAAATGTAAAAGTAAAATCAGAAGATTTTCTTCTAGGAACTATGGATCAGCAAATTCAAAGAAAACATGGGAATTTGTCTTATTTATGACAACATTGGTGAAACATTTAAATACAGACAGATAGAAAGATATACAAATGCTAACAAATGAAGAGAGAATTGTGAAACTAATGGCAGAGATGGCAAAATAGACTATTTTGATGAAAGATAAACTTTTATCTAGCTTTAATTCTACAAGGGGACCACTTTTGGACCTTGTTTGAAAAAGATAAAATTGAAGCTCTGGTTTTAGGATTTGATAATTAGATTTTTTATGTCTATATAAATGCATGTTTATTACTATTATTAGAGATATATGTACTGCATATTTTTAAGTTTATACTTAAATTTAGAATAAGTGGTTATTTAGTTATTCTAAGAGCCATGGCGGCACAGTGGTTTGCAGGCTAATTCTGCTGACTGCCAGGAGTTAGACCTAACTGGCTCAAGGATGACTCAGCCTTCCATCCTTCTGGGTCAGTAAAATGAGGACCCAGATTGTTGGGGGCAATAGGCTGACTCTATAAACCTTTACAGAGGGCTGTAAATCACTGTGAAACAGTATATAAATCTAACTGCTATTGCTATTGCCATATAGTTTTAGGAAGGTATTTTTGGAATCTTTGGTTTGTATGTTGTTTACATGATATGTCTATTTTAATTTAGAGCAATAGGTTACTTTATTATATATTTGTACCTGTACTGAAAAAAGTTGGAATTATGCTTTTTAACATTTTTCTTTTTTCTTTCTTGTTACTTTTTTTCCCTTTCTTCCCCTTCCTTTTTTAGTCTTTTTTCTTTTTATTAATCATATTTTATCCTTTCTTTAAAAAAATTTAATAAAGTTGCTTTTCTTTCTTTTTTTTAAAAAGGATAATCTATGGATTATTAATATTTTCCCCAAACATTGAAAAATAATGATCAGGCAGCTGAATTGCAGGAAGAACTACCAGATTATATGCTTCTTGGTGGATAACATGCTTGGTGAAAACATACACCCACATACACAGAGAGAGAGACATTTCAGATAATATCTTTCTATAGATGTACTTATAAATCTACATAAATTCAACATTTACAGAATGTCATTCAATCTAACACAAATCCAGCTGGGCAATATTTCTTCAAATAATGACAGCTGAATGTCATTAATTTCATTATACTAAATAGGCTTAAGTATAGGCATTTTGTTGAATTTTGTAGGAATTAATGTAACAACTATTTTATTATACTATACATAGGGTAGAATTGCATGCTTCTTTGTTTATTTATGTTTTCATTTTTTATAATAAAAATCTGCAAGTTTAGTTTATCCAAATGGTTCAGTTCAGCATTAGTTACATTCATTCAATTTTATAACTACTTTGCTTTGTTAATAGACTTAGTTACTCATTTAATTTTTTGTAGACTCTGAGAAAAGTCATTATAAAACATGTTATAATTCCATATTAATATTATTCATGGAACCAAAACTATTTTTAAAAAAATCTAATATTTTAAATCTAAAAAATCTTAAAAGAACAAAAATACTCCTAACAGGTGTTCATTATACATTTTACATTAGACTGTTAAACCTGAATACTGAACACAAAATATTAATTTTCACATTTAATTAGATATTTTTTCTGTTAAGTCATAACTCTTTTTTCAGCTTTGAGTGTTACTTATTTTATACAACATGCATATTATATTCTATGGATATAGCACTAACTTTTATTGTATCCACCTACATGTTTAAAAATATTACATATATTTTTTATTATTTTTGGAGGAAATATACCAGACTTCTGAATTCAGGCTTGCTTCAGGCCTGGGGTAGGTATAACAGTTTAACAATAGAATGGATGATTTTAGCTTTAGTTTTAGGAATTTAGCTTTAGTTTTAGGGATTCCATCTTGTTCTAGCATACATGCCGGTTGCCAAGTGCCTACATGTTTCATAATATGATCATAGGAACACTACAACAATCTAAGTGTGAGAACAAGTTGTAAGTCACTTTTTTCAGTGCTTTTATAACTTCTAATGGTCATTAAACAAATGTTTGTAGGCTGGGGACTATCTGTAGTCCAAAAAGATCTCATACTGATGCCTGGGCAACTGTCCAGCTGTATTTTAATTTTAGCATCAACTAAACAGCAATTTTACAACTTCAATGTATTTTGAATAATAATTCAAATTCCTCCAGGTAATGTACAAACCGTGAAGACCATTTTTCGGTGTCCAACATTTCAAACCTATTTTCATATAAAGACTATTTGCTAAAGACTTTTACAGCTATAATTTCCTTGAAAGTTTAACACAATCTATGACTTGTGAAAAGTAATTTCACTGTGATAGTGCTTTTAAATAAAAAAAATATTTCTATGGTATTAAAAGATTTTAATTCAAATGATTAGCTATATTTGTTTTAAGTCTGGATTGAAGATAATTAAAATTATTATTCCAATGATCTTCTTGCATATATGCTTCCAGTTTTATGTCACATTCTTCTGTTGTAAAAAAAATCCTATATTTTGATATATTCCTCCAAAGTATTTTTATATTGTGACTGTATATTCCACTCTTAATCACTGTTTCTTTTAACATATATTATTAGTGTGCTTATATAAACCTAAATACATATTATATCTAATAATGAGCATTCACTATAACAACATGGATCAGTCTTTCTTCTGAAGTCATAGCTAGTCTATTGAAGAAAAACTTCTAGTTTTTAGAATACATTTAACACTAAATCATCTTTTTCAGGAAACGTCACCTGACAGTCTGTAGCTAACTGCAGAAAGTCACCTTATTGTGGAATACAGCAATCAAATCTTGAATGTGTATGTTTCAGATATAGGCAATAGATTGTAGGCCTTTCTGTTGTGTTCCCCAAATTAACATATTTTTTAAAAGTTATTTTTCTCAGCCTTTAAAGTTTATATGTGTTATATGTTTACTCAATGATTCTGTCTGTCCTTAGTTCCCATTCTGCAGCTTCAGCCCTTACAAAAAATAGGTTAATGGATATATATAGCCCTCCACTTGCAAACTGCCTATACTTTCCTTAGCAAGCCCTTTGCACATTGAGAAATTTTCTGGTTAAAAAGTTTAGAAGGATAAGAACAGAAAACTATGAAAAGCACTCTGATTGTACTGAGAGGAAAATAAGACAGATAAAGAAAGAACACTTCGGGGGAGCCAGGAAAAGAAAAGGTGCTAAGATTGAAAAAAAAAAACAAAAAAAAAACATTTTCTGAAACTAATTTTAGATCTCCATTTTAATGTCTCTAAAAATATTTTTCAAAAACAGACAACAAACCATATAGAAGGACTATAGAAGGAGATAAAACTAATAAGCTATCAAATAAAATGCTGTACTGTACAAAAATGAATTATTTATATTAATGAATGCCTTTTCTCCTGTAAGGCAATATAACTGATAAAGATTCATACACGCATGCGCGTGCGCGCGCGCACACACACACACACACACACAGAGATATCAGTAGGATGAATATACAGTAGAAAGGCATATTTTACAATAGGTTTCTATCTATTTTTGTTCAAGTAATTTCACTGTAGCAGTAAGCTTTAGACTAAACCAACTAGCCAAATTGATGCTTCAACATAATACTAGAAAATGTGAACATTTCACAGTTCCATCCTATCCCAGTAGCCAACAATATATGGTCTGTCAGACCTAAGGGATGAATCCGTACTCCTTTTTCCGGAGCTCTCAGACAATGAGAAGAAGGATTGCCATTCTTCTACCACCACCCATCAAAGCTAAGATTCCACTATCAGTATTCCTAATCAGCCGCCACTTAATTTCAGACTGTATAAAGACCCACAAGAAGAATGGATTGAAGGTAGGAAACATATACTCTCAAAGAGGCTCTGTTTTCCATTAGAGTCCTGGCTAAGACAAATATCTATTATGTGGAAAGCCAAACAACTACATTTAATTATATATACTCTCAGTAAAACTGTGTATGGTAACTAAAATAATGTGTTTAAATAAGCTTATGTACAAAAGGAGCTAATCAGAATGTAGATAACCTAAGACCCCAGAGTTTCATATAGAAACTGACAGCTTTGGTGTAGACCTCAGCAACTTCCTTAATGTATTAAATAAATCACATTAAATATAGTTTTGTCTTGGTATAACTTCTTACTTTTTGGGGTGCAGTTTCTGTTGTTTTAATGTATTTTTAATAAAAGTATCTGACCAGTAACTGTAGCTGAGAATTCCTAAATTAAAGCATATATAACAAAATTTATTTTATCTTTTTAGGCATTGCAAGGAATATGTTATAGCTTTCAAAAGCTGATAACTAATATACTATGGCACTTACAGAAAGTGCCTGTCTATACTAACATTTAGTTTGTCTAATCTCACCAGGAAAATTATATTCCTGATTTTAGAATGCTAGGAACACATAATAAAGATAGCATAATAATCTTTATTATGGTTATTATAGACTTATAGTAGAATGGGAGGAGGGGCAGAAGTTTAATGTGGGACTTTCTTCACTATGATCTAAAACTTTGTTTCCACAAAGTAAGAATTGCTATGTTTGAAATTATAGCATCTGATTCTGGCTTTAGGCATAGAATGTTTGAAAAAAATGATTTAATCCTTTATCCTTGCAACCAGACAATTCTGCCTTTCAGTCAGGTCTCTATTTTTCTGGCATATTTTCTAAAGTTACAATTTGCACAGCTCTACATCCAAAGAACAAGTGTTTCTAGGAGCAAAATTCCCAGTACTGCTGTGCTACAACTCTGTTTCTAGTATACAACTTCCAACAGCCATTTCTTTGCCTTCTAGCTAGAAGCTTCATTGCTCCTTTCATCATTGTAATGATTTAACTCTCTTAGTGTCCCATAAAGTTATATGGAACTGTGCCTGGAGCAGAAAAGAACCGGTATTATATCGAAGTAAGCAAGCCTTTGTGGCAGAACATGAGATTTTCATTATAGAAAGCTGGCACGTTCTTAACTCTGATTTTGTTCTGTGTCAAGAGCACGAGAGAACCCTTGGGCAGTGTTCTTACCACATACAAACTCTGATGTGAAATTCTGTTCACTACCATTTTGGGATGCTTGTTTAAATTTTCCTGATTTGCAGCAGTATGGCTCTGTTCCATCTTGGTTAGTACGAGTTATAGCAGTGCTTAGATGCTTAAACTGCCTAGAGGGGAAAAAAATCTCTAAAGGAAGGAAACATGTTTTACATCAGAATATGATCAAACTCCTGTTTTGGGATGACAATATATTATAGACCACAGTATAGGTTGTATATTGTACTTTAGAGCATGATCATTAGAATTTTCAGATAAAGTACTTTAAAGCAAGTGGATCATTCTGATACCTATATAGAATGCTTATACTTGGATCATTTCTCTGGAATTAAACATTAATTTAAAAAGTTACAGATTTTCATAGATGGGTGGAGAGAGAGAGAGAGAGAGAGAGAGAGAGAGATGAACCATGAAACTTAAGAAACTTAATAAAGGCTCCTGCTTTTTAAAGAAAATGGCCTTTATAGCAAGAAATTTCAGAACCATGCTTCCTGCATTTTTTTCAGAATCATCAAAAAACTTCAGTTAGCAGATAACTTAGCAGCAAAACAAAAACAACCCTACAATTATTAGATTTTAGCCCTACCCCATCTTCCTGATCTTTATAATTTCATTATGGAACATACCTTTCCTATTTTGTTAGTTACACACAAACATACAAACTTTTATAGGGAAGGCTGTTCATGATTTTTGATGCTGTATTCATTTATTAGATAAAATCAGTCCCTAAGAGCAATGCCTATACTCGATAACCTCCAAAGAACTAGGAGAACTGCAGAAGTTCATAAAGAAAAAAATTAATGTGAGGCTTCATACAGATGGTGAGACCAAAAATGGTGGCTCAGGTTTTGTTCCAGGAGAAGAAAAATGGGTCTGTTTGCCTCTGTGTAGATTACAGGTCTTTAAATGCAGTGAGTGAAAACAATATCTACCCCCTGCCACTAATGAAAGATATGTTGGCCCACCTAGCCAAGGGAAAAAATATTCTCAAAATTAGATCTAAGGGAAGCATATTGCCAGGTCAGGATTAAAGAAGAAGACGAATGAAAGACAGCATTTAACTGCCCCATTGGCTGCTTCCAATTTAGAGTGCTTCTGTTTGAACTGCAGGGAGAACCAGCAGTCTTCATGCAACTAATTAACACTCCAGAAGCACTTCTACAAGGACATTCTCATGTACCTGGATGACATCTTAATTTTCACTGAAACAAGGGAGGAGCATGCAAAACTTGTCACGGCAGTTCTGAATAAATTGCGGACCACTCAACTCTATGCCAAGTTGTCAAAATGTGAATTCCATAAGGAAAAAAATAACTATTTAGGATACCGCATATCTCATAATGGGATAGAAATGGATCTGGAAAAGATCAGGGCAGTGCTGGGTGGGCATCGCCATGCCCAAGGAAAAAAATGCAAAGTTTCCTGGGGTTCACTAATTTTTATCATCAGTTCATCCCTTCTTTTGCCAAAATTGCACTTCCCATTACAAATTTGCTAAAAATGAGAGGGGAGGGCAAACCAAAACCTAGCCAATCATTAAAGTGGGCTATGGAATGTCAAGCCATGTTTGAAAAGTTGAAAAGACTGTTTGGAGCTGAACCGGTCCTGAAACACTCAGACACAGAGAAGCCTTTTGTCATACAAGCAGATTCTAGTGATGTAGCAGTAGTCACAGTACTGCTCCAAGAAAACCAAGAGGGCCAACTGCAGCCCTGTGCTTACACATTCAGAAAACCCACAGAAATGGAACAGAGATGGGCAGTGTGGGATAAGAAAGCCTATGCAGTGCTCTGGGCCCTCCTCACATGGAGGCACTTCCTAGAAGGGAGTAAAATCCCCTCCAGGTATGGACTGATCACAAGAACCTTGAAGCCTTAACCCCCCCCCCAGAAAACTGTCACCAAAATAAGTGAGGTGGTCTCAGCACTTCCACCAGTTTAACTTTACTATCATATACTTGCATGGGGGAAAAATTTCTTAGCAGATGCTTTGTCAAGATTGCCACAGTATAATAGTACCAAACAGAAGTGGTGGACCCCCTCATCCCATCTAAACAATTAGCAGCTCCCGTAACCACAAACTTGCAAGCAAAGAAACCAAAGCTCCTACATAGCAAAGCAGGAGTGGAGTTAAAACAGGCTTTGGAAACAGATGAATGGTTCCTGACTCATAAGAACCTCTGCTTGATGGATGATGGACTGCCTTGGGTGGGCGGAAAATTATATGTGCCCAAAGCCCAGAGACTGAAATTTATGCAACTATGTCACGACTCAAAGACAACTGGACAGTTTGGGTTCATAAAAATGCTCCAGCTAGTAAAGAGACAGTTTTGGTGGCCATCCATAAAGAAGGACATTGAAAGCTATGTGGATAGCTGTCCCATCTTGCAATGGCAAAATGAAGAATGGTAGTACGCCGGGGCTATTGCAGGTGGTAACCCATCAGCACCTTGGCAGGAGATTTCCATGGATTTTATCATGGAGTTACCAGAGAGTGCTGGGAACATAGTCATTTGGGTGGTGACTGACCTGTTCTCCAAACAGGTGCATTTCATCCTGTGCACCATGATTCCCACGGCCAAGACTCTAGTGAAGATGTTTGTACAATTTATCTACATGGGGCTCTGCAATGCATAATTTCAGACAGGGGGGTGCAATTCACTTCAGAGTTCTGGAGAGCATTTTTGGACCTCCTGGGGACTGTCCAGGACCTATCATCTAGCCATCATCCACAAATGAATAGTGGGACACAACGTTCAAACTCAGTATTGGAACAATATTTAAGATGCTTTATTAATTATCAACAAGACAATTGGACTGATCTGCTTCCTTTCATAGAAGTGACTTACAACAACGCTGTTCACTGCAGCACAGGCTACACCCCATTCAAGGTTGCAATGGGACAAAGCTTCAACCCAATGCCTGAATTGCCAGTTAATGAACCCACATCTCCTCCCTAAAGGAGTGGATCACACAACTTCAAAATACATGGCCAGTAGTGAGAAAAGCATTAGGCGAAGCTAGGGAAGTATATAAAGCTCAAGCAGATAAGAAGCGGGTTGAACCTAAACCATTTAAAGTGGGAGAGAAAGTATACTTATCCACAAAGTACTTAAAGTCTTTGCAGCTATCAAAGAAATTAGGACCAAAATATGTAGAATCATTCCCTATAAAAAGAATCATCAACCCAATAACAGTAGAATTGGAACTCCCAAATGTTGAAACAAGTTCATTGTAGCCTGTTAAAATGTGAACTAAATTCACCCCTAAGGCCAGCTGTGGTATTTGTAAAAGAAGGTCATAAAACCTACTAGAAGTGTATTTTAAAAGCGATACATAGATGTATCATATTTAAAGCTCTCTAATACATATCAAAAGAGTCCTCAAGCAACCACCAAACACCTGGTGTACAAGAGAGAAATTCATGGTAGTTTAAACACTGCACTGTAATTCACTTTGCAATGATTCAGAATGTGTAATTACTATCTCATAAACATGAAAATATGACTGCATAAACCATTTCCCTTGAAAATACCTGACAGAATGTGCAGGTAGTTCTTAAATGCTTGCAACTTGCTGCCTTCCCTATAGATATGCCCCATTTGCATGTTTAATTAATCTTTTTAATTCTTTCATTTGGAAACAGCTTTTTTCCCTTCTTCTTCTTCTTCTTCTTCTTCTTCTTCTTCTTCTTCTTCTTCTTCTTCTTCTTCTTCTTCTTCTTCTTCTTCTTCTTCTTCTTCTTCTTCCTCTTCTTCTTCTTCTTCTTCCTCCTCCTCCTCCTCCTCCTCCACATTCATCAGCCAATGTCTGTAGCTGTGTTCCAATTTTATTCAAATATATCTAATTTCAACCCAGAATCTTTTTAAAAAGCATAGAAAGGATGCTAAATTGAGAACAGTGCTGAATCAAAAGTAATGAATAGGGATTATCTAATTAAGATAGTACACAGTAAGAGGAAGTAGCAACAACTATTTCATTAAAACATTACAAATAAGTACTTAAATCTGTAGTCAAACTTGGTTCAAACTATCAATGCATGAGTCCAGTTGGTGTCACTGGAAATCAAATGTCCTTTTATCTCATGGTGGCTTCACAAGGAAGCACAAAGTCAGGTCTTCTTGGTCTTTATTCAGCTACAGACCTCTGTGTTTTGCTAGTCCTTCATAGCACACATCTAAGGACGCAGAAGCTCTACAAGGGATGAAGGAAATGATAAATTTTCTTCTTTAAACACTAAATAATGTTCACAGGTTATCAACCCTCAGCACCTTTTTAATATGTGTTGCTCTCTCGTGTCTGTTTATCTATCCATATAGCTATTTGCTCTCTCTCTCTCTCCTCCTCCTTCTCTCTCTCTCTCTCTCTCTCTCTCTCTCTCTCTCTCTCTCTCTTTCTCTCTCTCTCTCTCTCTCTCTCTCTCGCATCTTCTGGAGTCCATTTAAGTTCACACCTACTGCTTCAGTGACTCCATCCAGCCATCTCATTCTCTGTCGTCCCCTTCTTCTATTGTCCTCAATCTTTCCCAGCATTAGGCTCTTCTCCAGTGAATCCTTCCTTCTCATTAGGTGGCCAAAGTACTTGAGTTTCAACTTAAGGATCTGGCCTTCTAAAGAGCAGTCGGGGTTGATCTCTTCTAGGACTGACCGGTTTGAACGCCTTGCAGTCCAAGGGACTCGCAGGAGTCTTCTCCAGCACCATAGTTCAAAGGCCTCAATTCTTTGGCACTCAGCCTTTCTTATGGTCCAACTTTCACAGCCATACATTGCAACTGGGAAAATCATGGCCTGGACAAACACACTTTCGTTGGCAGAAAATATTTTTTTCCTTAAAAGGATTTTTAAAACCAGAAACCAATCCTGGCTTCAAATCTCTTTGCCCCAAGCAGGAGCCAGCCCTATACAAATGCAGATGTATAACAATAATAATAATAATAATAATAATAATAATAATAATAATAATAATAATAATAATAAACTTTATTACAGTCATAGACCAGCATTAGCCATCACTTTTTACAATATATTAAATCATCATCATCATCATCATCATCTACTGGAGAGACCAAACTGGCCTACAATAAAGACCAAATGAAGAACAGAATAGAGGCATGTGAAGACAAAGCAACACATGGCCAATACATTAAAAAAATAGCTGGGAAAGCAGATAATAACAAGACCTGGCAATGGCTAAAAGCGGGAAAATTGAAGAAAGAGACTGAGGGACTAATTCTGGCTGCACAAGACCAAACCTTAAGGACAAATGCATATAAAGTCAAAATTGAGAAGACAGCAACAGACAGTAGGTGCCGCCTATGCAAAGAAGCTGAAGAAACAGTGGACCACCTGGTAAGCTGTTGCAAGAAGATTGCACAGACTGACTACAAGCAGCGGCATGACAAAGTAGCAACAATGGTGCATTGGATGATCTGCAAAAAATATCATTTGCCTGTAAGCAAAAACTGGTGGGATCATAAAATAGAGAAAGTCACAGAAAATGATAAAATTAAACTGCTCTGGGACTTCAGAATTCAAACAGACAAGCACCTGCAACATAACACTCCAGACTTAACAATTGTCGATAAGAAAGACAAAAAAGTCTGGATAGTGGACGTGGCAGTGCCTGGAGACAGCAGAATAGACGAGAAAGAACTGGAGAAGATAACAAACTACAAAGACCTACAAATAGAAATAGAAAGACTGTGGCAAAAGCAAGCAAGGGTAGTACCAATAGTAATAGGCTCCTTGGGTGCAATCCCAAAACAACTGGAGCATCACTTGAACACCATTGGCATTGACAAATTCACTATTAGTCAATTGCAAAAGGTGGCCTTACTAGGAACTGCTTCCATCCTGCGACGATATCTGTAATTCTATCAAACATCCTCATCTGACTATCCCAGGTCTTGGGTAAGGACTCGATAGGTAGACAAAATGCCAAATCCAGTCTGAACATCTGGCTGACTGTGCGATGATCCATGATAATAATAATAATAATAATAATAATGAATGTGTACTCTGAGGAAGATGAGAGCTATGCCAGAGGTTCAACCATACTGGACAGGTCTCATCAGAGGAGTCAGACAAAGAGTGTCTCTCCATAAAAAATATGTGAGACGTAAATTGCAGAATGCCATACCGGCTCGGACGTCGCCCGGTTAACAAGGTCCGCGCTAGATATTGGAGTTCCTGGATATCTGGTGAAAAATGGGTTACAGGACTCAGGACTGTTGGCTGAGCAACCAGGGCCAGCAGCTGCAGAACTACTGGAAGAAAAGGTGTTTACCCGTCGCAGATACACAGTGATGGAAAACAAAGAAATAATGATCTGTTACTACAGATCAAGTCCAACAAGACGAGGATATCTAAAACGAATGCACCAATTCTGGAAAGAACAACATCCAGAATCAGAAATAACAGAACAGAGACTAGCAGATCAACGCCGATTTATAACACGAAATAAAGTATTCACAGAAACAGAATTGGACGAACTGCAAAGGTTTACCCAGGGCAAAGAAATCAAAGCCTTACCAGAAGTAATTCAGAATGTAGAGGCAAACCAGGGGGAGTTGGCAGTGAAGGAATCCAGCAGAGATATACAACTGTTCTCATTTGGAAACCAGGCACCTCTTCCTCAGGAAGAACAAAACCCTCTAACTAAAGAAATAAAAGAATTGAAACAAAGAATAACTGAGCATCTAAAACAGCACAAAAACAACAGAATAAGGCTACCTGCATTGAAGCTTGTTCCAAAGAAACAGCTAGCACAAGCATTAAAAGATGCAAATACTGCAATAGCAAGTATAAGCACCAATTCACTGCAAGAAACAAACCAACTAATGTACAGCACAGCTGCAGTTATAACAGAATACCTGGGATGTAAAATCAACAAAAAAGAAAAACAAACAAACAGTGCACCAGAAAAATGGAAGGTTAGACTAGAAAATAAGATCAGCAAGTTAAGATCACATGCAAGCAAGCTAGAACAGATGAAAGAAAAGAAGCTGAAGAACAAGAAGACCAAAGAATACCTAATCAAGAAATACCACTTAGAAACAAGGAAGATCAAGGAAGCACTGGAAATAATAAAGCAACAAATAACAGCTATAGCCAGGAAAATCAGTAGATATGAAGCTCGAATTGCAAACTATAGGCAGAACCTCCAATTTCAATCCAATCAGAAACGTTTCTACCAATCCATCAATGGAGAAACTGCAAGGAATCAGTCAGTACCTGACAAGGAAGAAACAGTGCAGTTCTGGAAGCAGATATGGGATAACCCAAAGAAATACAACAAGGATGCGGCTTGGTTAAAAGAGGTGGATGCAAATAAAACAGAAGTTGAAATGAAAGAACTAGTAATAACAACAAAAATGGTAGAAAAAAGAGCAAAGAAAATCAAAAATTGGTCAGCACCAGGTGAAGATGAACTGCATGGGTTTTGGTTGAAACATCTAACTGTTATACACCCACTCATTGCCAAGCAATTCAACAATATACTACAAGGAGGAGAAATTGAAAAGTGGCTAACAACTGGGAAAACCTACCTAATAATGAAAAATCCAGCAAAAGGGGCAACACCAGGTAACTACAGGCCAATTACCTGCTTACCAACAACTTTCAAATTACTAACTGGTGTGGTAGCTGATGCAGTACAACAGCATCTAGTTGAAAACAATCTCTTTCCACCTGAGCAGAAAGGAAACCGCCCCAATAGCAGAGGAACAAAAGATCAACTCCTAATAGACATGACAAAATGATCTTGGAAAACTGCAAGAGAAGGAAGACCAACCTGAATGTGGCATGGATTGACTACAAAAAGGCATTTGACTCTCTGCCACATGATTGGATAATCAAGTGCCTAGAAATAACAGGAGTAAGTAGAAACATCAGAAAATTTGTGCAAAAATCGATGGCACAATGGAAGACAAAGTTGCAGATCAATGGTGAGAAGCTGGGAGAGGTTAATATCAAGAGAGGAATATTTCAAGGAGATTCATTATCACCATTACTATTTGTTATTGCACTGTTTCCTCTGTCAACAATACTGAATAACTCAGGACATGGCTATCAAACATCAAAAACATCTGCTAGACTATCCCACCTCCTTTACATGGATGATCTGAAGCTGTATGGAAAAACATCATCTGAAATAGAATCGCTGCTCAACACTGTCCGTATATATAGCCAAGATATTGTAATGGAGTTTGGCTTGGACAAATGTGCCACACTTACTATCAAACAAGGAAAAATAGTGAAAACTGAAGGAATCAAGATGCCCCACGAAAATAACATTAAGAGTCTGGATGAGGAAGAGTACTACAAATACTTGGGTATCCTTCAAGCTGACAACATCAAGCACACTGAAGTCAAGAAAAAGATTAGAGGTGAATACATCAAGAGAGTGAAGAAGATCTTAAAGTCCAAACTCAATGGAGGAAATACCATAAAGGCAATCAACACCTGGGCAATCCCAGTCATTAGGTACACAGCTGGAATAGTGGACTGGACTCAAGCAGAACTAAAAGCAATGGATAGGCAGACCAGAAAAATAATGACAATGAATCATGCCCTTCATCCACGCAGTGACATTGATAGACTTTATCTACCAAGGCAAATAGGTGGGCGTGGAATGCTACAAGTACATCAGATGGTTGAAGAAGAAAAAATGGCTTTGGAAGAATATCTGAAGAACAATGATGAAGATGCACTGAAATTAGTATATCAGGAAGGCTTACTAACTACTGGAGAGACCAAACTGGCCTACAAGAAAGACCAAATGAAGAACAGAATAGAGGCATGGGAAGACAAAGCACTACATGGCCAATACATGAAAAAAATAGCTGGGAAAGCAGATAATAATAAAACCTGGCAATGGCTAAGAGCAGGAAAATTGAAGAAAGAGACCGAGGGACTAATTCTGGCTGCACAAGACCAAGCCTTAAGGACAAATGCATACAAAGTCAAAATTGAGAAGACAGCAACAGACAGTAAGTGCCGCCTATGCAAAGAAGCTGAAGAAACAGTGGACCACTTGGTAAGCTGTTGCAAGAAGATTGCACAGACTGATTACAAGCAGCGGCATGACAAAGTAGCAACAATGGTGCATTGGAAGATCTGCAAAAAATATCATTTGCCTGTAAGCAAAAACTGGTGGGATCATAAAATAGAGAAAGTCATAGAAAATGATAAAATTAAACTGCTCTGGGACTTCAGAATTCAAACAGACAAGCACCTGCAACATAACACCCCAGACTTAACAATTGTCGATAAGAAAGACAAAAAAGTCTGGATAGTGGACGTGGCAGTGCCTGGAGACAGCAGAATAGACGAGAAAGAACTGGAGAAGATAACAAAATACAAAGACCTACAAATAGAAATAGAAAGACTGTGGCAAAAGCAAGCAAGGGTAGTACCAATAGTAATAGGCTCCTTGGGTGCAATCCCAAAACAACTGGAGCACCACTTGAACACCATTGGCATTGACAAATTCGCTATTAGTCAATTGCAAAAGGCGGCCTTACTAGGAACTGCTTCCATCCTGCGACGATACCTGTAATACCATCAAACATCCACATCTGCCTATCCCAGGTCCTGGGTAAGGACTCGATAGGTAGACAAAATGCCAAATCCAGTCTGAACATCTGGCTGACTGTGCGATGATCCACCATAATAATAATAATCCCCCAGTGAGGCACTACTTGATATGGTTGTGGGGCTTGTTTACTCTGAGGAAGATGAGAGCTATGCCAGACATTCAACCATACTGGACAGGTCTCATCAGAGGAGTCAGACAAAGAGTGTGTCTCCCATAAAAAATATGGTGAGACGTAAATTGCAGAATGCCATACCGGCTCGGACGTCGCCCAGGTTAACAAGGTCCGCGCTAGATATTGGAGTTCCTGGATATCTGGTGAAAAATGGGTTACAGGACTCAGGACTGTTGGCTGAGCAACCAGGGCCAGCAGCTGCAGAACTACTGGAAGAAAAGATGTTTACCCATCGCAGATACACAGTGATTGAAAACAAAGAAATAATGATCTGTTACTACAGATCAAGTCCAACAAGAAGAGGATATCTAAAATGAATGCACCAGTTCTGGAAAGAACAACATCCAGAATCAGAAATAACAGAACAGAGACTAGCAGATCAACGCCGATTTATAACACGAAATAAAGTATTCACAGAAACAGAATTGGACGAACTGCAAAGGTTTACCCAGGGCAAAGAAATCAAAGCCTTACCAGAAGTAATTCAGAATGTAGAGGCAAACCAGGGGGAGTTGGCAGTGAAGGAATCCAGCAGAGATATTTTCTCATTTGGAAACCAGGCACCTCTTCCTCAGGAAGAACAAAACCCTCTAACTAAAGAAATAAAAGAATTGAAACAAAGAATAACTGAGCATCTAGAACAGCACAAAAACAACAGAATAAGGCTGCCTGCATTGAAGCTTGTTCCAAAGAAACAGCTAGCACAAGCATTAAAAGATGCAAATACTGCAATATCAAGTATAAGCACCAATTCACTGCAAGAAACAAACCAACTAATGTACAGCACAGCTGCAGTTATAACAGAATATCTGGGATGCAAAATCAACAAAAAAGAAAAACAAACAAACAGTGCACCAGAAAAATAGAAGGTTAGACTAGAAAATAAGATCAGCAAGTTAAGATCACATGCAAGCAAGCTAGAACAGATGAAAGAAAAGAAGCTGAAGAACAAGAAGACCAAAGAATACCTAATCAAGAAATACCACTTAGAAACAAGGAAGATCAAGGAAGCACTGGAAATAATAAAGCAACAAATAACAGCTATAGCCAGGAAAATCAGTAGATATGAAGCTAGAATTGCAAACTATAGGCAGAACCTCCAATTTCAATCCAATCAGAAACGTTTCTACCAATCCATCAATGGAGAAACTGCAAGGAATCAGTCAGTACCTGACAAGGAAGAAACAGTGCAGTTCTGGAAGCAGATATAGGATAACCCAAAGAAATACAACAAGGATGCGGCTTGGTTAAAAGAGGTGGATGCAAATAAAACAGAAGTTGAAATGAAAGAACTAGTAATAACAACAAAAATGGTAGAAAAAAGAGCAAAGGAAAATCAAAAATTGGTCAGCACCAGGTGAAGATGAACTGCATGGGTTTTGGTTGAAACATCTAACTGTTATACACCCACTCATTGCCAAGCAGTTCAACAATATACTACAAGGAGGAGAAATTGAAAAGTGGCTAACAACTGGGAAAACCTACCTAATAATGAAAAATCCAGCAAAAGGGGCAACACCGGGTAACTACAGGCCAATTACCTGCTTACCAACAACTTTCAAATTACTAACTGGTGTAGTAGCTGATGCAGTGCAACAGCATCTAGTTGAAAACAATCTCTTTCCACCTGAGCAGAAAGGAAACCGCCCCAATAGCAGAGGAACAAAAGATCAACTCCTAATAGACAAAATGATCTTGGAAAACTGCAAGAGAAGGAAGACCAACCTGAATGTGGCATGGATTGACTACAAAAAGGCATTTGACTCTCTGCCACATGATTGGATAATAAAGTGCCTAGAAATAACAGGAGTCAGTAGAAACATCAGAAAATTTGTGCAAAGATCGATGGCACAATGGAAGACACAGTTGCAGATCAATGGTGAGAGGCTGGGAGAGGTTAATATCAAGAGAGGAATATTTCAAGGAGATTCATTATCACCATTACTATTTGTTATTGCACTGTTTCCTCTGTCAACAATACTGAATAACTCAGGACATGGCTATCAAACATCAAAAACATCTGCCAGACTATCCCACCTCCTTTATATGGATGATCTGAAGCTGTATGGAAAAACATCATCTGAAATAGAATCGCTGCTCAACACTGTCCGTATATATAGCCAAGATATTGTAATGGAGTTTGGCTTGGACAAATGTGCCACACTTACTATCAAACAAGGAAAAATAGTGAAAACTGAAGGAATCAAGATGCCCCACGAAAATAACATTAAGAGTCTGGATGAGGAAGAGTACTACAAATACTTGGGTATCCTTCAAGCTGACAACATCAAGCATACTGAAGTCAAGAAAAAGATTAGAGGTGAATACATCAAGAGAGTGAAGAAGATCTTAAAATCCAAACTCAATGGAGGAAATACCATAAAGGCAATCAACACCTGGGCAATCCCAGTCATTAGGTACACAGCTGGAATAGTGGACTGGACTCAAGCAGAACTAAAAGCAATGGATAGGCAGACCAGAAAAATAATGACAATGAATCATGCCCTTCATCCACGCAGTGACATTGATAGACTTTATCTACCAAGGCAAATAGGTGGGCGTGGAATGCTACAAGTACATCAGATGGTTGAAGAAGAAAAAATGGCTTTGGAAGAATATCTGAAGAACAATGATGAAGATGCACTGAAATTAGTATATCAGGAAGGCTTACTAACTACTGGAGAGACCAAACTGGCCTACAAGAAAGACCAAATGAAGAACAGAATAGAGGCATGGGAAGACAAAGCACTACATGGCCAATACATGAAAAAAATAGCTGGGAAAGCAGATAATAATAAAACCTGGCAATGGCTAAGAGCAGGAAAATTGAAGAAAGAGACCGAGGGACTAATTCTGGCTGCACAAGACCAAGCCTTAAGGACAAATGCATATAAAGTCAAAATTGAGAAGACAGCAACAGACAGTAAGTGCCGCCTATGCAAAGAAGCTGAAGAAACAGTGGACCACTTGGTAAGCTGTTGCAAGAAGATTGCACAGACTGATTACAAGCAGCGGCATGACAAAGTAGCAACAATGGTGCATTGGAAGATCTGCAAAAAATATCATTTGCCTGTAAGCAAAAACTGGTGGGATCATAAAATAGAGAAAGTCATAGAAAATGATAAAATTAAACTGCTCTGGGACTTCAGAATTCAAACAGACAAGCACCTGCAACATAACACCCCAGACTTAACAATTGTCGATAAGAAAGACAAAAAAGTCTGGATAGTGGACGTGGCAGTGCCTGGAGATAGCAGAATAGAAGAGAAAGAACTGGAGAAGATAACAAAATACAAAGACCTACAAAGAGAAATAGAAAGACTGTGGCAAAAGCAAGCAAGGGTAGTACCAATAGTCATAGGCTCCTTGGGTGCAATCCCAAAACAACTGGAGCACCACTTGAACACCATTGGCATTGACAAATTCGCTATTAGTCAATTGCAAAAGGCGGCCTTATTAGGAACTGCTTCCATCCTGCGACGATATCTGTAATACCATCAAACATCCACATCTACCTATCCCAGGTCCTGGGTAAGGACTCGATAGGTAGACAAAATGCCAAATCCAGTCTGAACATCTGGCTGACTGTGCGATGATCGATAATAATAATAACAACAACAACAACAACAACATTAATAGTAAATAATAACATCCCTGTTAAGAAAATACATGTTCTCAAAATGTTAGGGTCACTCCCTAATTTACATGCGTGGATAGCCAATTAATGTGTGAGTAAATATACCGTATATTCCGGCATATAAGATGACTTTTGAGAGCGTCAAAACAGCCTCCGAACTCGGGGGTCGTCTTATACATCGAGTCGTCTTATACACCAGAAATAAGGTAGTTTCTGGCATATAAGACGAGTTTCTAGGCCTGTGACTCGGCGTCGATCGTCTTGCGACCCGGCGTCGAACTTGGGGGTCGTCTTATATGCCGGGTCGCCCTATACACCGGAATATATGGTAATGTTCCAAACATTATTAGAGATATCTCCCAAAAATTGGCACAAGTTGACGACTATAAGACTGTAACCAATTTTTTTCTTGTGGACATTGCCGCAACACAGTATTTTGCCATTGCATTTGAGTCTTGGAGGAGAAAGCCTACATAAAAATTGTCTGCCCTCCCTGGCAATCTTTCTAATAAAGGGAGAATATACGCTGTCCTATAAACTTGGTATAACTCACAGTACAATAAAACATGTGAGATATCTTCGACTTCTCCTTTACCACATATACATACCCGTTCTGCTATTGGTATTCTTTTATACCTGCCCTGAAGGAGTGCTGAGGTAAGAATGTTAAATCTGGCTCTGGAAAAAGCTATTCTTTGTTTTGGGAAGGTCAGATTATTCAAATATCTTACCGATTCCCACACATCCTGTTTGATTCTATTCCTACTGTGGCAAGACAACCTATTTAGTTCTTTTTGGAACTCCATGTCCTTTATTCTATTGGATATTACTTGCTTTGCTTGGTCAAAGCCTAGGGACATTAAGAATATCGAAGAGAGCCCATAAGAGCCCAGTTTATGATCTATCACCTGCTTCCAGTGGGAAGGAAAGTTGTCAGTCAGCACTAACGGGGACAATCCTTCTGGAAAGAAATGCATTTTAAGCCAGTGAATGATCATCATCTTCCAGACTCTTACCTGGATTTGGGGCATGCCTGTCTCAATTCTTAATTGGGCATTTGGGGTTCCTTTGGGTGCAGCTAAGATGGCTCACAGGAATTTGGTTTTTATGGTTTCCAGCAAGTTTTCTTTGCAAGGATTCCTGTTTGTGCCCCATATAGAATTTGCGCCAATGTTTTGGCCTCAAAAAGTTTTAAGGCAGCAGATACTAATTGACCTCCGCCTGTGTAAAAGTAATGTTTGATTGCATTTAAGAACCTATTGGCTGCTTGCAATGTGTGATCCAGGTGTGCCTTCCATTTTCCTTGCGAGTGGAAAACCACCCCAAGGTCTCTAAATGTTCTAACCTGTTCCAAACTATGTCCTTCTATTTTCCAGGAGTATTGGCCGGGTCTTTTAGCAAAAACTAAAATTTTTGATTTATCAAAGTTAAGGACCAATTTGTTCTGTCTGCAGCAGCCAAGTGTTGCCCTAATTGCTCTCTTCAGTCCTACCTGAGTTTGCGAAATAATGACCGCATTGTCGGCATATAGAAGAATCGGGATTTTGTGATGTGCTAAGTTGGGAGGATGCAGGTCAGGGTTCTGTAAGAGATCGATCAGGGGGTTGATATAGAAGTTAAAAAGGGCAGGAGACAGGATGCAACCCTGCCGTACCCCTTTTTGTACCCTTACTAAGCTGGTTAAAGTCTCTTGGGGATTACACCTCACTTTCAAGGTGGAATTTGCATACAATTTTTGTATGAGGAAAAGGAGGCGTTTATCACTAGTAGTGCCTTCTAATTTCTCCCATAGGGTGTTCCTAGATGTTGAGTCGAAGGCCTGTTTAAAATCAAGGAAGGCCACAAACAGAGATGATTTTTTTTATATATGTGTATTTTTGTACTAGATGGTGAAGTACCAAGATATGATCCATTGTTGATCTTCCTTCTCTAAAACCAGCTTGTTCATCTTTAATTATCCCCCCTGAAATTAGCCAATCCTGAAGTTTATAGTTTAGATGTTTGGCATACATTTTACTACTAACACTCAGAAGACTAATGGGTCTATAATTTCCTGGGTCATTTCTACTACCTTTTTTATAGATTGGTATGATAATTGCTAATCCCCAATCTCTTGGCATATGGCCCGTTCTATCTATAAATGTAAACAGAGATGCTAAAAGTGGAGTCCACCAACTTGAATTATTTTTTTATTATTTCTGGCAGGACATTGTCAGCACCGGGTGCCTTATTAGCCTTGAGGGCTCCAATCAATCAGGATATCTCACCTGGTGTAACAGGGGGCCAATAAGGGGTTTGGTCCAAATTAATTTGGCTTTCATTAGTTACATAGTCAGTTACATATAGCTCTCTAAAATATTCTTCCCAGGCATAAATCGGTACCTGATTAGTTGGTGGTAAAACCATCAGAAAGTTGGAGTCAGAGAAAGTTGGAGCCAGAGAACTCAAGAAGACAAAGAGAAAATCTGCATACCCCACCCAAACTCTAGGAGTCATTAGCCCCATCACCAGGGAAGCAGGATATGATAATAGGATTACACCACAGTTATCAAGGCCTAGAAAAACACTCAGAATAGCCTCAAAGTTCATGCCACAGGAACAGGAAACTAATCCAAACAAAAGGCTAGAGGGGTTATAAAAACCCTTTGCCCATATGCTCAGCCCTTCTCTCCTCTGCTCTTTCCTGCAAGAACCATCTTTCTGCTTCTTCAATAAACTGTAACCATCTTCCCAAAGCAGTCGCCATGTTGCTTATTTATTCCGGCTTGGATGAACCAGGATGAAGACTTTACTTCCCACCCTTCCTTCCTTCCTTCCTTCCTTCCTTCCTTCCTTCCTTCCTTCCTTCCTTCCTTCCTTCCTTCCTTCTTAATAAAGACTCCTCAGTCCTTCTCTCCACCTTTCCTGCCCTCATATTTTAGTAACATCCCTTTCACCATACTTCTTTTTATGGTTGGTGTTGTGTTGCTTTTTTTAAAAAAATAATATCATACCACAGCAACTTAGAAAATGCCCTCCCTAGCTATACCTAATGCATTCATTACCTTTTTCATTCAAACCTTAATGAAAAAACAAATGAAGAAGACCATCTTCAGATTCAAACTCTTTGGCATCCCACAAAATATGTCACTCGCTTAGAGGTATCTGAAATATCCGATGCTTTCATCAAAATGACAAAAGCAGCATTTACCATTGTAACACAATCTCTGCTCCTTTCACTTGTACATACATAATCACAATGGATATAGAAAAGTGAGGAACTTGCACTGTGATGGTGCAATGCTTCATTTATTATTTGCTATCCTTTGATTCCCCAGGAATGTTTTTGCAATATAAGCATCTACAAGAGGGGGATTATGAAGTATGCATTATCTAGTAGGTTGGGGGTGGAGATGAAAACCTGAGTATCTTTAGTTTACTGATAGTTACTACACCCCTTGTCAGTGAATGTTCTCTCCTCAGCAGTTTCATGGAGATATTAAAGAGGAGCAGTGAGAACCCAAGCCCTGAGATACCCCACACAGCAAGGGATGAGAGTTAGATCTCTCCCCTCTCCTAATTAACAGGTAGAACTAGACATGGAGGAAAGTGTAAACTTATTGCAAAACAGTTCTACCTACTCCCAACCCCTGAAGCCATTCCAAAACAATGCCATTGTAATGATTTCAAAAGCAATTGTTATTTCAAGCAGGCCATTCACATCACACCTATCCTGGTCTTTCAGAAGCCCAATTACTGCCATCTCAGTATGTAATCAAATTTGAGCCCTGACTAAAAAGCTTCAGCTTTTTAAGTCTGAAAGTCCACTGCCCTCTCAATAACTTTCCTAAAAGGAAAGATTGGAGAGTGGATGAAAGTTATTCAGTAATGTGGGGACTGGTATAAGAACTGAAGCCTAATCAAGTTAAGCTGAGTCCAGTGTTTGGGAAATTTTTCCAAGGCCTTTCCAAGAGATTGATATTAATAATGATTATGTTTTATTCATTGTATTATTTTAATCCAAATGATTTCAACAGAACCATCAGTTTCATTCTATTTGGATTTTGTATATAACAACACATGCACAAAGAAGGAGAGTGGACGAAGCAGAGCAAGTAACGGAGTGGCAGCATCAATCAACATCAAGAATATAACCAACATGCAACCCAATCAAGTAGGACCAATGACGAGGTCCAGGAGCCATGTGCATAAACTGACTAGCACTACAAAGGAGACTCCCATCGACCGGTTTTAAGCCCTGATGATGTTGGCAGTTGGACGATGAAAGCTTGGCACTAGATTAAACGTTTTTAGTTTTAAATCTTTCCTGGTGTTCGTGTTTGTTTGTTTTTATAATATATATACAATATATATATATACACCCAGTCTACCAAATATACATCAGTCTGTTCTGCGTTTTGCTCCAATCTAGGAGCATGTTTTGCAGGCAGACCTCACATACTGTGAACACTATGAGCCTGAAATAGCTATACTAGTCTCCCACTAACTCTTTGCCAGCCACAAAATTTTGAATATATATATATATATTCATGATGTTTATTTTCTATGCCTTGGTAATTATAACATTCTATATTCTGAGCATCAGAAAGCTCAATAACATTATGAAGTAATCATTTTTCTTATTTTTCAGTTAATGACAATAGGTTCCAAAATAATCACTCTATCTCTTATTCCTGTAGCACACAATTCTTGCTCTTAGTCTTTTATTTGGATTCATAGAATCATAGAATTGAAAGATACCTTGGAAATCTTTTAATCTAAATTCTTACCCAGGACAGGAATTTTCAAACCATCCCATTCATATGTCCAGTAATGAAACACCTATAACTCTAGGAGGCAGGCTGTTCCACTGCTTAGTGAGTCTCCAGGTGAGGGAATTTTCTTTATTTCAACTTTTGATCTGTGTTGTCTTCACTCAGGTACTACCAAAAATAAACCCATAGTCTTTTGTCTGTGACAGCCCTTCAAGCATTTAAAGACTCCTATTATGCCATTCCTTAACTTTCTATTTGTTAGGCCAAATATGCCCAGTCTTTTTATCTACTCTTCATAGGACTGAACCTCTAACACTCTCACAATCCTAGTTGATTTTCTTTGTACTCTTTCCAGCTCCTCAGCATCCTTCTTGTAATGTCTTCCCAGTCTTTGTGAGATGAAGTTGATATAACACTAACAGTCCATTGTCCAGATAATTTATAATCTTTTCCCAAAAAACAAATATCTTCTGTAAATACCATTTCTGCCTCCAGTCATTTAAGTATCATTCCCTGCAGTACTATTTCATTTTTCAGTCCTTTTCTATAGTAGTAGATTGAAACAAGATCTAAATCTTCAGGGTCTGCAGATTCCACATTAAAGATTCTACCTCAGTGGTTCTCAACCTGTGGGTCGGGACCCCATTTGGGGTTAAACGACCATTTCACGGGGGTCGCCAAACAAGGCTGTCTGCCATTTTTTTTCTCCTTTTCTTTGGCCACGCCCCTGGCACCCGGTGATGTATAAGTGGTTGGGGGTCACCACAACATGGGGAACTGTATTATGGGGTCGTGGCATTAGAAAGGTTGAGAATCACTGTTCTACCTCAAGATGATAAAGTATTTTAATAGTATCTTTTGTTCAATTGTGAATGAACATAGAGGATTGATGACTTTAGTGGCCTTTAATAAGTTAAGGCAGCTATTTTACCATATCTTCATTCTATGCTTCCAGGAGACAACTTACTTCATAGTCAATGGATCATGTGTTTCAAACATATTTGTTTCTAATTAAATAAAACACATGTACATTTGTTTTTCTTCTTTCTTAGGTGCTGAATCCTTTTGTCTTTAGTGTTCTACCCTCCATGAGTTCATCAATGCATCTCTTTTATCTTCTTTAAAGCTAAGAACCTACTTTTTCTGTAAAAACTCTCATCATGAAGCTAGTAGAAAATCATACTGTCCTAAAGTTTGTCTTTCATAATCAAAAGAGGATACAGAAGTACTAGAAAAGTGTTGGGATTAGCCACAATTTTGCTGATATAGAGTATAATATTTTAGGCCACTTCTCTCAAGTGTCTTATGCATCTAAAAAAAATGTGTGAAAGAAAAATAAAGAAAAATGTTTCTAGAGCAGCAAAAGTCATCCTTATACTACCTCAGTTAGTATAAGTTAGTATAAGTTACTAGTGAGTCAGTCTTGTGCTGAGGCATTGAGGCTGGGTTTGTTTGTTTTATGACAACATAAAGGATGAAAGTAACCACTGAAATATTCTGCATACAACATCAAATTATTATAATCACCTGTTTCAAGAGGTTGTGCAAATTATGTATTTTATGTTAAATTATGTATTAACAAATTATATTTAATCAATATTTAAATAAATATTAATATTAAATCAATATTTAAATGCATTATATCTTTATTTAGTTCATACGTTTTATGGTTCTTATAGTCTTCATGTTCCCTCTTTAGAATTAAATGTTCTTTTTCTCAGAAATATTGGTGACATTCTATAATATAGATTATAATTTATTAAAAAGGTGAAATAAGCCATTGGCAGAACAGCATTTTTTCTAGCTGCTCTTTTACACTGCCTGTGAATTTTTGTGCTACATGACAAGGAATAAATGCAGCTTTGAAAATCAGCAATTTGAGTGATTAAACAGATGTGAACTTTTGTGCTATTGGGGACAATTATCAGAAATGAATTGTCATCTGCTTCTCTAACTGAAATATGCTGGGAAAAATAGCACATTCACATTGCCAGTTAAAAATAATCTGAACACCACCATGAAGCAAAGAGTCATCACTACTAAATAATCATAACCCAAGAAACAACTCAGAACACCAGATATTTTATGAGGGGTCCGGAAACTGGACCTCTGACCTCATTTTTATATGAAAATGAAGTTGAGTGATTCACTAATATGTTTACCAGGGAAAAGAATGAAAAGAAAAGATTTAGTTGATTAAAAAGAGAGACAATTAAGGCTCTATAATTAGATAGTTTAAATATAACGATTTCAAGCCTAGATTTTTTTTAACTTTATACAAAGATATTATTATGCAACCAAGATTGAATTTTTCTGATCAGAAATAGGAAGACCAACAAAGATTTTAATTTTTAAAAGTTGGTTTATTGTATATTTTGTAGTGCTTCATATAGAATAAATTAAACAAATATGTGAAACTTATAAGCTTTTAGATTTACATATAAAGACAGAAGAAAGTACATTGATTTCATTACATATGCTTTCACTCTATGCATTTAATTTCTCAAATGTGTGTATTTTATAACAGTTTTAAAAAGATGTTTAATACATTGGTTGACAATCATAATTCCTTCAAATTATAGATTAGGGGTTAGTATGTATTAATTCTCAGGAAGTTCAAAATACGTTTCATATAAATTGTAGTGTTGGTTTTCTTCTGCTACTAATTGACTGAAAAATACAAAAAGTCAAAACTACTGCTGGATCCTCTTTGATAGAATTCATATATACAAAAAAAAGGACTGCTTTTTCAGAATCTCTGGCAAGTCTGTTACCATTTTTCTGATTACTGTAAAAAAACTCAAATAAACAATACAGAACTCAAATAACTATGAATATTTTAACCTTTCAGTGGTCAACTTTAACAAGTACTGCATATTGATGGTACTAGTATAAGTCTAGAATGGGAGTAAATATTAAATGTATATACTGTATATGTATTGTTAAATTAGTATTCATTTTGAGCACTAAATTTTTATCTAGAAAGAGGAAACACGTTGAATGTTTTAGATTTATTAGAATGGATCCACAATTAATCTTTTTTAAATGACAAACATTTCTGATCAAAATTTGGCAATGTATTTGGAGTTTGAATAGAGACAAAGACCTTAGAAACAATGTTCAGTCTTTTTTATACTTTGATATAGTTATGCAGACTTACCACATAATTTTTCAAATTTGTTTCATTTGATTTTATATTTTAACATTAATCAGTGTTTAGAAGAGATTCATAGCTAGGGAAATGATATAGAATTTCTGTCTTTCATTTAAAAAACCAATCTTGATTCATCACGTTTGGAATGGTAAACTGGGAGATCTAAGTCTGGATGGTTTATATGCATTTATATAAAACAACATTTAAAACCAAATGTATCTTGTATGAGTAATTGACCTTTATATGCTTACTAGTATGCTAACAATTTATCTTGGTACTCATGTTGGATCAGCCCATGAAATCTATTCATAGTAGCAACCAGCCACATTTATTAAGACAATAGTTTTTTCCTGATACTGAAAAACTCATATGAGAAGTACACTGGCTCTTAATATAACAATATCATTGATTTGCTATCTTATTCTATTTGAAAACTTTTTAAATCTGTATCATTTTACTTTGTGGCATTTGCCCTATAGAAATTACTATAAACTTTACATTGTTTTATCTGTTCTGCATCTATTACTAATAAATTTCATTGGTTGTCCCTTAACTCTCCAGGTTCTAGTATTAACAGAAAGGAAACCTATTTCTCTATAATTTTCTCAGACCATATATTGTAAACTTTTATGAAGTCTGGTTTTTTTATTTATTTTTTTACTGCAAGCAGGTATTCAATATTTTATTATTTTTTCATCATGTCTGACCAATAAAAACTCTGATGGAAGACCATGCTTCTGGATGGATTAAAAAAAACTGATTAAAATCACTTTTTTTATAATAGCCTAGAGATTAGGAGATTTGGTGTGACATTATTCTGAAAAGGTTTGTTGATATTCTATTCAACATTTAATTCAAGGCCTCTACTTGCACTGAAGTACTTTAGAACTTCAAAAGAAATTAATGCACCTTTCCTGGCATTTACAGGTGTACTTCACATCTGAAGATAGTTTGAGTATATTTAAAGGTGTTGTTCCCACACAATTGTTTCTTTGTCAATTGATACAATAACAGATCCTCACAAGAAAAAAATATCCTACCATTTTGACAGGCAGGCAGTGCTGAAAACATAAATGTGTTTGTGCAAAAGCTGTCATCTCATGCCAATTTTTAAAATTTATTAGCTCTCCAGGAAATCTCAAGAAAAGATAGAACTTTCTGCATTGCAGGGTGAAGAACTTCTATTTACTTTTGTGATAAAGATGACATAAATAACTGGAAAGAAAGGGGAGCCACAAGATTAGTTCTTTAAAGTAATATAGATTTTTAAATATTTTTTTTTAAAAAAAATAGAAATAACCTCTTGTTTGGAATGGTCTTCTTGTTTTATCTCACATTCTTGTGTTTTCCACCCAATCCAGACAATAAATCTTCTGCCACATTTTTCTTGACAAGTTATTTCTTTTATTAATTCCAGACCAAGAAAATCAACAGCATATTTATGCAATATTCATTGAAATTACTCCAGGTTGCTAATAGTAAAAAATTAAATTAAATTTTAATTGCTTATGGGAAAAGATTGAAATACATTTTCCATTTTGAAAAAGATTGATCTACTGTGTCCACCCCAAGACATTGCTATTCCTGTTTGCTATTTTTAAATCACTAAAAGCTGTCAAGAGGCAGGATAAGATATTAGAGGCTTGAGGCTTGTCCTGTAATTTTGTCCCCAAAAATGGAAAATAATAGAAATGGTAGATTCTTATAGTAAATGTTTATGCAAGCAAGTACTAGTATGTTCTGTAGTATTTTTCAGGAAATAGAAAATATAACTAAGCATTAGTCATTTGTTCAAGTACTTGAAATTCTGAAGGAATTAAGATACATACTTAATACAATATGAATTTCCAGGAACTTCTGTATGCTTGCCATTCACTATGCTCTATCAACACTCTGAATTTGCTTAGATGAATATTCTTTCTGAAAATAAAACTGTCATCATGGTTATACAGAGTTACGATATAGCTAGAAGCAGTAGAACTGACTTCTTGCCAGGTAGTTTTGTACAGACCTCTCTGTAATTTAATGACATAAACTATATCATTTGAGAATAAATATATTCAATTAGGAGGAATCAGAGAAGTGTATATTGTATTATTTTAAAAAGTTGTAGATTTTTCTATTTATAAGAAATATATATTTTAGTTATAATTATCTCTATTTTAATGCTGATTTTTCTATTTGAATGTCTGTTTTTATATATGTACTCTTTTTTCTGACTATAGTATACTTCATGCATGCAGGGCTACTAAAATTTCACTCATGTATTTCAAGCTAACAAAAAAAAAGGATAAGCATACAACAATCTTAATAATATAATAAACCACAAATTTAATTATTGTCATAGTATTGTGAAATAGAAAAGAATGAAGGCCCTGGAAAACTGTCATTGGTGGAATAGCTAAGAAATTTTGATCATATTACTCAATATACCTTCCTTTTCTTATGCAGTAGGGAAGGAGGAACAAACAAATAACAAATTATTTTGTTACTAATATTTTGTTTGTTACTGATATATAGATGTTCCTTTTCCATATTGTGTCTGAAATGTCCATAAATTTGATATCTCAGTAGATTTAAAACATTAAAGACATGGCCAGGACGAACACGTTGATCTTTAGTGTATAAACTTAGATATAGAATCTGACATAGCTGGAGCAAAATACAAGTACTTTTCTCAGAATCCTATGTCAGTGTTATACATTTATTCATTGCTTTTCCTTTATTACAATTACAATTTTTCATTGATTTACCATTGCCTGCTTTCTAGGGCTGATAGAGAGTATGACTGGGACAAAGTGACTTCATGTTTAAGAGGAACTAGAACTTACAGTATCCTTACATCTGATGTTCCTTTAGTACATCAAACTGGTTCTTAACAGAATAAGAGTCATTCACACTGCCATGCTACCATCTCTATTAGTTCAAAACATACATCCACATACAGGAATGTGGGAGAAGATGAAGGAAGTCTTCTTCAATGCTCAAATGAAGTAGTGAATTGCAGATGGTATTGCATGAAAATTACAGTATATTTGCTTGAAGGAGGGGCTAGAATATGTTTTACTTATTTAGTCCCAAAATAACAAGTACTTGGAGCAAAGTCAATTTTAGGAAAGAAGGAAGTAAATGCAATCTCACAGGAGAATCAATTTCTTTGGCCAGTGGGTATAGTCAGCCTGATCTCACTTTCTCCTGTTTACTTGATTTTATTACCAAAGTCCAGAGGTTGCACTCTACCTAAAATCCCATGCTAAACTATAATACAAACAACATTTGCCCTTGTTGCTTTTACTCATCTCTTTCAATTTGTTCCTTTCCCCCTCTCCATTTTTTTTAATTTTACAGATTTCAATTCTAACTTTTTTAAACAGTGAATTTAAAATTCAACATGGTGATATATAATGTTAATTGATCTATTTGGGGTTTAAATAATATATTAAATATTTGGCTTGTCCATATCACATCAATTCAACAATTGTAGTATATTATTCCAAGAAAATAATAATAATTTAATTTCTGTTCTTATGACAAATTGAAACATGGAGAAATCCAGACCTTAGCATTAATTTTAAAAAGATTATATGAATTATTTGAATGAATAAAAGGATTTTTACATTATACCAATTACTGAATTGAGATTTTTTTTATTTCTATGTTAATGAGTAAACACCATAAACAGCACCCTCTAGTTATATTTACAACTACAAAATTTGTTGACATTTCTCACAGCAAGCATCACTTTCATTTTCAGAGACTAGTTAATTTTAAACCATTAATATTATTGATTATTAAATCCTATAACACAGACAAGACCACAATAAGTCTTTCTATATACTGGCTATTAGAAATGAATTTGATATGTAAGTTTTAAAGATAGTGGAATTAGGAATTACACAGAACTCCAATATGGTTTAACTAGTGATAAACTGTGTTGATATCACTATTAAAATTTTAAAGACATTATGACGTTGAAAAACAAAACAAAAACTAAAAACAGAGTCCAGGCATTTTTAGATCCTATTACAGTTGTATCAAAAGGGAATGAGCAAATCATTGTTTTGGAATAGGTAAAATAAGAATAACACTGATATATTCTGGGGAAAAATAATTACTTATATTAATTTGATTTTCAGACTAAATTTGTATTTTTGAATGTGTATTTTTTTCAGTTGTAGATCTATTGAATTTGATGTTGGACAATAAATATGGATTCTCCATGTCTTCCTTATTGCTAAGAGATAAGTCTTCAATATTAAAAAATAAATTAATGAATTTATTGGATTGAAGCCCTCATATTTCTTGTGATTCATGAATAAACAACTTACAGTTATGGATGGTATATAGCTGGTTACATGAAACATTCCCATCCTCTATTAAAACTATTGTATATATTGCTTACACACACACACACACATACACACACACACACATACACACACACACACACACACACACAATGTATAAGACTATCTCTCTTAAGTATCTGTCTGTCTATCATTCTATCAGAGAATTCATTGGATAATAGATTATATTCATAATCATTTCCCCATAGAGTAAAGCTGGAATTCTGACTCATTACTTGCTACAAAGTAATGATGTCTACTGACTAATTGCTTGCTACAAAGCGGTAATTATGTCTATTCCCACTTAAAATTCAGCTATATACATTTCTTGCTCTAGATGAAAGACTTCCTACTTTACCTTTTGTTAAGACATATCCTTACAACAGAGCCTCCACCTTATACCTAGTCCATTCTTGCAGCATCTAAAGCTAGTCCAGGGTGCAACAGATTGAAAGCAATATTTTTCTCTAAGGAAACAGAAAAACGTCCCCCAACCCAATGCAAATTTTCTAAACTGAGTAGGGTATTTTTTTTCAGAATTATGATAGGCTTGGTAGGCTTCTGTTATTCTGCTGCAGGATTACCTCCTCTGTTCCTCCACATCCACAGTTATGATGTGCCTCATAGACATAGCTATTTTTGCCTTAGCTGACAGCAACTTAGCAATTATTTTGCTTTTGGATATATATGGCTTGCTCATCAAAAAAGTGAGCCTTTCATGAAAGTGATATTCCCTTTGGTAAACAATTTGCTGTACAGGACTGCTTCTTAGTCCTATTGTGTTTGTGACTAGCAAGCAGTCAGGGTACCAGAATAATGCAATTGTCAGGGGACTCAGCTCCCTCTCTTCTCCATTCCTGTGCTATCCCTGTGCCTTTGTTTTTTTTCAGAAAACATAGAGTGAGGGGAAAAAAATAAGAGTGGATTTTACCAGTATGGAAAGAATCACTGTATGTCATGGGTGTCAAACGTGTTGCAATATATTGTAACCTTTTCCCTATTGCTGGCAATGGGGTGGGCGCGATTTTAGCATGAAGCATCTGGCCCGTGGGCCAGCAGTTTGACACCCCTGCTGTATGTGGTCATAATCACTGAATGCCTCTTTGTCAAAGAATCCTAAGGATAGTTAAAGGAAAGCACACACACACACACACACACACACACACATATGTAGGTCTTTGATTATTCGGTTTTCTCCCATATAAAATTGGAAGTGTCTTGGCGACGTTTCGACGAAGTCCCATTTGTCATTTTCAGGCTGGTGTTTTCAGCTTCATGCTTCTAGGAGCAATGTGTGATCTTCCTTTTAACTGCCAGTGGGGGTATGAACTGATTGGGTGGGAGCTTGGCTGTGTTCTGATTGGATCAGGGAGTGTTCTGTTTGGGTGGGGGCTTTGTTGTGCTCAGGTTAGTCTGAGTTGCAGGGAAATTTGAGATGGTGAGCTGCGTTGCTGTTGTTTGGCTTCGCATTTGTGGTCGTGCCTCATCTTCATGGTGGGTGTCAGTTTGCTTCATGTATGGATTGGAGGGGTTTAAAGTGGCTAATGATGCAGCTCTGGCCTGGCTTCTGGTTTGTGGTTGTGCCTCATCATCAGTATGGGTTTGGTTTTGCTTTTTGTGTGGATGTGTGGTGGTGACATCCTGTCTGGTTTTATGAGTATGGGTCTGGTGTCATTCTTTGTGTTAGGGACTTGTTTGTCAATAAGGGCGGGTTTCCAAATGGCTGGTAGGCGGGAGGTATCATCTCGTTTATTCATGCTGTGTGGGCATTTTTCTATCTCGATGGCTTCTCTGATTATTCTGTTTTGGCAATAGTTCTGGTCTTTTTAAAGTCAATTTCATGTCCTGTGGCTTTAAGGTGTTGGACCAGGGAAGATGTTGGTTCCTCTTTTTTGACTGAGTTCTTTTGTTTTTTAATGCACGCACTTATTCTTCTGTTGGTTTGTCCGATGTATGTGGTGGGGCAAGCAGTGCATGGGATTTCATATACTCCTTGATTTTCTAACTCAGTTTTGTCTTTGGGGTTTTTGCCATCTCCTAAGCGTCTGGTAGGCCGGCAAAAGATCTTTATGCCAGTTGATGGAATGTTCATTAGAGAGCCAGGCTTCCTTGAGTAGGCGGCCACCCTTGGTAGTCTCATGAGCTATAACCTCTGCATTAGCTAGATCGAAAGTGTGGCCAGAGCCGGACATATGGGCCCACACTTGTGAGCGTTGCTCCTGACTTCTAATAGCCAGTTCATGTTCATGAACCCTGGTCCTCAGTCTTTTAGTAGTTTCCCCAATGTAATTGCTTGCACGGTCCTTGCAATTAATTCTGTAAACCACAGATGATCTTTGACTGTTGGGGAGCAGTTCTTTTGGATGCATGACCTTGGACCTAAGGGTGTGCTCGGGCCTGTAGGCAACGCTCACATTGTAGGGGGACAACAGTTGTGCTGTGGCCTTGGAGACACCATGAATGTAAGGAAGGGTTGTTCGTGTGGCCGGCATTGCTGTCACATTGGAGTGTGAGTCTCTATGATTTCGATGTGGTCTACTATACTGTCTCACAAACCCCATGGGATAGCCATTGCATATGAAATGTGATGAAGATGATTTTTCTCCTCGGCTTTAGCTCTGCCCATGCTACAATGGGAGTTAACCCGTTTAAACAGCGTCCGGATGCAGCTGATTTTATGTGCTACTGGGTGGTTGCTATTATAATGTAGCATTCTGTCTGTATGGGTGGGTTTATGGTATACAGATGTGCACAATATGCCATTAGGGCGTCAGCTGATCAGTACATCCAGAAAGGCAAGACTGCCTTCTGCAGTGAAGCAGATGTCTGGATATACCGAGTTCAGTTCCTCTAAGAATTTGACGCTATCCCGTCTTTTGACAATCGCAAAAGTATCATCTGCATAGCGCACCCAAAATTTTGGGTGGTACCTAGACATTACTATTCACTCTAGCCGCTGAAGAACCACCTCAGCAATAATGCCTGAGATGGGGGAATCCCATTGGCGTCCCTTTTATTTGTTTGTATACCACACCCTGAAAGGTGAAGTATGTCTTCAGGCATAAGGTTAGTAACTGTATTAAATCATTGGTATGGAGAGAGTCCTTATGTTGTTCAGGCCCCTCTTGTAGGAGGTCCCTTATTGCCGTGACCACCAGATCTTGGGGGATAGAGGTAAAGAGTGAGGTAACGTCAAATGATAACATTACCTCATCTTTCTCTATCCTTAGGGGCTTTACTCTCTCCAGAAACTCCTCAGCCGATTTCTCATTGTTATCGACCAAGTGGCTGATGTGACCGCTAAGCCATTTGGCTAGTCCTGAAGTGGGTATGTCCCTGAAGAACACAATAGGTCGTAGGGGGACCCCTCCTTTGTGTACCTTCGGGAGACCATAGAACCTAGCCATGGCCACGTCGCTGGGACGTATCCCCTTCAATGTGTCATCGTTGATTTTACCCCGATGTTTGAGGTTGCTAAGTACCTTATTGATGCGGTTTGTGTGTGTTGTCATCGGATCTTTAGTGATGACTCTATAGGCCATAGTGTCATTAAGTAATGCCTGGGCTTTGTCAAAGTATGCTGATCTGTCCATAACCACAGTTGCCTTGCCCTTGTCAGCTGAGTGTATGACAATAGTGTTGTTCTTTTTTAGTTGTTCCAGGGCCTCTTCCTCCTCTCTAGGGAGCACCTGATGCCATTTATGGTTAATCAGCAGGCCAGTAACCCGCTGTCTGATTGTGTTTCTGACCTCATCATTGGCCTCCATGCATTGGATGGTAGGCTCTAAAGACGCCACAAAGTCAATTGCCCATGCATCTGTCAGTTTGTGGCCTGCATCCCATTCTAAGAGGGAAATCTGGTCCTGGGTCAGAGGTTTGGAGGACAGATAACTTCCAATTTTACGCGGGAGAAAACCCGAACAACCAAAGACCTACATACAAACACCCGCGAAAACCTCAGAAAACAAATATCGAACCTCTACGGGGAGGAAATCCACCATCTGACCAGGACCTATGAAAAACTTGAAGTCCAAAGAGCTTCCATTTTATGCGACCTCGCATTCCTACGCAACTGCCGAGATCAAAATCTAATCCCCACATATTTCCAACTGAAATTCCACTCCAACTCTGCAGCCACCAAACGGATCCTGAAAAGAACAGAATTGGCCCTAATCAGAAATGAACTTCACACAAAAAGATTCCTCCTAGACCGAATTAACAAAGATCTCCTCACACTCCACCTCAAAGTCAGCAACAAGATCCACCCCGCACTTTGGGACAAATCCAAACAACTCGCCGTCTGGAGAGCCGAAACACAGACCACCCTCAAGACAGATACACACACCAACAAACTCCGAAGACTACAAGAACGCCAGAAACAAACCCCTCCTCCCTCACAGCCACACATGAAACAAACAGTGCATCACATCTCAGATAGGATCCTCACCAAAGCCGAAACCAATGTCCTTTCCAAAGGATTCAACTTGGCAGTCACTCCCAAACACATCCCCACTGAAACCATTATATGTGGAGTTGAAACCAGCCTGACCAAAATCAACCCCGACGATGCTAACAGAATCAGACTCGAAATCACCAACATCCTCTGTACCAGCAAGCCACCCAAAAGCCACTTACCCAAAGAGGAACAGACAGCACTACGTAACCTGAAAGAAGACACCAGCATAATAATCCTACCAGCAGACAAGGGCAACGCCACGGTGGTTATGAACACATCTGACTACCAAACCAAATTAACCAACCTACTCCAAGACTCCACATACAAACCGCTAAATACAGATCCCACCACCTACCTGGAAAAAACCACCAGATCCAAAATAAAAGCTTCCCCCATTAGCGAAGAGATCCAGCAAAGAATCATTCCCAGAGAGAAATCATCCAGATGCCCCAAACTCTATGGTCTCCCCAAGATATACAAAGAAGGAACCCCACTGAGACCTATAGTCAGCTCCATAGGCTCACCTCTACAAAACCTAGCCAAATTTCTCGCCAAACAACTACAGCCCTATGCAGAATCCATCACCTCACACGTAAAAAACTCATTCCAGTTTATAGAGATCATAAAGAAACAAAACTTACAGCCCCGCGACCTACTCGTGAGCTTCGATGTCATATCCCTCTTCACCCAAGTGCCTATCAAAGAAGCCTTGACAGCTATCCAAAACAAATATAACCCCCCAAACACATCTTAGATCTGACCAACCACTGCCTATCCAACACATACTTCATCTATAATGGACAAAAATACAAACAAACAGAAGGAGCACCCATGGGATCACCCCTCTCACCTGTCATTGCCAACCTCTACATGGAACACTTTGAAACCCAAGCTCTAGAAAAATCGGATCACAAACCCAAACTCTTGCTCAGATACGTAGACGACACCTTCATAATCTGGCCACATGGGAAAGAAAAACTGGACAACTTCCTCACACACCTCAACAGCCTACACCCCAAAATACAGTTCACCATGAAAACAGAAGCTAACAACCAACTTCCCTTCCTGGATGTCTTAGACTACAAAAAATCCAATGGCTCCCTAGGACACATCATTTACCAGAAGAAAACACACACAAACTGCTATCTGCACGCTCTCTCACACCACCACCCAGCACAGATCAACTCTGTAGCCAAGACACTCATCTCCAGAACAAAACGCTTAGCTGACGAACAACACCTAAAAACCGAACTACAGACTCTCACCAATGTACTAACATCCAATGGATTCCATAGAAATAAGATTACAAACCTAGTCCAAAAAGAAACCCCCACTAAAATCCAAGACAAAGAACAAGAAAACGGCAAAGCCCTCCTCCCATACATAAAAGGCACCACAGACAGAATTAGTAAGATCCTCCATAAACACAACATCAAAACAGCATTCTGCACAAACAGAAAAATATCTACCATCCTTAGAAACCCCAAAGATAAAATTGAATTAGAAAATCAAGGAGTATACGAAATCCCATGCACCACTTGTCCCACCACATACATCGGACAAACCAACAGAAGAATAAGTGCACGCCTTGAAGAACATAAGAACTCAGTCAAAAAAGAGGAACCAACATCTTCCCTGTTCCAACACCTTAAAGCCACAGGACACGAAATTGACTTTAAAAATACCAGAACCATTGCCAAAAGTGAACATTTTAATAACAGAATAATCAGAGAAGCCATCGAGATAGAAAAACGCCCACACAGCATGAACAAGTGAGATGATACCTCCTGCCTACCAGCCATTTGGAAACCCGCCTTTATTGAAAAATGACTCCCTAACACAAAAATGATACCAGACCCACACTCACAAAAACCACACAGGATGTCATCACCACACATCCACGCAAAAAGCAAACCCAAAGCCACACCGATGATGAGGCACGACCACAAACCAGAAGCCAGACCACAGCTGCATCATTAGCCAATTTAAACCCCTCCAATCCATACATGAAGCAAACTGACACCCTCCATGAAGAGGAGGCACGACCACGAACGTGAAGCCAAAAAATATCAAGGCAGCCCAAAATCTTAAACCCCTCTGCAACTCAGACTAACCTGAGCACAACCAAACAGAACACTCCCCCAGCCAATCAGAGCACAGCCAACCCCCCAGCCAATCAGAACACATCCAACCCCCCAGCCAATCAGAGCACAGCCAAGCCCCTAACCAATCAGAACACACCTCCACCCAATCAGAACAAAGCCAAGCTCCCACCCAATCAGTTCATACCCCCACTGGCAGTTAAAAGGAAGAAACAGCTAAGACCACACATTGCTGCTCGCACGAAGCTGAAAACACCAGCCTGAAGATGACGAATGGGACTTCGTCGAAACATCGCCAAGACACTTCCAATTTTACGCGGAAGAAAACCCGAACAACCAAAGACCTACATACAAACACCCGCGAAAACCTCAGATCCTGGAATCCTGTGTTAACTGAAGACTAAATTCTGAAAAGTAGTTTCACTGGAATTATATGGAATCTATCTTCATATGGCTAGTAGAAGAAAAAGAGACTGTGTTCTACCCTTTCTCCTTTTTCTTTTCTCTTTTTTTTGTTAATTATTTTTTCTTCAGGAAATGCTTGGCTGTTGCTCAAGGTTGCTTTTAATCCATTCTTTACTGCCTTTTTATGTTTGCTTTAGAACTTAAGGTTAATGGAAGGCTTTAATTAGGTTGTCACAGCTTGTAGATGAATACACTAGGGTTCTTGGGAGTTAACTTCAACTTATCTTTAAAGAGCCATGGAGATGGCCTTGAAGGTAATATTCAGAAGCCATTGATGAAACAAGGGCAAAAACATTCTTAAGTGCTGTAAAAGAAGGAGATAGTGATAGGAAGAGAATCAATGAGGGAGTGAAGATAAAGTGAAAGCTGTAGTAACTGTATAGTAACTGTCTGTTACTATATTATATATATTTTTAAAAAATATAGTTCTAGTACTACTGGGAAGCTGGTTCTGTGAACTGGTTTACCTTGTAGGCTGACATTATCCTACCTTATTAAAAATTATTGCTCAATTTCAAAGACACAATTGGTAATGAGACAACTATACAATCAGTACATCCTTAGTTCAGAGGATTCTGGTTAAAATAATTTCCCCAGGTTCAGTGGCTAGGAATTGTTTCATTACCTATCCCTTGGACTTATTAACCAAAAGTAATTCGCTTTTGAGATGTTACCACATGGATAGATGAAGGAAGCCTGGATTACACTAATATGTAGAAGAATCTGTTTGAACACCATTGCTAATTCTGGGAAGGAGAAGGAGCCAATGGCAAACTAGTTCTGCATTGTTGCTTTAAAAACTTATACAATATGTAAAATCACCAGGTCTTAAATATTCAAATATTTGCACTTTGCCATGCTATTGTGAAACGAGGATGGACACTCACAGACAGACACAGACATACCGAAACATGTGTGTGTGTGTGTGTGTGTGTGTGTATAAGTGTGTGACATGAGTAAGCATTGACACAAGTGTCAAAATACTAGGAATGAATTCAAATGATGGTAGTGGATAACCTCAAAACTCTTACAACACGTTTACATTTTTATGTAAACGTATTGTAAGAGTTTTTATACTTTTACATTTATATTATTATTACATTGTAATTACATTGTTCAATACAAATTCAGAGTTCTTAAAATATATTTTCCCAGTAATAATGATATTTTAAGTAATATTTTATCAATTTTAAATGGTTTCTTAATCTTGTCTATTTTTTCCAAAATTAATCCAACTTGCAAAAACCTAGTTTTTATCCATAATAATGATTTTGGGTGTTAAAATTTAGTGAGTTGCCTTAAATACAAACCCATTAATTATAGCTCAAAATATATTTCAAAATGAGACCATCAAAAACAATCATTTGATAAAATTTGGTATTCCAAGAATTTTATTTAATAAACAATTTTCTAAAACAAGCAAAAAACTGTACAATCTACATCTGAATGTGTGTGTGTGTGTATGTACATACATACATACATACGTACATACATACATACATACATACATACACACACACATTCAGATGTAGATTATACAGGATTATCCAATCAGCTATGGCTTTGGCAATAGCTCAGTACTAAAATAAATATTTTTCATATAAAGTTTTGCCAGTGGTAGCATAGGCAAGGGCATTGAGCTGTTCATTATCCTACTCTAATTCTTTTTTTGGCATCTGCAAAATATTTATTTCTCTAGTATTCTGTGAAGTTCTTAAAAAAATTTCACATTTGAAGGAGAACAAACAAAATTAGAATTAACTTCAATTTCCTTACATATAAATATATAAGAAGGTATATACACTTTATGATGAGTGAATATATTATTCTGTAAAATTAGTAAAAACAAAAGTCTGTGATTCAACATTCCATATTTACTGGAGTTAGTTTCTATTTTCTGGTTTCCAGGTTTTTATTAGATATATTCTCTCTTAATAATGTTTGTGTCAACCATTGCAAAGACCTAGCCATAGCCATCTTCACTTTCTTCTTGGTTGCCACAGAGATGGGAGGGGGGGAGGTACTTTCTTATCTTAAATACAACAAGAATTATTCTGTGGGAACCAATGTCACTCTGTCTAGCTTTTGGTGGGCAGTCTAATGGAAGCTTCAGCCTGCCAAAGCAGTAACTGGGGATTGTGATTTATGACACATTTCAGGGAAGGGAAGTTCAACTTGAAACTTTGTAACCAGGGGATGGGAACTTCAGATTTGATTTCACCTTTGTTTGTGCTGATACTATGTATCCACTAAATGTGCTCTTTGAGGAAAGCAATTGCCTTGGAGTTCTTATTTCTATTGGTCTCATCTATCGGAAACATGACAGTACATACATGTGCTGGGAAATTTAAGATATTCCTTTTGAACAGAAAAGAAGAATAAAATAAACCATATTACTTTCTAGGCTACCCAACTTTTCAGAATACTCAATGAGAGCATACATCAATAAGAATCTAGCTAGAGGGTTCATCCAGCCAGCAAAGTCTCAAGTAGCCACCCTGGTATTATTTAAAGAGAAGAAAGACGGGTCAATGAGGCTGTGTGTAGACTATATTTATTTATTTATGAGACTTATATACCGCTTTAAGTGCAAGCACTCTCTAAGCGGTATACACCAGTAAGCAATGTATATATGTATGTATATATATATATATATATATATATATATATATATATATATATATATATATATATATTTACATTGCCCCCAACAATCTGGGTCCTCATTTTACCTACCCCGGAAGGATGGAAGGCTGAGTCAACCTGGAGCCGGTGAGATTTAAACCGTTGACCTGCTGAACACAGTCAGCTAAAGTGGCCTGCAGTACTGCACTCTAACTGCTGCGCCACCTCAGCTCTTATAACGGATTAAATGGGGTCAGCGTGGAGAACATGTACCCCCTCCCTTTAATGAAAGACATGCTGACCTATTTGGTGAAAGGAATTTCTTTTACCAAATTAGATCTAAGGGAGGCATACTACCAAGTAAGAATCAAAGAAAGAGATGAATGGAAAACTGCTTTTAACAGCCCTCTGGGGAGTTTTCAATTCAAAGTCATGCCTTTCAGTCTGCAGGGAGCCCCAGCAGTATTCATGCAATTGATAAATCAGGTGCTACATGATAATTTATATAAAGGGGTCTTAGTCTACCTTGATGACATCCTCATCTACACTGATACCATGGCAGAACATGTCAAACTAGTGCGTGAAGTACTCAAAAAACTGTTAAGTGCTAAACTTTATGCAAAACTCTCAAAATGTGAGTTCCATTTAATCCCTTTGGAATACCTTCACTAATTTCCAGTGAAGGCATAGAAATGGACCCAGCCAAAGTAAAAGTGGTATTAGAGTGACAACCCCCAAAAAACTGAAAACAACTCCAAAGTTTTTTGTGATTCGCAACCTTCTACTGGCAATTCATCCCCTCTTTTGCCGAAATAGCTCTGCCAATTACAGAATTATTAAAGACAGGAAAAAACTGGGGAAGCCATGACCCTGCCAACCCCTGCCTTGGTCAATAGAGTGCCAAGCAGCTTTGAGAACTTAAAGAGACTGTTTGCAGCAGAACCTTTCCTCAAATACCCTAACCCCGAGGAACAATTCATCATCCAAGCTGATGCCAGTGATGTGGCTGTAGGGGCTGTTCTCTTGCAAAGAAATGAGAAGGGAGAGTTGCAGCCCTGCATCTACACTTCCCAAAAATTAACTGACACTGAAAATTAACTGACACAGAGGTGGGCAGTCTGGGAGAAAGAGGCTTTTGCTGTACAGTGGGCACTGCTCTCCTGGCTTCACTTTCTCAAAGGGGGCAATTTGCAATTTGAAGTGTGGACTGATCATAAAAATCTAGAGGCATTGAAAATGTTCCGTAAACTGTTTCCTAAACAAGTCCACTGGGGTCAGTATTTTAATCATTTCACTCTAAAATACATCCCAGGAGGAAAGAATGTCCTAGCTGACACTCTGTCCAGACTGACCCAGTACAAAAGCTGGTGTGAGGAAATCCCATCATCCCACAACAGTCAATGAAAGCAAGCAAGCCAGTCACTTTGGATACTTAAAAACTTTACATTTAGTCAGAAAGCAATTTTGTTGGCCAGGTTTAAAGAAAAATGGTGAAAATTATGTAAAGAGCTGTGCAACTTGTGCTACAATGAAAAGATGCCCAGGCAAAACACCTGGGCAATTGCAGCAAGTAGCAAATCTGTCCCACCCATGTGAGGAGATTGCTATGGACTTTATTGTGGAATTACCGGAAAGTAGGGGGAATGCGGTAATATGGACTGTGATGGATATTTTTTCAAAGCAAGCTCACTTCCTTGCTTGCTCCAGTCTACCCTCCGCAAGGAAACTAGCAAGAATTTTTCTCAAACACATCTACTGACTCCATAGGGCTCCAAAGCAGATTATTTCAGATAGAGGAATACAATTCACTGCAAAGTTTTGGAGAGACTTTCTTAAACTAATTGGGTCCATGCAGGGACTGTCATCTGATTTTCATCTGTCTACAAATGGGGCTGCTGAAAAAGCTAACACAATGGTGGAACAATACATCAGATGTTATGTTGATTACCAGCAAACGGACTGGGGTGGCTTCCTCCCCTTTGTTGAGGTGGCTTACAATAACACAGTGCATAGTAGCACTGGACTCACTCCTTTTAAGATAGCTAGTGACAAGGAGTTCACACCCATGCTTGAGCTGCTTCAGGACCCTTCCGCTTCTCACACCTTAGATCAATGGGTTGCTTCTTGGAAAACTGTTTGGAATGATGCAAAGGCAGCTCTAATTAAGGTGTCAAACATCTACAAAGAGCAAGCTGACAAGAGACCATTCCATGTGGGAGAGAAAGTTTATCAATCAACAAAGTATCTGAGACTCAGCCTAGTAAAAAATTGGGACCTAAGTTCCTAAGAACTTTTCCCATTGTACGGATTATAAATCCAGTTACAGTGGAATTGAAACTCCCTTGCCTTTTAGGAAAAGTTCATCCTACATTCCACTGCAGCCTTTTGAAACCATATAGAGAGTCCTCATTAAGACCTCCCCCCAGACAGACACCTGGTCCTCTGGTAGTGGAGGGAGAGACTCATCATGAAGTAAAATGAATTCTTGATTCAAGGTTATACAAGGGAAAGTTACAATATCTGGTGCAGTGGAAGGGATACCCATTGTCAGAGGCCACTTGGGCTAAAAGCACCGATGTAAAAGCTGATAGATTAATACATTGGTTTTTCAATAAAAACCCGAATAAGCCTTGAGGTGATTCCTGACTCAAAATTTTTTCCCCCACAGGATTTTTCTCTTCTCTAGAGGATCCAACTGTCAACCATCACATAGACCTGGCTGTAGCCATCTTCACTTTGCTCTTGGTTACCACATAGATAGGAGGGGGGAGAGGTATTTTCTTATCTTAGACATAACAGGAATTAGTCTGGGGGAACCAAGGTCACTCTGTCTAACTTTTGGCGGGCACTCTAACAGAAGCTTCGGCCCGCCAAAGCAGTAAATTGGGGACTGTGATTTATGACGCATTGCAGCGAAGGGAAGTTCAACTTGAAACTTTGTAACCAAGGATGGGGACTTCAGACTTGGTTTCACCTTTTTTTGTGCTGATACTATGTAACCATTAAATGTATTCTTTGAGGAAAGCAATTGCCTTGGAGTTCTTATTTCTACTGGTCTCATCTATAGGAAACATGTACATACATATGCTGGAAAATTTAAGATATTTCTTTGAATAGGGAAGAAGAATCAACTTTTCACAATACTCAGTCTATACCACTAATATTTGCAGTGTCCATTTTGTGCAAGAAATTTAATGATAATTCACATCTGTCTTCTCTTGCACTGTTCTAAAAAATGTCACTATCTGCTCTAGTTCTACTAAGCTTTCCAGAAAGGGGACCTTTCTTGAAATTTCATCTACTACAACCTATTGACTCCAGATATGGCTACATGCAAAAAACAAAACACAAGCATTTGGCTGTTCTTAAAGAGTGAATTGCTTTTCCATCAGTTTACCCTTTCTACTAAAAGTTTCCCTGGAGTAACTTTCTACTAGGAATCAAGAACCGTGATGATGTAAGAATTCTCCACAAAGATAACTCCACAGTGCTACAATATCTTAAAGAGAAAACCAGTTTATCATCTGTAAGACTATAAAACCAGGTGGGGGACAAGCTAGGAATAAGATGATGACAATTGCAAAATAAAGTTAATATCAGGGGATATTTGTGCCATGATTAAGAACAGATTGGTTCATAACCTATGAATGAGTCAACCATCCCATATTAGAAACCCCTTTCTTTGTGCTTTCAGCTAACTTTCTTTTTAATTTCTTGGTCTCATTTTGATTTAGATTTCTGCAGTCTTTTATTTTGCTGACCTTATATGTTCTTTAGTTTTCTTCAGTCATCTTTTCTTTCACTGGCTTTTTCAAATAAAAGTCTCTTTTTTATGTCCCTGCACATATTTTTCATCATGTTCTGATTCATCAGCCTTTCAATCATGACACTTTTTACAGTTCTACTTCTAAAAATATATTCTTATTCTACTACCTTTTTATATTACTCAAGTCTATCTCCACTTGACTCCTTGACTCAGTCCTATATTTATCACTACTGTGTATGCTGGAAAGAATCAATCTATAATCCTCCATATTAGGAATACAGAAATGCTTCAGATAAAGATGCACCTTTATTTCAGAGTAATAAATTTTTCTAAAGCCCAAGTAAAAAACCAAGGAGGTAAAAAAATAATACTATCTCTGTACTCAGTAGTATATTTGTTAGGGAATAAAATAGTATGTGCACACAAGGAATATTTTTGTTAACTTATTAAAGTTTCATGTTAAAGTTGTTTGTTAAGAAATATTTTTTTTCAAAGCACAAAGAGGAATCACAGAGGCAGAATGGAATGATGAAAGTCAATTTATTATGGAAAATAAACAAAAAAGAAAACAAACCATGAGGTTATGAGAGATGTTACACGACAGGGAAGAAGACATGATTAGATTAGAAGATTTTGGCCTGGATAGTGTAGGGAGCAGAACTTTTCCAGTCTATTATTATTATTAGCATTTATAATTCTGATTTTATGCTTTCTACAGATGATTCAGTGAGAAAACATTTAATAATCCAGAGTATGGATTATTTTGCTTTTGAGTTCTGTACTATTGCTGTGATAAAACTAAAATATAGTATATTTTCTTCAGTTTTTCTCATTGGATGAGAAAATGCTTTCGTTCTCCTCCCCCCCCCCAAACCATGAAGAAAACAAATTAATGAAGTGCTCATGGGTGTCATACAGTGTACTTGCACTTGCTTTCGTTAGACAACATATAGCAAAAGGATATGTGTCTTCTTATGCAGCATACAGAAATCTTTCTATTAATCTGAATACTCCAGGGCTACCAAACAGCACAATTCAATCCAGAAGAAGATATAATGAGGTTGCTTCTCCCATCTTCCAATCAGCTTTTTTATATTGTATTATTATATGCAGTCAATGAGGCAAGGAAGATAAATAAATATCTTTACCTCCACCCACCTCCCAGCTCTGCCTGCTCTTTTCTTACAGTTCAACAACATATTGTGATATATGAATGAGAGAATATCTTAAATATTGTTTGAATATTTGAAGTATTTTTTGAAATAATGAGAATATTTATAAACAGCACAAAGTATTGGTACCCCTCCACTTTTCCCCCAAAGAATCGCAATTTGCCATGAAATAAGCTGAAACTGACAAATAAATGACATCCGGTCCATAGAACCCACACTTTACTTTTGATTTAACACATTCTTGTAAATAATAAAACAAATTAAAATAGCAACTGGGGGTGGGCAGCTGCCCAGTTGGTGGACTAATTGTGATCCTTCCCAAAAAAGTGACCCTGGCAAGGATATTACTCATACTCTTGTCATCTGTCATATAGATTGCATTCTACAAGCAGCTCCCTTTGATGACTATTTATAAGTACAAAACAAGCAGATATGTGTTAAAAAGTGAGTGCTGCTATTTCAAAACTGCAGGATGTCGATTTCTAACAGGAGCTACTGTCCATTTCACAGAGCCATGTGGTTATAAAGAGAATTTGTGTGAGACTGGGGAATGAGCCATAAGTCAGTGATTTTGATTATACTCTGTAGTCTCTGGAACAGCCTTTACCCAGAGATCTGCATGGCATCCCCCCTCTTTCTATTTAGGGAAGTGATACAAACAGAATTGTTATGGGTTTTTTTTTCCCAAAATTGAAGATCATGGTTGTTCGACAGACATCTGAAGAATTATAATTATGCTTTTAATTATGCATGATTTAAAAGTTATTATGTGGTTCTGGTTGATGATTTTATGTTGTAGTATATCAGGATTGTAATGGTATAAATATATATCTCCTTCTATAGATTGTTTTTGGCTTAAAACAAGGCAGACAGAATAAACTACCAAATGACAGATGCTGTTTTTGAGGAACAGCCAGAATTTTTCCATTGAAAGAGATATCACATACAACATCTCAGCCACATTGATTATGTGCTCATAAGTGCTAAAGCTGTTTAAAAAGTTGATTTAATGCATATGTTTTTAATCAATCAAAAGGTATACTTTTTAAAAACTTTTGATCTCTTTGATATTTCTGAAATGTAATAGATACTTGTTAGATTTTGATCTCCAGTAACTTGATAGGCATTTCAGTAAAAAGAATATGGAAAAAGATGTTTCTCCCAATTCAAAATTATTATTAAATAAATATGAAGTTTATAAAATATTGTGCTATAGTCCCAATTCTTGTCTGGTTGTTTCAGAATCACTGTATTATACCTTATTCACATTTTTATTCCCTTTTCAATATGGATCCATTCACTATTCTGATTTCTATGTCATAATTAAGTTATTATTTTCTGTTCCTGAAAGTATTTTATAATATGAAAATGAAAAAAGCCAACTTTTTCTAAAAAGACAATATATTTAAAATAGAGTCATAGGTAGTCTTCAACTTATGATGGCAAGTCAGACTAGAATTTTTGTCACTAAGCAATGTGGTCATAAAGCATAAGTGCATCATTTAGCAATCCATTAACCAAATCCTATGGCTGTTAGGTTAGGCAATGTCCTGCTAGCTTCCCAGTGAGGAAGCTGACAAGAAGTTTCAAATAGGGGAGTGAATGATGGCTATCAGTGGGGTACCCTAAAGTTTTGTTTTAGGTACTGTACTTTCAATATCTTCATAAACGATCTAGCTGATGGAATAGAAGGGGAACTCATCAAATTTGCAGATAACACTAAACTGGCAGGAATAGCTAATACCTCAGAAGATGGGCTCAAGATCCAAAAGGAACTTGACAAACTTGAACACTGGGCCCTATGCATGAAAGGAAATTCAACATAGATAAAAGTAACATTTTACATTTAGGGAAGAAAAACCAACTGTACAAGTATAAACTAGGTGAAACCTGGTTTAATGCCAGTAACTCCTACAAGGATTTTGAGCCAACTGTACAATGAATAGTTGCAGGAATTGGGAATGTCTAGTCTAACTAAGAAAAAGACTAGGAGTGACATGATAGAAATCTTTCAATATTTGAGGTGCTGTCACTGAGAGGAACGGGTCAACCTATTCTTGAAAATACCTGAGGACAAGACAAGCAGTAATGAATGGAAGCTTCCATCTCTAACAAAAAGATCCAACTTGTGGGTGCTCTATCACTGGATGTTTTTAAGAAGAGATATTTACAGAATGATATAGGATCTCCTGCCATGTAGAGGAGTTGGACTATAAGACCTCCAAGGTCCCTTCCAACTCTGTTACTCTATATTCTGTACGAGGGTGCTCAAGCCATCGATATGTTGTGAGCACAAAAGGGCTGGAAAGGGTGTGTAACTTTCCAACTTTCTTGCTGGTTTTCCCATTGACATTTTGGGGATACTGGCAAGGAACGTCACAAGTAGTGATCATGTGATCATGGGACAACTATTGGTAAATATGAGACAGTTGCCAAGTGCCCAATGCATGATCATGTGACCACAGGCATGTTGAGAGGGCTGAAATTCCAAGGACTGGTTATAGCTCCATTACAATTTCAAATAGTTGCTAAATGAATATCATAAGTCCAGGACTACCTGTATGTTACCCAAAGTCTGTTAATGTATTTATTTGGCTAGAAATAATTATTCATAATTCCAATTATTCATCATTTTAATATCTTCTAGAACAGAGGTCTCCAATCTTTTGGGCACCAGGGACTAGTTCCGTGGATAGAGGTTTTTCCATGGACGAGAGGGGGCGTGGTTTCATGTACTGCCTGCATCCCACAGATGGGGCTTTGCTTGTTTGTACAGACTGGTTTCTGGTATGCAGCGGCCCGGTGCCAGTCCATGGACCGGGGGTTGGGAATCTTTGTTCTAGAATATATTATCATGCCTTTTTACCTTATTCTACCAAAAGGAACATAATAAATATATTGTTTCTGAAACAGTTCAGCTGGCTCAGCTTACTTCATAATATTTGCAGTTAAAATATTTAGAATGTTAAACAAACCAAACTTCCTTTTTTATTTTACAGTTAAATTTTCATTAGACCCAAATATGTTTAGATTGGATGGTTGCAGTTTTTTCTCAAAAAAACAACAACAAAACAATAGTTAACTTTCTCCTTACTCAAGGGGCAATTTTTGGTTAGATTCTTTGTATAAAGTGCTGGAAACACAATGGTCTTTAGAAGGGTATAAAAAGCACTTACAAAGAAATAGGAGACTAAGAATAAGAGAAATTGACAAAGAGTGTTGGACATTATTTATGCCAGTGGTAAGCCAAGCAAAATTTTTTGAATCATTGCCCAGAAAACCTCAGTGCAAAGTAGCCTTCACTTTATAATATATTTTACAATGTCCTATGTGTTTTAAAATAAATAATAATATAGACCAAGTTTCAACCTTTAAATATCTTGGTGTAGTATTTTAACACTCTGAAATCTGACAGCAATAAATTAAATCTTTTCCAATAAGGCCAATAGTGGTGCTAAAACTATACTTTTGAAAGATAAATCCATCTCCCTAATGCTATATCAGTCTCAGGTATGTATAAAATATAACCGTGGATACAGCATAGTACGTATTTTTAAGAGCACTAATTGGATTTCAAATGTTGCACTTCATTCAGAAGCTGGATTGATTCCTGTGGATTTTAGGGTCCATCCATGTTGGCTTGAATTTTCACTTAAGCTTAACTTTTCCAACCATTCTTTGCTGTGATGATGTTTTTTTAATGGTTCACTCTCTTCTTGGATAGTCAGGATCCAAAGTGACTTACACAAAGGTATTTTCTCAAGTAATGTTTCTTAGCCTGGTGAGACTAAGTGAAATCTGTACAGGTAGTCCTCAAGTTACAACCACAATTTAGCCCAAAATTTATGTTGCTAAATGAAATATTTATTAAGTGAGTTATGACTTTTCTTGCCACAGTTGTTAAGTGAATCACTGCAGTTGTTAAGTTAGTAACATGGTTGTTAAGTGAATCTGGATTCCCCATTGACTTTGCTTTTCAGAAAGTGGCAAAAGCTGATCACATGACTTTAGGATAGTGCAACTCTCATGAATATTAACCAGTGCCAAGCATATGAATTTTGATCATGTGACATGGGAATGCTGCAATGTTCGTACGTGTGAAAAACAATCATAACTCACTTTTTCAATGCTGTTGCAACTTTGAACGGTCACTAAATGAATTATTAAATCGAGGACGACCTGTAATTTGACAGCAGAGTTTGATATAGTTGTTCAGGAAGAGAAAAGTATATTTGTTATATACTTTGAAATTTGTTTGAAATTTGTTATAAGCAACCAGAATATCTTTCTTGTTAGAAAACTATATATTCATGAACTGTGTATATCACACAGCAAAGCATTTTATTTTACCTTCTAAGCAAGGCTAGGAGGGCAAAGGCCAACCGGATCATAAAGGGAAACTTGTTCTACAGGGCAGAGGTCACTATGGAGAAGACGTGCTCAAACTGCATGCAATGTATTGCTTTCTTTACTTAATGTCATATCTCTTTGCACTCTATTTTTCTATTCTTTTCTTCGCTGACTGTTTTATTTGCTGGTTAGTGACTGCAATAAAGATTGTCTGTCTGTCTGTCTGTCTGTCTGTCTGTCTGTCCATCTGTCTGTCTATCTATCCATCTATCCATCTATCCATCTATCGCTCTATCCATCTATCTGTCTGTTTATCTAAATGGCATTGTACACTTGAATATTTTTAAAGTATCTTATGAAGAAATAATCCACTTCTTTAATGCAGAAGAAAATATACATAGTAACAAAAGAGATGCAAATACAGAGAACAATTTCTAGGATCTGAAGTAGGAGCAGCAGCTTTTTAAATCTACTGAATTGAAATTAATACCAGCTAATGTAGATAAATTTATACAGGTAGACCTTGACTTACAACCACAATTGGGACCAGAATTTTGGTTGCTAAGTAATGTAGTCATCAAGCAAGTCCCAAACCCAATTTTATAACTTTCTTATTTTGGAGATTAAGTGAATCATGTGCTGTTTAAATGAAATATGCTATCATTAAGTGAATCCAGTTTCTACAATTGGCTTTGCTAATCAGAAGCCAGTTGGGAAGGTCACAAATCATGATCACTTTACTGCAAGACACAGTGACTATCATAAATACAAGTCGGTTGCAATCACCCAAATTGTGATCACATGATTGTGGGAGTGGTGCAAGAGTCATCATTTCAAGGACAGTCACTTTTTCCAAGGCCATCATAAATTTGAACCATTGTTAAACAAACGGCCTTAAGTCAAGAACCACCTGTAAGAACATAAAATGAACTCTACTGTATCAGACAAAGAGTTCCTCTTGTCCTGCATTTGATGTCTATCATGTTTAAGCAGGTACTTTCAGGAAGCTCACAAACACAGTCAAGAGAATAATAGCACTCTTAGTTATTTACCTATATAATTTATATAGTAGTCTTCTCAATCATTAACTGATTAAAACCTTTTAAAAATGAGCACTTTTATAATCATTATCACAACTAATGGTGCTATTTTATGCATAACATTATTCTGAATCCTATTGTGTTTAATATCAATAAATATTACTAGTCCTAATATTAAAAAAATCTAGATTTTTTTATGTTTTGCAACTTCTATTTCTTCTTTAAACATTTCATTGAAATCTTTAAAAAAAAATCTTAAGTGCAGCAATTTCTCCTTAAAAGAGAAATCTTCCAACGTCCTTATAATTTTGGTCATCCATTGTTATACATTTTTGCTCCATAATATTCTTTCTGAGATACAGTGACCAGAATTTTACACAGTATACCAAGTGCAATCTCACCATTAGGACATTGCTATGCAGGTAATTATATTTTAGTTTTGTTCCTGATGCTTTTATCACAAAATTCACCTCTTTACAGTAACTGCACACAGAGCTGACATTTTCATGATCAGCTATAACTTCAAGATCCTTTTCCTCATCAATCACTGTCAGCTGAGATACCATTAATGTCTATATTAATGTATTGTACATCTAAAGTTTGTGTATTTACAACTTGCAGGTATCACTTTGCAGAAACTACACTGAATTGCATTTGCCATTTTAGAGCTGATTCTTCTAGTCTGATGAGATTCTTTCCCAGGGCAGCTTACAAAACATTTTAAACCTGCAATTTGAAAACTGAGATTAAGAGTAGTATTAGCAATAATAACAGGAAAAAAACAACTTGGTATAAGAGCTGATATTAAAATATCTTTATATTAGCATACAGTATGCACATTTTATTAATAATAATACATAATTTAGTTTGCAATAATAATTTAGATATATAGATCTGTGTGTGTGTGTGTGTGTGTGTGTGTGTGTGTGAGAGAGAGAGAGAGAGAGAGAGAGAGAGAGAGAGAGAGAGAGAGAGAGGGAGAGAAATTGAATCTCTGAAAAATGTTACTGCTGGACTCTATTCTATCTGTGGGACAATCATACTTTCTGGTTATATTTTCTTAATTATCAAGAGCTTTTAAATTGGTAGAAAATAATCCACTGCAGCAACATCCAGTGGTACTAAAGATGCTTAAGCAGCAGGTTTTGGAATGAAAACTAAGGTCTCATTAATAACATATTTCTATGTTTGTTAGTAAAATATTGAAGTTAGTATATCTTTTGTACATTCTTCTTACAAATTAAAAGTATCTATTAATGATACAATTTTGATCTGTTAATGAGCTGTTCTTATACTATATGTTATATTGGTTCTCTTCCACTACTATGCAGACTGAACCGTCCACCCTCCCCCAGGGCTATCTGGTCCAACAAAAATGGTCTGGCACATTAGGCAATCTAGGGGAATCTACTCTTAATGCTCCATTTTTAGGAAGTTAAAAAACAAAATCAGGAGGCTTTGTTTCTCAGTGGCAACTTTAAAACAGTCTCCAAATGACATCAGCTTGGAACAATATAAGACTGCATTCAGGAAGAAAATAAAGTTGAACTATTCTAAAGATCATTTTAATGAGATTGTAACATTTTTTTAAAAAAATAAAATTTCAACAATGATAAAATAGACCACTTTTTAAAAAAAAGGTTTATTTTATCATTATTAAATTTTTATATATGTTTTCTATACTTACCTTGGGTATTTTCAATTATTTTTCTATCATGTAAATCATCAAATAATACATAATCTAGTTTGCAATAATAATTTAGATAGATCTATTTCTCTGTGTCTATCTCTGTGTCTGTCTCTCTTTCTCTCTCTCTCTCTCTGTCTCTCTCTGTGTGTGTCTGTATGCATGAGAGAGAGAGAGAGAGAGAGAGAGAGAGAGAGAGAGGGAGAGAAAGAGATGATTATATGATTTTAAAAATTTTGCTGCAAGTTTTGGTACTGAAAATTGGTGTTCAAAACCTTTCCATAGCAGAATCTTATATGCATACAACCATGGATAGAAGCATGTGATAAGTAATTAGCCAGCTTCTTACTTTTCATTTCATGATCTGCTTGTTGTTACAAAGCTAAACTGTGTATCATATGAAGATGTATAGTGGATCCACTGAGGTAATATTACCTAGGAAAAACTTAATTGTCTTAATTGTAAACTCAATAGGAAGTTATTTGCAGGTAGCTAATAACAGACACAGCTTTACACACGGGAACCTAATTTCTTAAGGCAATTCAGGCATTACCTTTTATTCATTTTTTTCTCCAAACAAAAATAAAATCCAAAGTTACCTTTTCTTTTGAGAAGCTATAAAGCATAAATTTGAGATCTAAAGGTAAAATAAAACTGAATTTCTCTACAAATTTCATGCTCCATGAAAAAGTGTTCCATACGAACAGAAAATCTCTAATGCTGCAAAGGAAAGTTATCATCAGAATCCCAACATATTGTCTAAATCTAAACCTGGCAATCAAAATATTTTTTGGCAATAAATAACTTCACTTGGATGGCTTAGTTATATCAGTGGTCTCCAATCTTTCTGGCTTTGCGGACAAGTTCGGAGGGAAAATGGGATGGTTTTGAATGGAAGGGAAGCATATGTGCTTGTGCACTTGCTCACCTGCTGTGTGTGCAAGTGAAGCTATACACATGAACAGCTGCTCGCCTGTCACTTCAGCAGCCTGGTTCTGAATGGGACATGGTCTGGTACTGGGCCACAGCCCCAGGGTTGGGGACCCCTAGTTATGTCTTTAACAAACTTCATAAAAACCTGAAAGGTTTTTGGAATTTTGGTCATTTTTAAAAACTTTTTTGTTTTAAATCAATTACATGTTGCTCTTTGGGCATGGCATATCACTCACTTCTAAATAAGATAAAATTGGATAAAAATAGTTTCATCTTATAAATAAATATAGTTCTTATCTTTCCAATTTCTGATAATTTAGAAAATTAAAGACTTAGAAAAGTCTTCTTTATATACAACCATAGTGCAAGGAGTATCTTAAAGTCTTCTATTGCTTTCCTGTTGTCATAATTTATAATTCTTAAATATATGAAGAGAAATTCATTGTTGACTTAACTCAAACTCTATTGATTTTTGCTAATGTTATAATTATAAATTATATTTATTCATAGTTATAAATTTATAATTGCATAGCAATTATCTCTACAGTATTACTCCTGATTGAATAATCTAATTTTTTGTTGCAAAATATATTCTGAGCTATACATTGGGATTTTATCTTTCCAATCCAAATTACCTGGATTATTGATGACAAGATGGAATTGGCCTTAAAAAGTAATATTATGGTATGTTTCTGGACTATTCAATAGAAATATTTTATAAATTAAAAGGACAATATTATATAATATTCCATTACACAAACATTTATGTTTATCCTAATATTGACTAAGTAAAAAAAAGTTGGTCAAAGTGTTGGTGCTTAGGTCAAAGATCAATATATTTGCACTCTTAATACAAAAGCATATAGCAAATAGGATGTAGAAGAATGCATAGGCCTTTCAGATGATTACCTAGGCAGACTCTCTTCTCTCAGAAAGACAACTGTAAAAAGTTTTTTTTTTAAAAAAAGCTTACAATATTATTTTTAGGGATGTGGATGGGGTAAAAGTTCAGAAGAATATATATATATATTCTACACACACACACACACACACACACACACACACACACACACACACACCATGGCAATTAATACTCCCTTTGTGCTGTACTACCTGCAAATACAGAGCATCAATTGATCTCCTAGGGAAGAAAAACCTTTGACCTTGTTTGTATGAAAATAATTAGAATTTATAATACTGTCTACATTTTAGATTATCTAGTTTTTTTTTAAAAAAAATGTACTACAGTTTCATATTCTACAATAAGAATTTCTGTAATCTTGTCATGTAACTCTTTATATCAGAGATTAAAAGTTAGATCAGTTTTATTAATAAGGATGCTCCTAGACTGTAATTGTTCAGGAAAGCACATAAGATGTAATAAAATGGATTTATATGTTGTCTTAGCAAACTGATACAATGAATAATCTTCTCAATAGTCAGAATCGCTAAGGATTTAAAGATAATCTTTTCCTTTATCTTGTCAAAGTTTCAGGTTTACATCTCATCAGAAAGATGGTACAAGTAGGTCACATTTAGTTTCTTTAATGTACATTTACATAGAAATCTGACAGCTTCAACTCTCTAAAATGTTCAAGGTGGTCCCTTTCACGCATTTCTCATCACAAAGCAACTCTTCTTTATCTCTGTGTTCCTTCGTTCTACAAATGTTTTTTCTGACAGTTTTGTCAATGACTCTGTTTGGAAATGAGGCAACATGGTGCTATAAAGCGTGGCAAAAGATGTATTTGCATGATTTAGCTTTAGCTTCTGTTTGATATTTTGCTTCAGCTTTCACTTAATACCCAGTAAGATGATGCTGTGTTTGCCAACAATGTTGGAAACAGAAATATGCATTTCTGACTAATCCCTGCAGAACTTTTCATGGGAAGCTAAAATATAATTATAAATTATTACCTAATTTCTTCATATCCAGTTTGTTATTAAAATGGTATTAGGTGCTCAATATCAGCACTATGAAAAATGAATAGAAGCTCTCTACCACAATTGCCATCTAGGTTTGAAGTGTTTCACCTATGACGTAGTTTGTCATAATTTTAATTGGACAAATATAAGAAATAATTCAAAGAAGTTTTTAACAAGTCTATAATATATTGCTTTAATGTTTTATTTCAGCAGTGGCAATACTTAACCAAATATTATCTGTATACAGTGCTATTTTTGTAAAAAAAAAAAAAAGTGCTGGAACTCACATACATCATACAACCCGCCTTACCTACTCTACAAGGTTCCATCCAAGAAAGGTGCCGGAACTCCGTTCTGGGCGTTATATGACAAAAAAAAGCCATGTCTGTATATGTTTGTTTGTTTATAAGTTTTATAAACTGCCTCATTCTTCTAGATGATATACAAGATCAAAACACAATAAAGGAATAATATAATGAAAACAATTAAACAATAAACACCAATTAAAAAAATGATAGCACAGTTTTTTCTCTGTCAGCTTTATCAAAACCAGACAATTATTTGCTTAATTACAAAAAAGGCAGATCTGGTTCAAGGGAGAAAAACTGTCCTCTTGCTTTACAATAATACTTTTTTATGTTAATATTTAACCCACATAGGTTTCACCATTATATATTCTTCTTCTTAAATGCCACTATCTCAAAAAAGAGTTTTGTTCCAGACAAAACCCTTTATCTTGCAATAAACATTACTTAACCAGTAAAGAATGATCATTCTTTTTACCATGTCTTGTATTGCTTTTGTTTTGGAGAAAAATGAAAGAAATTCCTCATTTAAAATGTTTCATCTTTTAAAAATAATCATTAAATGAAACTAATATTTAAAGACAGAAAATAATACCATTGGATTTATATCTAAACCAATAACTGAATCTGACAGTATTCTTCCTCCTTCCCTCTTTCCCTCTAGTATTGATCCCTATGTACCAAAATAACAATACTATAGTTGTATACTATAGGCCACCTAACCAAACATAGGAAATAGATTAACTTTTTGCTAGTCAGTTAACTAGGGTATGTATGTAGGAAGCACATCAAAATAATAATGGGGAACTTTAATTACCTGATATCAAGTGGGAGAGAAACTTTGCACTAAGTGGAAGATCAAACAGATTCCTCACAAACCTGGCAATCAACTTTGTCTCCCCAAAAGTACCACTTTAAAACGACTTGTAAGGCCACACTTGGAATACTGCATCCAGTTTTGATCCCCACAAGGTAAAAAAGATGTTGAGACTCTAGAAAGAGTAGAGAGAAGAGCAACAAAGATGATTAGGGGACTGGAGGCTAAAGCATATAAGGAAAGGCTGCTGGAATTGGGTATGTCTAGTTTAATTAAAAGAAGGACTAGGGGTGACATGATAGCAGTATTCCAATATCTCAGAGGTTGCCACAAAGAAGAGGGAGTCAAGCTATTCTCCAAAGTGCCTGAAGGCAGGACAAGAAGCAACAGATGGAAACTAATCAAGGAGAGAGGCAATCTAGAACTAAGGAGAAACTTCCTGACGGTTAGAACAATTAACCAGTGGAACAACCTGCCTCCAGAAGCGGTGAATGCTCCAACACTAGATGTTTTTAAGAAGAGACTGGACAGCTGTTTGTCTGAAATGGTATAGGTATAGGGTTTCCTGCCTGAGCAGGGGGTTGGACCAGATGACCTCCAAGGTCCCTTCCAACTCTATTATTATTATTATTATCTGCACAGTCAGATTTTCAGACTGGATTTGGCATTTTTGTCTACCTATTGAGTCCTTATCAGGCAGGTGTGTAATAATAATAATAATAATAATAATAATAATAATTATTATTATTATATGATATTATCAGTTATAAACAAAGTCTCAAAATAATAAAGATATAAGAAACATACAAAGCATAACTTTTCATGCTTAGTAAACATAGAATACTGATTGACCAGCAAATAATCCCAGATAAAACTAGTTTGAGATTAATAAGATTATTATGATTCTCTAGAAAAATAATCAGAACAAGACTAACTTTAACACTGATTTAGAAATAGTACTTGTATTAATGAGAAGGTGGAGAGTAATATGTTTTTTAGTTTAAAAGAAAACAAAAATAAAACTGTTCTATGAGAGTTTGCTTCTTTTTTTTTTAATTAGTTACATGGCCGAGACTCACAAATGAAATAAATTTATTAGATTCAGATTGTAGGGTATAAATGGGTGTTTGCCTACACTCAAACAGTTAAGTGGATAAGGGAATGCAGACAAATATAGGTATGATTAAGGCTGTAAATGGCAACCAGTTGCAACAACTACATATAACTAATATTAAATGAAACATATTTTACATGCTGAGGAAAACATGCATTTCCCCTAAACATCTAGATTTATATTGCTTAAATAGAATGATGGGCTATAGAGGTTGATACTTGAACTAGCATACTTCCAATGGCCTTAGTACAAAAGTAATAATAATAATTTACTTAGGATGCTGAGGAGGAAGGAACTGAGTCTTTTGGGATATATGTTAAAATAATGGCATAAATTTAATATTTTCACCAAATGAATTTGCTTCCCACAAAAGAGTACGAGTAGGACAATAACCTGTTACCAGCTTCTTCTGTTGAAAGCAATTCCATCTGGGGAAACTCTATTTGATTTCATTGAAAGGATTATGTTTAATTCTTTTCTTGATGATATACTGACATTCATTAATTTGCCTATTCAATGAGCAAAAGCTTCTGCTGCTTCATAAATTAGCTTTCCTGTTATGTTCCAGAATTCTTCATTGATAGCCATATTTGATTCTGCTCATGTGCTCTGCTTTGCTGGAATGTGTTTTGTTTCATTCTTTCCTCTTGAAAATGTATGAACATACAATGGCTATCAAAACAAACCTGAATGCCTGCCTGATTCCTGAATCTACTATCAATACTTTCAGATTACTACTGTATCATTTTATTTTAATTTGAATTACATTTGATGGGTCTTTGTTATTTATGAAAATAACAAGAGAAGTGAGTCTTTTCTGTATATTCTTGCATTGTATAAACAAACCTAGCAACTTTGAAAATAAAATAGATCCATTTAAAAATCTAGGAATTCCTTTGTTCGTTTAACTTTAATTATAATCATGGAATGTCATCTCATTATAAATTTATTCATCACAGCTCAGATAGGAGAAATCATTGCATTTTGTCATCTTTGGTTACGAAGTCCTAAACCAGATTAAGTATATCTGGCTGGTTTTTACTGGAGATTGGCTTCTGCTGTTTCTGTTTCTTGGCTGGTTGTAGTGCTCAGCAGGGAGATGTGTTCCCACATGCTTTCTGAAATATTAATATACAAAATCATAGTGAGGTTTCTGATAGTAGCAGGTTGGCTGATCTGCGGTTTTCTGATTAGAGATACATTGGTAGTTCCGAGAAACTAGTGGCACCTAAATGGGCTCTGCCTAATAAGGTTTTGAAAGCTGATAGCATAATTTAAAAAGGCCCAGACTCACTAAGCTATAGACCTGGCTGACGCCAGCAAATTGCAGTGTTGTTAATGCTTCTGGTAGAGACATCTTTTAGTCAACCAAAAGCAAATATATTAAGTGAAAAATTGATTTGTGGTTCACAAAGAGATGCTAGCATCTTAGTTTATGTTTGGCAGGCTTACGCTCCTCATGTTTAAGCTGAAAGACTTTGAAATGCCTTTCTTCCTTAAGCTTTTTAGGATGTAACCTTCAAAAAGGTTCCCGTTAACATTCCTTCAAAGAAATATAATTACCTTACAAAAAACTTCCAGTGTTATAATCTTGCACAACATATGTCTCCTGAGAAAGTTAGAAACAATTTAAGAGACAAAGTGCAGTGAGAAAGGAGAGGTCAGCCTTTTACTTTGAGTATAGCGATTACCTCATGTAAGCATATTAGTCTTGGTAGAAATAAATATAAAAGAAAGCATGATTAAAATGGGCACTAAAATTTATATTGTTTTCAGAATCAATTTTAATTAAAATGAGGTGATGGTGTTTTTAAAATGAATCTCCTTTTTAAATATTTAATGGCAAATATATTTGCAAGAGGTCATTTCCTGTAATTTTTCATGTAAAGAAAAATGTATGAATTTGTTATGAAAATAATACTGAATTATTCTCTAATACTTGTAGTTCCTAATAGGCAGGGAAGAAAAGTTTTCTCTATGGTCATCTTTTGGGATCTGGTTGATCTTGACAAACTATATACCTTGTTCTCCAGTTTGGTGCTTCTCCTGTTTATTTGATTTTGCTTGGTTGGTATAATAGCTGAAGGGTACCAAGTTAGGCTGCCCTACATTAAACTTTAAAGTTTAAACTGGGTGGCAACATTTATAGCTACCCTTCTTACTGGGATTCATGGCTATAATCAGGATGTCTTGTGGAATATATATTATTCCTTTCTCCCTTCTCTCTCTCTTTCCCTAATTCTAAAACAAATGCTAAAACAAACATTTTTGTACCCTTTAAATCAGGGGTTCCCAACCCCAGGGCTGTGGCCCACTACCTGGCCTTGAACCATTTGAAACCAAGCCACCAAAATTTGCGTAAATACATGTGCACATATTCGCATCCTTATAAGAAACTTCCAGTGTTATAATCTTGCCAACATGTGTCTCCCGAGAAATTTAGAAACAGTTTAAGAGACAAAATGCAGTGAGAAAGGAAAGGCCCATGAGCCTTTTGTACTCCAAGTTTGGCCTTGGAGTACAAAATGAAGCAGGGCACAGGCTAATAGAATTTTGTCAGGAGAATACGATGGTCATAACAAACACTCTTTTCCAACAACCCAAGAGACGGCTCTACACATGGACATCACCAGACGGTCAACATAGAAATCAGATTGACTATTTGCTCTGCAGCCAAAGATGGAGAAGCTGTATACAGTCAGTAAAAACAAGACCAGGAGCTGACTGTGGCTCAGATCATGAGCTTCTCGTTGCAAAATTTAGGCTTAAATTGAAAAAAGTAGGGAAAAGCACTAGTCCACTCAGGTATGAACTAAATCATATTCCTGATGAATATACAGTAGAGGTGACAAATAGATTTAAGGAACTGGATCTGATAGACAGAGTGCCTGAAGAACTATGGATGGACGTTTGCAACATTGTACAAGAGGTAGCAACTAAAACCATCCCAAAGAAAAAGAAATGCAAGAAAGCAAAATGGCTGTCTGAGGAAGCTTTGCAAATAGCTAAGGAAAGAAGGGAAGCGAAAGGCAAAGGAGAAAGAGAAAGATACACCCAATTGAATGCAGAATTCCAGAGAGTAGCTAGAAGAGATAAGATGCCTTCTTAAATGAACAGTGCAAAGAAATAGAAGAAAACAACAGAACAGGGAGGACCAGAGATCTCTTCAAGAAAATTGGAGATATGAAGGGAACGTTTCATGCAAAGATGGGCATGATAAAGGACCAAAATGGCAGGGACCTAACAGAGGCAGAAGAGATTAAGAAGAGATGGCAAAACTACACAGAAGAACTATACAAAAATGAGCTTAACGTCCCAGATAACCACAATGAGATGGTCACTGACCTCGAACCAGACATCCTAGAATGGGAAGTGAAATGGGCCTTAGAAAATCTGAGCAACAACAAAGCTAGTGGAGGTGACAGTATTCCAGCTGAGCTATTCAAAATCTTAAAAGACGATGCAGTAAAAGTGCTACACTCATTTGCCAGCAAATTTGGAAAACTCAACAGTGGCCACAGGATTGGAAAAGGTCAGTTTACATTCCAATTCCAAAGAAAGGCAATGCCAAAGAATGTTCAAACTATTGCACCATTGCACTCATTTCACATGCTAGTAAAGTTATGCTTAAAATCCTACAAGCTAGACTCCAGCAGTATGTGGATCGAGAACTACCAGAAGTACAGGCAGGATTTCGAAGAGGCAGAGGAACTAGAGATCAAATTGCCAACATACGCTGGATCATGGAGAAAGCTAGGGAGTTCCAGAAAAACATCTACTTCTGCTTCATTGACTATGCAAAAGCCTTTGATTGTGTGGATCACAACAAATTGTGGCAAGTTCTTAAAGAGATGGGAGTACCAGACCATCTCATTTGTCTCTTGAGAAACCTATATGCGGGTCAAGAAGCAACAGTGAGAACTGGACACGGAACCACTGATTGGTTCAAAATTGGAAAAGGAGTCCGGCAAGGCTGTATACTGTCGCCCTGCCTATTTAACTTATATGCAGAGCACATCATGAGAAAGGCAGGGCTAGATGAATCAAAAGTTGGAATTAAGATTGCCGGGAGAAATATCAACAACCTAAGATATGCAGATGATACCACTCTAATGGCAGAAAGTGAAGAGGAACTAAAGAGCCTCTTGATGCGGGTGAAGAAGGAGAGTGCAAAAGTTGGCTTGAAACTCAACATTAAGAAAACCAAAATCATGGCATCCGGCCCTCTCAATTCCTGGCAAATAGATGGGGAAGAAATGGAGGTAGTGAGAGATTTTATTTTTCTGGGCTCCAAGATCACCTCAGATGGGGACTGCAGCCAAGAAATTAAAAGACGCTTGCTCCTGGGGAGGAAAGCTATGGCAAATCTAGACAGCATACTAAAAAGCAGAGACATCACCCTGCCAACAAAAGTGCGTATAGTCCAGGCCATGGTTTTCCCAGTTGCAATGTATGGCTGTGAAAGTTGGACCATAAGAAAGGCTGAGCGCCAAAGAATTGAGGCCTTTGAACTATGGTGCTGGAGAAGACTCCTGCGAGTCCCTTGGACTGCAAGGCGTTCAAACCGGTCAGTCCTAGAAGAGATCAACCCCGACTGCTCTTTAGAAGGCCAGATCCTGAAGTTGAAACTCAAGTACTTTGGCCACCTAATGAGAAGGAAGGATTCACTGGAGAAGAGCCTAATGCTGGGAAAGATTGAGGGCAATAGAAGAACGGGATGACAGAGAATGAGATGGCTGGATGGAGTCACTGAAGCAGTAGGTGTGAATTTAAATGGACTCCAGAAGATGGTAGAGGACAGGAAGACCTGGAGGAAAGTTGTCCATGGGGTCACGATGGGTCGGACACGACTTCGCAATTAACAACAATAACAACAACAATAAATTAAATATATTTGATAGGAGAAAATAATGCTTCTTTTAGTAACTAACCTTGATTTTGGATACCTGTCCATCCACTGTGCTCAATACAAGGGTTAAGACCTTCTACTTCCACAGATGTTGATGACATCCATCTCCTAGTAGTTCTAATCAGCATGGTTAATGAAGAAGATTGCTAATGAAAGTCAACAAGATACATAGAGTTATCTATTTCCCCTACCTCCCCTTAGATATTTATAAATACATAGTAATGAGAAGCATTTAAGATTCTTTATGTCTTTCTTATAAAGTTATACAATTTTCAGGAGAGAGTTCCAATGTAGAGCTTGCAAAGGGAAAAGGAAAAAAAATGCTTTTTCTTTATATTTAGTCAAACATTTAAAAGCCATATTATTTGATGCACAATTTATGTTTGAGAAAAAGTGTTTTTAGAGCTGTAAAGGTTTTGATCAGTACCTGAAAGTATTAGCCTGGTATCCATTCATTGTCAAGAATATTCAATCTGATCCATTATAATGAATTATAAAGCTCAACCTTGAACTTGTATTTAGAATATTGAGAACTAAAACTCCAGCTGTATCTGAAGGAGCAGCATGAAAATGTTGCATTAGCACAAGAGAGAATAAAGTTAATGTTTATATGGTTCTTACATGAAAAAAGTAAGAACTGGAAAAGTGGATTAATCCTAAATTAATTTTACTCTCAAAGAATTCTTCTAGAATATTTAATAAGGTGATAAATCTCATGATTGGTTCCTCGTGTCAGTCAGAGAAACAACTCAATATTCCTACCCCCAAGATTTCTTTATATGGGATTGAAATTACAATATTGAAAATTGTTTGCAAAAATTCCAGAAGCAACAGAAAAGTCATCACATTCCCAAAAGGCTTTGGTGCCATCTGTTTCAATTCATTACTTTGAAGTAGTACCATTCTTATTCTGCTTTTATGAATCTGCTTTAGTAGCATAATTCAAAGTTACATCATCCATTCTGTGTTTTGTTCAGCACTATATCATGGTTTTTTGTTTTGATCACAACACAAGCTTCAGAAAGAAGAAAATAAGATGTGTGTAAATCCTTCAAAAATTGCTTCACGTATATTTTTCTGTGAATGATTATCCTTATCTTTTTCCAGGCTCATGTAGTGTTTCATAAGGTGCAACACTGCTGTTTTTATATGTTTCCTAATAAAAGGTACTGAATTGGTAGTGCATACGTTTATAGCACCAGCAGATGCAACTGAGAACAGCTTAAGAAATAAACTTGGAAAAGACAAGATTATTTTAATGATGCAAAAGCAACTACTTCATGGTTGAAGACCTTTATAAGTCAAAGGATTCCAATTGTAATTAGAATTATAAACATAATCAGCTAAATTCTCAAACAACTTTCCTAGTAGCTGTACAGCTAAGGGCACTGAAGATATGGCATGGTGTATGTCTAAAATCCCGTCAATCAAGTGTATGTATTAGTAAATAACTCCATAAAACCAGGACTTTAAAAAAAATATTCTTGGACATAATATTCATTTGACCTATCTCTCTCTACATTTTTCATATTAAGTTTTCTTTTTCCTCTGCTTTTGTCTCTTCACATTGTTAACTGAAGAAATTTCCCCTCCATTCCTATTGTTTTCCTAATGGACCTGCATAGGACTTGTGCATCCGAGCACACAGATTTTTTTTTTTTAAAAAAGGTTCTATCCTGTCTGTTTGCATATTATCAGTCTGTGCTTCTAAGAGGAAAAGGTCAGTAAGACCTTCAATAGTTGAAATAACAATGTTTGTCATATTAAGAGAAGACAGGTTTTGTTGGTTTCTGAGTGAAGACAGAAAATAATTCTTAAAAAGAACTGGATAAAAAAGGACCTTTAATTAATATCAAAGAATAAAATGTATTTTAACTGATTTTCTGTCTTGTGTCTAGAAATAAATTTTCTATGTATATATAGACTTTTTTCTATTGATTCACAAACATAAATGTATTTATATACATGGCTACCCATCTCAAACTATGTGGTTCTTAAAAAACAATGAAAATAAAATCACAATAAAAAGTAATAGCAATACTTACTAATACATATTTTATCCCTGTTATCTGATTGGAAGTTATTTATTTATTTGTTTACTTATTTATTTGTAAACATTATTAGCTGCTCATCTTACATAAGATAATTTTGGGTAGCTTACAGTATTACTTGGTTCCAATGCCTATGGAAATTGCCACATTTTTATAGTCTTCTTAAAGGCTAGGAAGATTGGAGCTAAGTGAACATTGGAGAGGTAGGGTGGGAATAGGGTAGAGATTACTCTGAAAGGCAGTCACTGGCACTGAGAAGGAACACTATATGTGTCCTATTAGATGTGACTGTTTCAGAGAGGGACCCAAACCATACTCATCTTATCAGGGTGCGACAGTAAAAGTCCTTTGGGAGAGGAAGCCATGCAAATAATCCAATCCTATTCCATGAAGAGTAGAGCACCTTGAATTATACCTGGAATGCATAGGGATTCAGTGCAGTTTGCAAATAGCCATGTTACATGAGCTGAGGTGCACTTATAATTACTTGCACTATTTCCTTCAGAACCAGTTGTAGTTTTCATGAAGTTCAAGGCAGTCTCATGTAGAGTGCATTACAGTAGTCCAATTAAAAGATGATGAGCACATGAGTCACAACAAGCAAGAACTCCAATCCAAAGAAATAATGCATAAACCAAATTGTACAAAGCCTAATCACTACTGCCACCTGCTCTTCGAGCAAGACTTAAGGGAATCCCCAGACTGTACACAAGATCTGCGTGAGAAAATGCACAAACCTGGCAAATTCAGTTCTAAATCATTGTAGATATCCATTTGTACCCTATCTGGGAATATCAAATATATTCTGAGATCATCTGAGCTGCCCCGGAATTAGAATAATGCAAGAGCTAGTGAATTAGGCTCCAATATAGATATCGAAACTGAAAAGCTCATGAGAGAGTCCTAGAGCAACTGGTTTGAATATCAACATTATTTAATTCACCACCATATTGTTGAATGTTTTTGCATAACAGAAATCTGAATCAATAATTTTCTGTATGTATTTATTTACTTGCTTGACTTATATTTAGCTTTTCAAGTAATTGTTATCTCTTCAAAGAAAGTATACCAGGAAAACAAAGTTATATGGGCCAATGCTACACATAAAGTTATAGTAGCAGAATTTTGTTTTTGTTAGTTGCTAAGTCGTATCCAACCCATCATGACCCCTTGGACAACATTCCTCCAGGCCTTCCTGTCCTCTATTATCTTCTGGATTCCATTTAAGCTCACACCTACTGCTTCAGTGACTCCATCCAGCCACCTCAGTGTCTGTTGTCCCCTTCTTCTATTGCCCTCAATCTTTCCCAGCATTAGGCTCTTCTCCAGTGAATCCTTCCTTCTCATTAGGTGGCCAAAGTACTTGAGTTTCAACTTCAGGATCTGGCCTTCTAAAGAGCAGTCAGGGTTGATCTCCTCTAGGACTGACCAGTTTGATTTCCTTGTAGTCCAGGGGACTTGCAGAAGTCTTCTCCAGCATCATAGTTCAAAGGCCTCAATTCTTTTGCGCTCAGCCTTTCTTATGGTTCAACTTTCACAGCCATACATTGCAACTGGGAAAACCATGGCCTTGAGTATATGTACTTTTGTTGGCAGGGTGATACCTCTGCTTTTTAGTATGCTGTCTAGATTTGCCATAGCTTTCCTCCCCAGGAGCAAATGTCTTTTAATTTCTTGGCTGCAGTCCCCATCTGTGGTGATCTTGGAGCCCAGGAAGATAAAATCTGTCACTACCTCCATTTCTTCCCCATCTATTTGCCAGGAATTAAGAGGGCCGGATGCCATGATCTTGGTTTTCTTTCTTTTTTTAAAAATTTTTTTTTATTCATAATACAATTAAAACAACAATGGACAAAAATGACATTCCAGAATGAATTTTCCAATCAGTTCCTATCATAGTACAAAAATTTTATACATTGTTCTTAACCTCTATATAAACCTCATCTTTTATACAATACAATTATATATACAATTATATGTACAGTTATGTATATCTTTTAATTCTACCATTAGTTTGAAGTCCGAGCAGTTCTTAATTCATACCAGCGGTAAAATTTGCCCCAGTTTTCGAAGTATTCATGTTCCGTTTTGTCTTTCATAATCATTGTAAGCCTGTCCATCTCAGCATATATTAGAATTTTATGCAGGATCTCTTCTTCCGTTGGGGTTCCCTTGTTCCTCCAATTTTGAGCAAAAACCAGCCTGGAGGCCGTTAAAATGTGTAGCATTAAATAAAGTACGCCTTTGTCATGTTTTTGTGTAGTTAAACCTAATAGAAAGAGTTCTGGTTTTGGTTCTACCGCTTGCTCTAATATTTCTTCCAACCATTTTTAATCCTGTTCCAAAAATCACAAGCTCGCGTGCATTCCCACCACATATTATAGTAAGTTCCACTTTTCAAATTACATTTCCAACATTTAGGGGAGACATTGGTATACATTTTAGACAATCTTGTGGGTGGGAGATGCCATCTATAAAACATTTTGTAAAGGTTCTCTTTGTAAGAGGTGGCCAAAGTAAGCTTCTTGTTTCTTGCCCATAGTTCTTGCCATATATGCAGATCAAAATTAAGACCAAAATCCTTACTCCAATTCAACATAGTCACTTTTACTTGTTCCTCGTACATTGCCCGATCTAGCAAATAGTAGTATAAATTTTTAATCATTTTATCCTCCGACCCCAAAATTATTTTATCCAATTCTATTGGTTCTAGTTTAATGCCTAACTCTTTTTTGTCTTTCCGATATCTTGCCTGCAGTTGCAGGTATGCCCACCATTCTAATTCTATCCCTTCATCGTGGATGGTTTTCCTGGATTTCAATTCCCCTCTTTCATCTAAGATATTTTTATATGTTATGGTCTTGTCTAATTGAGTAAATTTTGGGTGTACATATATTTCTAATGGTGAGATCCAACTAGGTACTTGGGTATAATTTGGTTGCCAAATTTTTGTCCATACATCAATAAGAGCTTGCCTAATATAGTGACTTCGAAAATATTTATGTACTTTATATTTATGATCCCATAATATGGCATGCCATCCTATTTGTAGGTCATGGCCCTCCAGACACAATAGTCTCCTATTTTTTAGTAATATCCAATCTCTTACCCATACTAATGCTGCGGCCTGGTAATATTTCTCCAAGTCTGGAAGACCAAATCCCCCCCTTTCCTTTAAGTCCTGTAGTAATTTTAATTTAATCCTTGCTCTTTTTCCTTGCCAGATGAATTTACACATCATTTTATTCAAATTTTGAAAAAAATTTCTTGTCTAATTTTATAGGTATACATTGGAACAAAAATAAGATTTTTGGCAACACATTCATTTTTATCACTGCAATTCTGCCCATAAAAGAGAGCTGTAGGTTAGTCCAAATATCAAAGTCTTTTTGAATCTGTTCTATTAACTTATCGTAGTTATCCCTTTTAAGCGTAGCGCATTTGGCAGTCAGTTGTATCCCTAAATATCTAATTTTATTTGTGATTTGAACACCAATTCTGTCAACCAATTCATTTTTCTGTATTTTAGTCATATTTTTGACAAGCATTTTAGTTTTTTCTTTATTTATTTTTAAACCTGCTATTTCCCCATATCTATTCAATGTTTCCATCAGTCTAATCCCTGATTGTAGTGGTTCTTCAATTATAAAAACTAAATCATCTGCAAAGGCTTGTATTTTAAATGTCTCTTTCTTGATTTCTAGACCTTGGATCTGTTCATCTTGCCGGATTGCTCTAGTTAATACCTCAAGAGATAATATAAATAACAATGGTGATAGTGGGCAGCCTTGCCTTGTGCCTTTTTGCATTTGGAAACTCTCAGTCAGTTCTCCATTGATTATTACTTTGGCCACCTGCTTAGAGTAAACTGATTTAAACATATTTAAGAAATTTTCCCCAAAGTCCATATACAATAATTGATTAAACATAAAATCCCATTTTACATTGTCGAATGCTTTTTGGGCATCAAGAAAAATTAAACACATTTGCTTTTCATTATGTACTTCATAATATTCCAATATGTCCAAAACAGTCCTAATATTGTTTCTTATATATCTTTTAGATAGAAAGCCGTTTTGATCAATATGTATAAAATCCACTAAGAACCTTTCCAATCTTTGTGCCATTATTGCCATGAAAATCTTGTAATCTGAATTCAAAAGAGAAATCAGTCTATAGTTCTTAATTTGTGTCAGGTTTGTGTTTTCTTTAGGTATCAACGTGAGGAAGGCTTCTTCCCATGAAGCTGGTATTTTAGCTTGGGTTAAAACCTCGTTAAATAAGTCCAACAGCATTGGGCTTAAAGATTCTTGTGCAATTTTATACATTTCTGCAGGTATACCATCTGGCCCAGGTGTTTTATTATTCTTCTGTTTCTTAATTGCGACCGAGAGCTCTAAATATGTTATTTAGGAGAGTTTTAAATTCTTCTGGCACCTTGGGTAAATCGACTAGTTGTAAATACTGTACTATGTCATAGTTATTTCTCTTTTCGTCGTCCTTATATAAATTCTTATAAAACTCATATGCCACTAGCTTTTTTCCTTCGTTCTGGCACACCATATCACCTTTGGCGTTATAAAGGTTGGTAACTCTCTGCTTATTATTGTGTTTTTTGATTTTATAAGCCAACCATCTCCCTGGTTTATTGGCATTTTCAAAGAAATTTTGTTTAGTACGTTTTATCTGCTGTCCTAGATCTTCCTTCGTAATAATATCCATCTTATGTTTAATTAAATCAATCTGTTGTTTCAAATCACATCTTTGTGGTTCATTTTGCAGGTTATCCTCAACTTTACGTAGTTCTTCTTCCAGTTGTCTTTGGCGTTGTGTTTTGATTTGGTGTTGCCTAGCCATATAAGAAATTACAACGCCTCTCATGTAGGCTTTGGTTGTATCCCATAAATTTTGGCAGTTTGTATCCTCCTTCCAATTGTTCTTCTAATTTTGATTTGAATTCTTTATGATTTAAGATTGCCCTTTTTAGAGTCCATCTCCTCGTGTTTTTTTGCCCCTTCCATCTAATTCTAATCGGATTGTGATCAGCCCAGGTGTTTGTATCAATCATAATCTCCTCTACTTCTAAATTTAAGTCAGCTGACATCCACACCATATCAATTCTGGACCAAGATTGATGATGTCCAGAATAAAAGGTAAACTGTTTTTTCCCAGGATTCCTTTCTCTCCAAATATCCTGTATATTAAACTCATCTACCATTTTTAAGAAAATATCAGATATTGTTCCTCTAATTTTTTTTCTATTCTTTCCACATTTATAATCTAGATTATTATCCACAATTGCATTATAGTCACCCATTATGCAAATGCTATCATGTTCCAATTGGCTAATAATGTTGTAGAGTTTCTTATAGAAACGTTTTTGCCCCTCATTCGGGCATAAATTCCAACCAAAAGAATTTTGGTTTTATTCAACGTTACTTCCACAATTAGAATTCTGCCATCTTCGTCCTTATAAGTTTGCTTAGCCACAATTTCTTGTTTAATATATACTACCACACCTCCTTTCTTATATTGCGAAAGTGCTGCAAACATATTCCCCAGTTTAGGACAATTTAATAAATATTGATGTTGTTTTTTTAATGTGGACTTCTTGTAACATTATTATATCTAAATTCATCTTATTGAGCCTATTGAAAAACTTCTTCCTTTTTGTTGGAGAGTTGAGGCCATTAACGTTGATAGATATAGATTCAACACATTTCTTCCCCTCCTTATCTATGTTTAGATCTAGTTACTATTGCTGGTCTAGACTCTTGAGTTTGTAAATCCTTCCCTCTTTCCACTGTTGATCTTATCGGTCTAGCCTCTTTAATTTCCTTAAACCTACTCTCCTCCTGCTTTCCTTCATTTTTCCCTTCATCAATGTCCTCTCGAAGCTCAACTCTTTTACCTCTAGCTTCAGTGGCTTGCACCAGTGTCTCTCCTTCCTCTCTTGCTTCTCTTTCAACTAAATCTTCCTTACTACCAAAGTTTTCCCTGTAGAATTCCTCTGCTTTTTCTGTTGAGTCTAGGCGAAACTTTTTCTCCTGCCATGTTACCAGAATTCCTTCCGGAGTTAGCCATCTAAAATTGATATTTTTCCTTATCAGTTTGGAAGTTATGTATTGGTAAGGCCTTCGCAGGTCTCTCACTCTTTTGGGCACTTGTTTAAGTACAATCAGCTGTTTACCTCGATATTCCAGTGTATCATCTCTAAATCTGAAAAGAATTTCATCCCTAACTGATTTCTTAATAAACCTAATGTGCACTTCTCTGGGAAGATTGTGTCATCTTGCGTAATTTGTGTGTATTCTATAGGTTTCATCTATCTCATTGGCCATCTCCTCTCTGGTAGACCCCAACGCTCCTGCTAGAATATCTGACATTATTACTGGGAGGTCTTCACCTTTCATCTCTCCTACATTTTGAAACCGTAGATAATGAGCAGCCTTCTCAAGTTCCAAAGAAATAACTGTGGTTTCTAATTCTTTATTGGCTTGAATTAGCCTTTCATTCATTTCATCCACTCTCTGCTCTTCTTTATCCATCCTTTCCTCCATTTCTACTAGTTTTTGTTCATTTTTCATAAGTTGGTGGTGGAAGGATTCAAATTTCCCATCCATAGATTTAATTTTATCTTTAAGTTCACCTGTATCATTCCTTATTTCACCTATTTCTTTTTTCAGATCTTCATGGTTTTTACACATTAACTCTTGCATTGATTGCAGCATTTGTTGCAAGTCTTTAAGTGGGTTTGCCCTATCTTTTTGAGCCATTTCTTCTAGTGATCTTTGCCTAACAGAACCTGGTTCCAGCAATGTAGTTTGAAGTGTCTGCTTTCTCCCTATTCCAGCCCTTGTAAGGTTTGGAGTACTAGACATTTTTTTCAATTTTCCAAACCAACCTCCCCACTTATTTACAATTGTTAAGATGTTTTCCAGAGTATCAAAGTTGTTACTAAGAATCAAGAAGTTCTTAACATTACAAGGCAAGGGCAAATTTGCTACACAGTCTCTTTCCCTAGTAGTTTTTCCCTTCCCACTCTTACAGCAATTCTCGATTTAACCAGCAGGTGTCACTCTAGTATAGTCTCTGGTATTAAATTTGTCTATTCATTCCAAAATGTCTACCTCCGTCTTTTTCTTCCAAGCGATCTCCCTTGTGCCTTAGAGTAGCTAGCCTTCCAGGGCTAAATTTCAGTCTCTGGAGTAAGGGAAGAAGGAGGACGCCCCCTTTCTCTTCTCCACAAATCCAGCCAACGTAGCAAGTAAGCAGGCAAGCCTTTTTAGCCAAACCTTCCTTTTCGCCGCTTTTCCAGGAGTGAGGGAAATCCCTCCTTCCCTCTTGTAGGCTACTAAAGTCAGTAAGTTTCAAGCGAAATCCTCCAGTACGATCTTACACCGGATCCCTTCTAGCCAGAATCTCTGCTCAGATGAATTTGACTGGAACTGTCATGTCACCATCCAGCTTTTCCACTGCTAAGCTTCGGCCAGCTGACTGCTGTCATTCCTTCACTGCCGCCATTGTCGGCCGTTTCCCCTTCTCCGCTTGACTTGTCAAAGCTTCTCCTGGGTTCGTGGCTCCTGGCTGCCACCTGAATCCACTCCCCAGGGCGCCTTGTTGTTCCCAGTCCCCCTCCAGGGAACTAGGGACCCCAAAGGATCTGTCAAACAGTCGGGAACGGGGTTAGATGCTTCAGAGAATCATCCAACACACCCGTTCTTCCTGGCAGCTGGCCCCGCCCTCCTCAATCTTGGTTTTCTTAATGTTGAGTTTCAAGCCAGCTTTTGCACTTTCCTTCTTCACCCACATCAAGAGGGTCTTTAGTTCCTCTTCACTTTCTGCCATTAGAGTGGTATCATCTGCATATCTTAGGTTGCTGATATTTCTCCTGGCAATCTTAATTCCAACTTTTGATTCATCTAGCCCTGCCTTTCTCATGATGTGCTGTGCATATAAGTTAAATAGGCAGGGTGACAGAATACAGCCTTGCCAGACACCTTTCCCAATTTTGAACCAATCAGTGGTTCCGTGTTCAGTTCTCAATGTTGCTTCTTGACCTGCATATAGGTTTCTCAAGAGACAAATAAGATGGTCTGGTACTCCCAGAAGAAGGAGAGAGAGATTGAAGGGGAAGGGATGGAGATGGAGAAGGAAGGACATTGAAAGGGGAAGGAAGGAAGGAAGGAAGGAAGGAAGGAAGGAAGGAAGGAAGGAAGGAAGGAAACATAGATTGAAGGGGAAGGGATGGAGATGGAAGGAAGAAAGGAAGGAAGATTGAAGAGGAAAGGAAGGAGATGGAGAAGGAAGGAGATTGAAGGGGAAAGGAAGGAAGAAAGGAGAGAGATATTGAAGGAGAAGGGATGGAGATGGAAGGAAGGAAGGAAGGAAGATTGAAGGGAAAAAGAAGGAGATGGAGAAGGAAGGAGATTGAAGGGGAAAGGAAGGAAGGGAGGAAGGAAGGAAGGAAGGAAGGAAGGAAGGAAGGAAGGAAGGAGAGAGAGATTGAAGGGAAACGGATGGAGATGGAGATGGAAGGAAGGAAGATTGAAGGGGAAAGGAGATGGAGAAGGAAGGAAGATGAAGGGGAAAGGAAGGAGTTGTAAAAGGAAGGAGATTGAAGGGGGAAGGAAGGAGCTGGAGAAGGAAGGAGAGAGAGATTGAAGAGGAAGGGATAGAGATGGAGATGGAAGGAAGGAATGAAGGAAGATTGAAGGGAAAGGAAGGAGATTGAAGGGGGAAGGAAGGAAGGAAGGAAGGAAGGAAGGAAGGAAGGAAGGAAGGAAGGAAGGAAAGAGAGATTGAAGGGGGGAGGTGCTGCCAAGGATGCACAAGCAGTTCCGCACAATTGCCCAGGGAGGGGGAGAGGCTCTGGCGGAGAGCCTGGTGGAGAGCCAAGTGGCGGCATATCCGGGGCCTCGGAAGCTGCGCGGAGGATCTGCACGCCTTGGAGCTGCTGGCTGCCCTCTCACACCCACCAAGGGATGGAGATGGAGATGGAAGAAAGGAAGGAAGGAAGGAAGGAAGGAAGGAAGGAAGGAAGGAAGGAAGGAAGGAAGGAAGATTGAAGGGGAAAGAAAGGAGATGGAGAAGGAAGGAGATTGAAGGGGAAGGAAGGAAGGAAGGAAGGAAGGAAGGAAGGAAGGAAGGAAGGAAGGAAGGAAGGAAGGAAGGAAGGAGAGGGAGATTGAAGGGGAAGGGATGGATTTGGAGATGGAAGGAAGGAAGGAAGATTGAAGGGGAAAGGAAGGAGATGGAGAAGGAAGGAGATTGAAGAGGGGAGGCACTGCCAAGGATATACAAGCACCTCCACCCAATTGTCTGGGGATGGGGGAGGCTCTGGCGGAGAGCCTGGTGGAAAGCCAAGTGGTGACACATCCAGGGCCTCGGAACCTGTGCGGAGGATCCGCGCACCTTGGAGCCACCGACTGCCCTCTCACACCCCGCCAACCTGGAGCCCCCCATCCTCATCCCGGCACCTCTTGCCCTCTCCCAGCCACCTCTCTGGGACCTGCCCACCCCTCCAGCCTCCTGAGCACCATCGCAGCAACGGGGTCACGGGAGCCCCTTTCCACACCACGCAGCCCATTGCACATGAGAGAGGCGCAGCTGGAGTGCCAGTTCCCACTTGGAAGGTGACGCCTCTCCCCTCCAGCCCGGCTGGCTGGCCTCCAATGCACATGCGGGCATCACCGCCACCTCACCCTCTTCCCTGCCCCCTGGCCGCTTCTGAGGCCCGGAGCCTGGCGAGCCAGGACAGAGCCGCTCCTGCCCAACAGCCCCATGGCCGCACCAAGTGCCAGAGGGCTGAGGCGGCCTCCGACAGTGAAGGAGGCTGGCTGGGCGGCACAGGGGAGGCTCTCGTGTGGCACGGAGGGCAGCCAGGGGTGAAGTGTAGCTGGGCAACCAGGAGGTATGGAAACCGGCTCAGCGCTGCAGCTCAGCTCATCCAGCAGCGGTGGCAGCAGCAGAGCAGCCCAGTGGCAGTGCCAGCAGCAGCCCAGACCCGGCTCGGCTCGGACTGACCATTGAGCCAGCCCAGGGTGGCATCGGGGGCACACAAGATGGCGCTGCGGTGGCAGGAGCAGGCACTGTCAGAGGAGAAGGGCGCCCTGGAGGCAGAGGAGGAGGAGGGTGGCGGAGGAGGGTGGCGGTGGCGGCCGGATAGAGGAGCAGTGTCTTGGTTTCTAAAGACCATCAGAAATATATGTTCTCCAGCATGATTGGATGGAGAACCCACAGATGGGTTGTCTTAATCTATCTGCTCCAATTAGACTAAGTCTGAAATTTAGTACTGCCCCCTCTGTGCCAACTGCACCCCAGTTTTAGACTTAGTCTCTTTGCTCTAAGACGCATTTTTTCTTCGCTCCTGGAGCAGAAGACTGTGTATTCCTATTTTATTTTATTCCCTTTAGCTTAGTGCTAACTATTTTTATTAATAGATTTGATAATTTAAAAAAAAAAAGAATTTTTTTTCCAGTGATCATCCCAACCTGTAGCCTAGCAGGCTGACAGGCTGACAAACCTCTCTTTGGGGGGGGGGGAACTTTCCCTTTCTCCCTTTGAGAGCCTTTCAGCTTCACAATCAGCTTGAAAATTGGATTCCCAGAAGCAAGAGAAATCTCCTACCAGGGGCCGTTCCTCTGCATCAGAGGCTCCGTTCTTCTAACCAGAGCCTGGAGGCCTTAGAGGCAGGGGTAAGCTTGCCAATTGACTGGGGGGCTCCACAAGCGACGACGAGGCCCATCAGACCTGGAGGGAGCCTTTTCTAGGTCCCTCGGCCTCAGCAGACCACCCCAGCAGCAGGAGAAAGTTTTTGGCACCGATCCAATTTTCGGAGCCTGGAGGCCTTACTAGGCTTCGGCCTGCCTCAGCCTCTCTCAGCTCACCTAATTGTAATCCATTCGCTGCGTTAGGAGCCCAAGCGATTCCTCGGAACGAGGGCTCATCGCAGCTTAGGCCTCAGGCCTCAAGGTCTTCTTCTTCTAACGGCCATTTTTTTGGAATCCATTCGCTGCATTAGGAGCCCAAGCGATTCCTCGAACGAGGGCTCATTGTAGCTTAGGCCTCAGGCCTCAAGGCCTTCTTGTAACGGCCATTTTTTGGCGCGAACTTTGCGGCCGCCATTTTGAATTGACTCACGGCAGCCATTTTGTAACTGACTGAGGCCCAGACTGCCTGTAGCTCACTCCTGAGGGCAGTGTATGACCACTTGAGGCAGAGGCCTCTAAATTTGTCTGCATCATCTCCACAGATGGATTGGATTGGGGAGGGCTAGCTCGCTCCGGAAGGACGCAGTGCCCACCAACCCCCATTGCCAACCCCCCTCACGGGCCGGATCATCCCTGCGGGCTCCCTTAGTAAATTTATAATGCCGAGGGGGGGCGTTTTTGCTAAGAGTGAGCCCAAAGCAGATTCATCATGGCAGAGAAGACCACGAGCCGGCCAAGAGGAAACATCAAACAGAGGCAAGTGGAAAGAACACCACCAAGCGAGCCAGGGCAAGCAGGGAAACCAATAATCCACAGATGAGGGAGGAGGAGTCCCAGAGACTGAGAGCGGCCTCCCCAGGTCAGATAGGCATAACGGGAAGGCCCATTTTTGAACCCCTTCCTCACATTGTGCCTCAGCCCCAGGGGCCTGGTCTCCCCCCAGGGGAATTTCCCAACTAGAATCAGCCACAAGAGCGGGCCCAGGGACAGGCTTGACTAGCCAGGACACCCTTAATGTGGGCCCCCAGACCACATTCACCCCCACTGCAGCAGGGCTTCACTCCCCTGAGAACCAGACTCTAATCCCGGACTACCTTCAGTCCATGATAGCTCAGGCTATGGCTCAATTCATGGCTTCCCACGCCCAACAGCCACCCTACAAACCATATATCATTCCAATCTCCAGATATCATGGATGAACCTTCATCAGATCTATAATCAACAAGGGCTGAACCATCGGGCCTGATTAAGTCAGAGGATGAAAGTATCACTTCATCTGACCCCACCCCTCCTGTCGGTCTCTTTGACCATTCACTTTTATTTCCCTGCTAATCAAAGCCTGCACAACTGCAAACCTCCCTCAAGAGCAGGAGGCCTACCTACAACATCCAAAGGTCCCCATATTATATATACGAGCCCTCAGTCTCTCAGAACCATATCCCCTGCCCGCTTTTCTCAATAGGGTTCAAAAGCAATGGGAAAAGTTAGGATCCCTCTCAAGTCCTGGTGCCGTAGAGAAGACATTATTCAATGTTGCCCCTTCTCTGACCTCCCTATTGGAGGTCCCTGAGATTGATGAGCCATTGAACTCATTGTTTCCCAATGCTAACATTCCTGGGGATATAAATGAGGCACTTAGGGCGGAGGATAAAAAGATTGACTCCGCATTGCGTAGTTCCCATCTGGCATCAGCCTCGGCAACAAAGGCGGCAACATCCATGGCCTTCTTTGCCAGGGCTTCAGCCCTTGGGTTACATGAGCTGCAGGATAGGATCCCTCCGGACCAGCTCAGAGCTCACCAAAATCTGGGTAAGTTAGTGTCTATGTCCCAGTACCTATCCGACGCTTCTCTACACATGGCTAGATACACTGCCGGACCATCGCTGCAGACATCTCAGCACGAAGGCTCCTTTGGCCCAGGAATTGGCGAGCAGACACCAAGACAAGTGGCGTCTGGCCTCTAAACCTTACACAGGTGGACATCTCTTTGGTAAGGCACTAGAATCATACTTAACTGAAGGTAAGGACAAACGTAAAACTCTGGTTAACTCATGTCACAGAGCAGTTACAGGAGGCTGCCTTTCAACCAGCTCCATCCTAGGACTGGGCCCAGGCATCCCTCTATTCCTTTCAGAGACAAGAACGACAGCAGGATCGTTCAGCATGCAGAAGCAGACCACAGATCCAGGCCAAGTGGCCCCTTCGAGGCCCGGGGGGCCGTTCCTCTAAATGAGACAAGTGATCTCACAGTCTCACTTCCCATAGGAAGCCGGCTGGCCCCTTATTCCAGCACTTGGGCAGTCACTACTACAGATGCCGGCTGACCCCTTATTCCAGCACTTGGACAGCCATCACTATAGATGCATGGGTGTTAGACACCGTCACGCAAGCTCTGAGACTAGAATTTTGTTCTCAACCACCTGACAAATTCCGCTCTTGCCCTATCCCAACGAGCAGGTCCAGGGCTGACTTTATGTCAGAGGCCATAGCAAATTTATTACAAATACGAGCAATTGAACCAGTACACAAGACCAAGAAGGACGAGGGTTTTACTCAAACCTCTTCGTCATCCCTAAGACTTGGGGGGCTGGAGGGCAATCTTAGACTTGAAAGGTCTAAACCTTACTTGAGGTATAAGAAGTTTAAGATGCAACCACTTCAATCAATCCTGGCCAGCATCAGGCAAGGTGACTTTCTTACCTCAATAGACCTAACTGAGACATGTTTCCTAACCACCGCAAATTCCTCAGATTCAGCTATGCCCACTACCAGTACAGAGCCCTACCATTTGGCCTCTCATCGACACCAAGGGTATTTACAAGGTACTGGCAGTGCTCGCAGCCCACCTTAGACAAATTCCAATCAGAATTCAATGCTATTTAGATGACATACTAATTCAGTCATCATCATTCCGAAACGCTCAGTCAGACCTCGCCCTAGCCATCAAGGTTTTTCAGGAGCATGGGTTTTCTGTTAATTTCCAGAAAAGTCATACAACAACCCGGCTCCTCCATTTGGGCGCTGTCATAGACATGGACAATTGTACGTTCTACCTATCTCAGGACCGAAGGAACTCTATTCAGACTCTTGTATGTCGGATCCAAAGGGACAGAGTAGTCACATTGACCTCCCTATCACAGCTACTGGGGAAGACGGTGTCCTGCATGCAAATTGTGCCATGGGCACGCCTCCATGCCAGAGAATTACATGGCTTCTCCTTCCATTTCAGAGACTTCACACCAGCACATCCCACCAGAAGGTCCGAGTTCCACATCGGTGTTGAACTCCCTTCAATGGTGGGACTCCCCGGCGCTGTCACGGGGAGCAGTATTAGAACCAGACAGGATTACCATTACCAGAGATGCAAGCCTGTTTGGGTGGGGGGCACACCTCCACACGCACTGGGCTCAAGGTCGGTGGTCCAAAGAGGACCTAAAGAACAATATAAACTGGCTGGAACTCAGAGCCATACTAAAGAGCTAAAGAGATTCACTGATATAGTACAGGGCCAACATGTCCTGATTTTAACCGACAACATTACAGCCAAGGCCCACGTCAACAGACAAGGGGGGACAAGGTGCAGGCCTCTCATGCAGGAGGCCAGATTGCTGGGGTCCTGGGCGGAACTGAATCTTGCCTCCATCAGGGCCGAGCATATATCCGGAGTGACCAACCAGCAGGCGGACTCACTGAGCAGAGCAACCATGGACCATTCCAAATGGCAGCTGGATCCGAAGGTGTTCAGAGAGATTGTGGACAGGTTTGGTTCCCCAACCTTAGACCTTTTTGCCTCCCCAATCAACTCACAACTTCCCAGGTTCCTTTCCAGGTTCCCATCTCCATCAGCGGAGGGAACAGATGCACTCCGCAGTCCCTGGCCCAGGGAACTGCTCTATGCCTTCCCTCCCCTGCTGCTTCTTCCTGCCATGATCAGGAAGATCCTTCACGAACGAGCAGAGGTCCTCCTGGTTGCACTGCATTGGCCGAGACGCTCTTGGTCGCCAACCTGATGGAGCTCTCCGCATCCCCTCCATGGAGGATCCCAGCAAATCGCATCTCCCACATTCGGGGGGAACTACGCCATCCAGACCCTCAATGGCTCCAGTTAACTGTCTGGCACTTGAGAGGCAGGCCTTAGGCCGAGACTCATATTCATTGAAGGTCATAGCTATGATTCAGCAATCCAGGCGACCCTCGACGAATAGAATATACGATGCCACGTGGAGAGGGTCCTGTAATTGGTATTCAGTTCGAAAAATTGACCTTTTGGCGGTTTCAATGCCAGTTATCTTTGAGTTCCTGAGGGATGGTCTAGACAAAGGGCTTTCCACAAGCACCATCCGCAGGCAGGTAGCATCACTTGCCACAGTTATTTCCTGTGGCAATGAATCCTTAACACATCACCCTATGATACGCTCCTTCCTAAAAGGAGCTAACAACGTCAGACCATCAACTGTACATAGATACCCCTCGTGGGATCTTCATCAGGTTTATAGGCTCTTGTTTTGCACCCTTTGAACTATTGACACTGGTTTGTTCAAACAGTTATCGATGAAGGTGGCATTTCTTGTTGCTGTAACTTCAGCCAGAAGGATCTCTGAACTGGCTGCTCTTCAGTGAGGAAGGACCTGTGTACTTTCCATAAGGACAGGGTAACCCTTAGGCTAGGCCCCTCCTTCATGCCTAAGGTCAAGTCCTTGTATCATAGATCTCAGGAAATAGTTTTGCCAGACTTCTGTCCTAACCCATCTAATGACATAGAGGTTCAGTGGAACAAATCGGATGTGCGCAGGGCTTATATTGTTATATACAGAGAACCTCATCTTTCCACAGAACAGATGCTCTGTTTGTGTCCTATCACCCTTCATCACTAGGTCAGAAGGTTTCTTCAACCACAATACGCAGGTGGATTAGAGTTTGTATTTCTCTGGCATACCAGTCTCAGTCACTGCAAGCTCCTAGGCATTTCACGGCCCATTCCACCCGGGCGCAGCTGCTACAGCTGCCTGGTCTAATCAGGCCTCCATAGAGGGAATTTGTAGAACAACAACATGGGCATCGCCCTCTTCCCTTGTCCGTCACTACAAGATGGATATATATATGCCTCTTCTACAGCTTCATTTGACCGCAAGGTTCTAGAACACACATTAACGTTGGATGGGACCCAGGCCCAATCTAATTCCCCACCCTAGGGACACAGGGCTTTGGTATGTCCCATCTGTGGGTTCTCCATCCAATCATGCTGGAGAAAGGGGCGTTGTCTTACCTGAACGCCTTTTCTCAGCATGATGATGAAGAATCCACTCCCTCCCATTAGGTCAGTTGGCCTGGTTCCCATATTGATCAGACGCGTCGGACTAAAGTCTGAGTATCGCCTTAGCCTAAAACTGGGGTGCAGTTGGCACAGAGGGGACGGTACTAAATTTCAGACTTAGTCTAATTGGAGCAGATAGATTAAGACAACCCATCCGTGGATTCTCCATCATCATGCTGAGAAAAGGCGTTCAGGTAAGACAACACCCCTTTTTCCGATGGTCTTAGGCAACCCCTGTGAAAGCATCATTCGACCCCCAAAAGGGTCGCGACCCACAGGTTGAGAACCACTGCTCTAAATTAATTTATTTCTGGAAAAAAAATCTACAATTTAGTTCTTGAGTGTAGGTATATTTGAAGTAAAATCAACAAGTAAATTTTACATGAAACTAAAAAAAAGGATGGAAATTAGCATTGGGAGCATATATGAACAGTTTGGTAGTTGTTAAAGTGTTGGTCTAGAAACCAGGGGACTGTGAGTCCACTCTTTCTCAGCCCAACTCACTTCACACCATTGTTGCTGCAAAGAAAATAGGAGGAGGAAAGAATATTTTATATATTTTCTGCCTTATTTATTAAAAAAGTGGGATATAAATAAATAAAAATTATTTTAATTCATCAGAACATTTTATTTCATGTTTATTGACCTTTATTATATAAAAAGGTCAGAAATAATAACAAACAATAAAATAATGTTTTTTAAAGGTTGTATGTAACATATCTTATTATGGTATTGTTAAAAACTATGAGGATTTTCTGACACACATCTTTTGGCCATTTCCGGTCTTGGGTCCCTTCTGCTTTCCAGTTATAAAATACATTAATTTTGTGGGAGGATATAGCAGATAAAGGTATATGTGTGATGCTGTGTTAAAATCCTAAAATATGGAATTTGACATTTTAGAAATAACTCTGGCTTAAATCCAGTCAAAGAAAATTATTTTATGTGGATAGAGAAAAACTATACTCCTAATTCAAGTTAGTTGCTGTTTAATAGTTTGTGAAACATCTGCATGTTCTAAGAATGAACATACTATTAAGATGGATAGTTGAGGTAAATATACTTGAATTATAACTGAGAGGTGGATATTTCGAATAGGAAAGGGAGACATATTATCTCCATTTCTCTTAGTTTTGTTTTTCTCATGAAGTCAAAATCAAACTGGATCAGTGTGCAGTTTTATGTGAATAATTGCCTTGATTTCTATTAGAAATCCTGAACTGTAATTGATTTTCACATGACTAGTTTCATTTCTGTCCTTCCCATCCCTTCCCATCCCTATTAACATATAGTAACTGAGAAAAGACATAGCAGAACCAATAGTTACATTTTTTAATGTTTAAACAGAGCTACTTTCAGGAAAAAAAGACACTTGGTATTTACTTGATTAAAACTGAAGGAAGAAACTTTCAGATTAGCATTTGCAAAGTTGAAACTTATCACACCCACCAGATGAACTGCACCAGTAAATCAACTCTACAGGAAAACTAAAAAGTACTTTTATTGATATTGGCTATAATAACAGAATCTTGCATGTCAGATTTGCTGACCTCCTTCCCCTCCATATCCTCCAGTGAATTAGGGAGTTGTCTACCTGAGCCTCTTCCAAATGTTCTCATTACTCTGGATTTAAAAGATGAAATTCTTTGGAAATATCAAGCAAAAAATAAAGTTGCCATGAGTTATTCCAGATTTTGTTTTAGGTAGAACTGAGTGGCAGTCCTGATAATCAAAGCTGATTAAGTTTTGAATAATCAGTCATCTAAAGAAGACAAATTTATAGTTTCATCATTTTTAATTGGTGAATTCTTTAAATCAATGACATTATTTTTCAGGCTTGGATGGTAATCTGAAAAAAAGTTAAGTTATTTAATAACAGATAGCTGCTGTACTTGTACAAAGTCTGAAGCACAAGTTTGAAAATATGAGCAATTTTGTTAAACACTTGCAACATGATACACTGTTTAACCACTGAATTTTATTATAAAGGCATAATTTTATTCATGTTGAGAGAGGTCCAGTGAAACTTACTTCCAATAAATATGGAAATGATAGAAGCCTTTTAAGTCAGAAGTACCATTAACACATTACAGAAACCTCACTTAATTCTGTATAATTTGCTAGAGTCTGAGAGCTCACTGGGTTGCTGATTTAGTAACCTCTGAAAAATTTTCTAGTATGAGGAAAGCAACAATATAGTTTCTCTATTACAAATCACGAACTTGGTGTGCTGAATTTATGCATGTTGCTCTTACTGACATTTGCTTCCGCCAGGCATACACTGATATCCATTTGTCAGAGCTGGAAGTGATTCATGCAGCTCTTTATGTTCTCCACAGCTTTTAAAAATAATCTGAAGGAGCATATGGTAACTGTGCTATGTCTATTACTTCAGCTGTATGAAATATATAACTGACCTCCATAGAATATATGCCTCAACATATAGAAAGGCATTCTTCCTAAGAGCAGTAATCATTTTTTTTTTTTACAGGATTTGCAACTGCTAAAGAATCCAAGACAGGTGTCTTAGTCCATGGTTTAAATCCGCTGAGTGTTCAGCTAAAGCATACAGAACACTGAGCCTGAATCTACAATTTTGCTTCTTCTATATCTTTACTCATCCTTGATTTCTTATTACAGCATTACTACAGGAAACTGCTTTTCAAATTTCTTATCTAAATAAATTAACTGACGTTGCTACCTGTGATAAGGAAAAAAAAACTTGTTCTAATGTTATGGATGCATCTCATAGAATAATGTAGAAGGCAGAATACATTTTACATAGAATGTACCATGACAGAAATTAGTTAATAAAATAGGCATTATAGAAGAATGTTTCTATTGCTTTATTTGGACACAGTGAGTGGCACAACATTGCTTAATTTGAGTGAGCTTGGAAATTAAGCAGGGTTGGGTTGCTCAATATTTGGATTGGAGACATCTTGGCAATACGGAATTGGAATCTGGATTTAGAAGTTAAAAACTAGACTAAGAAGTTGAAAGCAAAGATAATGAAAATCTGTTTCTGCACTCTTGCTTTTGTTTTTTCCTCCCCCTCCCATTTTTTTTTTTTTTTAAAAATCCTATAAGAGATGTCTATGGAATCACTGGGAGATCAGTAAACAAAATTATGGGCAGACCATTGTATTCAACAGAAACTGAGACTGGTTAGAAGAATATAGTTTTAAAGGATGTTTGATATTGATTGTGAAAATATATGTTTCATGGTCAAGTGCAGCATTTAACCTTTGAAAGGCTGCAAGTGTCCCTACTTTCAAAATGTAGGTAAGCATAAGACAAAGTAACCCAACCTAGGTCAAAAATTAAATATTAATCCATTTCAATATAACTCAAATAAAATTTTATATAATTAATATGATTACCTTCCATATAATTAATAATTACAATTTGTTTGCAACATATTGTTATTCTTAGTGGGATCTTAAACAAAGCTTTCTGAGTTTTTTTGTGGCCCTGGAGTCTCAGGCTGCATATCCCTGTTTTACAGATTTAGCTTGGTTGTCTTTCATTCCCTTGTGTTATCTACATCCACATAATATATAATGTATTTTATATGTTTCTCTAAAAATGGAGGAAAAAAAAGAGTGGTTATTGTGTTATTGGGTGATGAGAAGCACTGAAAATCATGTGGATAGTGCTGGGCACAAAGAATTAATTCACTAACAATGAGAATGATATGAATATGAATATGAATATTTCATTTCTTAACAATATCAGTAATCTTGCTGTTACATTCTGATTTTCACGTATGGAAATTTATGTCACAATCAAACACATTTTAGTCACAGAAGTATACAAATACATGTAAGCAACATTGTGTGTAAATACATTTTACTAATAAAAAGATGAAAACACAGATCAAAACATATGTTCTCACCAGTATCAAATCTGTTTTAAAGATACAGAGATTATGGAAGATATATAGAACTATCTTCTGAAAATTGAAATAGTCTACTTCAAATTGTTTGAACTGTGAGGATAAAGATACCTGAGTATTTTAGAAGGCAACACAGGAAATGTGAATTCCTGAAGCTTTTAACTCTGAATGTTTCCATTTACAATTAAGAATAGTCAAAAGTAGGCATTCTGCCTTCACTAGATTCAATTTAATGGTCTGGAATTAAACTTTTAATGCATTTTAAAAATAAAGTTGAAACCTTTAGACCAGTGGTTCTCAACCTGTGGGTCGGGACCCCATTTGGGGTCGAACAACCATTTCATGGGGGTTGCCAAACAACGCAATCCGCCATTTTTTTCCCCTTTTCCTTAGCTGTGCTACTCCCTTTTATTCTATTGGCTTTTGAAAGCCAATAGAATAGACTCTCTTGAATAGAGTCTAATTCTATTGGCTTTCAAAAGCCAATCGGAATTGTCCAGGCTGTCTCTGCCCTGCTGAGCCCGCCAAAAGTCCCATTCTGCAAACGGTGCTGCACCAGTTGAGTAGTCCTCGACTTACAACCGGTTGAGTAGTCCTCGACTTACGACCGGTTGGGGGTCGCGGCATTAAAAAGATTGAGAACCACTGCTTTAGACATACAAGATATATATAAATACTACACAATCTTCGAACTCCAGGATAAATATAAATCAGCTGTTTATTGTTTAAAAATTTTAAAACAATAAAAGCAACTATTTACAAAGTTAAAACAAACTTAGCTTTCACTAATCCACTGCCAGCATCTTCAGGGTGAAGCATTGGGGGTGACAAAGATCTCTTATAAACCTTTTCTCTGAAGAGGCTGGCATTGGATCAGCAAAAGCTAAGTTTGTTTAATTTTGTAAATAGTTGCTTTTATTGTTTTAAATTTTTTAAACAATAAACAGCTGATTTATATTTATCCCAGAGTTTGAAGATTGTGTAGTATTGAATAGATATGCCTGGGATTCGGATGTTTACAGTTATTAAGGATATATATATATATCCTTAATCTGCCTAATATGCAGATAGCCCAGGTTCGAATCTCAGAAGAGTAAGTTTGACTGAAGAGAGTTAAAGGAACTCGAAATAGCTATACCATTCTCTCTTTATTCTTTGTTAGCAACCTAATATATGTATATAATATATGTAGGTCTTTGGTTGTTCGGGTTTTCTCCCGCGTAAAATTTTACATATATATATATGTTTTCTGAGGTTTTTGCGGGTGTTTGTATGTAGGTCTTTGGTTGTTCGGGTTTTCTCCCACGTAAAATTGGAAGTGTCTTGGCGACGTTTTGACGAAGTCCCATTCGTCATCTTCAGGCTGGTGTTTTCAGCTTCGTGCTTCGAGCAGCAAAATGATTTTGCTGCTCGAAGCACGAAGCTGAAAACACCAGCCTGAAGATGACGAATGGGACTTCGTCGAAATGTCGCCAAGACACTTCCAATTTTACGCGGGAGAAAACCCGAACAACCAAAGACCTACATATATATATATATATATATATATATATATATATATATATATATATATATATATATATATGTATATATTTATACACATACATACATATATACACACACACACACATACATACATACATACATACATACATACATACATACATACATATTCATCACAGCAGGCAAAATGAAGGAAAACAGACTGCTATATAATTATTCACCTTTCCAGTAGATGGTGGTGCAGATGTGCTTAAGAGATTGTATTATAAACTGAAGCAAACCATATGCATGCTTTTTTTTCTTCATACAGATTAGCAAGGTCTTTTTTTTCCATATTTGAGCATTCTAATTAAATTGTGAGAATCTTTAAAATATGGGAAAATGAACAATATGAGTTTTTACTTTAGATAAAATCCTTCAAAACCATCTCTAGAGATTCCATTTTTAGAAGGAATCTCTGCTGATTTATATAAATGTTCAAAAATGAAAGACAGCAATATGTACAAATCAATAGTGTCTATAACTATGCAGCCTTGTAAATCTGAGTGATGGCACAATATCCTATGTTCTTTTTCAATAATTTGCAGCAGCAATTCTACTATAATATTCCTTGTAAAATTTCATTTTCTTAATTAAGATTGATCTATCTATAACACCAGTGATAGGAATCAAGTTTTACTTCTTTATTCTGCATTTGCATTATGACTGAGATTTAGAATTCATTTCAGCATCCACATATATTATGAAACATATTTACTCAGATATTAAATCTCACTGAATTAAACTCCATAGCTCTGTTGACTTTGCATATATATGCAGAGTTTAATGGTATTATTTCTTTTCAATGGGTATAGTATTGATGCATATAACATACATTTATAGGTAGATTGTCCTATAAACTGCTTCTTAAGATACTGACTTTCTTTCCTCTGGTTTCTTCAGCCCATCATTTGCTATTCCAATTGATCAAGCAGTTATTTCTTTTTGCCTGTACTGCACTGCTCAATCTACCCACCACCTAATATTCTTCATTGGGGCAGATGGAATGTAATAAGCAAACAACTTTGTCTCCCAAAAAGTAGAGAAGGGAACTAAGAGATTAGCCATATTGGATCTAATCCTCACTAACAGAGATGAAATGACAGAAGGTGTTGAAGCCACAGGAACCTTGGCGGAAGTGATCATGCAATATTGGAATTCAACATTAGGGAAGCACAAGCAATAGAACACAGTCAATTAGAGTCTTGGACTTTAAGAGAGCTAATTTCAATAAACTTAGAGAGAGCTTGGGAAGGATTCCATGGGTGAGAATCATCAAGGGGAAAACAACTCAAGAAGCTTGGGAAATTTTGAAAAGTGAGATAATAAAAGCACAGTCTAGCACAATACCAACAAAGAGGAAAAACAACAGCTCTCAAAAGAAACCAGCATGGCTGCATAAAGAACTCTGATAAATTGAAAATAAAAAGGACAAGTATAAAAAGGAAGAGGGTCACATAACTAAGGCAGAATATCTGCAAATAGCCCAAACCTGCAAAGATGAAGTGAGGAAAGCTAAGGCTCAAAATAAACTAAGGCTTGCGACCATAGTCAAAAATACCAAAAAAGTTTCTTTCAACATGTAAAAAGCAAGAAAAAAGTTAAGGAAATGATTGGTCCATTAATCGGGGAAAGTGGCAAGAAGGTGACAAGCAACAGGGAGAAAGCAGAACTACTCAACTTGTTTTTTGCATCTGTCTTTACACAAAGGAAAAAAACTGACCAACCTATCAAAAATAGTGTCATAAAAAACAGATTAGAAACACAAATTAAGATAATCAAGAAAATGGTAAGACAGCACATGTCCAGCCTAGATGAGTTCACCAGGACCAGATGGATTACACCCCAATGTTCTCAAGGAACTGGCAGATGAGATCTCAGAACCACTGAACTATATTTTTCAAAGATCCTGGAGCACTGGGAAACTACCAGAGCACTGGAAAAGAGCTGATGTAGTTCCCATCTTCAAAAAAAGGAAAAAATAGATCCAGGAAACTACAAACCTATCAGCTTGACCTCAATACCTGAGAAGATTCTGGAAAAGATAATCAAACGGTGAATCAGCAAACACCTAGAGGCAAACAAAGTCATAACCAAAAGCCAACATGGGTTTGTCAAAAACAGATCATACCAGACAAATCTTACTGAATTCTTTGACAAAGTGACAAAATTAGTGGACCAAAGGAATGCTGTGGATATAATTTACTTGGACTTCAGTAAGCCATTTGACAAAGTAGATCACAACCTACTACTCGATAAGATAGAAAAATGTGGGTTAGACAACATCAACACAAGATGGATCCGAAGCTGGCTGACCGGCTGTACTCAGCGTGTGGTCCTCTATGGAACTGAATCTACATGGAGGGAAGCGTGTAATGGGGTGCCCCAGGGCTCTGTTCTAGGCCCAGTGCTCTTCAACATTTTCATCAATGATTTGGTTGAGGGGATAGATGGGGAACTCATCAAATTTGCAGATTACACCAAGCTGGCAGGAGTAGCTAACACTCCAGAAGATAGGCTTAAGATACAGGAGGATCTGGATAGACTTGAACACTGGGCACTGTCTAATAAAATGAAATTCAATGGTGAAAAAAGTAAGGTTCTAGATTTAGGCAAGAAAAAAATGTACAGGTATAGTATAGGTGGTACCTTGCTCAACTGTGAGAGGGATCTTGGAGTCCTACTGGACAATCAATTAAATATGAGCCAGCAGTGTGTTGCAGCTGTCAAAAAAGTCAACACAGTGCTAGGCTGCATTAACAGAGGGATAGAATCAAGATCATATGAAGTATTAATACCACTTTACAATGCCTTGGTAAGGCCACACTTGGAATACTGCATCCCAGTTTTGGTCACCATGATGTAAAAAATATGCTGAGACTCTACAAAGAATACAGAGAAGAGCAACAAAGATGATTAGGGGACTGGAGGCTAAAACATATAAGGAACGGTTGCTGGAACTGGATATGTCTAATTTAATAAAAAGAAGGACTAGGGGTGACATGATAGCAGTGTTGCAATGTCTCAAGGGTTGTCACAAAGAAGAGAGAGTCAAGCTATTCTCCAAAGTGCCTGAAGGCAGGACAAGAAGCGATGGATGGAAACTAATCAAGGAGAGAAGCAATCTAGAACTAAGGAGAAACTTCCTGACAGTTAGAACAATTAACCAGTGGAACAACCTGCCTCCAGAAATGGTGAATGCTCCAGCACAGGAAGTTTTTAAGAAGAGAGTGGACAGCCATTTGTCTGAAATGGTATAGGGTTTCCTGCCTGAGCAGGGGGTTGGACTAGATGATGATGATGATGATGATTAGTACTATTAGTATTAATAATAATACTAATAGTAATACTAATAATAATACTAATACTAATAATTGGAGTTATGAGAGGACATGTTCACATGTAATTATACTTGGCAATCATCTGGGATGTCCAAGCACCACTCACAGCTCAGGACAAAGCATGTTATAGTTTGTATACAATAAATAAACTCTGTGTTATATAAACATAACCTTCAGGATTCTCCAAATCCTGTTTTGCCATGAAGATTATGAGTTGTAAATTTGGAATTTGATGGCAGAAAAAATGAGATGAAAGCCAAAGAGATTTATTGAATAAACGAAGGCAACAAGTAACAATGATCAATTAAATAATGTGGTTGAAAGAAAATACAAAGATAAAATAACTGTATGTATCTTTTGCTACAAGAACTCCTTTCTCAAATATGAGTGACAATGTACTCCAAAGCTGGTGAGTTTTATAGCACTTTTCTGGGATCTAGTCTAGAATGGAATTTCATCTTTATAAAGGTCTCCACATTTTTATAGAAAATTACATAACAGTTCTAATTAAGGACATTTTTATAGTTGCTTATTAGCTGATAACTGCACATTTTAGACAGTGCCAATTTACATATTGTTTTTCCTCCAAGTGGGTAGCAAAGTCTGACCAGAGTATGTTTTCAAGATAAATGACATGTTTAGTCTGAACTTATGCCTGGAAACAAAAAGCAGCTAGAAAGTCAGCTAATGAGAAGTTGAGGACTCTGAGGTCTGAAGAAAAATATTTTACGCAAACCACCTGCTCTCCATAACAAATATTTTCCACAATGTTACTACTCCTTCTCTAAATAGTCATTTTTTTTTTTATTTTTGCTTACCTTCAAATGGTAAATCAGAAGAACAAACCAACTCCATTAAATTATGCCATTTGAGAGGCAGGATCTAAAATGTGCTCACTCTGCTGGATCTTCCCAGATTGGGGAAGCAGCTGGAGCTACGTGGTATTTCAGATAACCAGCCAAAGGACATACAGGACTTTAAAAGTGATAACCAATGTTTGAAATGTAGCTCAAGGCTAACTGGTCACCAATGCAACAGGTTCATCTAAGTCAGGGGTGTCAAACTGCCAGCCCACGGGCCAGATGCGTCATGCCGAAACTGCATCCACCCCATTGCTGGCAATGTAAAAAAAGTCATGATATGTTGCAACATGTCACATGATGTTGTGAGTTTGACATCTCTGATTTAAGCATAACGTGTTGCTCCCATCACAGCCAATATTGCCACATTGTAGACCAACTGTACTTTCTACAAGATCTTTAAAGGTAGACCCAATTAGAGCCAATTATAATAATCTAATCATGAGGTGAATATTGGTCTTTGCAAAATCTAACCTAATCAGGGCATGATGTTGGTCTTTGCAAAATCCCTTTTGGCCACAGTTGTCACTGAGCTCATTATCCAAGAAGATCCCCTTCATTGCATACAAATATTCTGTGGGGAAGTGCCACCCCACTGAGAGTTAATGCTGGAATATTCCTGGCCCTTGGACTTTGTCCTCTGTTTATACTTAGCCTCCTGCCTTTTCATACTATGCATCAAAAATACTATTTTCTGACTTATAGCAGCACATGCTATACTGTCAGGCCTACCTGTTGTAGTTCATTTCATTGTAAATAAACACTTCCACCTCTATTTGCTATAGATGTTGTTAAAGGAAATGCTTCCTACACTGTGATCATTGGCCACCTCCCTTTTAAACCTACTATTTCCCCCTCCTGATACAATGTATGGAATCAAGCTGTTTAAATCTGCATTTTAGAAAAGCCCCAGGTTGGAAGGGGAGGACCAGATTTTTCCCTTGCTTGAAACAAATTAAAAATCAATTGTTTTTCTCCTAATTTCTCAGTAATCAAAAATACCCCAAACCAAGCTCCAAGATGCATTACCTCAAAATATTAATATACCTGCCAAGGAACCAACACATTATAAAGAATAAAATGTCATGGCATTTATATATAAATCAAATCACTGCTTCACTTTTACTTTTATACCTTTTTTCTAATGAAAAATATTGCCTTAAGTTATTTTTAATAACATCTTTTATTATCCATGTTCTATAATGGATTAGTTTTGTTATGGTATCTTCTGTTATAGCAAAAGCAATGCAAACCTATTTTCACCTGGAAGTTTGTACTTTTATTGAAAGAAGTGAAAGAGCTCTATTCCTTGATAAATGATGCAGTTGAACATTTACCTTAACTTATGTCCACTTTAGCCAATGTTGTATTTCTACTGTATTCAGTACTATTATTTCAATTTTGTTTGAACTGGAAACAATGATTAAAACTTATTTATAAGCTTTGGAAATATAGGTGGCCGAATTCCAAGTGAGTAATGACAGGCTGTCTATTTAATTTCCCAAGCACTTATTGCTAGGAAAAGAAATATTTTATATGTTAGGTTCTCTAACTGCCCAGTGGTTGTTCCATTGTTATTAATCAGCTGTAGACTTTTCTTCAAAGGAAAAACTTCCAGGTTTCAAATGTCTTGGGTCCCATTCAGCCTAAGGCCACTATTAGTAAAAGCTATTAAGGTCATTAGTGCATGTAAAAAAGAGGGGAGGAAGCCCTCTGTTTGTGCAACATACATCGGAATACTATGTACTAAAATTTTAAACTGGGCCAATTAGCACATGATGTTGGCTTCAGATTTAAAGAAGCCTGCAGACTCACTTCTGGCATTATTTAAAACTAATTCCCTTTTGCATAATTGAATACTTCTGTGTTTATGCATGTGGCTGTTAGTAGATGTGTTTCAACTCAAGTAAAAGCCATGCTTCAGTTCCTGTTGTAACATCATGAAAAAAGGGAAATTTCATTATATAAATATACCACATGCACATAATAAAGCAGAAAACACATTAGAATAAGACATGAATAAGCCAATACATCAATCTACATTCCAGACATTACATATGGATGGACAACTTTACGCCCGTTTTCCATTTTTCCATTGATTTATAAATATTCGAATTGGGAAACCTTTCAAATATAGCAGTTTTCCTCAACTTTCTATTTTAATTGCTTCTAGTTTTATCTTTGAGTTGTATTGTTTTACTGCTTTTAAGGATGTTATATTGTGGATATTTTTCTTGGTTTTTATAATCCATATAAGCTACTAGAGCCTGTAAGTGACAATGGTATAGAAATGTGAAAAATCAATTGATGAGTCTTACCACACTATTTAAATTTGTATTTTAGCTCCTAAAATTCTTCAACCAGGCTAGCCTAGTTTGGAATCTGGAACTTGAAATACACGTATCTTAATTGATTGGATAGGCTGAAAGATAATTCTTTGGGAAAGTCTTGAAATAGAAGTTGATCCTATTTGGACATGTAATCACACAACAGTTATTTGACAATACTAGTGTAATTTCTATTCAAACATGAGCTGGTTCTAGTCTCACATTTAAATATACATTTAGCAATTATTACCCATTCTTAGATAATGAATGCTGTCTGATCTACCACTATTTTTTTTCTTTCCCTCTTCCCCATAATGTTTTATATATTGTTTATACTCTAGCATGCTATAATAGATTTTAACTGTATGATACATGCAGAAGGCTGGAAAATCCATTCTCTAATCTTTAATGCACAGATAAGCAGTAGAGCCACAAAAAACAGTTTACAAATATATTAATCAAAAGTGAGAATGCGTTTATTATGTAAGAAAAGTCATGATAAAAAAATGTGAAAATCCCTTGGAACAAAAGTCATTTTATATTCTTAAGCTGTCATTGAGCTATTGGTAACATTGTTCAGAATATAAGCTTTTAGACTCTTGGTGTTGCATGATGCATCTACTTTTTATGTGCCATAATTAATATACATGAAGAAGAACGGAAGAGAGAGAAATCTTCTGATTGTTTGCAGGAAAGTAATGAACAGAACACTCAGTGTCTTTCCTTTCCTTTCCTTTCCTCTCCTTCCCCCTCCCCCTCCCCCCCTCTCCCTCCCTCCCTCCCTCGCTCCCTCGCTCCCTCCCTCCCTCCCTCCCTTCCTTCCTTCTTTTCCAAAGAAAGGTAATATTATATTATTTCATAATATTTCTAACAGTATTATTTCTGTCCCAACAGTACAGAAAAAATCCAGAGATTTTATCTCATCTTTACCAGAAACTGAAGAGTTAATCAATAGTGTGGAATATTACAGTTTTTATATTATATCCTATTATGAATCAAGCAAATACAGCACACAAACCAGGACATATTTTAAAATTTATTTGTAGCCTAATACAATTTAAAATTTCTTTATAGCATTGCCTCTCAAGTCAATAAATGTTCAAATGGCATTCAGCTAACATGTGCAAACAGAGTTTCGACTTGCCCTTCATTCTGATTCCATCTTCAAAATAATGTAGCAAATAGCTTTATTGTCTAATTGTTCTACCATTCTGATATTAACTAGCTCCCTACCTGAAACAGTATTGTTTCTACAAAAATAATTATATCTGTGTCCCCCAAAAGATTCATTTCTTCAATCCTTGCATTATTCATTGACCTACAAATATTAATTTAATAAATCCTACTTTAACTTATAGTACAAATTAAAAAATAACAACAATATTGATCATTTGAATAGTTCCATTGATTCTTGGGGATCAACATTGACCAATCAGCAAGTATTGTGGTCCTAATTGGCAAAAGAAAACTTAGGACTGTGTAGGTTGGAAACATGTGGAAGATCCCTTCATCCTGCAGTGGATAGACAATGTTTAAAATGAATTGAAATGAAATTGACCAATTTAGAGAATTTCTAAAATATTTTTGCTATTAAACTCTTGAAGAGCTAATCCAAAGTTCAGTTACAATTTCTTGCAACATTGAGCCTCTTTTTCTGGTGGTATTTTGTCCTTTTCTCTCAAGAAATCTCTGCTGAGGAGACAGATCCCATATATTTATTATCTTTCTTTTGGTGGGCTTTAATCATAATGAAATTTTGCCAGTAACTGTAGACAGATTATTAGGCTTTAAAAAAGGAGCAATACATAAAACCCTAATACAAAGATAGTCTTAGCAGAGCAAGAAGAAAATAAAAATAAGGAAAAAAACCCTCTTGTCCATTTACATACATAGTATAAAACATCATCTATAGCAGATGCAAAAGCCATTTTAGCCCAGAACCTGGTCTTAAAGGCACTTCTAAAGGATAGCAGATTTAAGGCTCCCTGGAACTCATATGCAATAGTATTCCAAAGGGCAGACACTATGCCAGAGAAATTTAGTGGTCTCCTGCTTCTCTCATCTATTTCTTCAGATTTGGTTGTAGAATGAAAGAATGTTCTGGAATGTTTATGAGATATATATAGAAAAGAACTTTGCTTTGTATGGCTCTGAAGGTACAAAATAGTACAAAGTGAAACAAACATTGGTTCACTCTTCTCTTGGTAATTAAGAAAATCTCAAAAATGATTTTTTATAAGACCTTTAAATGCTGGCTGGTTGGTTGGTTTACTTGTTTAATTGCATATGTATGTATGTATGTATGTATGTATGTATGTATGTTTGTATGTATGTATGTTTATTTACAATATTTCTATGACAGTCCATTTTAAGAATACAACTCTGAGCAGCTGTCAACAACAGTAAAAAACAGAAAACAATACAAAAACAGAAAATGAAAAACTAAACTATTCTTTTTGGATGCATCTGTCACAGAATATAGTCTGGACTTCCAGAAGGAAGGGACTGCATTCTAGAAGGCAAAGAGAATGTGGGGCTGGGAAATCTAGGTCAGCAGGAAGGAGATGCAAACGTTTCTCTCTAGCATTTCCCAGAATATATCTATAGCCATGCAAATAGCTGCTTTAATCAGACAAGAGTAGTTTGAAGCCTTAATCAACTAAGAAAAGGATTAGATACCAGTGGGAAATTATTAAGTACTCCCTATGCTACAAGTTCAATCAAAATTGGTGATTGGCAATAATGTTAGGACAGTGAGACAATGTTGTTTTCCTTTACTTAGATATTATAACCATTCCTCATGGGAGAGTTGAGGAGTTTGTTCAGTTTCTTTCGGACAAAATCGCTCAGATTCAGAGAGACCTGGACTCCGACTGGGCAGTGCCAGCCGAGTTGCCAGGGGCTGGTCTTAGTCATATTATCTGGAGCGAGTTTGAGCCTGTGACCCCTGGTGAAGTGGACAAGGCCGTGAGGGCAATGAATGCCGCCACCTGTTTATTGGACCCGTGCCCCTCCTGGCTGGTTTCTGCCAGTAGGGAGGTGACACGAGGCTGGCTCCAGGCGATAATCAATGCTTCCTTGATGGAGGGGTCTTTCCCGCAACCTTTAAAGGAAGCGGTGGTGAGGCCCCTCCTCAAGAAGCCTTCCCTGGACCCAGCTGTTTTGAAGAACTTTTGTCCCATCTCCAACCTCCCCTTTGTGGGGAAGGTTGTAGAGAATCTTGCGATCCTTGGATGAAACCAATTATCTGGACCCTTTTCAATCTGGTTTCAGGCCTGGCTACAGCACTGAGACTGCTTTGGTCGCACTGACCGATGACCTCTGGCGAGCCCGGGATAGGGGTCATTCCTCTATCCTGGTGCTTCTTGACCTCTCAGCGGCTTTCGATACCATCGACCATGGTATCCTTCTGCGTCGTCTCGGAGAGGTGGAGGTGGGCAGCACCATATTGCGGTGATTCTCCTCCTACCTGTCTGACAGGTCACAGTCGGTGTTGGCGGGCGGACAGAGATCGACCCCTAGGCATCTCGATCATGGGATGCCTCAGGGCTCGGTCCTGTCCCCCCTCCTTTTTAACATCTACATGAAACCGCTGGGTGAGATCATTCGGCAACACGGGGTGAGGTATCATCAGTACGCGGATGATACCCAATTATATATCTCCACCCCGTGTCCTTTCAGTGAAGCAGTCGACGTGATGTGCCGGTGCCTGGAAGATGTGAGGGTCTGGATGGGGGTGAACAGGCTTAGACTCAACCCTGACAAGACCGAGTGGCTCTGGGTCTTGCCTCCCAAAGGCCAACTGGATGGTTCATCTTTAGTCCTGGGGGGGGGCAAATTTACCTCCCTCAGTGCAGGCACGCAACTTGGGTGTCCTCCTGGACTCACAGCTAAATTTGGAACAACATCTATCAGCTGTGGCCAGGGGGACCTTTGCCTGGTGCACCAGTTGCGGCCTTATCTGGACCGAGAGGCTTTACTCACAGTCACTCATGCCCTCATCACCTCAAGACTGGATTACTGTAATGCGCTCTACATGGGGCTACCCTTGAAGAGCGTTCGGAGGCTGCAGTTGGTTCAGAACGCAGCCGCGAGAGCGATTGTGGTCGCGCCAAGGTACGCCCACGTGTCACCTATCCTCCACGAGCTGCACTGGCTTCCTGTGGTTCTCCAGACGCAATTCAAGGTGTTGGTTATCACCTTTAAAGCCCTTCATGGCATAGGGCCAGGTTACTTACAGGACCGCATTCTGCCGCACAGCTCCCAGAGCTGGTGAGGTCCCATAGATTGGGCCTCCTTCAGGTCCCGTCGGCCAGACAATGTCGGCTGGCGGGCCCTCGGGGAAGGGCCTTTTCTGTGGTGGCTCCGACCTGGTGGAATTAACTTCCCCCCGAGGTTCGAACTACTCCCACCCTGCCGGCCTTTAAGAAGGCCGTTAAAACCCTCCTGTTCCGGCAGGCCTGGGGCTGATGTCCCCGGGGGGGCGGGATATGATCGGACTCACGGTATGACTGCTTTATTTTATTGTTTTATCATTGTTTTAACTTTGTACGCCGCCCTGAGTCCTTTGGGATTGGGTGGCATATAAACACTGAAAATAAATAAATAAATAAATAAATAAATAAATAAATAAAGTGAAAAGAAACATGATTTCTCTGTTATTTATTGAAATAAATGACCAATTACAGTAGAGATGAAATTTGTATAGATTACTCACACATTTGTAAAGTTATTTTCTTGATTAAATAAGATTTGACAAAGTCTGAAGAAGTAGCTTAAAATCTATAGGTAATTTCACGTTAAAAATCTTTTATTAAATAAAAATATTATACCTGAGGAATTAAGGATTATATTGTGATGGAGAATGTATAGTCAGCACTGTCATCTGAAACTACTTTTTACAACATATGAAAGAAAATATACATTATAAAAATCAATATAAAGGATGTCCATAACTTTTATAAAGTTCTCCTTTCAGAACTTGGTGACAAGTCATCTAATTTTTTTCTCATTGTTAACGTATTTTCAATTTGCCCAACAAGCAGATATTGTAGACTCATATCAGAAATTGTCCTAGACTACAAATAGTTCTCAGGGCCTCCAAAGGGAACTACAAAATGGAGAATGAATTTGGAGTTTGTGCAAGTGGACTGAAAATAATAGATGAAAAACAAATATATTTTCCTTTTGTTTACATTTTATCAAAATGCAAAATGATGTTGATTTCTACAAAGAAACCATACATCTACCTAATATAGTGCCGACAGAAATTCAAATGGTTTACAATCCTTCCACAATCTTTTTCTAGAATTACATCTTACGTATTTCTGCTTGAGTTTTGTTGATTTAATTCTCACTAGTTTAAGCAATTCCTACTATTATACTATTTGTACATCCAGAAATTTAACAGTTCCATTACCCACATTAATCTTCAAGAATTAAAACCTAATGGATTTCTGACTAATGCCAATAAAAACAATAATCTTAAAATGTAGTTCCGTAATTTTAAAGTTTGACTGCAGATAATTAGCAGTAGAAATTCAAAAAGTAATAAATATTTCTACATAACTAACCTGGCTAACATACCTGGGACATAAGAATAGTCTTGTTGGATAAATCTAAGGACCAGTTAAGCATTTTATTTTTCATAGTGGCCAATCATATGCCTCTGGTATGCTTGCAGTCAAGAGATGGACACATATTCCTCTCCTGCTGTTCTTTTCTTCTAGCTGTTTTTGGAAACATGTTTCTTCCAAAAGCAGAAATAACATTGAATTTTCTAAGCTAAAGATCCTTGACAGTTCAGGAATTGATCCAATCCGCTTTAAAGCTATCCAACTAGTGGCCATTATCACATCTAGTGATAATGAATTCTTCAGGTTAATTATGCATGGTGTAACCAGCTCACTGCTTATCCCTAAGTCATGATCATTTATGAACTTACTTTCTCCTGCTGAGAAAATTGCCCATTTATTCCTAATTTGTAGTTTCCATTTATTTAAATGAGGGTTTTGTTTTGCTTCTATTAATCATGTCTGATTCTTGGTGACTGGCTCGACAAGTCCCTGCAGTTTTCTTGGCAATTTTTTTTTCAGAAGTGATTTGCCATTGTCTGCTTCCTAGGGCTGATAAAAAGTGCCTGGCCCAAGGTCATCGAGGGAGATTTTTGCTTAAAATGGGACTAGAACTCAAACGCCACTGGTTTCTAGTCCTAACCACCAGATCAAATGGACTGTCATAAATTAGGCAGCAATTCATAAAATATAGGTTCACTTATTTCATAAGTAATATGTTTATCAAGAGTCTATGATAAAGAAACTTGACACACATTGCTTGAAAATCCAAGGGCACAATATTGAGTAGGTAACTTTTGTTCAGCTGCCTGTTGACACTCTCAAAGCACTGTACAATTTTGTTTAGTTGGACTTTATCTTTGCAGAATGTATGATAATTTTCTCTGAATATGACCTGGTGGTCTATGTGCTTAATGTTTTTTTCTTTGATTCTATTTCTAATAATTTGCCTACAAGTCATTAATATGACAAGTCAATAATTTTCCATATTTCTTCTGATACTTTTTCTTAAACAACAAAACAATTCTCTGGTACTCCTTCTGAAGGGCTGGTTATGTATTTTGTATAGCAGGTTGATAAATTCACATTTGAACTTTTTAAATCTCTTAGATTTATATGTATAAAGATCTAACAGTTTTTTGCTTGGTAGTCTCTCAAGATGTCCAAAAATATGTTTTATTAATTTGATTTAGTTGTTTTCACTTTGCTTTAGTTGTTCTTATTTTCTCCTTACGAAAGTTATTATTTATTTTTAGAAGTTTTTTTTATATTGCCATTCAGTATTGTTTTAGTGCAAAGTAGCTTTTGAATGCTTCATACATTTGAGAGACTGATGTATAAAACTCTACATTGGCAATAACTGCAAAATTGTAATCTTTAGAGAGAGGTGGTATTTTATTTTAAAGCATATACTAGTATACATTTGTAATATAGATCTGTATGAAGTAGTTGCTTATGCAGACTCTCTGTATTCCCAGATAAAGAGTTTTGGTTCACTGACTGTTGGCAGGAATAGCCAACACTCCAGATGACAGGCTTAAGATACAGGAGGATCTGGACAGACTTGAACACTGGGCGCTATCCAACAAAATGAAATTCAATGGTGAAAAAAGTAAGGTTCTACATTTAGGCAAGAAAAACCAAATGTACAGGTATAGTATAGGGGGTACCTTGCTCAATAGTAGTAACTGTGAGAGGGATCTGGGAGTCCTAGTGGACAATCACTTAAATATGAGCCAGCAGTGTGCTGCAGCTGCCAAAAAAAGCCAACACAGTGATAGGCTGCATTAACAGAGGGATGGAATCAAGATCACATGAAGTGTTGATACCACTTTACAATGCCTTGGTAAGGCCACACTTGGAATACTGCATCCAGTTTTGGTCACCACAATGTAAAAAAGATGTTGAGACTCTAGAAAGAGTACAAAAAAGAGCAACAAAGATGATTAGGGGACTGGAGGCTAAAACATATAAGGAACGGTTGCTGGAATTGGGTATGTCTAGTTTAATGAAGAGAAGGATGAGGGGGGACATGATAGCAGTGTTCCAATATCTCAGGGGCTGCCACAAAGAAGAGAGAGTCAAGCTACTCTCCAAAGCATCCGAAAGCAGGACAAGAAGCAACGGATGGAAACTAATCAAAGAGAGAAGCAACCTAGAACTGAGGAGAAACTTCCTTAGAAGCGGTGAATGCTTCAACACTGAAAGTTTTTAAGAAGAAAGTGGACAGCCATTTGTCCAAAATGGTATAGGGTTTCTTGCCTAAGCAGGGTGTTGGACTAGATGACCTCAAAGATCCCTTCCAACTTTATTATTATTATTATAAGTGAGGGGGATGAAATGATGGAAGACACACCTAAAATACTGCTGGTGAAATACAAAAAGCAAGGATGATTAAATAATAGTGAGCTCCTTTGTTAGGATACACTTTGTAATAAGAACAATAAAGTGACCTTACTTCTCCAGTAATTGTGTGTACAGATAATTGATTAATATGTGTGTTCTGGATGCATGTCCCTCCTGGTTGGTTAAAGCTTCATGTGTTGGGAGGGCAGAACAGATAGAATCCCCTTCTTTAATATCTATATGAGATTACCAGGACAAGTTATCTATAATATGGTGTGGAATAGCAACAATATGCTAATACCCACCTGTGCATCTTCATCCTGAGCCAGTTAAGCAATGCTGTTAGAAGGTTGGTCTAGTGTCTGGAAACTGTAAAAGTTTGGATAGGGAAGAATGAGCTTCAGTTCAACTTTAGTAAACAGAATGGCTCTCTCCTCATCCCCTATCCCTTACTCTCCCTCATCCACTTGCCTGATAAGCTGATATATTTTACTCTTGCAGGAAACACATTTGTTTGGAAGGAACTGGTGCACAATTTAGGAATCCTGAGTAGAAGGTGGAAGTTGTGGTATGATCTAGGAAGCCTACCTTCTCTATGGTTATGCCTTCTCTCCTGGTCTTCCAGAAGATCTTAAAGAGCTGACTCTATCCACAAGTATTAGGGTAGAATGAGTCTGAAGTTCAGCAAGTAGAACATTAATATGTGGTAGATTCTTCCTCTGTGAAGAGTAGTAGTTCTTGTTATGGTTGTTTGGGTTTTTTGGAGGTCTTTATTGCTTTGGGAGTTGAGGTTCATAATATAACATCGTGTGTGTGTGTGTGTGTGTGTGTGTGTGTGTGTGTAAGAATAATAAGTAAACAAAATAAACCTGGCCTATCTTGAAAGGTTAACAATTTAACAAGGTTAACAAGTGAAAGTTAAGGTTATTTCTGGAAAGGAAATAATGAAGCTAATTTTTTTTAATTAAATTTGTGAGTGATATTGTTAGAAACATATCACCTGGAGACATCTTGTTGATCAGGCTTATCAATATTTTCTTTATGTGACAGTTGAGTCACTTCAATATGGAGAGTCCCTGTTATATTCTCATGATGAGTACTATTTTTTTAGTTCATTTATCAGTACTATAAGTTACAAAGATACAAAAGAAAATAGTAGGAAAGATGGGGGAAGGGAAAGGAAAAGTGTAGGAAAAAAGGGGGGAAGAAAAGGCGTTAACTTCCAATTCCCTTTGGTACAGTAGAATAAGATAATAACATGAAACCTCAACTTTTTATTTTTACATAATAGTATAAACTAACCATTTCTATAACAACAAATCTATCTAAGTGGTAAAACCCAAAATCAAAATTTCATTTTTTTTCTACCTCGAGCACAAAATCCAGAAGCAAGTAGAAACAAAAGTGGTTGTGTTTTTGTCTTTAATCAAAACAGTCAGTTTAGCCATCTCTGCTAACTCCATCAACTTCTGCAGCCATTCATCCATTGTGGGAATCAAAATGTCTTTCCATTTTTGTGCATAAAGCATTTTTGCTGCTGTCAGCATATATAACATCAAAATTCTGTTTTTCCCCCAAGTCTTTTTCTATTAAACCCAAAAGAAAAGTTTCTGGTTTTATCTTTATATTCACTTTGAGAATCTTCTGTATTAAGATGTGAATCCCCTACTCCAATATTTCTTTGCTTTGTTACATGTCCACCATAAGTGATAAAAGGTCCCTTCTTTACATTTACATTTCCAATGATTATTGAAATATCTTTATACATTCTTGACAACTTATCTGGTGTTAAATACTGACAATACATCATATTTTACATTTTTTCTTTTAAATTATAATTTAATGTAAATTTTAAACCTTTCATCACATATTCTCCCAAGTTCCTGTCCCACTGAATCATGCAGTGCTTTACATATTCATTTTACAAATTCAAATTCAATAACAATATATAAACTTGGGCAATAATATGTTCATGACTACCACACAGTAGAATTTCCAATTCATTTTTTACAAAATCAAACCCATTACACTTTTTGTTTGATTTAAATCAATAATAACTAAAACAAGGATTCCACAAATGGGTTTCTGACCATAGTTCATTGCTTTTAGTTAATTAATTACATTATCCTCTTCCTTTTCCTTCTGGTAAAAATGCTTCCTTTACAATATTCCACTTTCTAATTTTATGATTTATATTTTTCATCAATAATAAACACAGTAAAGAATTATTAAACATTATTTAAAGCTGTTAAATTCAAGAATGACTTTATACAAACACTTGTCTCTATATCTTAAACATACAAAAATAATAAAGTGGCATTTGAGGAGAAAATATTTTGTGTCCATGAGCTGGTTTTTTTAACTTTATAAAAATGCATAGAAATCTCAAAAAGGGATTAAATAAGTTTTTTTTTTAAAAAAAAAAATGATTATCCTAATCTGATTTGAAAATAATGCTATTTTAAAGAATGTTTGCCAGTTATTAGACGAGTACAAAATATTAAAGCTATTGACTTGTTCTTATATAAATAGTCTGAATAATAAATGTTGTGATATGTTTGTAAATTAGCAATTATGTCACATACTCAACAATTTAAAATATTTCTGAATTGTTCAATCCATCTCCAACTGCATATCTAATGGAAGCAGACACAAATGTTATTATCATTGTTTCATTTCCCACCAGACAGCTTTTGTTAGTGTAACACATTTGTGTTTGTTTTCACCTCTTGCTTTATTTGGTTTTGATTGTAGAGTGGAAATCAGCTAATGATATGTCTTCTTAATACAGAGTCTTTTGCTATCGAAGAGGATTAAAATGCTTCATGATCCCAGAGTTAAATTGAGATTCACAATCACTCTTTCCCTGCCCCTGCCTATGCTGTATTACACCGGGATTTTTTGTTTTCCTCTGTAACACTATAGAGTCTATTAAAAGATTTTATTAAATGACGTTTTGTTTTCTATTGTACTGTTGATAAAGGCTAGAAACAATCAGTTATAGCCAAGGCCAGGTATAATTGCTGTCTTCCTCCAAGAATTAAAAAAAAAAATGTGGTATATTATTTTTTATGCAGCGAAAAGCTAGACTCACCTGTAGTATTAGGCAGTTACAGCTACATTCCATTTGAATATCTACTCTTCTGAAAAGGCAGCCACTAAAAATGTTAAACAATCCTGTCCTTTTCCAGTTTCCTGTAATTACTATTTGTCCTAACATTCTATGAGCATTTTAGATCAAGGTCAAGCTTGTCCTTCATGGGGAGGGGAGGGGAAGAGAACTGAAGAGTAGACAAATTCCCATATGGCCAACAGGCTAATCTAGGTAATAGATTCAGCATTTATTAATCTGTAAGTGTAATGTAAGAAAATCACTCTTAAGAAACTATAGCAGTTGGTAGAGCACTTTAATTTCATATTAAAATATTTCATCTTTCTTTCGTACTTCTTTCTCAGACTTAACATAGGACAAGGGGAGGAATGTTTATATTTTCAATATATGTTTGATTCCAAATTGAATGTCACTTCAACTATAGTATTATGGGATCATAGATAGATTCCAAGTTGCAAGCCTCTCTCTGTTTATGTCTTTGTCTCTCTCCACATGCTCATTTCTAATATTCATACTCATTTTATATATTTCTTATATTGTATACTCTATGTCATGTACTTTTATATTTATATAATATAAAACCTGTGACTGTTTCAAGTTAGGAAGAAGACAAGATTTTTCTCTAAGCCCACTTTACTGCCAGTTAACCAATGGCTGCTATTGTGAAGAAAGTCAATATTTTTTATTTACAAAGTGCAAAATAACTACTAAAACAGGATGTGTTTAAACTGAATAAATAATTTTAAGGATCATACCTTTAATATGGAAATAAAGATAACTTTGACAATCATAAAAAGATATCAGAAATTTGGAATTCCCCAAATCTGAAGAAAGACAAGTTGCCTAGTTTCTTTAACAATCTTTCCATTTTACTCTTTTTCTGTAATTATGTCTGAATACTAATGATGTGTATTTTACCACTGAAACTTTTTGTTAGAAAGACAAGGTTGTTATGAGCAATTGAAAGTCAGCTAATGAAGAATATTGGATGTATCTTTGAAGAAAACACAATAATGTATTAGCTCTGCTCTTTATGACAGGCACATATATATATCCACAAACATAGAATGTAAAATATTAGGTTACTTTTAAGATGTTTACTTTTTTTACAAGTCTATAGCATAAGTTAATTAGTACTGTGCACATAAACATAAATAATTAGCTTTGCCTGTAAATCAAGAACACAAAAAATATTAAAAAACCTTGTTATCATCTTGCATCCAGTTTCTTCTGTTGGCCATTACATAAGTGAGCATGGCATCAAGAAAATTTCAGATAGGACCAGGAAACAATAGGCCTCTCTCATTATAGATCACACTAATCAATTGACTAAATCAATAATCAATGAACTAAAGTAGTATTCTTCATTAAAATAGTACTGTTCACAACTGTCAACTATTTGCATACCAATAAATTATGTCCTATACATACAGTGCTAAATTATATGTATCTGTGGTTAAACGTATGAAAATTGGTTCTCAACATTTTCCTCATAGTTTTAGTATAAAATAATTTTTATCATCACATTGTTGTTGTTAATTGTGAAGTCATGTCCGACCCATCGTGACCCCATGGACAATGTTCCTTCAGGCCTTCCTGTCCTCTACCATCTTCTGGAGTCCATTTAAGCTCAGGCCTACTGCTTCAGTGACTCCATCCAGCCATCTCATTCTCTGTCATCCCTTTCTTCTATTGCCCTCAATCTTTCCTAGCATTAGGCTCTTCTCCAGTGAGTCCTTCCTTCTCATTAGGTGGCCAAAGTATTTGAGTTTCAACTTCATGATCTGGCCTTCTAAAGAGCAGTTGGGGTTCATCTCTTCTAGGGCTGACTGGTTTGAATGCCTTACAGTCCGAAGGACTTGCAGGAGTCTTTCCCAGCACCATAGTTCAAAGGCCTCAATTTTTTGTTGCTCAGACTTTCTTATGGTCCAACTTTCACAGCCATACATTGCAACTGGGAAAACCATGGCCTTGACTGTACGTACTTTTGTTGGCAGGGTGATGTCTCTGTTTTTAGTATGCTGTCTAGATTTGCCATAGCTTTCCTCCCCAGGAGCAAGCGTCTTTTAATTTCTTGGCTACAGTCCCCATCTGCGGTGATCACATAGTTATAAAAAATAAAGAAAGAACACAATCATGTCAGATGAATGTGCAATATTCTTTTTCAACTTAAGGATGGTATATCAAAGCAAACATGTATTAAAACATGCGAAATTATGAGAAAGAATGTGCATATTTAATGTTACATGTATTAATGGCAGCGAGAATTGTATTTGCCCAACATTGGAAAGATGAAAAATTACCAGTGGAGGAAGAGCTAATCAGGAAAAATTTGGACTGTGCAGAAATGGACAGACTTACATTGAAAATGAAGGAGAAAGAAGATTCAGAATACTTTAGAACATGGGATACATTTTATCAATGGCTAGAAAAATGAGGTACAGAGAAAGGAGTTTGATGTGTATTAGTAAGCTAAATATTGGAACCCAGACAACATGTTGCTGATGAAAATTAAAGGATTTGTGATTATAAAAAATAATAAAATATGGTTATAATAAATTATAATATGAAAGTTACAGAATATAAAGAGCAAACTCCAGTTATAGATCACATACACCAATTATTCAGAACCTGTTTATTTAGGAGAGGAAAAAGCTGAGAAAGAGCTATGCTACTTTCAGACAGTATGGAATTAACACAAATCTTTTAAAGTAGTTAAGAATGCAAAAAGTAGAATGAAAATAGTGGAGTGTAAAATGAAAAGATGCTAATTTCCTACTTCATACTTCAGTTTGTAAATCCTAAAATACAAGAGGACTCAATTGCTCTTTCTGCACAAATTCTGTATGAACAACTTCTGCATATACAATAAGATTGTCAAGGGTATGACTTAGCTTTGCCTTCTCTGCTGATCGCTGAAAACCTCTTCTGTAGTCTCCTCAAGTACTTTCAATACCCAGAAGAGGTTTCTATGCAGAAATTCTACTGACATTTCTAGTTATCCTCTGGTCAACTTTCACGTGTTCTGAAAATGCTAAGAGGTGGAGAGGAAACATTGTGACTGTATGAAACACAGGAAAATAAGCTCTCATCTCAATGATGAGAAATACATTTTCTCCGTGCTATGAAAGTTCTTAATTGAACCAAGCCACTTTGAATAGCAGGATATGTAGGATTTGTGCAAAAGAACATGGGGTTATCATAATGTTAATCCTCCTACTATATGTCCTATTTTGATCATCTTTTAATTGTTTAATGGGAATGAAATTATGTGTCCACTTATTGTAAGAGGTTATTTGTGAATAATTATTTTTGCTCATTTTGGATATGCTTATGAAATAGTTTCTGATAATACCCAACAATTTGTAGGTCACTTTGCTTCAATCTTTTTCCAGTCTTGCAATCTCTTTCCAATCTTTAATATACTACACTTTTCTTTTCTATCCCCAAAGTAATATTTTCATCAGTATTTGGAAAAGAGTGTCCAGGCTATACATTGTGAAAAAAGAAAAAATAATTACCTAAGATTTTAGTGGCATATTGTTCACAACGGGCTTCAAAGGAGATAATTACCAGCTGCTTCTTTCTCAGCTAGTTCATACAAAGCTTTCTGGTGTCTATCTTGAATTGAAGATAGATGATTTAGCTATTTGAGAATATTATCAAAAGTACCAACCAACTGTATGATGATGGTACAATAGAAGCAAATAAAAATATATTTTAAATATATCAGTGTTTGCTATGTTACTCGCTGGAACATCTCAAAGTGTTTCTTTGAACTAGTCAACACCTGGAATGAAACTGGTTTAATTAGAAATATCAAGCATCTGAGAAAGGTTCCATACGATAGAGTAAAGTAGTACTGTAGTGCCTTCTACATCTGATGAGTCAATTCCCAACATTTTGGAATATTGAAGCTTCTGCATCCTAAAAGGTTGGATCTTGAGTCAACAAATCAGTGGAAAAAGATGGGAGACTTCATCCAGAGCACAGCTGGAAATATCAAAACTACCAAAAAAGCCTCTAGATTTCATTATGTGCTGAGTGATTTGAAGCAGATTTTACCATATATGGTTGTAAATATGTTTTGTTTTTTGTAATCATAATGCTTGTTAATATTGAAATATTTAAAAAAAACTTTAATACAATATTACATAACTCAGGAGACAGTAAGACAAAGGACTTAGAAGAGAATTGAAAAAAATGGACTGCATCTAAAAATGATACATACATTGTTAAAGTAAACTTACTTTGGAATATGTATTAAAAGCCTTTTAGGAAATAATGTTCACTCTCACAAACCCCCACCCATTTCACAGCATTGTTGTTGTAGAGATAATAGGAGGAGGAAGCTGTATTGGATATGGTTGCTGCTTTGATTTATTTGGATAAAAATAAATACATAAAATAGCAAGGATGGGTTGGAAAGAATTACCTCCTGGCTAACTGTAGAACTAAGCAAAATTGCTTCTACTTGTTGATTTGCTTGATGTGAAAAAAAGCTTGGTATTTTCTCAATGAAATTGAAATTTTTCTCTAGCAGACATGTATAGTATTCAAAATTTTGACTGAATATTTAAATATTACTAGTACCACATATTTAATTTGGGTTTATTATAAATAATATAAGCTAATTGAGTTCACAAGCATCATAGAAGTTACTAAAGATTTCCATCAAGCATTTCAATAAAGTGTCTACCATCTAGCCACAATCACTACAGAATTAAATTTCTCATCATATTCATTTTCATTTCATCTATCTATCTATCTATCTATCTATCTATCTATCTATCTATCTATCTATCTATCTATCTATCTATCTATCTATCACTGAATGCTGCTTAGATGATAACAGATTTCCAAGATTTTGAAGTTAGAAAATGGTGTCTCTTCCTATTATTCAGACTGACTAAAATGCAAAGCAGCTGAAGCATATCTTTGAAGAAAGACTAGTTTATGAAGTGCCTTCTATTTCTTTTGAATCTTTGAATCATATCCTACCTGATAGCTTTGATTTTTTTATTACAAGATAGGTAAAAAAGTGTTAATTAACTAAGATGAAAAAACACACACTGTAGGGAAGCTCCTATATAGATACTTCCACTTCCAATTATTGAATGGACTAGCTAATTTACATCTTCTGATAGACTGAATGTGTATCGTATAGCTATTCCTTCCTCTTACTTGCTACATATATTATGGGTAACAAAGATAAAATACTGATTCTAAAAAGAATTTGGTAAAATACATTAAATAATTAATAAGAAAACAGCCATTTTTATCTTACTGATGACATTTAAATTCTGTTAAAAACACTTTCCTCCTATTCCTTGTGTATTGTTGTATGCACAAAGACAAAAAAAGCTCAACAATATCTTCTTTTGTCTCCCAGTTGTTATAACTTTTAAGAACTCATTGATTCCTTAATTCATCATGTTAACATAGAGTAAACATTTCAGAGCTGCTTCAATTAGCACCTTTCTGTTTAACCAATTTTCTCTGTTTTTTCAGGTTTATTTTGTTTTCCCCTTATTATTAATGAGACATTGTGATGTTTATTGTGCTTTAGTCCCCTTCCCTCCACTTTTAATTGATCCTGGCATGTGATTTTGCCAATAAAAGAAACCAGTATGACATTATTTCACAGCTACAGGTTGAGGTACATATTTTGATGCCACAGCCATTACTTAATTTATAATTGATTTGTTGACAGAGACAATGTATAAAATGACAAAAAGGAAAATAAACTTTGAAATACCATTCAGTGTGAAACTTCACACATCATGCTAAATTATTATGGGCTTCAGAATAAATGGAATAAGCATTTTCACCAACTTAAGCTTCATTAGTAATTAATAGACCTGCATTTTTTGGGTGGAAAGGACTAATATAGCTCTTTGGAGTATCTGCTACCCTTCAATAAGTTTTGTTTTTTTAAAAAAGTATGAAGTGAAGAATATGTTCCCCATAAAGGCAGATTATATATATATATATATATATATATATATATATATATATATATATATATATATGTATATTTCTGCCTTTGAGTCAGTGCTGACCCTGGGAGACTGCCAGAAAAAGTCCCTGCAGTTTTCTTGGCGAGTTATTCAGAAATGGTTTAACTTGTTTCCTTCAAAGACAGAAAGGTCAACCTGCTGATTTTGTCCCTGTGGTGGACACAGATTTTCCAGTTTCTAGCCTGATGCTTTAACTACTGTACAGACCAGCTTATTTATAGTATATACTATTTATAGTTTAGCGTCTGGATGCTTTGCTGCACTCTAGATGTGATGTCAACAGATGTGAATCAGTACTTTGATAGGGCAACAAATTTTGGGTTTATTCAGTGCCTGATTAAATTCTACTTACATCACTTGAGGTTCAGAATGGAAGACAAGAAGGATGTACATTTAATACTATGTAATTATCTGTTTGTTCTGAATATAGTTTGTCTTCATCTTATGTATATATATATATATATAGATATACATTTTCAGCCACATATTTCATGATTAGGTAAGAGAATGGTTATTTGCATAGATTCTTTCTGTTTTCCTTCCTTCTTATATGTTCATTGAGATAAATATCTGGAATCACATCCCAAATGAATTTTTTTCAAAGTTGTGACTATGACTCCATCTGACTATAAAGCTGTTAGGAGCAATGATGGGGAAAAAAAAGGTAAGATAGATTATTAGATTGGTTTTACAGGCATAAGATCAGAATACATGAAACCCCAAACTAATTTTATAGAAATTGACTCCTACTTACTTTCAATAAATATCACATTTCTACATAGCACTACAATTTTCCCCCACCATCATGTCAACACCTTTACAATTCAAAGTCATAAAAAGAAACAGTTATATTACCTTAGATTTTCTTATAAAGATGACATTTTATAGGACTTCCTTCTTTGTATCTGGGAATGAAAAAAAAAAAAAACTTTGTTAAAGGGTTCATGCCTGGATTGGTCTCAAGGGTTTCTAGTATGCATTTAAATCAAATTCAAAGTTTTTACTGTTGTTTTCACAATCACCAACCATGCAGCCCATAAACAGGGTATAAAAATAATTTTAGCTTCTAAAATAAACATTTTATTCTTCATCAAAAGCTGGCAAAATGCATGTTCTGAAGTGTGGGTATACATATGTAAAAATTAATATAAACACTTAGCAGAAAGTTTCATATAATGTTGAGATTAATGACTATCAAGAGATACATGAATTTAGAAATATATGCATCTCTCTAATTTTCCTACTAAATCAGTGGATATTACAACAAATTGTATATATTATTTATGTTTTGTGTGAAGAATATTTCTGCTTTGTTCTCCATATATTCACACTCTATATTTCAGTGTAAATTACATGTAATATATATATAATATGTGTATGTGTGTGTTCTGGATCAACCTCCTTAACACACATAATACACATACATACACAAATAAAATTTCCTAAAGTAACCTTTAAAGCCAAGAAAAGTAAATCAGTCATACAGTTTCATAGGCCAGCTGCTTATGTACATCTGGCCACTACCATTGAGAAAAAAGCTATATTTGCAAGATAAAGAATTAAAAGAAAGAATAGTTCCTGTATTACTTTCCCTTTTCTAGCAAAACTATTGTGTGAAATAATAGAAAATACTTGTAGCACAGGTTTTAGATTTTAGGAATGTTCTGCTGTCCAAGCTTGTTTCAATTTAGTTTCTGAACATTTTGTTACCAGATTAGGTAACGTCAGCAGCAGGATTTTTTTGTTCTATTCTTCTTTAGCTTCTATATGTTTTGTGTGCCAATGTGGTCAGTTGGTTGTGTGATTAGTTGTTGATTTTGAGCCATATTGAAATTCTGAGCATCTGATTGGTTCTCTTGTTGATAAGTCATTTGAATGGTCTGATTTCTTAAGTATTCATATGCTGGATCTAAATCAATATACTTGTTAATTGCTTCTTTGGTAGAATACAAGGCTTCAACAAATTCAGTTATGTGGCACATGTTGGCATGGCCAATAATTTTTGTTCCTTCCCAATCAAACTGGTATTGTTCATTGTCAATGTGGCACAAGATCTAACTATTGTGTTTCCCTCTCCTAGCTAACAATAAAATGTATTTCTTTAAAAATACATTTAAAGTGAGAGATAATGTCACAATTATTATTACATTTTTCATACTTCTTTATCTATAGTTTGGCCAATATCATGTTTGCTTCTACAGATGATATCTTGCAATATTTGTCTGGGGGAAAGAAAAGGAAAGGAAAGGAAAGGAAAGGAAAAGAAAGGAAAGGAAAGGAAAGGAAAGGAAAGAGGAAATTCTGATGCAAGCATCTGAAACAGTAAGACTTTTATTGCAAACAGTAAGTAAATAAATAATATTTTAGTAATATTTTATTTCAGGTGGTTTTGGGTACTAAAATAATATAGGCCAGATTTTAAGCCTGTCCATGGTATCTGCAAAAGCAACATACAATGTTTGCATTTGCATTTGATTTTAATTAAATATGTTTTATTTTTTATTTGAAAAAGCCAGAATCCATCTTTCAGCTCATCTTTCAGATATTAACTATGGAGTATTAAATCAATTTTTGATTTTTGCCTTTCTCATGCGGTACCAAGATGAAAGTCAAACCAATACAGTTGCTTTTAAGGATTTTTATCTATATGTTTAAAGATGTATATTTCCTGTTTATTACAGTTTGTTTGATTGCTTCTATATATTTAGAAGAATTGCTTTTTTTTTTAATGGAAACTGCCCATGCTTTAGTTTAGTTTTCCTTTGCTTTGCTTTGTTTTTCCCAAATGTGTGAGAATGTGTACATATTGTGACAATTTTTCAAAATAATGCTATTGGATATCAGTTGACTAATATATGTTGTCAGTTTATAGTTAGAGCAAATATTCCTTCAGGAATCCAACACTTTAATTCACTGGATTATGTCATTTTAATGTAAGGATAATTTTATGACATTTGTGTTGTGTCCTGACCCTGCAAAGGCAGGCTTGGGACGTTGCAACGGTCCCGGGCAGTTGCAAGCTGCCCGGGACCAGACTGGCTGGCGCTGGCTTTGCACACATGCGTGAGGAGTGGAGTGCGCCAAATGTTGCCATTTGGTCCGGGGAAGAGTTCTTAAGAGAGGCAGAGAGGCCTGCGTGCCTCAGAGCTGAAACGGAGCTGAAGAAACAACAATAAAGGCTTCTTGACACTACAAGATGCTCTGTGATTTATTGCCATTAAGCTGAGGACTCAACAACTGGCGACGAAGGTGGGATGCCTTACAATCAATTAAAAGAATTGTAAGCTTACCCAGGAGTCCGGAGAACAGCTAGGAAGACGGTGTTAAATTCAGCACCTGCCTGCCAATACAGCGTTGTTGGAGGTAAGCTGGCTGATCGACCCTTTCCTTACAAAGGAGAAAATGGCAAAGATAGGAAGGCTCTCTGAATTTGATGTCACGCACCCAGAAAGATGAGAGTCTTATGTAGCCAGAGTAGAAAACTATTTGAAAGTAAACCAAGTAAGAGAAGATGGCTTAAAGGCCGCTACTTTGCTCTGTGTTTGTGGTCAAGATGCATTTGAAATTGCTGAAAACTTAGCAGCCCCTGCTCCTCTTGAATCTGTTACCTACACAGATTTTAAAAAATTACTAAAAGAACATTTTCAGCCCAAGTTTTCTGTTATTGCATGGAGACATACTTTTGAACAGAGGGATCAACGGGCTGGTGAATCAGCTAAAGAATACACTGCAGCTTTAAGAAGAGCAGCTAAGCCTTGTGAGTTTAAAGACTTAGAAGAAAGGCTGAGAGACAGATTTGTATGTGGGCTTAGAAACAGAGACTTGCAGCAGAGACTTTTTGCAAAGGAAGACATATCGTTCCAAGATGCCTTGAGAGAGATTACTGCAGAAGAGGCAGCAGGTGAGGCAATCAAGAATATGAGGCCTATCAGAAGTACTCCAGAAGCTGTTTCCATGCACCATGAGGGAATCCAGGAGAGCTCGGAAGAGGTTCCTGAAGAAGAGGTGGATCATCTCTACCCAGCCAAAGAAAGGAAGCAGAAGGAAGGCAAAGAAAAGTCTTCAGCTGTACCCAAGTGCTTCGGGTATGGAGGTCACCACAAGAGGACTGACTGCAGGTTCCGTTCTGCAATCTGTAGAGCATGTGGGAAGCAAGGCCACATAGCAGCTGTGTGTCTGGGCCGTCAGAAGGTACAACCCCGAGAAATTGCACCTGAAAGGTACCAGGGTCCCCAGCCAAAACAGGGTGGGTTTCTGTGCTTCATGAAGAAGCATTTATAGGACAGGCACACACAAGCCACTCAAAAAGAAACTGTCACTTAAAGTGAAGTTGCAAGGAGTTCTATTGGTCATGGAACTAGACACTGGGTCTGCACTTTCAATTATTTCCATTCACACATTCAGAAAGATTTGCTCTAGTGGTGGGTTCTAGGCCAAGCTTAGGCCATCCAATATAGTTCTAACAGACTTTCAAAACTTTCAAAAGTGTGTGTTAAGGTGGAGGCCACCCTTAATGTACAATATAAGGATTTTGAAGGTCCATTAGATGTATTGATAGTTGGGGGTGAGCACATGAGTCTCATAGGACTTGATTGGTTTGAGGCCTTGGGAATACAAGTTACAGGGCTCAATAGCTTGCAAACAGTAGGTATACAAGAAGTCTGCAAAGAATTTGCAGATGTCTTCAGCCCACAGCTGGGTACTTACAAAGGGCCCCCAGTTTCCTTAAAATTGGACCCCACTGTCACTCCTATCAGAGTAAAAGCAAGGAGAGTACCTTTTGCTTTAAAAGGAAAAATTGATGCTGAATTGGACAAATTGATTCAGCAAGGAGTCTTAGAACCTGTTCACTCCAATCCTTGGGAAACTCCCATAGTCACGCCTCTTAAGGCTAATGGGGACATTCGCATCTGTGCAGATTACAAATGCACCCTAAATAAGGCATTGCAACAACATGCCTATCCTGTACCTGTAGTCAGCCATATTCTGGCTTTCCTCAAGGGAGGGCGTGTTTTTGCAAAGCTAGATCTAGCACAGGCGTATCAACAGTTACCTGTTGATGAAGCTGCTGCTGTAGCACAAACCATTGTAACATACAAGTGGGCATTCAAAGTCAAAAGACTACAATTTGGAGTAAATGTGGCTCCTGGAATGTTCAAAAGCGTAATGGAAAATACCTTGAGGGGTATACCAGGGGTTTGCCCCTACTTTGATGATGTCTTAATTACTGGAGATTCCACTCAAAATTTAGCTGAGAGATTGAGGGCTGTCCTGCTGTGGTTCCAGAAAACAGGCCTCAAGCATAAAAAAGACAAATGTAAAATTGGGGTGCCTTCTACAGATTTTCTGGGATTCAAAATGGATGCCAATGGGATTCATCCTGCTGAGTCCAAATTAAAAGCTATCATGCAAGCTCCTAGGTCTAAGTCCAAAGCTGAACTACAAGCTTTTCTGGGCCTCTTGAATTTCTATAATTCATTCATTCCTAACAAGGCTAATGTAGCTGAACCACTTCATAGGCTTCTGGACAAACAGGCAGTGTGGCAGTGGTCACAAGCACATGAAGCAAGCTTCAATGAGGTTAAGGCCTTACTCACATCCAATAATGTGCTTGCACATTTTAATGAAACTCTCCCTGTGTGCATCGCTTGTGATGCCTCCCCTTATGGGGTGGGAGCAGTACTTAGCCATCTTAAACCCGATGGAACTCAGGTTCCTGTTGTGTATTACTCCAGAACCTTGTCTTCTGCTGAGTGAAACTACGCCCAAATAGACAGGGAGGCCTTAGCTGTTGTTGCTGGAATTAAAAAATTCCATGATTTTTTATATGGCAGACATTTCACGGTATACACTGACCATAAGCCTTTGTTGGGGATGTTTACTACAAACAAACAAACCCTCCATATCATGTCCCCCAGGATGCTGAGATGGTCAATCTTTCTGTCAGCTTATGATTTTTCTTTAGTTCACAAACCTGGCAAAGAAATGGGCCATGCTGATGGCCTCAGTAGATTACCCTTACAAGTAGTGGAGGCTGATCCTGCCCCTGCCATCAATATCCTTTCCATTCAGGCGCTGCCTGAGTCACCTTTAAATGCCAGGTATGTGGCTGCTGAATCAGCCACAGATCCCACACTCTCTCGTGTCTTATCCTGGGTTATGTCTGGATGGCCAGAAAGTTGTCCAGGTACTGAGTTTCAGAGCTTCTGGCTTAAGAAACATGAGTTATCCACTTTTCAGGGTTGCCTGCTGTGGGGCAGCAGAATTGTTATTCCTATCTCAATGAGGTCCAGAGTCTTAGGTTCCCTTCACGAGGGTCATCCTGGCATTGTATGAATGAAGGCGCTTGTGCGCAGCCATTTGTGGTGGCCTGGGTTAGACAAGGAAATTGAGGCTAAGGTGCACGCTTGCCACCTTTGTCAGCGCTCACGCCCAGAAATGCCCCAGGCTCCTGTGCATAGATGGGAGGAAACACAGTCACCTTGGTCTAGGGTGCACATCGATTATGCTGGGCCCTTTCAGGGTCAATTCTCCTTGGTCCTGGTTGATAGCTATTCAAAATGGCTTGAGGTTGTACCTGTCTCTTCAACCACCACTGCCAATACCATTCAAGTACTGAGAGGGATTTTTGCTGCACATGTGCTTCCGGATGTGTTGGTGTCTGACAATGGCCCTCAATTCACCTCTTCCGAATTCCAAGTTTTCTTACAGGCCAACATGATTTGTCATGCCACCTCTGCACCATTCCACCCTTCCACCAACGGTATGGCTGAACGGATAGTCCGCATCACCAAGGTTGCTTTAAAGAAACTGACCTATGGGGACTGGCACCACAGGTTGGCAGACTTTCTTCTTGCGTACCGCACCACACCTTCAACTTCTACTGGGAAAACCCCAGCTGAACTTCACTGGGGGTGCAAACTGATTACTAAACTTGACCGGTTGCACCTGGACAGACTTCCTCCTAAGGTTATACAACCCAGGGCACCGAGGCAATTGAAAGTGGGTGCCCCAGTATGGACCCGTAACTACGGGCCAGGTCAAGTGTGGGTTCCTGCTGTAGTATGCAAGGTTACAGGTCCTTTGTCGTACAAGGTCTCATTAGATGACGGTCGTGTCCTTCGCCGGCATATCGACCAGCTGCGTACAAGACTGGACTTACCCTCAGAAACTCCTGGGCCTTTTCCAGGGGGGAGGGGGACCTCAATGGGCAAAGGGATGGGTGTTGGCAGCAGCTGGGCCCCAACAGAGAGGCCACAGAAGGCCTACTCCAAGATTCCGCGAGTGTTCCAAACAGGAATCCATGGGAACTAGGAAGCACACAGGCACCAGTGCCTACTCCAGCCAGGGAGTCACCCAAGGGGCATACTCATCATTCACCCATACCATTCAGCACTCCAGTCAGGGAGAATAACTGGGACCATCCTAATAACTCAAACATTGCAAGAGAGCTGGCACACAACCAGTTTAATTGGCCCAGTACTGCTACTGTTTCCAGAAGGAGGTATTCACACAGGGAGGTAGCCGGAGAGGCATATCCCAATTCTGACACCTCCGGCACAGATGGGGGGGCAACTGAGTTTTGGGGAAATACTGAAACCCCAGACAGTCCCGTTACGAGACTGGGGAGCGAAGAAATGCAGCCCCCTGGGGAGCGAAGAAATGCAGCCCCCCCAGTGTGGGCCTGGGAGGCACTAAAGAGTTGTCTAACAGTGGCAGTTTTATAGAGGGGCCAGAGAGCCTGCAACCAGGCAGGTCAACCAGGTTATTGGAAGAACAAAGTCCTGGTCTGACGAGCCCGGTGGGCAAGCAAGCAGACCAGCCAACGGGGCACAGTCCATGGGGACCACCAGGGTCTGATAGAGGGGGCAAATGCATGTCATCCTCTAGGCAAAATGGAGTTGGGGATCCTCAGGGTCTAAGAAGGTCACAGAGAGTCAAGAGATCTCCTAAGTACCTTGAGGACTTTGTAACTCTGCTGGCAAAGCAGAAACAGTGAGAAGGTGTCTGCTGTTGGGAGCAATGGAAATATGGGCATTGGGTATTAATGCCCAGAACAATAGCCCAGTACCATTGGAGAATGGGTTGGCACACCACGCTCGTGTTGAGGTCGCGTGTAACTATTCATATAGTTTATTAGTCTTAGCCGGGGGGGAAGGGGTGTTGTGTCCTGAGCCTGCAAAGGCAGGCTCGGGATGTTGCAACGGTCCCGGGCAGTTGCAAGATGCCCAGGACCAGACTGGCTGGCGCCAGCTTCGCACGCATGCGCGAGGAGCGGAGCACGCCAAATGTTGCCATTTAGTCCGGGGAAGAGTTCTTAAGAGAGGCTGAGAGGCCTGCGTGCCTCAGAGCTGAAACGGAGCTGAAGAAACAACAATAAAGGCTTCTTGACACTACGAGATGCTCTGTGATTTATTGCCATTAAGCTGAGGACTCAACATTTGTACCTGTATGGCAGTAGTAATTTTTATCAATCTGTTGATTACCTTCGATGATTGCAAATTACTGAACACTTGGATAAATGTGGTTTTATTTTTGTAACTCATGTTTACATTTTCTATTACAGCAACATAGTTTCATCTTCTATATGATATGCAAGTTGACTTATTGCAATTTTATGGCTCCCAGGTATAATATTAGTACCCAGAATCGTATAAAGGTTTAAACTAAGAAGCATAATGCATGACTTTATCTTGTCAGTATACATTTTCTGTATTTATATACAAGCCTAGTGAGAATGAAAGGGTATGTTTGTGTCAAAACAAGATGTGTTCAATTACAAAGTTTGCAGCCATAAGCATATATCAGCCTTGAAGTGAGATTTAAAACCAAATTAGGAAAAAAATGTTCTGTGATTTCACTCTGATGGATTCATGATGGTCATGTTTATTGTTTACTGTCCATATAGCCATTTTTTACTATAAAATAACTAGCTTAAATATTGCTGTTATTTTAGCTATTTTTTCCTTCATTTGGCCACCAATTAACATGAGAATAGTTGCCATTGGCAAAACGTCTACACAGAAGTAATTTCAGTGATGCTAAATAATTAAAACTCAGCATTTTTTACATGACAATTGTAAATCAATCACAGCATATATAATTTTAAAATTATATTTATATATCTTCTTTACTCAAAGTAAAGTTACTTGAGTGCTCAGATAGATAAGATATAGAAAACCTTTTTTGTTGTTGTTTTGTCTGGTTTAACTGTGTTTTTTTTTCTTTCTAATTTTAACAGTTTAAGTTGTAAAGTCCAATGGTTATTGTTGGTTACTTGGACAAAATCTCTCTCTTTCTCTCTCTGTGTGTATAGTATATGAGAGAGTGGTTGCACACGTGTGTGTGTGTGTGTGTGTGTGTGTGTGTGTGTGTGTATAATATGCCAATATCTTAAAATCTGATCTGGAAATATCACTGGGAGACAGTGATTTTTTTTAAAAAAAAAAATTAAACCATGCAAGGACTTTTATTTTTACTATTGCAATTTACCTTAAAATATTGAAATTTTTGAAGCCCAGTTTTTTTTAATTTTTTTCATTTATTTTTTTGATACATAAATATTTTCATTTATTTTTTGATACACAAATATTTCTAGAAATCCTATTTAGATATTTTAAAGCATTATATAATATTGACATCAATGAAACAGTGGAAATTTTATTTTTAGTTTATGGGGGTGTATGGAAAAATAACAATGTAATTTAGGAAAATTAATATTCCTAATACTTCTGCAAATTCCTTTATTTCTTAATATACGGATCTAAATGAGGAGCATTTAAATGTGTATGATCATATTATCTGCAAATATATTTAAAAGATACATCTGAGTTCCATTTCTTTTCATTATCTGATTATCTGGCAAATTCCATTGCCAGAACCTTTAGAGCCAGGTTTAATAGTTAAGATTATAAAGGACAACACTGCTTGGTACTTTTTAAAATCATAATTTTATCATGTTATAATAAACTCATAACAATTAAGCTCTTAGCTAGGCTTTAGTTGATTCATAAATATGTTCAATCATCTTACCAGACCCAAATATAAATTTAATTAATATTGGTTTTAAAAATTGTATTTCAAGAAAATAAAAAGCTTTAACTATGTCTAGATAATACATAGCTAACGATGATTCATTGAATTTACTAATATGTATAATATGTAATAATTTCCTGTTGGGGTAGATATATAATGATTTGGAATAAAGCCAGTTTGATTCATATTAATAATTTCATATATAATCATTTTTTATCTAAGTTATTGTACATTTTATAATGAATAGACTAGACTAGATTAGACTAGACTAGACTAGACTAGACTAGAATAGAATAGAATAGAATAGACTAGACTAGACTAGAATAGACTAGAATAGAATAGAATAGAATAGAATAGAATAGAATATTCTTTATTGGCCAAGTGTGATTGGACACAAGAAATTTGTTTCCAGTCTGTAAGGTGTCAGTATACATACAAACAACAAAGTGATAAATCATAAGTCATAAGATACAATCATAAATCATAAGATACAACCAACAAGTTGTAATTTTAGGAACAGATAATAGGAAAGATGAGAAGGATAATAGTAATAGTAACAAAGTCCTACTGTATGGTTAGATATCCTTCAGCATAGGACAGTGCTGTGGGAATTATGTGTTTAGCAGAGTGATGGCATGGAGTAAAAAAAAAAATTCTGTCATTGATTTAAATTCCTATTTTTGCTGCAGTGTAGCTATGCTGATATCTTGGAAGAAGAGTATCATCTCACTATCCCATTTAATGTCCTCCAATTCATGATTCTTATAATTTTACCTTTTATATTTGATTTTGCAAATCTTCCCAATTTTTTCTAGCTTGTGTGTATTCCCAGAAGAGTAAACCTGATGAGCATATTCAATATCTTTATCCATTACATCAAAATCAAAACTCAGGTCATTAATTTTATTGTCAGATTGGTTGTTCCAGTTTGCTCTGACAGTCCTTTGATCGTTATTTCTATTGCTACAATACTGTAAATCTGCCAACTCAATATTTACACCAGAAACACTGTTTTGAGCTTTACCTATCTCTAAAGTATAGTTTGTAGCCATATCATAAGGATTGCTGGCATCCTGAGCTGTATCTGCTATTTGCTGTGACATTTCCTTAAATTGTTTATTCGTTTGTCAAGCCATAGCTGCCAAGTCTTCAGTTATTCCCACAGCATGTTTATCTCAATCTGTCTTCAATTCTTTTTTTGAGTTGTTTTATTAATTGTACATTTATTTATTGAATTTATTTAGTGGTCCATCTCACAAAAATGACTCTGGATGGCATACTATAGTCAATAAAAAAGAACACATTTATAAAAGCATATACTTAAAAATAGAAAAAAAATGCATTAAAGCATTAAAAATGGAATAATTAAAACTAAAAATATATACAAGCCCCAAATGGAGAGAAAGTGATTAAATCCACCTCTATAGTGGAGTCTCCTAAATGGGTCTAAGACAACCTGCTGCTGTTGACTTACTGCTGCCGGCTTGCCCCAGCCAGATCAACCCAGCCAGCTCACCCCAGCCAATTTGCCCTGGCTGACTCACTCTGGTGTACTTAATCTGAGTAATTCCCCACGGAGCAACTCTCCACAGGCAATTCATAGCAACTACCGCCACATACCTTGTCTCAATCTAGTCTACTGTTCCCACAGGCAGAGGTTAAAAAGCAAGCTTCTCCTACTTCTCTCTCTCCATCTCTCTCACTTTTTCTCTCCCTTTTCATCCAGCTTTATCCCTGCCAATACCCCTTGAGATAACTGAACTATTACTTCTCAGACAAGGAGGAGGTTTCCCTTGCCTGTGGCATTTGGTTTGGGGAAATAACAGTACAATTATCTCATCTGAGTTGTCCCATGGGGCGAGTTGCCCAGGCAAGTTGTCCTGTGGTGAATTGTTCAGAGTGAGTATGTCAAGGCAAGTCTACAGAGGGAGTTGGCTGGGCAAGCCAGTTGGGGTGAGCTGGCCATGGCTCTCTGGAAGTGGCGAATTGTCCTATTCCTTATCTAAACAAGGCTCCAGTTCCCTGGGATTCCCTTAAGAAACTTTCGGAACATTGAAAAGAATCAAGCTAACATAATTTCTGATGGGGCAATGTTTTATAAGCTGGGTATCAGAGCAGAAAAGGTAGGCCCCTGGCAATGATATCCATACACTCCCAGATCTAATGAGCTAGATAGATATAATCAGGCAGAGGCAGTCCCTCAGATAACCTGGTAACATGCCATGAAGGACTTTAAGGGTTAAAACTAGCACTTTGAAGCAAACTGGCAACCAATGGACTTTGCAGAAGTGTAGTATGTGCCATTCTAGGTGATATACAACTGCCTCTACCATTGCATTCTGCACCAACTGAAGCTTTCAACTACTCTTCAATGGCAACCCCAATTTGGAAATGAAAGACATTAGTAACTGTGACCAATCCAGGAACAGACACAACTGATATACAACTTTATTGTGCAAAGACTCTCCAAAGCACAACTACCAACTGTTCATTGAGCAGAACCTATGAGTCTATAAGGATCCCAAAATTGTCCACTGAGTATGTCTAGGACAGTGCAACCGTACCCAGCACTAAAGATGCAGTAGTATAGCTGTAGAACCAGCAGGTCCCCAAATTCAGAGCCACTCAGGCTTGCCAGAGTTCAACAGAAGCTTGTGGTTTCCCACTGAAATCTTCACAGCCTCCAGACACAGGGATAAAATATTCCTGGTATCACTTAATTCACCAGAGGCCAAAATGTATAGTTTTATCACATGATGATTAAATAAGCTCAGCCAGAAGTTTCATGTAAATAGTGTGTGGACCTTTTGGTTCTGAGACCTTAACAACTGCTGCACAATTTGGAGGTTCTCCTGGACTCACTATCCTGCTTAATGAGCAGATGGCAGTTGTGGCTAGGAGAGACTTTGTGCAACTTCATGTTGTGTTCCAATTGCATCTTTCCTGGATTGGAAGTCTCTTTACTCAAGTTACTCAAATCCTAGTCCTCTCATTACAATGTGCTGTACATGAGGCTACCCTTGAAAAGTATCTGGAAGCTTCAGCCAGTGCATCCATGTGGCAGTTCTTGGAACTTATCAGAGAGCCAAACAATTTTTAGAGATTGCTAGTTATTTAACTTCCGTTCTGGTTTGGTGGACAGCACATACCAATCTGAAGTTGATTTACAAGTAGATAGAAATTTTCAAAAAATATATCACTGCACTATAATAAGCTTTTTTCCCAGCATGACATATATAACTATGTGTAATGACTGGTCAGCATTTGATACATTAGAATAATAGTCCCAAATTACTTTCCAAGTAATTAGGGCAATGATGTGAATTAACTAGAATCATTGACATATACATGCTGTTAGAAGAAAATGCTTTATGAAGATAACTTATCTTTTATTTTGGTTTTCTTTGATTTAGAAAAACACCCACCCACAGATCATCTCTATAGGGGAAGAAATAATAGAAAAATTTAAACAAAAGATTGTACACTTATATCATACTATTGGACTGTTCTTTGTCTTGAAACCACTGAATTGTTTGACTTACTGATACTTCAGATAAATTCTTGGTCTGCATTTTGCAGCTGGAAAAAATAAAAAGTATCTTCTATGAATGTATTTAAAACTGGGTCATTACTTGTTCAGTCCTTTTCTTATCTTTTCTCATTTATCACTACAGATATCTGAATCATCAACCAGAGAGGAACAGCTTATGAAACAATTCAGTTTAGCTTAATAAAATACAGTTTAGAACACTTTGCACTTGTCATATTATATTCTTATATACCTTATATACATTACAGTGAAAAAATGAAATGAAATTGCAATAATGAAAATAATCATATTAGATTCAGCTACATTGAATTTAATTACAAATTGTTCCATGTTAGAAAGAAAGCCAATAGTAGCCTTATTCAAATAGTTAAAATGACAACTTACCAAAATAAGTACATTAGATAAACAATCTCAATTGTAATCAATGGAGGGATAACTGTCTTTTAGTTCTGAGTAGAATTGAGAAATTGATTTTCTATTCTTTTCATACTTTCTTTCCTAGTAAATGTTCTATACTACAGAAGTATAGTATGAAATGCAGAGCATTGTAAGAAAAGCTAATATACAAAAAATATTCTCTCTCGTTCTGCTCCCCTTCCATTTTTGTAACTTTTTAATAAATCAGAGACATTTTTGTGAGCTGAGCATTGGATGCAACTTCATATTTATCTAAGCATTGATGAATGTTTACCCCCAACTTTTGGAAAACCAGACAGATTTTATAATGAAAGTAATGGCATCTTAAGTTTTCTGTGCTGGCTACCAGACACATGATCGAAAGCTGGAAACTACCATAGTTCAGAGATATGCAAACTCATGTGGAACTTTTAGAAGCAAAGAATCTTTTTTGCAATTGCTTGAACTGGCAACTGTATAGCAAAGTAGTCAGCATTTGGCATGATTAAGATCAGAAATCCAATAAACAAATGACAAATCTAAGAAGACATAGTGAAGGGGAAACTGGAGTTCAAAACAGGGCATGACAAGATATACATGACAGAGCTTAAGACTTGAAAAGTTGTTTTCAGCACTTTCTCTCAGAGAATGAGGCCAATAAATAACCTATTCTCAGCCACTACTCAGATGCATAACTGAGGTACATTACTCATTGGAATCTATTTTCCTGCCAGCCTACTTCTTGACTAGTCTGAAAGGCTGTCAGTGGGTGCAGGCAGGAAATCCTGGTGACTTGCTGGATCTCCCTCAGCCAGAGTGGAATTACTAGCTTCAACATTTCTGTAATCAACACCTCCAAGTCTATTATTGCTAGAAATGCCTGGCTCTGCTGCTTCGTCTTGATCCTCATCAGAAGACAAGCCCAGCAGGACCATAATATTAAGTCCCATACGTTGTCTCCCATCTAAAAATATCAGCCTGAGGAACTTTAGAAGCAGGAAACCCAATAGCATTTCAAACAAATGTCTGTTAAAGTCCTTCTTAAAAACCTCCAGTGATAGAGACCCACAACTTCTGAAGACAAGGCATTCCATTGATCAATTATTCTGGAAACTGTCAGTAAATTTCTCCTTATTTCTAGATTGGTTCTCTCCTTGATTAGTTTCCATCTAATGCTTCAAGTCAGAGATGACTCAAGATCTATTTTCTGTCCAAATCTAATATAAAGCAAATATCCTGATATTATGAGGATGAGGTTGCTATGAAACAGCAAATCATAACAATAGTGTTTACTCGTTTATATGGCACTCATCTCACAATAGTGAATTTGGATGGCGTGGAAAGGTTTAAACAATTTATAGGTAGGTTTATGCATTCCAAAAGTCCAAAATTAAAACTACAATTAATAGTCAATCAATATGATTTATTAAATACTGTTTGCAGCTTATTGTTTACAGAATAATTAATTATTCATCCATTAGCAATATATGGTAAATTTAGCAAAAAAATATATTTGAGGCTGCTACATAAGCAATCAAATATATAACAGCTTGTGATCTGTAGCAATTTAGTCCTTTATTCAATTTAATGAAAGAAATGCAGGGATTTTAAAATATAGTCTTTTTCTGGTCAATAAAGATTAAACAGAATTTCAGAAATTCAGAAAATGGCAGAAATGACTTATTGTACATAGTGTCCAGATTTAAAAAGGACAAATAGAAATTCTTATACAGCAGAGACATACAGAATTTCAGAGGCTTCTTACTACAGCAAAAAGATATTAAAATTTAGCAATACAATATATGGATTTATGGATGTGCACATGCACATATGCTAGGGAGAGCCAATATTTGCACAACATTTGCACTACTTCAGTTGGGAATGTATAGTAGGATAAATTAGATACTATAGTTTATGGAATAAAACAGAGGAAAGAGATGGGGAGTATGAATTACCTTTTGTTTTTAAACTGGATAGCTTCAGTATACAGTTCTGATTCTCAAAGCCAATATTAGATGTTAGACAGATTTTTGAAGAGAATAAATATCCTTATCAATAGTTACTTATCAGTACTCTTTGGCTTGATTGTGCAATGAGTTCACTGGCTTTCTGACACTCAGACTATTTGAATGGGGAAATATGGACATAGTGTATGACTACTTTGGACACTTTACCAGATACCTCTTGAGATGTGAGCTTGGGAGAGGATGAACCAGTTTCTTGCAAGTCAAGAGCTGAGTTGATTCATGGCTCTGAGCAGCCATCTGTGAGGAAGTTGGCTGAAGTGCAGCTGCAGTAGAATAGGCTGAGGCTCCAGGTGGGGAAAGCATGAAGCTGCACCCAGTCAATGATGAGGAAGAGGAAATGCCTTCTGCACCTGATCCAAGAACATGTAGAGTAGAGAAAAGGCCAGAGCAGAGATGTTCAACCAGATTACTTGCAAGGAGAAAGTGTCTCCTTGCTTGATGGGCTGCAGTGGCAGTTGGCTATTTAGCATAGCAGACAAATGAGCCAATGCTGGGAACAACATATTCATTTCCTAGCTGTGTGTTTTTTGCTAGTTGTGAATCCTGCCTCGCTTTGGATTGACACCGTGCCTTGATTTGGATTGTGCCTTGTGTTGTGAATTTAAGCTTGCCTGGTGGATTTATTTTGATTGAAAAATTTTCAAGTGCCCTGTGGACTCTTTGACCATTGCTCTTTGGACTAGCATTGGTGTACTTGTGGCTGGACTTTCTTATGGAATGAAAGTATGCTTAATACTAGATGTTCATCTCTTCATTATTGATTAAAATAATAGACATGAGGTTTCTATTCTATCTCATTTTTGCAAATCTCAGAGTGGAGGTGGTAGGACAAAGAGTGGTCAAAACTACTAAAGTAAGAAAGACACCACAAAAGGGAGAAAGATTCATCTAATGGCTTTCCTTCTAACTTGATCAAAAGAATTTCTAACACTGAGGGCCTTGTAACATTTTTCAGGTTCCTTTGATCAATAAAAAAGGTTGCAGAAAAGACTGAATGAATAATTGAAACTCTGATGTCTACCACACTGATTTATCAAAGGAATCTCAGGAAGAATTAATGGCCTTAGCTACATTACCTTATGTAAATATCTCTTTATTATGACATTGTTCCATCAAGACCAAACAGTCAGTAAAGTACAGTAAATGGGAAGTGTAGAATGGAGTATCTATGTAATCTTAGTTTGGAAAGATTATTTAGTTGTTGTTGTTTTTTGGTGTGTTTGTTTTACGTCAGTCCCATTAAGTAGAACAGACTACGAAATTAATTTGACGTGAGGCTAAAACTATTGAAATTGGTTACAATTTGGCAATATGCTGCATATATGCTAAATGTATATTAAGGAAGTTGGACTGGAAAGTGGTTTTAAAATTGGACAAAGAAACCCCAGTATCCCACGTTATGCTAATGCTGCTAACCTGATACCTGAAAATGAAAAGAATCTGCAAGTCCTAGTATTAAAAGTATTAATACCAAAATAATAATTAAAAGCATTTATACTATTACTAATTTATAAAGTCAGAGTATAGTGAAAAATGTGAATAATATTAAATACACAGAAGGCCAAACTAAAGACAATAAGTAGAACAACCAGCCTTAGAATTGGCAATGAATATATTGAAATGGTGGATAGTTTCTGCCTTGTAGGATCAACCTTCAACAGTAAAGGAACAAGCAGTCAAAAATTACACCACTGTACTTAGTAGAGCAACCATGAAGGCACTGGAAAATATTCAAATGCTGTAATGTACCTATCCCTACAAAGATCAGAATTATGCAAGCGTAGTATTCCTTTTGATACACTATAGAAGCAAAAGTTGGAGTTTAAAAAAGAAGAATAAGAAGGATATTGAAGCTTTGGTGATTCAGAAGACTCCTGAGAATACCTTGGACAGCCAAGAAAACAAACCAATGGATCATCCAACGTCAACCCAGAGTTCTCATTCAAGGTAAAAATGATCAGGTTATCCTATTTTGGACATATTATGCAAAGTCCCAGCTCTCTGAAAAAAGCTCAAAAGCTGGGAAAGATAGGAGAAGATGAGGATGACCAGCAGTAAGTGGATGGACAGAGTTATAGTAGAAATGAGCACACTATTAGGAGATTGGAAGACCAGGTTAGGTATAAATTGTCATGGAGAAAATCTTTCTCTGGGGACTCCATTAATGGAAAACAACTTGCGTGCACATCGTCAATCAAATGTTAGACGTCTAATTGTGCTGTCTTCAGCATCCTTTGTACCCAGTGATCAGGGAAGCATGTCTGAGCTACTTCTGAATGTTATCTCATTCTTCTGAATATAAAAACAAATTTTCACCCTCTTTGCCTAGGTAATGGTTCTTAAATATCTCCATCAAGGTTTGCTCTATGCAAAAAGCCATGGAAGAAGATATTGAAAATATTGTTATGGATTTCTTTTCCAAATTAGGTTATGCTTGACTTCTACTGCATAAGGGAACTGATTGTTCCTTCAGTCAATATTTTTGAAGTGTTGATTTGAATCTCACAAATACATGTTTTACATATGCTAACAATTCCTACAATGATTTTTTTTTATAAAGCAAGTGTGCAACTTACTGTATAATATCATTTTTAAAATAACATAAGGTCATATGAACACCTACATTATATAAATTCAAGTTAAATAAATACTGTATTTCAGTTTAAGAAATTGCTTATGCAATAATACTATTATTAACTTCATTACAAAATGAACTACTTAATAAATATTTAAATAACATATCTTTTGACAGATGAACTTTCCTAAAATTATAGCAATATGTACATTTTAGTGAATAAAATTGAAAGGTTTTACTGTAAGGAATGCAACTCTAGAAAATAAATAAGTTACTTTAATTTCTGTTGAAATCAGATTTACATGGAGGTAAATTAAAAATATACCTCCCCCTTCATATTTAAATTAATTCAGAAATTATACAAAAAGCTTTTATTGCGTGTAAATCATTAATGGCATTTTAAAAGTTGTTGTTTAGTGGCACTATTTTTCATTTGTTACTTTGTTATAGTATTACCCAGTGCTTTTTTTCTTTAAAAAAAAAAAAAGGTGCCAGAACTCACACACGTCATACAACCTGCCTTGCCTACCCTACAAGATTCCATCCAAAAAAGGTGACAGAACTCCGTTCTGGGCGTTCTATGAGAAAAAAAGCCCTGATATTACCACAACCTTCACATAGATCATTTCCCAGTGAGATATGCAGAGTGGTAAAGTTATATCTATTGCTTGGTTAGTTACTTGATTACTCTTCTATTTAACAAAAGGTAGCATGCAAACACAAAAAAGGAATCATGAGTATTTCAGTGCCTCTGTTGCAATCACAAACTTCAAGCAAGGTCTCACAGAATGATAATAAAGGTTCATGATTAGATTTTCCTTCCACAACAATTCTGGATTAACCAGTTTAACTTTTCATTTTTATATTTACTTATAATATGTGAATATTAAATAAGTAAACAATAGGAAACTACCATACACTAGAGAAATCTCAATCAGTGAAAATTTTCTCTTGCCCATAGGAAAATTACATTGCAAATAGGGACATACTTAAAGTATAGCAATCAAACCTTTTGTACCTAACTCAGGCAGTATGTTCCAAACTAAAGTTAACAAAATGCAATGACTGAACTGTAGTTCTTGGATAATTTCAAGCAAATATATAGCACAAAGCACATGTGGACAGATAGAAAGTCTTAAAAAAGGCAATAGCATCTGCGATTTATAAGGATTCTCAATTTTGTTCTGAACTTATAATAGTTCAGAGGTGATTGAATGATTTACAGATCTTGAAAACACAGAGGAGATAGCAAGAAAAAAACAGATTTTTTTTAAAAAAAATCAGGATATTCAAGTCTGATAAATTCAACATTGGCAAATATTGGAGGTGCCCTTTAGAATTGCTCCAAAGATTCCAGTCATGATTGCTACAAAAGTGGATTTTCTTCTTTTCAACTTCTAATACTTCTCATTAGCCATCAACTTTGCTTTATTGTTATATACACTGCAATGTGAAATCACAGCTGCCTATTCTTCAGCTGGTGTTGCATTCATTTGCATAAAATTCATCCCAAGAATGTAGGTAAAGGTAAAGGTTTTTCTGTCAGTCATGTCTGACTTTAGGATATTTTGCTCATCTCCATTTCTTGGCCAAAGGAGCCAGTGTTGTGTGAAGACAATTTTTATGGTCATGTAGCCAGCATGGCTATATGCCAAAGAATCACAGAACACTGTTACCTTCCCAACAAAGTGATATCTATTAATCACAGCTGCATGCTTCTGAATTTCTAGATGGGCAGGAGCAGGGACAAGTAATGGGAGCTCATCCTATTGTATGGAGCTCAGTTCTTGAACTCAGGCTGTCAAGTCTCCAGCTGATAAGCTCAATGTTTTTAACCACTGAGACACCCCACCCCTTGTACTAAGAATGTATATATCATCATGTATCTGTAAAAAAAAATCTGTGGATTGAAACAATGTGGTGTTTTGCAGTTGACAAATGGAAATTTTGTCAATGCACAGATTTTCTAAGTTCCCTGTTGATTTTTTGATAAAGCACTCAATGTGTATTATTATGGCACCTAATAATAATACCTAGTATTATTATTACAATAATTCCTGTTGATTTCTACTCCTCATATAGATTCTCATAGCCTTGATAAGTTTTTAAATACTTTTTATCCTTGTTATATTCTCTCTCTTTCCTTTTGCCTAGTTACATTGCTCCACATTCTGTGTCCATTTCTTGTCTGCTCTGCACTTCCTTCCTGATTTCTGGATGACCATGCCAAGTAATGCCAGCTGCTACATGGTGCTTGAGGTGCTGGCTTCTCTATTTGGGGGCATTTTCACAACTGTTTGCAGTGCTTTTTGCTAAATTATTTGGCAAGAATGATTTTGCTGCCATACGGTTCCATACTACCTATGTTCCTTTTGGAGAAGCTTGGAAAAATATATATAGCACACCTATATATAATAGAGAGAGATTTGAAGATTAAAAACTTTTGTTAATCGCTATGTGATTTTTATTACTGTCAAACAAAATCCTTTAACTAGCTTCTGTTATTGAATACAGATAATGGATACACTTAAGTTTAAAATATGAAATAATACTTGGCAGTACAACCACAATATGTTTTAAAACATTTATATTTAGGAAAAGCTTTTCATGCCCAATACATATTTCATGGGTCACATATGGTCCCTAAATTTCATTTTTGTAGGACTACAAAATTTCATTGAGAAAATAAATAATGGATGCTAGGTTTTAAATGGACCACTTTTAGCAAATAGCTAATAATTCTGTACGTGACAAACACCTCTGCCTATTAGTCCTTATTTAAATTCAATAGCTTCTCATGTTCATATAGTTGACATTGTTTTCATTTAAAGACTTTCAGTGTTACTTTAAAATAGATTAATAGTTGTTAAATGAAATAATTTTATCACTGTCTTTTTATCTTCTGCCTCATTCCCCCTTTTATAACATATGTACTCTCTACACAAACATTTCCTGATTTCCTATAGAAACTGTACTTTAAGAGAGCATTTGTCAATCCTATATATTGTACATGTGTACACACACACACACACACACACACACACACACACATGCTTATTCATGCCATCCAAATTAGCAAATTAGGGAAATTGTTATATTTCAAATTGTTCAATATGTATCACTTTATATTGTTTGGTTAATTAAATTCTGATTTTAATCTAAAGTGATAAAATATTTTCTTGGCAAGCAACTGAATGCAGTGTTATTATTCTCTCTATGAAAGCATGCAAACACATTAAGAAGATTTTTTTTAATAATGCCTATATATCTCATAAAATAGCTGAAATAGAGCTTAAGTTATTGTTAAATGACTTGTAAAAGGAAGATTTAATAAGTTCAGGGTATAATACCTTAAACTGTTTGTTGTAGTAAAAATTCAGTTTTGACAAATATGTTTCTATTGGCAAAGCATGATTTTGCATATCATCCTTTGATTCTAAATATAATTTATGCAAGCGTTAAAGCAATTCATTTTCTTGCTGATACTAATTTACCTTTATAACCTAGTTTAAATATTTATTTACAGCATACTGTTTTACTTTACTATTTCTATTTAAAATATCAATCCACTTCCTTCTTATAAATGGAAACAAATTACAAACTTCTACAGTTGGGTAGTATTAGAACAATAGTCTTCATAAGTAAAATCAAACCAAATAAGAGTGAGTAAAAAAACATCATAAACTCTTTAGAAGCTAATCAGTTGTTAATATATTGCAATCATATATGAAGGCTATTTAGCACTTCTGTGTGAGATCTTATTTCAAGATATGGCACCAATTCTGAAAAATACAGTATATCTTATTACTAAAAGTTCTTTTGGGAGAAAAATTGTATTTGCTTTCTGAAAGTATTTAGGGAAAAAAAGCAAGCTGAAAGATTTTGTCAAAATTCTTAGCTGTCTAGAAAAGGATTATCCCTCAAACAAAATCAGCAGTATTTCTTGGAATTTTAAAGGGGCTGATGAGATTTGATAGTAAAGGAAAGACTGAAAGTCAAAAGTCTCCTTGAGAGAAAAAGTCAGTTATCAGAATTTCACTTGAATGGGACCCTGAATTATATATAAAATGGTGATAATTCTCCTATCACCATTTATTGGTGTGTGTTTGTGTGTGTGAGTGAGTGTGTGAGAGTGAGAATAAGAGAGAGACAGAAACAGAGAAACAGAGACAGAGAAGACACTTTTTAGTGCCCAACAATATGTTTTTGAAGAGATGTAATATTCTAAATAATCCAAGATGACCAAAACAAAGACTTCTTTCTCTTGTGCAGCATACAAATATTGATAGAGTGAAACAGGTATAACTTAGACCTATTTAGTATAAATAGTTGGATCTTCACAAAATATTCAAATACATTATTAGAGAACCATCAAGCATATAATGAACAAAGACACCCATGATTTGCCCCAAACCGGTCAGTCCTTGAAGACCACTTGAGAATTGGAACTAATAGGAAATGCTGTGACCATATATTAACAACCTGGTATTGTTATGCAATATTAATAACAGAGCCAGTTTGGTCTAGTAGTGGGTTGTTGTTGTGGGAGGAGGAAAGTTGCTAGATATGTTTGATGTCTTATATATATATAAATAAAAAGATAAAACAATATTAAATGACCTCCATAGGATCATCATCATTATTATCCATAAGTTGCCAGTATGTTTTCAGGTCAAAGTTCGAGTTCAAGGTTCAAGTAATACCTTTAAAATGCTACATAGTTTGGAGTGTGACTATCTTCAAAACCATCTGCTCCAAGTAGAACGTTCCTGTCCAACATGAAAAAAATGCTTGATAATCTACCGGGCATTCAGAAAATTCAGACCCCCTTAACTTTTGTAAATTTTGCTATGCTGCAGCCTGATTCTACAGTTGTTGTTTTTTTCTCATTAATCTACACTCAGTACTTCATAATGACACAATGAAAACAGAATTGTAGAAATGTCTGTAAATTTATCAAAAAGAAAAAAAAAACCCTGAAATATCACATTGGAATAAGTATTCAGACCTTTCACTCATTACTTTGTTGATACACCCTTGGTAGCAATTACAGCCTAAAGTCTTTTGGGATATGATGCGAAAAGTTTTGCACACCTGGATTGGGGGATTTTCTGACATTCTTCTTTGCAAATCCTCTCAAGCTAAGTGAGGTGAAATGGGAACCGTTGGTGGACAGCCATTTTCAGGTCCCTCCAGAAATATTCAATAAGGTTCAAGTCAGGGCTTTGGCTGAGTAACTCTAGGAATTGTCCCTAAGCCACTCCTGTGTTGTCCTGGCTGTGTGCTTAGGATTGTTGTAATGTTGGAAAGTGAACCTCTAGCCCAGTTTGAGGTCCTTAGCAATATGGAACAGGTTTTCATTGAGGATATCTCTGTACGTGGCTCCATTCAGCTTACCTCAACCTTGACCTGTCTCCCAGTCCTGCTGCTGAAAAACACCCCACAGTATGATGCTGCTACCACCATGCTTCACTCTTGGGAAAATATTGGGCAGGTGATGAGTGATATTAGGCAGGTGATTTCCTCCAGACATAACATTTAGAATTGAGGCCAAACAATTCAATGTTGGTTTCATCAGACCAGAGAATATTGTTCCTCACAGTCTGAGAGTCCTTCAGTGTTTTTTTGAAAACTCCAAATGGATTTCATGTGTTTTGCACTGAGGAGAAGCTTCCATCTAGCCACTCTATCATAAAGCTCAGATCAGTAGAAGTCTGCAGTGATGTTTATCCTTCTGGAACTCTGTCCCATCTCCACACAGGATCTCTAGAGCTTAGTCAGAGTGATCATCGGATGAATCCTTGTTATGCCAAACTTCTTCTATTTGACAATTATGGAGAGATTTTATTGTAGCCTTCCCCAAATCTGTGCTTTGCAATAATCCTGTCTCTAAGCTCTGCAGGCAGTTTCTTTGACCTCATAGCTTTTACTCTGCTACAGTATGCATTGTGAGGGCTTTTATAGAGAGGTGTATGCCTTTCCAAATCATGTTCAATCAATTTAATTTACCACAGGTTGACTCCAATCAAGGTGTAGAAACATGTCAGCAATGATCAAGAGAAATGGGAGGCACATGAGCGAAATTTCAAATGTTGTTGGAAAGGATCTGAATACTTATGCCAATGTGATATGTCAGTTTTTACTTTTTCATAAATTTACAGACATTTCTAAAATTCTATTTTCACTTTGTCATTATGGGATATTGAGTGTAGATTAGTGAGAAAAAATGAATTTCAACAACTGTAGAATCAAGCTACAACATTACAAAATTGACAAAAGTCAAGATGGTCTGAATACTTTCTGAATGCAATGTGTATCTCTCATGAGGTGTATTGAGTATGTGGCAAGTATTCTCTTCAAGAGTCTGTAGAAAGCTCTCTTGCCAGATATAAGAATAATATACTTTAATATTCAGAAAGCTTTTGAAAAGATAGCTTTTTCAACATGAATTTGATGGTGGCGGTGAGAATAGCTGTATCTGACTTGGATGTATCTGATTGCTTTGGTGTTGTAGGATGTTATGATTTTATGATAATTTTATTTTGATTATGTTTTAATTTGTTGTATTTAATAATTTGATAACTTTGGATTATTTTAATTGGTATGTATGTTTTACTTTAAGTATTTTAGAAATCTATTATTACAAAATTTAGAAGCATAAATGAAATATGAATCATAAGCCTCATATAGATTTAAAAAGTATAGATCTAATCATAGAATATAACTTTATTATATTATGTGAGCTAAAAGAAGTTATATACTGAAGTTCCCTTTTCATCTTTATTAGGTTGTGATTTGTTCTGATTTCTAATTTGGTGAAAAAAGTATGCTTTTAACATGCATTCTAAAAATTCAGAAATGAGAAGAAGGAAGTAATAATCCCTAATGCTTATAAAATCTTTCTGGGAAAAAAAAACACTATGGCAAAGATTGTGTAGGACCAATAAAGTCCGTCTCTGCAAGTTGTAGTCACAAAATTTCTTTAAACAGCTAATTATTCACAACATGGAATATTGGTATGAAGCAGGAATACTAATTTTCAGAATCAAGTTTATTTTATCATTACAAAATATATTGGGAGATGGAACTATTATCCCTTAGATCAGAGATAAGGAACCTGTAGTACTTCAAATATAACTAAACTATAACTTTTGGAACTGTCATCACTGATGCAGACCTGAAAGAGAGAGAACATTACAGTAATATTTTATTCATATTTAATCCATATTGATGTTCACTGAACACAAAAAAGTCATTGCATGCATGCAATAATAACTGAACATGCGCATTTGTGCTCACCTACCTCTCATATGGCCTGGTTCTGAATATGCCACTGGCCAGTAGTGGGCCATGGCCCAGGGGTTGGGGACCCCTAATATATAGGATGTATTTAAAGTCCGACCCATAGACTATTATATAAATTATGCTAAATATTTGAATAGGTTGCCAATTTAATCGATTCTTCTAAATACATCCTTATTTATTTGATAACCTTTAAACATTCCTAAGTGCAAAAGATTTTCTCTGACTTTCAAATTATTTTCATTGCTAGCATAATATATAGGTGTGCAGTGTTTGATATACAAGCATAATAACTGTCTAGAGAACTGAACTCAGTAAGGCAGCGCAAGCAAGATAGTGATTCATAGAGCAAATAGGCGAGATATAATATAATACAGATATTTTGAACCAATCAGTATGCAGTAAGAATGTAAGCTTACTGTATTTTCAATAAAATACTTCTGTGTGGTTGCATGAAAGAGCTGGTTACAGGGTTACAAATAAACAAACAAATTCTAAATAAACTTATCCAACTATACAAATAACAAAATCAATAATGTACTTTAACTTGAATACAAAACAAATTTAAGCAAATAAAATATAAAAAAGAAAAAATAATAATATAAGCAATTCCAAATTGAAAAATTAAAAATTATTCATAATCTAAATAATACTTTTTAATCCCATATCAACTCTATTTACTCTACATGTAATTTATCCATCTTCTCCACACTGATGTGTATATTTCTTTTAAACAACCATTCATCCATAATAAAAACAAAATTTTCCTTCCAATATAACCCAACCAACAAACTTACGTTCGATAAACTTCGCTATTTGCTTTTTTTCCCCACCCCTAAGTAAATATATTAATACCCTCCTGCTTAAGAAGTTTCAACAAACCATTCATCTTAATCACTAAAATTCTCACCAACAGAGATCATTAGAATTTCTTTTACACATTTACCCATATCTCATGATTATTTTTATACACTTTAAATTAATTTTTTTAATATATATTTCCAAATATTTAAACTTTTCCACTAAATTGTCACTTTCTATTATTCTTTTTCTTTACATCTACATACTACACAAATCATTCACTATTCCTTTAAAAAATACTATTTATTGTTCTTTTTCTTTACTTCTACATATTACACAAATCATTCAGTATTCCTTTAAAACATCTTCTATCTCAAAAACTACCAGAAAACTTCATCATTTCCTTTTATTTATTCCAACATCTGCCTTCTGCTGTTCTTTTACTTTACGTCTATAGGCTGCACGAGTCATTCTCGGTTTCTTTAAAAAATCTTCTGTCACAAGAGACTGCTGCTGAGGTTCAGCCTGTATGTCTCCTACATCCAATAACATAGCACCTCCAACCGGCTGCCCTTCCGACTTTTCTTCTGTAATCTCAGGTCGTAAAGATGATGAAGAGCCCTCCTTCAAAACAGAAGTGTAAAAATCTTTGGCCTTTGAATTTGTGTTAAGTCTATGATATATCCCCACATAATTCACCGCTATTCCAGCCGGTATCTCCCATCTGAACCGGACCTGTTGTTTTTTGAGCTCATCAGCCAAAAAAGCAAAATCCTTTCTTTTTCTAAGAATTTTGGAAGGTATTTCTTTTAAAATTATAACATCTTGAGTTGCAATTTGAAATCTCTGCTTATAAAAGGCCTGTAAAAATTCATTACAAAGTGATCTTCTAGAAAAATAAATAACCACGTCTCATGGCAAATTCTGCTGCCTCGCAACCCTTGAATTAACCCTAAAAACTTTTTCCATATCTCTCAGTATTTCTTCAGGCTCAGCCCCCAAAATGAAAGCTATATCTTTTACCACCACTTGTCTCAAATCCTCTTGCGTGTTTTCCTTCATTCCCCTTATTCTTAAAGCAAATTCCATGTCTCTATATTGTAACATTGTAATTTCATCCAGTATTATTTCCGCCTTATTTTCTACTTTGTCAATTCAATCTTCCAGTTTTTCAAAATTTTCCACAACATCATCAATACAATCATCCAGTCAATCTATATGACCAACAAACTTTTGAAATGCAGACACAATATCCTCTCTCAGTTCCCTAATTTTATTTTCAAGAAATTCCTCCATCTCTTCTTTAATCTGTCTTACCTTATTTCCCAAGGCCTCCTGTAAATCTTTAAGTATAGATGCTGGAGAAGGTGGTGGTAACTTCTTAGCTTGCTGAGCTGTCTGCATTACCGGGAAGGTCGAGGCTTTAGAAACTTTTGAAGCCATTTTATTTTTAAGACCACTTGTTAAAAAGTCTGTTAAAATCTTATAGAATCAACAAATACCAAAAAAGGGGGAGGAAAAAAGACAAAAGCCCCCTTAAAAGAAAAAAGAAGATTCTTGCATTTTATATAAATACAAAATCTGTTACATTGTTTCAAATAGAAGTTCTGGTCCTTTCACTCAAAGAATCAATATCTCAGTGCCATTTTTCACCACTCTTAATTGAAAAAAAAAAGGAAAAGATAAATTCTTTTCCAGAGTTAAAGTCTCGAAATAATCACCATTTTAATCTCTCCTGGTCAGCTCTGTCTGCTTTAAATTTTACTCACAAATTCATTTTAAGTGCAGATGTGGAAGCAGCGTCTAGCTTTGCCCTGGAAAAATCAGGGCAAAGGCATCCTGGAATGTGGAAAACACCCCAGACTCTGTGGGAGCTCTCACCCTCTGACCACCAAAAAAGAAAACTCTGGGGTCTCGGGGAGCTCTACCACTATCTGAGGAAAGCCCACCTCCTCCCCTTTGCCCGGGGAGAGAGGTTCCAAGCTGCGAGACAGCTGTTGCTCGCTGTCTCAGCTGGCTTTGACACATCCCAGAGCGGACGGCTGAAAAAACCCGCCATTGACATGGTCGTCACCACCGGAAGTCCCAAAATAATTATTTTAAATGACATATTTAATTGCCATGGAGTGTTCATTCATACACAATATACAGTAATTAGATATGTAAAAGCAAGAATTCAGTAACTATAGTAAAGATGATAATTTTAACAAAAATGAACCAGGTGAAGAAAAAAAAAATTAAGAAAATGGTTTCTTGTGCAGATAACACCAGTTCTCTTATGTTACATCAATAAATCATCTATACATGTATACAAATAATACATTTTTTTTAAAAAAGCTTCCCCTTTAACCATTAGGAGGTATATAAAAATTATTCTGTCAATCATTCAATCAGGCCAATAAAAAATAACACATTCAAAGCATATCCACCCACCTCACTTAGTAAAAGAGGCATAACAACATGACCTGTACTATCAGGTTTGGTGAAATGTGAAAGGATCTAAGGGAAGCATTTAGTTCATTCTTACCTAAATTGTTATGGCAATAGAATATTTAAAGATAGTTATTGGGAAATAATAATCATCAGTTTTTCATAGACTTCGCTAATAAGTAGATGGCATTCGTTGATTTTTGTGGGATTCTTTGGTAGGCATATAGAAGCCACGTGGTGTAGTATTTCATATTCATTTACATAACACATTTTTGATCACTTTGTCTCCAGTCCTAATATAAATGCCTATTATGGCTTGAAGGTGGATGTAGCAACGGAGCATTTGAAGGATTTGGCTGATCCAAATATTTGAGGAGTGCATTGAGAAAAGACCATTGCTCATTGCAATGCTGTAAGTTAAGTGTCTCTCCAAATATTTTTTTATAACGCTTTATATATTAATAACATTGTTTATATCTCTGAATTCAGCATAACTTTACAGAAATAAAACTCAAAGTGGCATGTCATTGCTTTCTAATGGAAGATTTGCTGATACAATTAGCATTCACATACCACCTGCTTAGTGTTAACAGAGTAATTTGCACCAGAAGCTTGCACTATTAACTGGCAAACAGTTAACAGGACAATTTATGTTTGAATAGCATCTCTTTATGCTCTCAAATAGCCTCACTTTCTATGCCTGTTCTCCCAGATGCTTATGACAGGCAGATGTTTTCTTTCTGAGGCTGATTAAAGTAAAATAAAATATAAAATAAAATAATAAAATAAAATAAAATATAAAATAAAATAATAAAATAAAATAATAAAATAAAATAAAATAAATTGCAGGAAAACTGAAGGATAAAAATATTTCTGAATCAAAAATAATATTTTCAATAAAATATATAGCCATTATAACACTTTTTAACTCATTTCATTTAATAAATTTTACCTTCCTCATTTCCAAATCTCAATCACTATTATTAAACCTCCCTTTGAATGCATTTTGAATATACTATCTGAAATGTTTAGTAGGGAAAAGTAGTGGTCAACAAAATTTCTATAAAATTATCTTTGTCCTGAAAAAGTATTAAACCCACATTTGCTTCAACATGTTGATTTAGGGCACGTAATCAAAGAAAAAAATAGAATAATTTTTATGTGGAGTACTATTTAGGACATCATGTTGCTTATCTCTGATATAGGAGATTGTATTCATTCATAGTCACTTATCTAGTCTTTCTCTTCCTCTTGAAATTTTCCTAACTGTAATAACTATTCTTATGAAAAGCTAACTTTGGACTGACTGCATTAAATAAAAACATACAAATAGATTGTATTATTTTATATCACAGTTATTAGTTTATTTTTACTAATGTTTCTACTTCACATTTAGTACCATATATGCCGGCGTATAAGACGACTTCCGGAAGCGCTAAACTCGGCGCCAAAGACGGGGGTCGTCTTATACGCTGAGTCGTCTTATACGCCGGAAATACTGGTAGTTTCCGGCATATAAGATGACGTTCTAGTAATGCGGCTCAGTGATAAAGACGGGGGTCATCTTATACGCCGGGTCGCCTAATACGCCGGAATATACGGTAATGTAAGAAAGTTTCACATATCACTTGCTTCTTCAGATCACTATTATATATAGTCAGTGTCAGGGCTTTTTTTCTCATAGAACGCCCAGAACAGAGTCCGGCACCTTTTTTGGATGGAACCTTGTAGGGTAGGCAAGGCAGGTTGTATGATGTGTGTGAGTTCCGACACCTTTTTTTTTTTTTAGAAAAAAAGCACTGGTCAGTGTTAATGATTCTCTAAATTTGTTGATAAGAATTTACTACCCTGAAAATGAAGTTTAAATCTGAACTATTTGAATTCTATATTTGATTTCCTTCTGCACAGTATCTAATTAGCAATATAAAGAAAATAAAATACTTATCTCTTTCTCCTTCTTAAATAAACACATACATACATGCATTCAAGCCTCTGACATATAGACAGCTTTGCTCCACTGAACATTTTCACCCTAACTTATTTTCTTACCTTAAGAAGAGAACTTTTGCCATTGGATGTCACTCAAATATGCTGTTCTTTTATTTGCACTCTATATCAGCACATTCCAGAGAGAAACTTGCTATTTCGACATATTTGAGAGTATATTCTAACTATTACAGGTTTTTTTTTCAAATAAGCTGTCATGCAAATTGTCTTCTTATAAGAGCAATAGAATTTCAAGTGTATCTCTATAAAATAGCAGCTCATCTTCACTGAACTGGAAAAAATAGCTTATGATTTTCATTTCACGGAAGAAGAATCATAATTTTACTTTGTTCATAGTTCTGATATTACATTGTACATGTATGAAGGTTACTTACATAGAGTAAAGTATGTGTTATGCTTAAATTTAGGGCAGTTATAAATCTAGGTTTTTTACCCTTATTCTGAATTGACTTACTCAGCAGTCAACTCTCAGACACAGTATAAGTTGATTGAAACCAACTAAAATAGATCTATTTAGTGCAATCAAAGCAATCAAAATCTTTATATAGATCTTTGCTCCAAGTTTTAAATCACGGACTCTTTGTTTTTGACTTTCTGAGTCATAGATGGATATGGCTGTTCAAGGCCACACAAACCAAATGGGATGTCTTGGAATACAGTTTCTTTCAATACCTGTTAAGCAGAATATTTGTAGCTCTCAGTTGAAATGAAGGGTCCTTGATATTCTCTGAGCTTAGCTGTTTTCTTGCAGACATTACATTACCCAAACTAGGTAATATAATCACTGGTTTGGTAATGAAATTTCTGGGAGAAAACAACCAAGCTCTCAGAAGGTACCAAGGACCCTTTGATTCATTTAATCTTTCAAAAGCTCTAAGAAAAAATATTTTTGCTAGTCTATACAAAATATAGAAACAATGTGCCAGTATAGTGAGAGAAATTGATTATTTTAAAGTAGTATGGTTAAGCATTTCTCTACTTAAAACTCACCCACCCTTTGTAGCCACACATGTTCAAATATTTTATAAGCTTTCATAAATAAAATAAAAATACAGGGTGGGAGGCCAACAATGACAATATAACATGGAGATTAGAAAAATTATATGAGAAAAGTTAAAAAATAAAGTTGTTCAGGATAATTTGAAAATATTCCTGTAAAGGAGTCTGAAGGACTAACAATCTAGGGATAAATTAGAATCATTATAAGGAACTGAATATGTGTCTGTAAGAGTCCTTCCAACTTAATGATTTTGGGCACTTGGCCATGTTTCTTTTTTTTCCATTTCATCTTTGTAGTACAAATAGTACTTATAATTAGGTATAAATTGATCTATGTGGCTTTTCTCTCACCTAACTAACAATCTACATATTCAAAGAAAAAAATACATATTCCGAGTGTGCAGAAAAAATTCATAAATGTAATATTGTCTATTATCAACAAGAAACACAAATCGTATCACAGGGTCTATTAAATAAAGGCATATACTTTTATTATAGTATAAGGCTAAGAAAAAGGCTGGTGATGTGTATCTGAAGGTATGTGCCTTTGAATCAGCGCTGATTTCTGATGATTGCCTGGACAATTCTCTGCAGGCTTTGGGGCAAAATTTCAGAAATGGTTTGGCATTTTCTCCTTTCTTCTCCAAGACAGAATAACTGGCTTAAGGTCACCTAGCTGATTTATTGCCTAAGCTAAGACTAGAAATCATGGACTCCCAGTTTCAAGCTTGGTCCTTTAATCACTATACCAAAATGCCTCGCTAATCATATTACAATGTTTTATTTATTATAGCATTTCAGTTGGAGACTTTGATTTTTAAACAACTTTCTGCTTGTTTTTTACTAATTGATATATTTTCTGTCCAGTTGTATAAAGGAGTATGAAATGTCCTATTTCCCTGAAAGCTTCTGATGCCCGTGGAATATATTTGAAAATATCACGTTTCTACTGACCTTATTCTCAATTGAAGCATAACATTATTTATCTTCTGGTTAGGCCATTATCATTCTCAAGAATGCTATGAATAATAATAAAAAATGAGAAAACTTGTGATCATTTTAGATATATTTCCTTATATAAGCAGAGAACCAAAATGAGCACAGATGGACAAATAATCATTGGGACCAAAAGCAACTTGTGACTTCCTGTCAGCTTTCCCATTGAGTTTCCTTGTGGAATGTGGCAAGGAGCATCAGAAATCTTTCTTCCTCCCTTTACCCCTGTTCCTTTCGTCTTCTTTAACTGATGAGACATCATGCCTCCTTATTCCAAGGTGAACAATATTCCAAAGGGAGAGCACCATCACAGAGTTGCCCATTTGCCCATCTTTTAAAAAGATCTTACTGGCATGGGCAACCTATTGTTTCTTGGCTTAATTTTACGTGATCTTGTATGTGAGTTTTGTAATGTCAAATGGAACAGAAAAAGATTATTTATTTATCTGTAAAATTTATATTTCTGCCTACTCACTCACAGTGACTCAAGGTGGCTTACAGGAAATAAAAGCACACTATAAAATAAATAATAATAAAACATAAAAATAAAATAATAACCCCCCATCCCCACCTTGGTGACAACACACACACATACAATTGCCATTTAATGGGCTCCATCCCAGTCTGGGTTCCCAGGCCCACTGACAGAACCACATCTTCATGGTCTTCTGAATGAGTGTCAGAGTGGGGGCTGTCTAATTTCCGGAGGGATGATGTTCCTGAGGGAGGGAGCCACCATGAAGAAGGCCCTTCTTCTGGGTCCTGACAGATATATCTCCTTAGGGGATGGGACCTTCAACATTCCTTGCCTCCCCCTCTAATGGGTCAGATGGATGTGACCAGCAAGAGATGGTCCCTCAGATAACCTGGTCCCAAGCTAAGAAGGGCTTTAAAGGTGACAACCAGCACCTTGAATTGCACCCAGAAGCAAATCTGCAACCAATGCAGATAATAATAATAATAATAATAATAATAATAACAACAACAACAACAACAACAACAACAACAACAACAAAATGCCAAATCCAGTCTGAACATCTGGCTGACTGTGAGATGATCCATAATAATTTATAATGATTATTAAATTTGTATGTAGTACAACTCAGCAATCAAAGAATTTACAAAAAAGCAAGAATTTACAAAAAAGCAAGTAAAACAAAAAAAATAAAAGATGGTAAGCAAAATGAACTAAAGGGTCTCATTCTGCCTTGTTGAATATCTGGGAAAAAGCCATTTGTATCCCAGGGGAAATTCATTCCACAGAGCAGGTGTTGCTATTGAAAAAATCCTGTAAGGTATTATTATTTAATCAAAGGTCCTGAAACACAGCAATCCCACAGTATTGAATTAGCTGGGCAGATGTTACAGGTGGTTTCTCAAGTACCAGGCCCAATGATAGAAAGAAAAAACTGAGAAAGATGAAAAATAAAGCAATGCATCATGAAAGGAATGACTGGTTTCTGGTTTTAGTCCTGTCTACTAAAGAATAATCTCTAACAGATAATCTCTAACAGATAATCCTTTAGAAATGTCGGTTAGACAGACTTTTTTTTAAAAAAAACCTATAGCCAAACATAGACCCCCAATAGCATAAAAAGACAAATGACCAGCCAAGCTAATATGTCAGGGCAGCAAAAGGCATAAACCCTTCTCAGCACTGCATCAATACTCTCCTGTGCATATATTTTCACTTCAGTTTTATTGCTCTGAATGGTGGCATTAAACTAGATAAAATCCCTTCAGATCAATTCAAAACTGTGCAGTTCTTTTTAAAAGCAATTGGAAAGAGCACATGTCATTTTACCTCACAAGAGCTCTAAACTGACTTTTAATATTTGTTTTGGAGTTTTTCTTAGCTTTATGTGTCTATGATTGCTGTTTGAGATTTGAACAAAGAAAAATATGTTTTTATTCCTTTTGGAGACAAAATTATAGGTCTACATTTTTCCTTTTGCAATTTGGGGAAGATTTTTCACAAGTACTTCATACGTTTCACCTTAGAACACACACAGAGACATGCACAAACAATTTTTAAAAGATTTTATATCACCTTTATTATTTTTATAAATAACTCAAGGCACTGAATATACCAAATACTCTGTCTTCCTCCTCTTTTCCCCACAAGAACAAGTGAGATGAATTAGATTGAGAAAGACTGTCCCATAAAAGTCTCCCAGTTGGCTTTTATGCTTTGGATGGACTAGAACTCACAGTTTCCTGGCTTCTAGCCTGGTGTCTTAACCACTACATCAGGCTGGCTCTTCTAAGGTTAATAACAGAATAGTAGAATTGCACACAATTCATATTTCTATTTTTTATAGCAAAACTTTCAAAGCAGGGTATGAATGGTAATGAACAATCGCAGAGAACAATAAGAGATCATACCAACAACCACCATGTTTTTACAAAGAAAGAATAAGAGCAATATATGGCATAGGAATGTCCCATAAGCAGTCAATATAATACTTCATCCAGCAGTTTCAACAGCTGCTGGGGACGTTTAGTTATATAGCTATATAAGAGATCTTTCTTTAGTCTTTATTTCATGAACTCTGCTTAATAAACCTCTGTGATCTAAGAGGAACATTGTTTAAATTCTGGAATGAATTTTTTCCTCCTTTCTTATCCTCTCAGAACTTTTCCAATATATACTTAGTTAAATCATTTCAATAATTTCACTCGCCTTTGTATATTAGATAAATACTATAACTTATTTTCAATTTAAAATCTAATGATAGTGAAAAATCATTACAGATACAGATACAGTAATTTAATTTGGAACTGGATAACCTAATAGCTAAATCCACCTTGGCAACTATGATTAATTCAATTGTGTGTAGTGTGGGTAGGCTCATTTTCATATTTTTTAAAAAAGTAAATATGAATTGAATATATTTTTAAATGGAGTATTTCATCAAGTTTTTGAAAATAATTTCTTAAATCTTCTACATAAATATTGCCTTGACAAGGCATTTGTTGGGATCTGGTGATATTTACTTTACTTAAGGCACACAGTGGCCTCGATTCCTACCATGGACAAATGGTTACAAAAGCTGATGGAATTAGCAGAGATGGCAAAATTGACTGTGCTGATAAAAGAAAAGAGCATAGTACTTTTGTTTCTACTTGGAAACTGCTTCTGGACTTTGTGCTTGAGGTGGAAAAAATGATATTATGATTTTGGGTTTTACCAATTAGACTGATTTGCCAATACAGAAATGGCTAGTGCATACTACTATAGAAATGTAAAAAGTCGAGATTTGATTTTAATATCTGATTTTATTGCAACAGAGAGCATTGGAAGTCAATGCCTTTTGTTCCTTCCCCTCCCCTTCTTCACACTTTTTTTGTTTTCCCCTTTTCTACTGTTGTCCCCTGCTATTTGTCCTTGTATTTTCACATTTTATATTATAAATGAATAAAACTAATAAAAAAAAATAAAAAAATAAAAAATAAAAATGAATTGGATATATTTTTAATGGGCTATTTCATCAATTTTTAAACTCTCTTGAAAATAATTTCTTAAATCTTTTACATAAATATTGCCTTGGCAAGGTACTTGTTGGGATCTGGTGATATTTAGTTTACTTAAGGCACATAGTGAGAACACAATCACAGGTAGAATTTATTATAAATTGATTTCTTTATACATATATTTCTTTATACTTTGTTTTTATAAAGGTTGGTTTACTAACATTTAATATATTATATGTTTATAATATATTATAAGATGTTTATAAAATTATTTGTTATTCAAAATATGAATGCATTCTTTGATAGAGATACTGAATACATATATGCATAAAGATAATAAGTGGATCTGACAAATACAATGGAATTTTCCTCTTGCAGTGGATGGTTGCTACACATTGAAATAATAGAGCCATTCTGTCCTACTGGGAAGTTTTAGATAGGTGTTTATAGGAAATAAACACATTTACTTTTTGTCACTGGTGTGGTGGTCAAATATATAATTAAGAAGCTAGGAATGCAATTTAAATGAAAATTCTTTGAGAATATGAGTGCCCCAAAAACTATGAATGAAGAAATTTTTTCTTTACTTTGACAATGCAAGATCTAATTTTCAAGACAAATACCTTGATTTTTCAAGGTTAGGACATTTCAGGACAAAGTACTAAGCTTCCCCAATTAGCTTTTCTATACCTTAAGTTTGACTCCTGTATACAAAACATCATTTATTTTGCCCATAGAGATGGCACAATCTTCTGTCCAGACAATACTTATATATTCCTGATTGGCAGTTTCCAATAGTTCCCACCCATGTCAGGAAAACATCACTCATGTTTCTTTCTCTGGGTAAATTTTGAGGTCATATAGTTTTACTGAATCAACTTTTGTATGAGTCCCTTTCCATTTGATCCCTTCTTTTACTTCATATATCATGCATCCTTAAGTAATGCAGATCGGAAGGAAGCTAACCACCCAATTGCAAGAACACAAATGAGTGGTCAGACGAGGAGACCCAAACTCATTAGTAGCCTCACACTGCAATTGACAAGAGCACACATCCAACTTTGCAGCTACTAAGGTAGTTGGATGAGCAGGCACAAAAACAGCCAGGGAAGTGACTGAAGCCTGGGAAAAGGCTCCTCATCAGTCAACAGGAGTGCTGATTTATCAGCAGCCTATCAAGTATTTAGAAGGCGAAGTCTGGGCAGCACAAGCAAATGATACCTAATGACTTAAAAGCCAATCATAATCACATCCCAACTAATATCTAAAAAGCCACTTACAATAGGCAGTATAAATACCACACACAGAACAGCACACACTCTGCTAGAGAGAAGCTCTCTGAAGATGGGCTCCAGCTCAAGTCCAAAAGCTCAGAGAACAAAACCTCTGGCCCTGGTAACCGATTTAGATTCTGCAACATTACCCTGGGAAATATATGTTTTCCTACATTCATGGGATATGCTTGTTTACACAGGTCACAGGATTTAATTCGAGTCTAATATGGAACTTCAGAAATATATTACACACTAATCTAGTTTTGTTTATTTAGAACAAATTAAACAAAACTAGATTAGTGTGTAATATATTTCTGAAGTTCCATATAATATTCCTATTATATTTAGGGGAATGGTATAAGGTTGTTAAGTACAATGACTGTTTATCTCCAGGTTTAGGTCAAACCATTCTGTACCTTCTAAAATAAAGTATGTAGTAATACGTTTCAGGCTATGGGAGTGAGACCCTCCCTATTCTTTTCATCCTTATAGTTAATACGCTACCAATTGATCCCAGATGTATTTATTTCTAGTTGAAAGTCTGAAATACTATTTCAAACAATGGTATTAATGTCAGCATAGCATACCTTCAAGGAAACATTAATTCAAACTGTATTACAAATATTCTAAATGTGCAGAATGGTACATTATTTTAAAAAGGAGACAAGCAGAAGAAAAGAGAATTATTTTTCATTACATTTAATGAGAAATAAATTTGTCTTTTGCCCCTCCTCGACATTTCTACTGAGTAATTAAACATTTTTTAATTTCTTCTTTTCCAATGGTACATCAGCATCTTCACTAAATAAATATTGTACCAGCCAGTACATTTTCGGAAAAGAATGAATTTAATTGTTCTAATACATTTTTACTATTATTTAAAGTTGAGTAATGCATGGCTTTCCTTCTAGGTTCCCATATAAGTACTTTGAATATAATCCTGATGCATAACAATTAAATAGTTAATCTAGTTTAAATAGTATTTTAATAATATATAAACTAAAAGTATAGCTAACATTTGAAATTTAATATACAAATTTTCAAAGCGGCTTGCCAACAAAAAGTGTATTAGAGAACAATTCTGGTAAATATTATATAAAGATATAATACTTATATAAATACTGTAAATGACAAAATCATGCACTATATTTTAAATTCTAAAACTTGAATTTGTTAGGTAACATGAAAAACAATAAGCATACATTTGGAAAAATGAGTAAATGTACTATTTTATAATACAATAAATTACAAAAAAGTGCAAACTTCTTTGTGAAAAAAGCTTCAGAAAGCCAAATCATGATATGTTTACAACAACTAGAAACTGAGTATTTATTTTTTTTTAAAAAAAGCCTAATCTCTAAGAAAGAAAGAGACAGGGAAAAAGAGCAAAACTGAAATTGAGAAATTCACTGATCGGTAGCACAAACAAAGTTACTCTTTTCATTGACAATGGTTTAAAATTAACAATCATGAAGATGTAGGTTACCTAGCTATAAAACTTGATACATTGATCAAGCGTCCAGTTTTGAAGCTCCTCCAAGCACCACACAATCACTACTGGAAAATTTCATGTAATGAACTGACAATTTCCCCCCTTAAGTCAAATCCTAGCTTCTTAATCACAGCAGCTGTGAAAAAATTCATTTTGGAAACTAGTATTTTGTTCCTTCAACTCTTTGTTACAAAACTTTATTAATTTGTGATTAAGTATGACTTGTATCAACTATTCTTATTTCTGAGAAAGTCTGTACAAGTACATGCTAAGGAGCAGTACCATGGACTGGATCTGTATATTACAATGCAAGCTCAGTTGTTTTTATATACAAAAGTCATGTGCATTGACAGTGTTTGGTTCTGATTTATCTTTGGTATGTTTATACTTCATATTAAATACATCTACTAATTATTTTTCAAGTAGCCTTTCATAAAGACTTGGAATGGTTGAACATTATTCATGGAATGCTACACCAGCACATATTTATTTAATACATGAAGGTAAATTTGTCAGATTTGTCAATTAAGGAAAGACACCTATTCATTCAGAATCAATCAATACTGATACCCATGATTAGGATAGCAGTGGTGGTTTAAAATCTAATTGAGAATCAATCAAGATACTGTAACTGGCTTTTTTAAAAGAAATGTTCATCAATTTTTTTATCTTAACACCATGAGATCAATATGTTGATTGGCACATGCAGGAATTAACTGAGTGTTATTTCTGGATAAAAAATATTTAAGAAGAATATATTATAAGACTTTGACCTTTAAATAAAATTTCCTACAAATATCCAAACATACACTACAATCTCCTTTGCTCTCTCTCTCCCTCTCTCCTGCCCTCTCCCTCTTTCTCTGTCTCGCATCTCATTTTTTCCTATTCTTTTTGGCTCCTACATGAAGTCTTTCAATTACGTCTATGTTCTTAATCTGATCATTTATATATTTGACTTTTGAAATGCCTTGTTACAATTTCATGTTGACATATACCTAGAAGCTTCATAATATCCACTTCTGTTTACTTCCCATATAAACTTCATGATATTATCCTATCCTATGAAAACAAAAGATCCAACAGTGAAATATGATAAAGCAATATTGCAGATAAATAAAATAAAATAATCACAAAGTTAGTCTTACAATCTTTTTTATGATATTAATCTGGATATATTTTTGAAGAATTGGTTTTGTAAGTACCTGATAATGGTAGGGTATATTGGTATTTATTCTATAATATGCAATATAGGTCTGCATTGATGTGAAACTGATGGAAAAAAATTTGAAGGATTTTGGAATGGCATATCATAAATATAAATAAATAAAGGATAATATAATTTTAATTCTTTCTCTAAAAAATTATAGAAAAGCTGATCAAATATATTTTTCAAAATAAGAAAGAGTTCAAAATCCATGTTCGGTTTTAATTTCTCTCAAAAATTTCAGTCTTATGTAATGATTTCCACAAAATCCATTCTATTTGAATTTTCTCAATTAATATTTCTTTACTGATTTATATCAAATTGAAAACAGTTGGTCCCTTTTTACTTCCTCTTGAAGAAAAAAGTTCTTAGCAATACTTGTCAGGAAACTTCTGGGAGGACTAAGCTTGTCTCCAAAGAGATATCAAAGTAATTAAACAATAATTTAATGGCTCTGTAAAGTCTGCAGTTTTCTTTTGGAAGGCATAATTCATTCACTTTCTAGGCTGATCAGGTGACATTAACAACAGCAGTGATTGTTTCCTTCTTATTTTAACACATATGCTTTATACTATATTGCCAAGTTTATTCGCTTGGATTTTTAAGAAGGTGTTGATACCTTTAACAGCTCCTGCAAAACCTTCTCCTTTTATAAAATTTCTCCTTTTTTTGAACAAATTATATTCTTCAGTTGTTCTACTCTATTATATCAATCAATCCATCAAAGTTCCATAATTGCCTATTAAAACATATTTGAGATTTTATGTGTTAAGGCTCATCTGGTTTATTCCTATCACCTTAGTACTAATATATATATATATATATATATATATATATATATATATATATATATATATAGTGTGTGTGTGTGTGTGTGTGTGTGTGTGTGTGTGTGTGTGTGTGTATGTATATATATATGTGTGTGTGTGTGTATATATATATATATATATATATATATATATATATATACATACATACATACATACACAAAGGTAAAGAAAATAAAATGAAGATTTTTTTGAGCTTTCCAAATAAAATAAACAAAATTTCAGTTGGAAATATTATGAGTTCTTTGAGATTCATTTCATCCCATTCTAAGACTCTAATTCAGACAACCCAGATCATGATCTAGAAACCATAGCTTTCCTGTCCACACTGTGTGTATAGTCAGATATTTACTTGTAATATATATATTTATCTTTCCAATCTTCCTTCATGGACTGGAAAAATGGAAGATAATCTGACCCCCCAGTTTCCTTAATTTCCATCGTGACAAATTTTCACTTTCCAATATCCATTAATACAGAGATAACATAAAAATAATGATTTATAGCACAGCAGCCAGCCCTTATACCCAATACATTTAACCATAGTGAACAAATTGAAAGTATTATAAAAAATAATGCATACTGACTCTAGAAAACAATCACCAATACATAGGGTTATGCACATTTTTCTCTCTGTGTCTGTCTCTGTCTCTCGGTGTCTCTTTCTTATCTATAAATAAGGCAGTGTTCCATTTCCCAACTGCTTCACGTTTTATAAGCTTAAAATAAATATTTTTTAAAATTTACAACTTCTCATCACATCTTAAAAAGAAATGACACCTACTCTTCCTGGCTATCTCTATCCATAATGACAATTGCAAACCCTGAATCTTTCCATCCATCCAGCATGCTATACCTAATGAAAAGAAGCTAAATAAAGGGTTTTCATAAGTCACTTCCATAGACATCAGTCAAAAACATTTCCAGTTATCATCGAGCCTAGACTGGCAACCAGTTTAGTTCAATTCTGATTGAATGTAGGAATGTCTTATATCTCAGAAATGTGCCTTATATTTTTTATAACTTTTTCCATAACATTTTCTCCCTAACTCAATTGTGTATGGTAATAAATTAACATAGCTTGCATCTTTGGCTTTTTGCTTGCCAAATTTTTATTCAGACCTGTATCATGGAAACCTCCTTGAAAACCACCAAATAGCTCAGCAATGTAGTTTGTGTTTTCTTGTATTTTGTTCTGAGGGAAAAAATATGCACATATTCACACACACACACACACACACACACACACACACACACAGAATGTACTAAAAGTCAAACTCATAGGCCAATCACAATGTTTTAAGGTGTTTTTTTCAGGGAAAATGTTCCTATACTCAAGAATGTTTAAAGGTCACACATCAAATTAATAAGTATATATTTATAAGAAAATGGGAACAATTTTTAATATTTAATGGGATATATACATTATAATAAATTGCTTATGAGGCCTGACTTTGTTTATTGCATCAAACTTTTGATTTTGTATATGTATATGTGTATATACGTATCTACATATACATATGTATACACAAACATACATACATTGACACATTCCTATACATGCACCCACATCAATCCAAGTAGAAAACATCACTTTTATCCCAAAGTGATTCTGCTTTTTCCAAAAGGCAATTGGACTTTTTATTTTTTTCCTCTGAAAACATTTCAAACATTTCACTTTTCAGTGAAAGGCTGTTCAGTTCCAACTGAATGGTGGGGGAATGGAAGGATTTATATTCAGAGTGGTTATTAGCACTCTGAGAGTTAGTCATTAGCTATCTGGTATGGATGGAAACTTATTGGTACTGCTGAAATGTTAAATGTTAAAATTTAACAGCCCTCCATCAATAGAGGGGACGGCATACAAGATCACCAATCTCTTGTTTTCAATGAAATCATTTCAGCAGTCACAAGAAGGTTCCACACCCATTCACAGTCTGATTCAGGTGATTCTAAGGAGAGAGATAACCCCCAAGTGGCCTCAATGATTCTCAAACAGGTAATGATGAGCTAGTTAAAACATTGTTAAATAACTGACCAGAAAGAGAGATTAGTTACAATAATGTATACTGCATCACAAGATATCATTCAATGTTTATGATTTCTCAACTGTTCCTCCTCTCCATCTCCTTTATCTCTTCTCCATGTTGACATTTACATAAATCCAATGTCTGATAAAATCTTAATCATTGCTAAAATTATTAGAATGGAAATTGTTGCATATTGAACAGCAGATTTCTACTTTAATAGAAATCTATAACTTTTGAAAATGTTCAAAAATATACAATTCACTAGTTAATTCTGAATTGCTTCCAATGCTTGGTTTTAATTATAAAATGTGTTTTTTTCTTTCATTGCTTTTAAATTGCTTGTGATAAAGATTTTCATCAATTTATTCTTAGGGAATTGTCCTAATGAGAACCTAATGTGAACAGATTTCAACTTCTCACTGGAAATGAAATAGTGATCTTATTTTATTTTTTTAAAAAAATCCTGGTTACTTTGCCTTAAATAATCCATTCTTATTTAAATTCTGTAAACAGACTCATCAGAATATTTATGTTAGTCGATCTCTCCCATAATAAAAGAACAGACTTTACCAGTCATTCATGCCCAAGACAGAACAATAATGGGCACTATAAGACTATTATTCCGACTTCTGGTTCTGGTCCATGACATTAGCAGCTGGGTAAAGAGAGTCGTCTCTTCGCTGGTCGATTCTTCTTCGCCAGTAGACCCTGAAGAGGGTTGAAAGTCACCTGGAGGGGCGACCACCAATGAGGAGGCTTCTTGTCGACTGTGGGAGGGCGGCAGCTCCTCCCATGGCTCGAGTTACTCCTTAGGGCTGATGAAGCAAAAATTGCCCTGTAAGATGGCCAATCACACAGCTGCACCATCCAAAAGTCACAAGAACATCTAAGCGTAAAGAACCACAGTGGATGATCAGGGTGAGACCTTTCCCTTCCTCTCTTTATCCTATTTTTTTCTTTTTTTTCCCTGTAAAAAGCCTTTTGGAATTATTTCCCTGCTTTGAGAGAGTGGCATTCATTAATGTGGGAAGAGAAACCTTGAACAAAACGAAAGAATAATTAATTTCATTGACTATTTTTTACTTCTATTTACTTTGGGGTCCCCAAAAAATTCTTATTATTGAACTTCATTACTTGATCTAGTTCATATGTGGAGAATATTTTTTTTATGTTTTTTAATGTTGTTTTGGGTGTCTGGGAAAAGATTGTATAATCTACTGAGGACATCTTGTGGTGAAATTTAAAACTACAACTGCCTTCTCTTGTTTGATGCTGAGGTTAGTTTTGACCTTCATATCATCACAAAAGGGAAAAGATAAAGAAGTTGAAACAGCTGCAATTGTGGGGATGGACATTGGCTAACTGCTATCAAATATAGTCCCCACATTGTGCATCAACTGTGCACAATGGGGTGTGAGGGCAGAGTCTTGTCTATGGTGCCTGGCTGCCATGTCCTTGGCTGCGCTGCTTTGCATGGGCCACGCTGAAGGGAAACTCTCCAGGGGGACTGCTGGAGAGGAGAGGGTCGTGGGGGAGGCGAGGCTGGGGCAACGGCACATGTGCCCACAGACAGGACTCTGAGTGCCGCCTCTGACACCCGTGCCATAGGTTTGCCACCACTGACTTATAACATCAGAAGAAATTGAATTATCTATTTGAATTCGATAATCAGAGGATAGCATGAAATACAACTTAGTTTCAAATATTATAACATAGCAGTTTTAAATTATAAAATAATATAAAACAATAAAATATTGTTTTTATTTTATAAACATTTCATTAATTGTATAGTTTTACAATCATAAGTACTTAATAAACAACGTGTTGTCCTGGATCCATTAGTAATTCAGTGGTACATATTAACTTCTTTAATCTAGGCCCGTATTATACCATCCAATGCTTCCTCTCTTCTTTTGGTAGTATACATTTTCCCACATTAGGCAAATACAATACTTATAGTTGTTAATACATATACAATTGAATATCAATATCTTTGTTACATTTTCCTAATAATATCAATAATGTCAGTTTAAAATATCTTTTCTAACCAAAACATATGTCAATTGTATTTGCACTTAAAATCCATTTGTTCAATCAAAATTTTGTTTTTTGCGCTTTTTAAAAATTTTGATTTCCCATCAATGTTCAAAGTGTTGTTATCAGTTATAGTTTTCTCATAACAAATTATATTTGGGTAACCAAAAGCTTCCCTTATTCAAACCCTCTTAGCATTTTTATATTTCCCTTCTCATACCAAAATATAATATTCTAGCTGCAGATCCTATCTTTCTAGTTATAATAATGCTTCTATTTCTAATAATTATCTATTCTCAGCCATGTTCAAAGATCTGATTAATAGTATACTATCCTATCTAATGGATCAAAACCTCTAGCTTTCTTCCTTTGCCAACTAACTTTCCAAGTCAATGCATTTGAATCATCAAGTAATTCTTCCTCTATTTTTGTGTATATTGTGTGGAATAAGAAAGACAATTTGATTAAAGTATTTTTGGAAGGACGCTTAGCCCATTGATATTCATTAAACAGCCTCCCTCCTTCTCCAATTTCCCACAATTCTCTTAACAGCTCTATCTTCCATTCAATCAGCTCTTCTTCCTTATCCTCAAGAGTGTTCTGAGATCTTGACAGGTAAGATATCTTTTTCATTTCTGGTATTATCACTACATCTTCTAATTCTTCATTTGTCTGAGTCTGTCTGTTAGTTCCTTTCTTTAGATTCTCCAATTTTGGATCTGCTTCATCTGATTTTCCTTCTATTTTCTAGGTTGCTGGTTCCTTCTATTTTCTGGAATGTAGTCATTTTCTGAGTTTGTAGATTTAGATTAAAGAATTGTTCTTTTATCTCATTTGTGTTATTTTTAGTCTCATCATGAGCTAAGTTAATTGTCTCTTGTATTGATTTTAACATAGAAATAATTTCTTTCCGAAATTCATCAACATTTTCTTGTTGGTATGTCAAGCTGGGAACTTTGGGGACAGGTGTTAGGGATAGTTAGGGAAAGTTTTTTACCATTTGAAGATAAGCATGGAACATCCATTTTGTTTTTGCATGTAGTCTTTATAGTCCAATATATTTAGGGATTTAAAAAGTTTCAGTCAATTGTCATTTGAATCCTAATTATCCAGCTGGTCTATAAGTTCATTATTAAGTCTCTCCTCAGTAAATATAAGTAAAGTTCAAATTTTTCAAATTTTTCTGTCCAATGAAAAACACATCCTTTCTGTCCAGGGAGAGAAGAGCAATTAAAAAATTGTTCATCAATCAAAGGTTTATAGTCCAAAGTATTCCATCATCTCAATCAATAATACATGTTTCTTCTATAGGGAAATAGCTCCATGACATAGCTCTAAAAGTCAGTTAGTATTTATATACATAGTCCAGGCAGGCCAGCTTATTGTCTCTGCCACTCAGATAAGCAGCCAAGAGGGTTTTTTTCCCCCTTTTCCCAAGCTGCAGTCTTCAAAAGTGAAAGTTTCTGAAAACAACAAGAATCTTATCTGAGTCTGGGCTTCCAGTCAAGTTTCCTGTAGGCATAATAAATTGTAGTGCTGTAGTTCACCACTAGATGTCATTGATGCTGTGTTCCAGCTTTTTACATCCACACTTATATTACAATCTTTTTAAGTCTATTTTTTTTAAAAAAAAGTCTCAAAAGCACTTTTAGTCCCCAAATTTCAAAGTTATATGTGTATTGCTTCCAAATTAGTCTTGTAATTTTCTCGATTTTCCCCCAAGCAATTAATTCACTGCTTTTCTTTTCCTGGCATGGGAATTCACCTTTTCTCTCTCATCAGGGAGAATTCTTTGCTTTGGGTGGGTTTTTTTCCCAGGAACAAAGTCTTAAAGTCATAGAGAGAGGATAGGGTCTTATTCAGTTTCATCCACATTGCTCGAAAGTTGCTGGTTAATGCTTATTTTTTTGGTTGTCAGTAGCTTCTGACTGGCCACATGAATGGAGCCCTGCCAGTTTGGAGGGCTTCCTTGGAACGAATGGAAGGGCTGCCACCCTCCCACAATCAATGAGGGTCGCCTCCTTCTCCATCGCATCTTTCAAGCGACTTTCAATCCTTTTTAGGGTCCCCAGCACAATTCAACGTCATACTGTTACATCAAACTGGAAGTCAAAACAATAAAATATTTTAATTAAAAGCCAGATAGTTCTGGTGATAGATTGTATTTATTTAATAGAATATTCAGAGACATGTTTTCATTCTTTTTCCCACTGGAAATGTTTTTTATTGCTTGATTCTTTATCTTTCCTGCTTGCTCTGTAATTCAAGACTGATAACTTCCTGTAGGAAACACAACTTGATCAGAGAACAGCATGCCTTGCTACCTAAACAAATTATGTTTTAGTCACTGCTGATGTTGGCTCTGTCTTAATGAAAATGCATATTTAATGCATTTCATTCAAGTGCTTTAAAAATACGGCTACCTGAAATAATTTTAAAAAGAGGGAGATTTAACAGGATGCCATAAAACCCAAAGGGACTGTTTGAAAATGAACAATTGGATCTCTGATATTCTTGGCTCTCTCTAGTGCCTTAACCAGTACACCAATCTGTCTCTTCCTTGCCACTGCTGTATTAGAAAAACAATCAAGATGCAGTTGACAAAACTGAAGTGTTTCTATTTTAAACAAAGTCATTGTCTTTGTTGAAACAAAGAAAATATCAATGAATATATATATATTCATTGATATTTTCTTTGTTTTTATATAAAAACCCGAACAACCAAAGACCTACATACAAACACCCGCGAAAACCTCAGAAAACACACACACACACATATATATATATATATATATATATATATATATATATATATATATACAGACAAAAATAGGATATAAAATTAGTTTGGGAATCAAGAACTTTATTTAATGAAGCCATCTATTTTGGCATGATTGTCTGTGAAATGCTTAATTACATAGTGATAATATTTTCTTCTCAAAATAAGAAAAAGAAGGCTGTATGGCTTATTTTGATTCCCTTTCTTCTCCAATTGCTTCTATGTCCTAACTAAATTTAAAATGGAAGAAGAAATGATTGCTGAAACATTTTTCTAAATAATTGCTGCCTGTACAATTAATGCTAAACCATGCCAAATTGTTTTCTAAAGCTGTCTGACTAGAAGCTGTGTTTCTACAATTAAAGTGGCAATTGTCTTGAAATCTAATCTGAAGGTATCGACCAAGAAAGGTGGGTTATTGATGATAGTGATGTTCAGGATTTTGTTTGGGGGTGTGTGTAAAAGATAGCTTTCCAGGAAAATAGGCAGGGAGATGGCAAGCAGAAATCCCTTTAAGATAAATGTAATAAATGTCCATGTGTTATAGTCAGCATTTCACAAAAACAATATGATCTTCATTTTTAAGATAGCAAAAGCCCCATTTAAGTGCCTTGCTTCAGGTGAAGAAATCGCATCTGGTATAAACTATAATGCAGTGCACAAATGGGCAAAAGCTGACAAAAACTACCAGAATCCCACTAAACATATTTATATATAATATATACCATGTGTTTAAAGGGTAAAGTACCCAACCATGCACATATCTTTGAAAAGTAGTCTGAAGGAAATGCATACTTAGGATCCTGAGCTTTCACTACCATTTCATAGTGGATGGACAACACTATTCCTTACATTCATTTTTATGGAGTTTGAACTAGTTGTCTTTATCATTCTTTATCACCAAGCTAAAGTGAGCATTTAAATACTTAATAGTGAATTATTCACATCTCAAAAGCAATTTTTTAAGTAATAGAGTTGTTCAAATTGCTTCACATCACAGAGATTATATAAATTGCCTTTTTGAGGCACTTTGTCTTATCTCTCAGCCTCATCTGGCTTTTCCAGAATGCTCTTATGGTAAATAAATATGTATGCTGACTGAAGATGTAAAAGAAGCTCAGAAAGTGCAATAGATGAAAACAATTCAACTATCTTGTTTTAAAGGGGCAGGTTATTGATACTTTGGTAGGGTCACTTTGCATAATTCTTCAAGGTAATGAAGCTTTTTTGAAGGCTAACTCACACTCTGATGCAAATGACCAAGAAAATGATAATTAAGTTTCTATCATCAATGCATCAGCATCATGATTACTAGCTGGCTTAGTAAAATACCTTAGAATAGTTTACTGAAGCTGACCACAAATTGAACATAAGCAAGAAATGTGATGTGGCTGCAGAAAACACCAAGGCTTTGTAAGTGTTTTTAGTACCCTGTTCTCTTTCAGCAGAGAATATATTATCCTAAATAGAATTGCAGGAACACAAATGGTTATCCTGAACAGAACAGTTATGGTGGTGTTGGAAGTAAAATCTGATCTGGTTCCAAGCCAAGAGAAAGACACAGGAGAAATGAATTTGAAGCAGGCTACAGAAAAGGAGGTCTCCATTTATATAGTGGGGGCTGACTTTCTACAGTGGACACATTAAGGTTGGAGAAATTATTTTGCTCTTATCACTATGATGTAGGCCTAAATGCTCTTACTTATGTTTGGCCCAATTCATTCTTTGTCTTTCTCCAACAGTGCTCTAGGCCAGGGCTTTTCATAGATTGTATCACTTTTAGGACATGGCAATATTCGAGTACCACCAGTCACCTAGCAAGGTGACAAAAACTTTATGACTGAAAAAAAAGGGGTGGGATTTTGGGTTTTACTGATTAGATTCATTTGTTGTTATAGAAATGGCTAGTTTATACTATTATGGAAAAGTAAAAAGTTGAGATTTGATGTTAATGCTTCATTCTACTGCAAGAGAAGAAGTCGGAAGTCAATACCTTTTCTTTTTCCCTTTTTCCCCTCACTTTTTTGCCCTTCTTCCTGTGTTATACTATTTGCTTTTGTATTTTTGTATTTTATTCCATAATCTAATAAAATGTTACAAACCGTTTAAAAAAAGGAAAAAAGTACGGGTTTTAATTTCTTCGGTGGCGGTTCCTTTGCTCTTAGACCATGCAGAGAATCCCCAGCAGGGCAGGCTGCTCAGAGCCCTGGGCAGTGTAGGGCAAGTGCCCAGCTCAGCTCAGGCTTCCCAAGGAGGCTTCCGGCTGCACTTACCTTCTCCTCGAGGCTGCTGCTGCTTGGCTCATTGTCCTTGGCCAGGTTGCTCATTTTGCATGCAGGAGGGCAAAATGTGTGGGTCAGAAGGAGTACCTTTCCATGTGAGGAGACCTGGCTTTGTAACCAAAGCATCCTCAGTGATAGGATAGGAGACCACCAGGAAAGTCAGGAGGAAGACACAAGGGGATGGCAAAAGGGCAGCAGGGCTGGTTGTGGCCAAGTGCTAAGGCAGGACTTTCCTCAGACCCTCCCTTCCTGTCATTATAATCCCCTTCCTTCCTTCCTTCCTTCCTTCCTTCCTTCCTTCCTTCCTTCCTTCCTTCCTTCCTTCCTTCCTTCCTTCCTTCCTCCCCTGCTTTTTTTAAAGCTTCCAGGGGTTCCGGGCAGAGGTGGCAACAGGGAGGCAGTGGTGGGCTTCACATTTTGACCCCTTCCCCTGCCATTGCCTCTGTGTGGCTCTCAGCTCACCTATCCCAGACCTGCACACATGTTTGTGTGTGTGGGCGCGTGCACTGGGGAGGATCTCACCCCTTGCAACCCTGTACCCTCAACAGAAACCTTCTGTGATGGCAGGCTGCAAACTAATGAAAGCTGTTTTTTGGAGTACTTGCTCTCAACCTGCCACTGAGTGCATCATGCCCTGCACCCCTCAGCTCCCAGCCCCAGCCCTGTGGAAGGCTGCAAGAAGTTCCCATCGCAGCTTCTCTTATGTCTCCCATTCTTTTCCTCCCCAATACTACAGAATGGGGCTGCAAGAGGTGAGACCCCCCATGTGCACACACACACACACACACACACACACACACACACACACAAACACACACACAAACAAACACATGCACAGGTCTGGGAGAGGTGATCTGAAAGGCATGCAGAGGCCCTTCAGGCACAGAGGCAATGACAGGAGGGGGGGGGTCAAAATGGGAAGCCTCCTACCAGAGCTTCGAGCAGCTTAAAACAATAAATCAGTAAATAAATCAGAATGTGGCCCCAGGAATGTCAGATCTCACATGGTCACCACCATCTTCTATGCAGTGTACAGGGGTGGGACAGGGACAGGGCTCAGGCAGTGAGGTGGCCTGTCGCTGGTTCCAGGGCTGCCCTGTGGATCTAAGGCTGAGCGCATTCTGGCTTTGATGGTAACTACAAGGTTGTAAATCAGCACTCTGTCAGCCTGGGCCAGCCTCTTTACTTTCAGCAGGAATGGTCAGCAGGGACAGTCAGCAGGGACAGCAGGCACTCACCACATCCTGTGCGTGCACCCAAGGGGCAGGGCAGGAGCAGCCCCTCACTGGCTCCTTCCTCCCAAAACTTCCTCTCTCCCCCTGCCTTCCCATGCACCTCCAGCTACATGCTGCTTTCGGAAGCGCCAATCAGCTGAAACTGGCACTGAGTTCTGACAGCTCTGCAGAAGTGCCGATCAACTTGTAGCCATGCATGCAGATCCTGGTGTTTCTGCCAAGCCCCAACAGCCTGCAGCTCCAGCTGTTCTCCCTCAGCCTTTTGCAACACTGCTGCTGCTTCAGCTCATTCCCCTCTGCTACCACTTTTCTAGGATGGTCGCATAGCACTGGCCAGGTGCCAAAGTACCACCAGTGGTACACGTACCACCGGTTGAAAAGCCCTGGTCTAGGCATCAATTCACCTTTGAGAGTTCCTCAGAAAACCAAAGTGAACCTCAGGATCAGGAAGCAGAGAGGAGCCACTTAGGAGTTATGTTGTCCAAGGTCTTAGATATATTTATCAGTTACCAGCAATGGGCTGGCATCTAGTATTTATCAGTTGCCTGAAGTGGGATGAATGAACAGGCTTTGTCTCTCCACAGAGTTGCATCAATGAGATAAAGCACAAAGTAATCTGTTCACAGCTACAAATTGATGGTAATGTCTTCCAACACCATATCATAACTGTCCTAGATTCAGTGTGCAATCCCCATATCAGGTTCTCGGTAACCTCTAGACAGGTCTATGGTTGCCACTTGTTGGATGTTATATATAGACTGTGTACTTTTTAGTTGGGGGCTATACCGTCTAAAACAGGAAGCTGTACAAGCACAATTGTACAAAACAAAAAGGGTCACCATGGCTCCTGGATGTGAGAATAAACTATGAAGCTCTAAAATAGATATACATAGTCTTTTTTAGAAAAATAAAAATACAGGAAAATTGTGTCTCCATCTTATTAGCATAATCATTCTGCCATCAGAGGAAGGCTGTTCAATTTTCGAACATCTCCTATGACCCCCCCCCCCCAAGGTGCAAGCTATCAAAATGTAGCATAATATAGAATTCTAGATACTTCTAGATACTGTAGAAGGAAATGCAAAACAATATCAGATTTGCAATAGTGTCAAATATCATATACACCTGTGCCTTTATTCGATATGAACTCTTCAGCCTCCTATCTTGTAGAATGAAAAAGGATATTCTATTTTGATACACCATTAGATTTTTTGCTGGCAATCAGAACACAGCAATTTCAATTGTGAGATGATTTTGCTGAACTAACTTAAAATTGTGTTGCCAGAATATTAATAATTTTCTGTAAGTCATAAGACACTCAAGGTACAGCAGGTTAGCTTCTTAATAGTTGAGGGAGCTAAAGGAATTTTCCACTCTCTGTTTTCTTGAGGAGGCATGAGGGATTCAGGTGAATGTTATATGGCAAAGAGCCATCAAAGCAGTAACAGAGTTGGAATTTTTTGCTCATCTGATTATTTTGAGGATGGCATTTTGAATTACAATGTGTTTTAAGAAGATAGTATGATATGTGAAAAAATCCCCTAATTGACTGTGTGTGGGAGATAGATTTTTTTTAAATATTGTATTAGAAGAAAGAGGCTTAAAACTCCAGTTAAAAGGCATTGAATGAAGAATTTTGTATAAAGAACAATTTTATAAATATACAGAAGACAGACATTTTAAAACACACTCGTACACTTTTAACATTTAATTGCAGAGTAGATAAAAGCATTATTCCATTATTAAATTGAAATGTAAACATTCAGATCACAGTGTAGAAAACATACATTTAAATGTATATGGCATTATTGCTGATACTCTGCAAATTATTCACATTTCATATATTGTGAAAGAACAAAGACATCCATTTCCAAAGCAAGTGAAGGGAAAATTTTATGTGACAATTTGCAACAATCACTAATCTATCCATTAATACTTCAAAATGTGTATCTACTCATACAAATAAGTGCCACAAGTTCTTTTGAAGTTGATGCAAAACATTCAGATAGGATAGACTTTTTAATTCAAGAATGAGTATTTATTGCTTGAGAACAAAATACAAATTTTCATGGAAAATGGAACACTTGTAAGCCTATGTTTATTCTATTTCGTTTTGCTAGTTTCCATATTTTTTAATTCTTACTCTGTATAGCTATCTTAAACATAATTTATATGACTCCATCCTTATTTTATTAAATCTATTACTTTGTTCTATTGTCTTTATATTCTAATTATTCAAATGACTATTTCTTTGTTCCTTATATATCTCTGTCTAACTACTGTATCTGTCCGTCCGTCTGTCTGTCTGTCTGTCTGTCTGTCTGTCTGTCTGTCTGTCTGTCTATCTATCATATCTTATTTGGTCCACTTATATCTATATTCTTTATTCACAGTCATATAGCCTATGGATTATTTATATTTATAGATTATGAGTTGTATTTCCACTTACTTTCTTTCCCAGACTCTCTTAACTTCTTAGTTAAGACACTCCATGTTTTGGAAAAGAAAGGAACTGAGACATTTCCTGTTCTCCACCACATCCAGGCTATTCATGATTTAGTACATTCCCATCACCACTTTTGCATTCTGAAGTTGAACCACTCTCAGAAAGAGGAATATAATAGAGATGACAATTATATTTTCAACAACCAGATTCACATGTTATATTTTTCAAGTCCCTATTTCCCCAGTGTTTATTGGGTTGGAATTTCATAAAGAAATTAGTTTCTATTTTGGAATTTACCAATATTTTCTGTACAAGTATTGTAGATTTTTGATGAAAGAAGAAGAAGAAGAAGAAGAAGAAGAAGAAGAAGAAGAAGAAGAAGAAGAAGAAGAAGAAGAAGAAGAAGAAGAAGAAGAAGAAGAAGAAGAAGAAGAAGAAGAAGAAGAAGAAGAAGAAGAAGAAGAAGAAGAAGAAGAAAGTATTGTGGAATTTTTATGAAAGGGATGATGATGATGAAGATGAAAATGATGATGAAGATGATGTTGTTGTTGATGATGATGGATGATAATGAGGACGAGGATGATAATTAGATTTTTCTAGATATGTGGAATTGGCAGTAATGCAATGGTTTAAAGGTGAAATGCTATGGTATAATGCAAGGCTATTCTGATTGATCATTTTAGCCTGGTATGCTGAAATCCATCCACATAGACTTGATATTTGCAACTTATCTGAAAAACCTAAACATAGGTTAATACTTGTTTAGTTTTAAAAAGGTTTATGGATTTTATTCTTTAAACCATAGGTATAAACGATAGTGTGTCTACATTAAAGAGCCTGTTTTTAACTCTTACAACTATTAAATTTGGTCTAGACTGACACTAGTCTGATAACACTGGATCTGAAATGAAATTTGGAAAGCAAAAAAAGCAAAACCTGTTTTCATAGGAGAATTAAAGATTGTTAAACATAGTGTACTTTGACATGGGAAGTTCAAAAATGTGAAAAAAATATCAAATACTTCCTTTCTGCCTCTGTCACCCCACACATTTTATTTCTGACTCTAAGGAATAGGATATGGCAATTTAGAAGCTGGACATCATTTAACGAAGAGAAGGACAAGGGGGGACATGATAGCAGTGTTCCAATATCTCAGGGGCTGCCACAAAGAAGAGGGAATTAAGCTATTTTCCAAAGCACCTGAAGGCAGGACAAGAAGCAACGGGTGGAAACTAATCAAGGAGAGAAGCAACCTAGAACTAAGGAGAAACTTCCTGACAGTGAGAACAATTAATCAGTGGAACAGCTTGCCTCCAGAAGCAGTAAATGCTCCAACACTGGAAGTTTTTAAGAAGAGACTAGACAGCCATTTGTCTGAAATGGTGTAGGGTTTCCTGCCCGAGCAGGGGGTTGGACTAGATGACCTCCAAGGTTCCTTCCAACTTTACTACTACTATTATATATCGTTTCACTATCTTTAAAAAAATATAGTGAATAAGTGTAAACTCTTCCCCCTGCCATGTAATAAACACTTTCTGTTTAAGTTACAAAGACCCATTTCACTAGTTATACTCTTGGTCTCCAGGAACACACTTAAATAGCTCCTTCCAGCAGAATTCAGAATATCTATCCTTGTGAAGTGAAGGTGTCTTGTGAACATCACATTAATGTTAAAATGCAGTGAATGTTAAGTCTGTGTTGTTATTGTTTTTTAGTCTGGGTATAGTGAGTTAGATCAATGTTAATTTAATATCATATTCTGTATTTTATAGCTTTATTTAATTGCTTTATACAGTTGAATTTTAAATTATCTTGCCTCTGTCTTTGGGGTGGAGTGGCTTTTAAAACTTAATAAATATATAACAATAATGTTGTCATGACAACTTAATAGGTTTTACCTATTTATGGTGTTTTCATATGACCTATGAATCTGAGAAAAAAATAACCCTATGAATTTTAAATTGCAGTATAAAAACACTGTAAACTATACACTAAGGCACCAAATGGCCCACTGCTGTTTATTTGTGATCCTTTACTAAAAAAAAATAAGAAAAATGCTGATTAAACAAGATATTCAGTCAAAATAGAGTTGGCTGCGCCTGATGCCTTTTATTTTCTTGTTACACATTTAGCAATGTCTTATAATCAATTTAGTAGTTATTTATGGTGTTCTTTTTCTTTTCTTTTTCTGTTTGAATGTATTGGCAATGTCCTTCCCTTCAATTTAATTTATCTATTATTTTTTTTCTGTAGTTTGATAGATGAAAAATATAAATAGTTACTAACGTTGACTCCTTTTTCTGTCTTAGGTAGGACATATGGTATAGCCATCTAGTCAAGAATTCTCTAATCCCAAAATATTTTCCAATATTGATCAAAATAAATAAATAAATCTTAGACAAAAAATGTTTATTCCTGTTGCTATGTAGCAAATACCGTTCATCACTAAAGTCAAGAAACAAATAGGCATAGGTCATGGAAGTTTTTTTTCTAAAAGTTAGAAGTAGGACCTATGGGATTTTATCTAATGTTTTTTATCTAAGTTCATATTCATAGGCAGAAATGACAGTAATCAGAAAACATGCTAAATTACAACACCAAGATAAATGTCCATTTATAAGAAATTAAGATTCTATTGATAATAATCCTGAAAAAATATGCAAATGATATTATATCAGAGAGAGCTGCGATCATTTTATAGGCAATTACATAGGTAACAGTATATCATTTAATGGAGGGACTGGAGGCTAAAACATATAAGGAACGGTTGATGGAATTGGATATAGTTTAATGAAGAGAAGGACGAGGGGGACATGATAGCAATATTCCAATATCTCAGGGGCTGCCACAAAGAAGAGGGAGTCAAGCTATTCTCCAAAGCACCTGAAGGCAGGACAAGAAGCAATGGATGGAAACTAATCAAGGAGAGAAACAACCTAGAACTAAGGAGAAATTTCCTGACAGTTAGAATAATTAACCAGTGGAACAACCTGCCTCCAGAAGTGGTGAATGCTCCAACACAGAAAGTTTTTAAGAAGAGACTGGACAGCCATTTGTCCAAAATGGTTTAGGGTTTTCTGCCTGAGCAGGGGGTTGGAATATATATATATATATATTCTGAGGTTTTTGCTGGTGTTTGTATGTAGGTCTTTGGTTATTCGGGTTTTCTCCCGCGTCAAATTGGAAGTGTCTTGGCGATGTTTCGACGAAGTCTCATTCGTCATCTTCAGGCTGGTGTTTTCGGCTTCATGCTTCTAGGAGCAATGTGTGATCATAGCTGTTTCTTCCTTTTAACTGCCAGTGGGGGTATGAACTGATTGGATGAGAGCTTGGCTGTGTTCTGATTGGATGGAGTTGTGTTCTGATTGGTTAAAAGCTTGGCTGTGCTCTGATTGGATGGGGGGTTGGCTGTGCTCTGATTGGTTGGGGGAGTGTTCTGTTTGAGTGGGGGCTTTGTTGTGCTCAGGTTAGTCTGAGTTGCACGGGGATGTGAGATGGTGTGCATTGCTATTGTTTGGCTTCGCGTTCGTGGTCGTACCTCATCTTCATGGTGGGTGTCAGTTTGCTTCATGTATGGATTGGAGGGGTTTAAAGTGGCTAATGATGCACCTGTGGTCTGGCTTCTGGTTTGTGGTCATGCCTCATCATCAGTGTGGGTTTGGGTTTGCTTTTTGCGTGGACTTGTGGTGGTGACATCCTGTGTGGCTTTCATGAGTGTGGGTCTGGTGTCATTCTTTGTGTTAGGGACTCGTTTGTCAATAAGGGTGGGTTTCCAAATGGCTGGTAGGTGGGAGGTATCATCTTGTTTTTTCATGCTGTGTGGGCATTTTTCTATCTCGATTGCTTCTCTGATTATTCTGTTATTAAAGTATTCAGTTTTGGCGATAGTTCTGGTCTTTTTAAAGTCAATTTCATGTCCTGTGATTTTAAGGTGTTGGACCAGGGAAGAAGTTGGTTCCTCTTTTTTGACTGAGTTCTTATGTTCTTCAATGAGTGCACTTATTCTTCTGTTGGTTTGTCTGATGTATGTGATGGGACAAGTGGTGCATGGGATTTCATATATTCCTTGATTTTCTAACTCTAACTGAGTTATTTTATACTTCAGTCTTCAAACCAATATAATGCTAATGAAAGATGCAGTAGGTCACCAACGTCCTCCTCCTTATATATCATTAAAGTTAAAAAGACTTTTTCAAGACCATTTACAAAATAAAACACAAGTAATCACAACTGTATAATGTGACTGGAGACTCCAGACATATATTTAATATTCGTGTTGATAAATAAGTTAAAAGCCTTATAGAAACAGAACATGGGCAAAGAAATGTCTGTTGTCAGTCATAATAGGTTCCTTCCTGCTGATATATGTACATTAAATTTCTAAACTAATCAGAAAAGACTTCACAGCGAAATTAACATTATTAAATTGGGCAGATTTCAAAATGAAGGAAACAGATTTCAAAGAGGGAAGCTATAGGACAAACTGCAAAAGAAAAAGAGGAAAAGCATGTTGAATTTGATAACAGCTGCAAGGTTACTGGTAGGGCAATATTGGAAGAAGGATTATTTGCCTACTATAGAAGAATGGATGCTTAAAGTGTCAAATTTAGCAGAAATGGCGAAAATTTCTGCTTACTTGAAGGATCATTCACAAGAAAGATACATTTCGGTCTGGAGAAGATGGATAGATTATATTCAGAATAAATATGGGACTAAAAAGTTCCATCTAGTATATGAGTAAATTTTAGAGTATTATTATTAATAATAGTTTATTATAGTAGATTTTTTCTTAGTTTTATTATTATATTTAGTATTAGTATTGTTAACAATTTGGATATTGTATTGCTTAATAGTATCGACTTGTTTATATTATTATGTTTATTTTTAATTTGTTTATACCTATATTAAAGGGGAGTTAAAGCGCATTATGGACGGTTATTTATATAGTTGGTTAATGTTAATTAGAGTTTGATTATTATATTTGTAACCCTGTAGTCAGCTCTGGGAAGTGGGGGGCGAGAGGGGGGGTTTAGGGTGGGTGGGTTTTGGGGTGTATACTGTAATTTTTATAAAACTTTTCAATAAAAAAAAAAGAAAAAGAGGAAAAGCAACTCTGGAATAAGAGGCCTAATGATGTGGGAGAAGAACAATCCCCATCAAGAATTCTTAGCAAGGTGCTGTATATAAATACGGAATAAATCCTATTGATAAATCCAGTGGTAATATTATTACTCAGTTGGATAATGAAATGTCTGCAAACAAATAACCAGGTCAGAAAGCACAAAGAACCACACAGTTCTGAGCAAACATTTGAAACCTAAGAGTGCAAATGCAACCAATTCCACCAACTAATTCCTTGTTATTTGTGTAATTGTATAGCAACGGTAAAAATGGAAAGGTTCATTTGTTTTATTCTATATCCTGGCCTTCATAACATTTTGTTATGCAAATTAATATGATTGTGAGTTTTAGCTATGGTTTATTTGCTTGACATATATTTCAAGGAAGAGGTTGTGGGAAAACCTGTGAAAAACAAGAGATGCTGGTTAGTTTTTTCTAAGCCAGAAATTTTAAATAAATTATTTTTTATCTCAGAATATTTTAGCTGCCAATTTCTTATAACAACCTTGGACAATTTCTTATTTTACAGTTTTCAGTTGCAACATCAAAATAAGATGCTTAAGAAACTGAATTTGATTAAAACATATATACCTGTTGGATAAGCAAGATTGAATTCAATAATATAAGTAATTACTTAACTCAATGGTCAAATATGAAAATACTGTATTTGGAGTGTCTTTTCTAGCATAATTCTTTTGTAATAAAATGCTCAGTGGAATCCATTTCCTGAAATTTTTAAGGGAAAAGTGATAAAAAAAAAAAAAAAGGAGTGGGATGCCTGTAAACACAGATGTATGTATGTCACTTGCCTTTCCACCTCAGGCATAAATATAATTAGTTTTTTTTTTTCCCAGTAATGCTGGGGAAAAATTGAGTGCATTGAGAGATGGATGGCACACATTCTTTCCTCCTACAACTCATTAAATTTCTCATTTTACCAACTACAAGTTGTATTCATCCCCCAAACTTACAGATTGGCAGACAAGAATTACATAAATAGACTCATTTTTACATGTACTTCTAAAGGAGTCTCTTTCCACTTTTGTAAACTCTTCTTTCACATCTTGTAACAGGAATAAGGTGCATCAGTAGGAACAATAGAAAGCACACTTTAAAAATAGAAAACCATTGGGCACAGCATTGTGAAATACACTTCATTTGATACAATGAAGAATCAGGAGAGCAAATTTATTAAAATAAAATTAAATATGCAGATAAACCAAATACAACTACATAGAAATTGTTAAAAAAAAAACTAAGCCTAGTATATATGTAGATTCATACAATTTTCACATTCAGAACAGGGGCTTAATCTATCAAAACAGTGATTTTGGAAATACAATCAAGAAAGTGAAAACCAATAAGCAAACATGTTTTTCTTCTCATTTATGAGGAGATTCAGATTTGGTTATCTGCATAAACTTTGTAAGAAAGTAATAAATATTTTTTTCATGAAAATCATAACTTTTTTCAATTTTGATCACCCAACTTTTTTTCTATAAAAAAATGTTTTGAACCAGTCATCAACCTACTTAAATTAGATTTCAGAACAATGCATTGAGTTAGCATTTTTTTGAGAAGAGTGTCTTTGATACTGTGGAGGTTAAAAAAAGCCTAATATCTACTAAAACAATGTATTTTGAATTTACTAAAGGAAAGATTCTAAGGAAGGAAAGATTCTTACTAAAGGAAAGAAGCTAAGAGGAAAAAATATTGATAAATTTTAAAATTTCAGCTAAACTAATAGGTAGAATTATTATTGTCTGCTTTCTTGGATTAAATATTTTTTAATATATAATAATTTAAATTTTGAATAATGCAATACTGGCTCCAATTCAATCCATCCAGTCACTCATTCTTTCACATAATTGGATTAAATGAATTAACAGCAATTTCATATACTGTAACATTTACTGTCAAATTGCAAATTTCTATTTTGGCTCTCTTGTGTTCAAGCCTGAGTCATTGTCAAACTGTGCTTTGATTTGTGTGTGTTCTGTTTATTATTATTCATATGATAATCTGGTATTACTGATTTCTTCTCCATAGTAATATGGGTGGCATTTAATAAACAAATAAATAAACAAATAAATGCATGAAATCTGAATGTTTGCAAATGGTTTATCTGCAATCTTTCACTGTTTATAGCTTGCTTCTATCAAAGATGCTTTTTCAAAAGGCAACTGGATGTTCTTGGGTTCTTTTTCCTTGAAAACGTTTCTCTTCTCATCCAAGAACTTCTTCAGTTCTGACTGAATGGTCCATAGACATTTAGCTTGCTTGTATATTTTTAAAGTCATAACTGGGATTGCAATTTCTGCAAGGGTCTAAATGGCTAAAACAAGTAGCATAATTTATCATTGCTTTTCTTAAATTAGATAAATAAATCTTTTCAAAGAGGGGAAATTTTCAAAAGGCCTATTTTGTCTAAGAATGAGTCAATATTAATTAAATTTTATTTACTTTTGATCTCACACTGTGATGTACAATGTTTATTTTATGAATAAAATACTTTGAAAGATACATTGAGAATATCCATGTAACATAATATCTACTGATCTACTGAATGCATTTATAAAATAAATAATAAAATATCATTTATAGTTCATGAAAATATGATTGCTAAAGCTTTTTATTTGTTTATTATTGGTGTTAAATTATTGAGTTAACATAAATCTAATCTATATACACTTCATAAACATTATACAATTTTTAGAGCTAGGCTAATCACAAATTAACATGACAGCAGCATGCACTTTTACACAGATTGTTTAAAAAGTATGCAAAACAGAGCTACTCATACAACTAAGTGTTTCTCTATGAACCAACTGAGTTGTCATAGTGACAGTCCAGTCATAATAATTATCTAAATCATTTGATAAATTGCAGACATCTCATAACTCAGCAAGCCAACTAGTATGGCATTTAAGAAATATTGGATATATCTATATATCCTTGAGGGAAGAAATAAATACATGATGCCAAATCACTGGTTTTCTGAATTTTCCTTCCTTCGAAGACTGCATTGTAGTCAGATGCAACATTCATATAATTCTGTACTTTCCCTTTATGTTGGCCCTCTTGTTGAAAAAATAGTTATTTTGTTCATGCAAGGTATACACAGGCACATACACCACAAATATGCATAAATACCTAGAAACACACATATTTACTACCTTAGAAAGAGGCAGTTCCATTCTAGCAAAAATAAAAGCAATAAAACATAATTTTATAAAACAAATTACACAAAACTACACCCCTCATGAAAATTAAAAACATGGTGACAATAGTATTTAAAAAAAAGAATACAATTTTTGGAGTCTTTCCTGAAAGCATTGTAGGTGGACAGATGGGTTAGTTTATGCTTTAAACAAAGGATTGTAATAGCATCTTTTGATTAAATTGAGCAACTGAAAAAGTACTATCAGAGATTGATTGATTGATTGATTGATTGATTGATTTGGTTGTTTGTCTATTTTCTTACTTAACATAATGTATAAGCCTTATGCCTTTTAATACCTAATATAAAATATGTATGATATAAATAGTTTATTCCTCTGTTTTATTGAACAGCTTCAGTTTGTTCTGAATATTTTTTAATTGTTATTTTATTATTATTGAGAGTTGATAGATAGCAAAAAGATAGCAAGTTAGTCAGTTGACTGGTGGGTTCGCCTTTTTGGCTTGTTGGACTTAGACTTCTGTTTTCCCTTATATACCCTGACATACACAATTTCTTTTCTGAAAATAATGTAATTGGATCTTCATTATGCATGAACTAATCTTTCATAGTGGCATTAGTAATAATTCCAATCATTAATTTCATGGATTATAATAGTGATATGTGAACATTAGCTAGGCATTGTATGAAATAATTTTTTCCCATAACATACTAGGTTAATGAAATATATTTTCATTTAGTTATCAACTTTAGCTATTAAAATATAGAGTGCACCTTTACTTTAAACTTGACAAGCCAATCATTTTTAACATATAAAAACTATGATCTGAACAACTGAGTTGAGAAATTGAACTGCTAATTAGTTGAAGCATGCAATTGTGCTAAGATTAAGGATAAACAAAAGCAACCAATTTTCTGGTAGAAAGTGTCAGTGAGGTTCATAAGGATAATTTTAAATTGCTTTTGTGAAAATGCAAGATTATTATATAGATTAATGATCCATTAATGCCTATCATTTATAATCATAATAAAGTTTACCATTCAAAGTAGTAAACAATATTCTTTTCACGTAGTACCGTGGAACTTCTTCTATTAGTATGGAGCTTAGGGAGCAAATTTTGACACTAAATCTAATTTTTCATGAACACAACCAATGCATTTAAGTCTAAGTGTTTGCGTATGTGTTCATCAACTTTGAGGAACATTAAATTTCTTGTGAAGCTATATTGGCAAATTGTTTACTTGCATCAATATTAATTTGCCACTACTTGTCCCACTGCTGACTCATTTTCTTCCCAGTTCAGTAAGGTTTGAAGAGCAAACCAAACTAAACCAAAATAAAATATTGCTTTTCAGAATTAAGATAAAATATATTTCTTTTTCTTTCCACTCTAAATAATAGAGCTTAGCATTCTATAAAATGACATAAATCACTACTTGGCATGCACAGTTTGGTCATACACTTTACAGATAGCAACATACAATTATAATGCTACAATTTCTGAGGTAGAAAGGTATGTTGTGACATTATGATGATCCTTTTGTTTGATTTGTATTACAAATTTGCTTTATTAGAATGAAAAGCAAAACAAAAGCAAATAAATGTGTTAGAGTGAAAAGTAGTGGAAAATAGTTAACATATGTAAGTCAGTTACCTTCTCTGGGAGTCATGCGCTTGCATTACTATACTATTACTATGATATTGGTTCATGCAGAAACCAGTATATTTGTTTTTTCTTGTACATATTCATACTAAGCACATGAATGTCTACAAGAAAAAAACGTCATTTGAGTAATATGAATTTGAAACCTCCAAATAATATTATGTATCAAAATTCAGTCCTAGAGGAGAGCAATCCCAACTGCTCTTTAGAAGGCCAGATCCTGAAGTTGAAACTCAAATACTTTGGCCACCTAATAAGAAGGAAGAACTCACTGGAGAAGAGCCTAATGCTGGGAAAGATTGAGGGCAATTGAAGAATGGGACGACAGAGAATGAGGTGGCTGGATGGAGTCACTGAAGCAGTAGGTGTGAGCTTAAATGGACTCCAGAAGATGGTAGAGGACAGGAAAACCTGGAGGAATGTTGTCTATGGGGTCACGATGGGTCGGACATGACTTTGCAATTAACAACAACAACAATCAAAATTGACAGATACTGTAATAACCGCACTTTCTAAATTGTAGATCATGATTATCCCTAAACTACTGAGACCACTGCAATCATGATTGCAGACTAATTTAAATTTTCTGATTATATATGGCAGCATTTGAATTTATCACAAAAAATTACTTAATTTTCAATTCCATCTTATTATCAATGTTATTATTATTTACAATTTCAACATTTGGTTAATCAAGCAGACACTTACAAAATAAAGTTATATCATTTTATATAACCACTGCTCAGTAGCATTACATTTTCCTTCCTGCTTTCTTTCCTTCTTTCTATCCATCCATCCATCAAATTCATCCAAAGTTATTCTACTGGCTTAAAATTATATTTAAATACATCAAGATTGAATAAGAGAAACAATATATTAGTTCATTTTTGGCATAAATTTCATAAAAATTATGAAATTTAATATTTGAGATATTTTAACACATATATTTATGTATATCATATGAGTAATCCTTGACATATAACCATTTGTTTAATTACAGCTCAAGGTAACAATGATGCTAAAAAAAGTGACTTATGACCAGTCAGTAACCCATGTTCACATGATCAAATGTGGGTGCTTGGCAATTGGCAAGTGTCCCGAGATCATATGTTTGCCATTTTTAATCTTCCTCAAAGGCTTCCCAAAAGCAAAGTCAATGGATGAAGCAGATTTGCTTAAGAACTGTGTGATTCCTGAACAGCCACATCAATTCATTTAATAACTATGGCAAAACATCATAAAATCTGGCAGAAGTTGATTAACAACCACATTGCCTAGCAATGGAAGTTCCAGTTCCAAATATGTTCATAAGAGGAACATTACCTGTGTGCAATAAGAAGAAAGATTGAGGAATTTCAACAGGAACACTTAAAAAAGAAAGTCAAGGATCTTTTGAATACCTATTCATGAATTTTTTGATTGCAGCTATACATATAATCTTTCTATGTGCTTGATTATGGTTATTGTATGAAGCAAAATTATTGGGAATGAGGACTAAAAAAAGGTAAGTGGTTTCTATAATTAAACAATGACAATAATAATATGATTTTGCAATTAAAGACACTCAAGATAGGGTATGCATTTTTTTTTCAATTCATACATCATCATATGTATATAATTGTTTTGAAAGGATTCTTTTTAATAAAAGATTTTTTAGGATTTTATAAGAGAAAAGTTTGATTTGTATTATTATAACTACAATAATTTATTGATACATTAAGTTTATGAGAAAAAGAAACAACCCCTGGTACAATAGGGTTTTGTTTTTGTTTTGTCTTTCTTTTTCTTTTCCATAAAATAAGACATAGATAGAGCTTCACATTTTTCTATTGTTAGAGGTGTATTAATGAAGGATTTTTTACAAAGTATTTTTCTTCTCCTTTCATGTTGTAAAGCCTACATATAAATAATATTGAAGCCTGGTAAAAAGAATTCTCTTGAAGCTATTGCCCAATTTTTTAAATTAAAGATGGGTTACAAAAATTTTGACTACAGATTTGGCACAGAAATTGCAAATGGTATTATTATCAAGAATCTATTGTGCTCAGCCTGGCTTCATAAAAGGTCAACAAGCTTCAAATAATATCAAAGTGCTAAGAAGTGATAATCAGAATTTCTGGATTATGCAGTTGTAGCATTGCTGGAGATACAAAAAGCCTTTAATATGTTGAAGATTAAATTTTTAGAACAAATTTTTATGATATTTAGATTTGTTCCTGCTTTTATTAATTGAATTTACATGTGGCATTTGAAACCATAAGTTCAACTATTATGATGTATTGTGGGATTCAATAAGGATATCATTTATTTACTCTACTATTTTATTTAGTTTTGGAACAATTGTTTCATCAGACAATCAAAGGAAATTTGAAGTATCAAAAATGAAAGCATAAATTAAAAATAAAATCTGATGCTATTTTAGGTTTAACTAATATTTATAAAAAAATCTTGCCCCAAATTTCTGGATGTTTTCCAGCCATTTAGTAAATTATTGGGCAATTGAAATGCCTTATATACTTCTATTAGATTTAGAATAATTGTAAGAAAAACTTTTTTTTATTTGAATGCTTTTAAACTTGTTAGAATAAGGTAACCTCAACTTTTTTAAACTTAAATTTTGTTGATTTTTTTAACTCAAGTTCATAGTACAATAAATACATGGTATGTCCAGTATGTGTATGTTTACACACAAACACACACACACATACACACACAAACATTCTACCTGACATTTCTAGGTGATTGTGTTATGGGAATGAATGAATGTTAAGATCAAATTAAGAGCCCAAGGCAAAAACTATCTAAATAGAATAGAATAACATAATTCAAAGTCCCTTAGTTCCTTCTAGTCCAACCCCCTGCTCAGTCAGGAAACCCTATACCAGTGATGGTGAACCTTTTAGAGACCGAGTGCCCAAACTGCAATCCAAAACCCACTTAAGTATCATCGGGTGCTGGGTGGGGTGACCCATTGGGTAGGCATGGCCCATTGGGTAGACGTGGCTGCGATGGTAATGGCAGACTGGATGGGACTAAAATGTTCAATCAATCAATTCCAACTTTGCGAGAAATTGAAATTGATTGATTGATTGAACCTTTTTGTTTTGCATGCGGCAGCGGATGCCTAAAGTGAAAAGGTTTTATAAAACCCAGCTGAAGGCCTAGGACTGGGGCAATGGCACCCGTGCCCATAGAGAAGGCTGTGCGTGCCACCTGTGGCATGCGTGCCATAGGTTCGCCACCACAGCCCTATACCATTTCAGACAAATAGTTTATTGATATCAAACACAAATGTATGACAGCAATGTGACTCATTTGCTCATTTGCCTTGTCCATCTACTGATGGACCCTTATTCACTTCCCAATGTGTAATGTCATGTGTTCTCCACCTCAATGAAGTATAGGTTCCAGCCGAAAAGAGCTCTCACTATTATGTACAATATCTCTCAAGGTTTTAAATAGATTTCTTTCTCATCCCTTCTTAGGTCACAGTATCTTCACCATGCAAACCAACTAGTCTTCCACAGAACTAGGCCTTCTTGTGTGCAACATCTCTTTTATTCTTATGAATTCTTTGGATTTTGATGGTGCATAGTGATTGCCAATCATCCTAGAATAGTATGCTGGTAGAGAAGCATTATTAATAGAACAGTGGCAAAAACAGCTATCTTTGCCAGGAGCCCTTATACAAAATCTTTTGTAAAGTTACAGAATTAGGACAATGGCTATGTGAGCTGATTAAGCTGAGCAAGACTTTAATGCCTGGAGGCAAAGTAATATTGGATCTTCACATTTCATGACCTTTCTATTACTTTCATCATTTCTGGGCTATAATAATTTAGCTTCTCAACTTCCATGTACCTCGCTGTGATAAAGTGCAAATATTTGGTTAATAAATGATTTGTACGGGTAAAAGTCTGATGTCTTAGTAAAGATACAAGAAACAAGAGACTGAAAAGAAGAAGAATAAATATAATTCATAGTAAATGCCCCAAAGAAATAAATATTGATAACTTCACATAGTATATCATAAAGTTCCTTCCAAAGTTGACCAGTGGATTAGTCATTATTAGCTCACCCTCAGCAGCACTAGTACATGTATAAAATAAATTCATTTCTGAAAAATAGAATTGCAATTGCTAAGTAAAGACGTATGCAGCAATAGCCAATGAGGTACATCAGTGCTGCTTCAGGGCAATTCTCCAATCCCAGATTGCAGATCTGCCTCATTACTTGCTTCTTTGTCTCTTATAATTATCTATTTGTACAGACAAAACTACTCAAGGTAGGAAACTCCATTATCTAAATTCTGTTTACAAAATGTCACCCCCCCTCTTCCCATTACTTATATATTTTCAAAATCTATTAAGACCTCACTAATATCCCAGCCATAATGGGAAACAGTTTGGTTTTAATAGCCTTCTAGAAAGTCAAAAGGATTGGAGCCCTCTAAAAGTCAGGAGGGAGGCTAATTAATATGGCAGGTGCTGTGACAAAGATCCTTTAATCCCTCAAAATGATAATGTTTAATAGACTTGGAGCATACTACCCTATTGGATTTGGTGGAACTTGCAGAAACCCTAAGAGATAGGTAATCTTGCAAATTATCCATTCACATGCCATGCAGAGTTTTAAAGGTGATATCCAATTTCCTGAATTGTAGCCAAAAGCATACTGGCAGCTCATGCAGTGAGAGTGCTGCATGGCCAAGCTTTTGAGCATTCTGGATCAGTTGAACCTTCTAAGTGTTTTTCAAGAACAGCCCTATACAAGGCATGTAGCATGTGTCTAAGGCATGAGTGACAGTGACCAGAACCTCATAGTCACAACTAGTACACAAAATCAATATTTCCACAAGTTCTCCTGGCTATAGTCTCTTTCTGCTCTTTGATCATATGATATATGATATCTCCCAATATGTGACTAACAGCTAACTTGTATTTCTTGCTTCCCCAATACAAAGATGAACCGCCTAAAGTTTTGAATTGGCAGGTACAAGTGACAACAATCTTAGTCCTCCCACATCCTACTGTTGAGGTGACATTTAGTTTTAATATGTTGAATGTTTTATATTAATTCATGAAAACCAACTTGATTTTACTACATTTAGTTTTGTGTGATGGCTTAATGGCTCCATATTTGATAAGCTAAGTAAGATCTTTCTGATTTCAGCTGTCATTCATGAAACAGTGAAAGCAGGAGGTATTTCTATAATGCTATGCAAATGCTACTATTGAATGCTACTAAGGAAAATTACTTATAACAAGAACTTGCATCCATGTTATGGATAATGAGCATTTATCTGTCAGGAGCAGCATTCTACTGCAGCAGACTCTAACCTGCAGAGACAGCATTTGCTGTATATTGCTATCTTCTTAATTCTGACTTCGTATGCATTTGTTCATAAGACTTGGTCTTGTAGAGTCAGAATTAAGCCCTGTCTTTTTCTTCAACTTTTCTGCTTTTAGCCACTGCCTTATCTTGTAGTTATTGTTTGTTAGTTTTTTTAATGTACTGGTATGTGATACTTTGCTTTGCTCAGTTTCTTTTCTATTCTTCATGTGGTCTTTCTTATAGGGCAGTTTGGTATTCAGTAAGCTTTTACAGTATGCTAGCTTCAGAGCATCTTCTTCACTGTCCTTCAGATATTGTTTTAATGTTCCTTTTTCTTTTTCAACTGTCTTCTGATGTGCAACATTCCACACTTACCTATTTTGCTTGGTAAGCAAAGACTATCAACATTTTTGTGTGGATAAAAGGTGTGATTCATTGTCATTTATTTGTTTGTTTGTTGTTTATTTGATTGGTCTTCTTGTTTCAGTTGAGTCCAATTTACTATAGAGATAGCTGTATATCTAATGAATAGAATTGCCCAGATATTAATCAGCTTGATGGCATTTACACCACTGAGTTTAAACTTTTTAAAAATCTTCATTTTTCTGATGTATTCACTATAACCTTCTTCTTCATGTAAGAATGAAGAATGAAATTATCAACCAGAAGAATGTATTTGCAGGTATTTACAATAACCTCCTTTATCCAGACTTTTGAAGTTACTTCCATAGGCACTCTTGACTCCTTCAGTTTTCACTAATTTCCATAACAATTTGATGCCAGATATTGCTTTTCTATATATATGCAGATCATCCAAATAAAGGAGATGTGATAGAAGATGTTTTTGATGTTTAATAGTCATGTCCTGCCTTGTTCAGTGTTGTTGAAAAAAGGAATCAGTGCAATGAAAAACAGTAATGATGATAATGAATCTCTTTGAAAGATTTCTATCTTGATGTTAACTTCTTCCAGTCTATCCCCATTGACCAACAGCCATGTCTTCCATTGTGTCATTAATCTTGGCACAAAGTTTCTGATGTTTCTAAGATTCCTATTATTTATAGGGACTTGATTATCCAGTCAAGTGGCAGTGTGTCAAATGTCTTTTTTTAATCAGATCAAGATATATCCAAGATAGTGTCCATTCTCTTACAGTTTTCCAATCATCTTGTCAATTTGGAGGTAATTTTCTGTTCCATTGCTGTTGGTCAGTTTCCTTTCTGCTCAGACTGAAAAAGCTTGATTTCAACTAGATACTGTTAGACAGTTCCCATACCAGTTAGCAATTTGAAAGTTGTTGATAAGTAGATAATTGGTCTGTAGTTGACTGGTGCTGTCCCTTCTGTTGGATCCTACTTTATCAGGTAGGTTAAGTTGGATGTTAACCAAAACTCAGTTTTATCTACTCATCATATGCTATTAATTTTTTTGGCAATGAATGGATGTATTAGATCAGTCATGTTTTAACTAAACCATGGAGTTGATTTTCATGTGGTGTTGATGAATTCTTGATCTTCCTTTTCCTTTTCTCTACCATTTCTGTTGTTACAAATTCTTTCATTTCACTTCTTTTTTTTATAATTGTCCTTCTCCTTTACCCAATCTGCATTATTGTTGCATTTTTTTTTTTTTAGGATTGTCCCATAACTATGCCCAGAATTTCAGTTTCTTATTGTTGGTTAGTCCATTTCAATCGCTCTGTTGATGGATTGGTAGCAATGTTTTTGATTTGTCTGAAATTTGAGATTCTAACTTTAGTGTGCAATTCAAATTGTTGATTTTCTTGGTTATGCCTTTTCTTTGCTACTTATTATTTCCAGTGATTTCTTAATGTTTCATGTCTTTAGATGATATTTCTTGATCACATATTCCTTGGCCTTCTAGTTCTTTAGCTTCTTTTCTTTTATCTGTTCTATCCTGGTCACATCTGACCTCAGCCTGTTGATCTAATTTTCCAGCCTGATCTTTCATTTTGGTGATGCATTATTTTTCTTGTGGTTTTTTTTCTTGTATCCAAGATCTTCAGTTATAACTTCAGCTGTGCTGTACATCAGTTTGTTCTTATAGTGAGCTGGTGCTTATGTTTGACATTACAGTGTTGTCATGTTTTAATACTTGTGCTAGCTGTTTCTTTGGAACAAGTTTCAGTGCAGGCAATCCTGATAGTCAGTTATTTTTCATTTTGGCTCCTCTTAGAGGACTTCGTTGTTGTTTTTAGGAGGAGAAGGTAAGAAAGAGGGTGCCTGTAATAAGAATGATTCAGTAGCAATGCTGGTTTCCTATATTGCCCCTGGCTTTTCTACTGAGTTGCTTCTGTAAGGCTTTGAATTCTATTCCCTCCACAAATCTTTATAGTTACTCCAATTCTACTTCTGTGAATGCTATGAATATTTTATTACACTATAAATCAACATTGATCTGCTCTGTTACTTATGATTCTGAATATTGTTCTTTCCAGACAGATAAATTCTTTTCAGATATCTTTTTCTCATTGATCTTGATTTTTAAATGATTTTTAAATTATTATTTCTTTATTTTCACTCTTTGCATATTTGTGACATATAGGCAAGTTTTTTTTCCCAGTAGTCTTCAGCTGATGACTTCTGTTTCACAAAAGTCTGAGTCTTGTAGCCCACATGTCACCAAATGTCAGGAACTGCAACATCTTGCATGGTCCTTATTGATCTGGGTGATGACTGATTTGGTATAGTTTCCTTTAAGTTATTTTATTTTAAGTGAGATAGATACTCTTCATCTAGTCTCTCTGATGAGACCTGTCCAATATGATTGGACTTCTGACAAAGCTTTCATCTTCCTCAGAACACAAAAGCCCACAATCACATCAAGGTATTGTTATTATTAATACCTAAAACATAGATTTTTAATTAATATCTCATGGCCAAAGATCTTTCATTTCAAGCCCAAGCAGTTTTTTGCATCTTGAGACATTTTAAAATATTTTTTAATCTATTTTTAAACTTACAAAATATTTCAGTGATACAGTTATTTGTGTTAGAGACATTTAAAAGCAAAAGGCAAAGAAAAACCAATTTTCTTTGTTCTATAAAATTTGCTATATTATACATGGAGTAATATTTTTTAAAAGGGTAAAAATTAAATCAGAATGTTAAAAAGAGAGTAGATTTCTAATTTCTATAAATGTGCTATATCAGATTGTGTATTAGCATTATTTCAATAGGTATAGTTTCATAGCTATTTTATTTATATTTTCTGGCATTAGTCCATTGGTTTAAATGCCTGTTCCATTATTTTCCCATTGTTTTCTATCGCACCTTGTTCATATGTGAGTAGGTAGGAAGGGTAAATATGTAGATGGATGGACAGTTAGATAGTTGAGAGAAATAGACAACCATATAAAGTTCTTTTTTCTGGATAATTTTCAATTTATAACACAATTCTGCTGCTGTTGTAAATAATTTCTGAAAGGATGAATGACAATTAATTGGTCTGAATAAATATTTGCATTGTAAAGTAGTTGTGTACTGTATGTGTTTCCTCTATAACAATTTCTATTCTAAAGGACATAAAATACTTTGTAAAGTGAAATATCAGAGATAAGTGAGTCTCTCTTAAGCAAAAACTGAACTATGGTCCCCTGAGAGCTAAGCAGCATCTGCTTCTATATAAAGATAAATGACAATTTTTTTCCCTTTCTTCTCCAAGAATCTATGTGAGGCCAGGAATAAATTCTGCATTAATTCAACATAAGGTGTGTCATTTGCTGAGTCATCAGCATCCACCAATCCAGCAGTTGTACCAGGTGTTACCTGGCACATTCACTGTGGATACAGTATTATCTTGACCTTGTTAAGAGAAAAAGTTTATTTGCTGAAAAGGAGAAAAAAATGAAATTCCCACCAGGATAACATTTCAAAAATATAGTCTCAACAACCTAATTCATTTTCGTTGTCCTATATAACAAGATGGGTTTAGATTCATGTCTGTTTTACATCCTTCTAAATTTATTTCTTATTGTTTTTTTTCTGACTGGTGCTTGTTGAGCTAGACGTTTACACAACACAGCAACTGCAAAGAGATAGAACTTTTTTTCTTCCTAATTAATTTCTTGAAAATTACATCCATTTTATTTTGGCTTATAGTCTTGCTTTTTTAGAGACATGGATAAGAAACAGAGGAATGCTTTACTACTCTTTATTTCCAACCTAAAATATTAATTAGCCTTTGATCATAGGACTGTGGTTAGATTAGAAAGTCAGTCTCAGGATTGTAGTTAGATGACAAAATTAAAACAGAAAAACAAAAACAGTGACAAACCATTTCTGTATTATTGCCAAAAATATACAAATCATCTCTAATTTGTGACATACTTTATATAGAGCTGCTCTTGAAGGCTGCCTGGAACCTTTACTGGTCCAGAATACAACAGTACAAGCAGTTCTGAGCATGAGTTGATATAGTCATTGATTCCTCTGTTTGTGAGCTGCACTAGTTGCCAAATGGCTTTGAGTGCAAGTGAAGGTGCTGGTTGGCACTTAAATAACCTTATATGGCTATTGGAATGACATGGAGCTTGGTTGAAGAGGGGAAGATCTTCTCCTACTACATGGCAAGATCAAATTGTCTGCAAAACAAGATTATATTGCAGGATTTCAAATACATGCCTCCTCCATGACAAATCCTATGTAATAGCATACCACTGAAATCTCCATAGTTACTGAAAGACTAGCTTTTTCAATTATCTCTGGGAAAGGTCAATATAAGTTAATCTGTACTAGTTTATTTTCCCCCCCCCCAATATATGTGGACAATATAATCTTAATATTTGCATATATGAAAGGTGTTTTTATTTGATTTTGAAATCTGCACAATGCTTAGAAATGAGGCAATTAATAAATTGACCAAGAAATAAACAAACTTTATGGCTATGGGTAGGCTGTCCCCAGCAGTTGAGCTTATTTCAAAAATATATATTTTTTACACCCATTTTATATAGAAAGAGGGTAATGCTAGGCAATATATTATGTAATGATGAATTCCACATAGATATAGCTAGCAAAATAAGCAGTTAATCAGTTAATATATTGTAAATCAGTTAAAACAAGTAGCAATTAAAATGGATTTTAAAATAATTTTTTAATATATGGAACTATTTAAAATGAACCATAACAAGAAAAATCTTAAAAGACTAAAAGGCAGGCAAAAACAGAAAAATCTTTACCTGATCCCAAATAATAAAATAAGTTTGTTGCCGGAAATCTAACTAAAAAAAGAACAAAACTTTTCTTGGTCTTGTGTTTTGGCCATCAGAGTTTCTCAAATTTGGCAAAGTTTTCTCTTCCTAGGCAATTTATTGTGATGACTGCAGCAATGCCTGACTCACCTGGGACCCTTTTTTGTCTGTGGGTTTTGAGAAAGAGGATAGTTCTGTAGACACAATTCTCTCCTGACCTGTTGCCACTTGATGATTTAATCCCTGCCTCTCCTGGATTTTATGTGAGGATACAGGATGGATGATCCAGGAGCTTATCAGTGTTCTGAAGAAGGCTATGAAACCTCTTCTCATTAAGAAGTCAGTCCTGGATCTAGCAGTGTCTGAATTGTTTTGCCCATTCTCTTTTTAAGGAAGGTTGTTGAGTAAGAAATAGAAATAATTGCACAATTCTCAGAGAAGAAGGTTATCTGGGCCTAGGTTAGAATTCAAACCTGGTCATGGATGGGAACAACATTTATTTGTTTATTCATTGAATTAAATAAATAAAAGAACAAGAAAATGCTTTCCAGAATAATTCTGTTTTCAATAACAGGCCATGAGGGAGGAAGGAGGTCAGATGTTAATGAGAAGCATCCCCAAATAATAGCAATGGCCACAGTAAAATAGCAATATCTAGCCTCAGCTCCTTTCACATCCTAGAAGTGAATAGACAAAATATTGATTATGCTAATGGATGGATTTTGTGGGACCAGGATAGGGCATGACACTGTTCTTGATCTTATTAGACTTCTTAGCAAGTTTCAGTACATTGACCATTGTATTATCCTGGATTGCCTATGAGGTTTGATTATGTATTTGATTGAAGGATATATAACTACCAAAGTTGTGAGTGGCATACCTCAACACACCATAGCTATTGTTTTTTAAAAAGCAAGAAGTATGAAATCAATAAACCAAAATATAAATACATATAATTTGAACTCACTAATAGTGCACTCCATGTCCCAGAATACTGTTCTATTGTCCTGTCCCAATACTGTCTAACAACAAGTCTCTTGGATGGCCTGTTAGTATTAGTCCTCTTCCCCATACTATGTAGTATCTATATATGAAACCACTGATATAGGTCACATAATGATTTAGAACATAATCATGTCAGTATGCTGATAACTCAATTTTACAACATTAAATTGTGCTCAAATGGAAGTGCTGGTTGACTAGGTGTCTGGAGCTTTTACCATTTGGATGGGATGGAACAAGTTGAAACTGAGCATGAGCATGGTGATGTTATTGTTTGTTCATCATCCTTTGTCATTCTATTCCAATGTTGTATCTTAAGGAAAGCCATGAACTCTGCATTTCTGGTTGATGATTGGCAGAGGCCATGGTCTGGAGGACATTTGGCTACTGGTATGGTAGCTGTGGGAGGATTGGGCCATAATGATTCATACCTTTGCCCATAGTAACTCATACCTTTATCATCACCTGGGTAGACTTCATCAAGTTCCTCTACATCAGGGGTGTCAAACTGCCGGCACGTGGGCCAGACACGTCATGTGGAAGCCACACCCACCCCATTGCCGGCAATGGCAAAACCAGCCCGACACATTGTGCAATGGCACGTGACATTACGAGTTTGACATGCCTGCTCTACATGGAATTCTCTTTAAATATCACTATGAAATTACAGTTAGTATTTTTCTTTCTGATTAATGCTAAATAATGTTTTCCAGGAACAATTAAAAATGCTGATTTCTTTTATATAACCCTCTTTGAATATCTATCTTTAGGGCTTCCTACTCCAGCTAGAGTCAAACAGTCCAAGAATTTATGATTTGTGTTTGTAGTCACATAATTTTGTGCAGTGAGTCAAGCTGATGTCATAGATTTGTTGTTGTTCAATTATTGTCCAAATGTTTTGGAGCAGAACCCCCTCTAAAAGACAGGCTAGCCCCTCAGTGATGTAATTTTGGAAGGTAATAGTTATTGTATTATTAAAAGGGTTATTAGCCTGCAACAAGTGGCAGTATTTTAGTACGTGATACCTTTTAAACAGAGCCTCTGAGACAGATTTCAGGCCTTGAATAAGAATATAATAGAAGATTTGCTGTAATATATAGTATGGCCATAAGCCATGAAAGATTTTATAGGTTAAGTAGGTTTGAAGTAAGCTCAAGATAAAATTTGGAGACAGCTAGATAAAGTGTTAATATGATTATTACTTACCAATTATAGTCAGTAACAATCTGCCATAGATTATATTAATTGGTTTTTTCAGATAATCCACTATATATACAACATATTGCCATAATTTAACTGGAGTTTTCTAGACTGCATGACATGAAGAAAACATATTTCTTTCTAATTATAATTATAATTGGAATACAAGTTTAAGCTGATAAAAGATGTTCCATACAAAGGATACTTGACCTTCTAAATAATGAATCAACTACATTTTTAATCTACAAATTTGATTTAAAGAGAATTCAATCCCTTCTCCTACCCCCAATCTAAACACCAGGTAAAGTGATGATGATGGCAAATATAAAACATTTGAATATAAACATATTATCACATATAGAATGAAAAATTCTGTATCAATGTACACAAAGTGTTTTCAGTCAATTTAAATAATTAGTACATAATGGAAAAAAGTTAAAATTGGGAATATTAAGTTAAAATTTGGGATTAATTAATCCCACAGTATGTAAAACAAACATTAAAAGATGACATTGTTTGTTTACATTATATCGAATAAAGGTTTCCAAATATTTCCATACTATTTGTTGAATTATGTGTTAGAATAAACATGGAGTACTAGATTAATTTTTTTAAAAAAATGGATTTTTAAAAAACTGATTCCTTTCACCAGAATGAGTATTTGCTGAAACATAGGTCAATAACTGAAAGACAAATGATGAGAAAGTGACTAGATATAGAATTGCAGGATTATCCACTGTTAGGAAAAACAAAGAAGATAGATTGAGCAGTTAGTCAGACAATCCCCATGTTTATTTTAAGAGAGCATACAAGGGAAAGTTAAAGTATGTCTGTGTGACAGTATAAACTTTGAGTCAGTATTAACTCCTGGTAACTTCCTGGACAAGTTTCTGCAATTTTCTTGGCCGATTTTTTAGAAATGTTTTGTCATTGTATCCTTCCTAGGGTTGAGAAAGATCACGTAGCATTGTGCCTTTGTGCCTAAAGTGATACTGGTGTCACTTTAATGCATTAACCATTATATCAAGCAATGTTCAAAGCATTCTAACAGGTGATAGTTTATTGGAAAAAGTGGATTACTCAAAATTTCTGTTGTCACTTCACAATATCAAATAATGAATTGTTTTTAAAACAGTTAAAAACAAACAAACAAAAAAAGCAGACTTTACTCAGTTATAAAATCTAATTCCCAGATCCATTTGTTCATTTTTTACAGATTTTTACATATTTTGAAGCCTTTGCAAAACTACAAAACAGATGCCACAGAATCTCCTTCCTTCCTTCCTTCCTTCCTTCCTTCCTTCCTTCCTTCCTTCCTTCCTTCCTTCCTTCCTTCCTTTCTTCTTGCATATGGTCATTACATGTAAATGTAGTTAGATTCAAGTGCCATTCAAGAATGATCCAGCTATTAAGCAGTGAAGCAGCTGCCTCAAGCAACAGCAAGGATGAATAAACACTATTAGAGAAACATCTCTGTGTATAATGCTGCAAACCCCATGTTTACTACAATAGCTTTCAATTATATGTTACACAGGAAACATCTCACAGGGAACAGACATCAAGCAAGGTCTTTTAACTAAAGAATACTTAATAAGTACACATTCAGGAGTAAATGCAACTCTAAAATGGTAACGAATAGTAAAGGAAGTAACAGTCAATGAAAAAAGACATGAACTGGAAATAGTATTCAGTGGAGAAACTGGTTTTAAGCAACATTGGGATAATGTTTCTGACTCATATACACTGCTCTACAACTAATATAAAAGTAAATTGTAAATAGAGTTTTCCATATTATGATGGGAGACAGAAAGTATTTTTTATCTTAATCCTCTACAATCTTATCCATTGACCTTAAAGCTACCTAATTCACTCATTATTTCTCTTCACAGGCAACCTCTATGAGAAATACACACAGCATTTAAAATATCATGTAACAAAGTCTGTCTATCAGCAAATTTATTGCCTAAAGTTTAAATCAGACTTTTCCAATCTAAGCATTATCCAAGCATGTGGATTTTAACTCTCAGAATTTATCTGACAAGCAAGGCACTGCTGGAATAGTAGACAAAGAATTATCTATCTTCCTTTTCCTCTCCCTCTATCTATCTATCTATCTATCTATCTATCTATCTATCTATCTATCTATCTATCTATCTATCTATCTATCTATCTATCTATCTATCTATCCTACATACCTACATACATATATAGTTTAATTTTCATGGAGTCTGAATCAATGTAGAAATGTAACAGATGATGAGAGAGAGACAGAGATATTTTTACATTGATACAGACTCCATGAAAATTAAACTGGATAACTACATGTGTATGTCCAAACTCTATTACACTATTACACTTCTACATATTTATTTTTATTTATTTAACTTGCTTGTCACCCATCTCACTATGAGGTGACATAAATTAATATTCCATCAAGAATAGGGGATGCTCACATTATTTGGGGTGAGAGATGGAATAAAGAATTGTGATACTGGTTGTGAAATTGTCACACAATAAAAATTTGTAAAAATGAAGATCAAGTGATAGCCACATCATCAAACATAGCAGCAGCCTGTAACATGGCAACAGTCACAACTTTCCCAAATTTTATTCCTTCAGGAGTCATGGATCCCAGATTCTGAATACATGTTCTAAGTTAGCCTATGATGGTACCTTGGTTCAAACATTATTGCCTTATGATGTACCATTTTACTCAGGTAAAAGTCATGACAATGAGAGTTTTAGTAGTATCTAGATTTCCCAAAATTGAACTAGCTAAAATAAAGTAATTCTGCCCTATTTGATTTGTGTTATAAGAAACACAAGATTGATATAAATGGAAGTGTTTTTCATTTTAGATTTTTTCTTTGCACAAATTACCCTGCTTTCATGGGTGCTAGCAAGAGATGCTTTTATGATCAAAATATAACAGAGATGTATTTCAAAAGCTCTTTTCACATTCTACCCTAAGATATAGCTGATTTTGTCATTACACATTTGTGAAACTGACATGGACCCAGATTTTGCTTTCAAAATATAAGCATATAAGATGAATAAGGAAAGCAAACATATGTTAATATAATACACATTGATATTGAAAATAATTATCTAGTTTGTTGATATATATGGATCATATAGATTTTATTTGCCACCTGGAACATACAGCATACTTTTATTCATGATTAGTCTTTATCTCTTGCTGAACTGAAGGTTTGCTTATTATTCTCTTCATCTCTCCTTAGTTAACCTTTTCCTTTTATTTTTATTTTTCCACTTCCAGGCTTATTTTATTTTATTCGTTTCATTTTCCCCCCTTTGCCTTACATTTGTAACTTGCACCCATTTTATATCTTTCCTAACTCCAGATTTCATTTCTTGCATTTCTGTTTTTGGGACATAGAATACAATAGAATAACAGAGTTGGAAGGGACCTTAGAGATCTTCTAGTCAAACCCCCTGCTTAGGCAAGAAACCCTATACCATTTTGGACAAATGGTTGTCCAATCTCTTCTCAAAAACTTTCAGTATTGGAGCATTCACAACTTCTGCAGGCAAGTTGTTCCACTGGTTAATTGTTCTAACTATCAGGAAATTTCTCCTTAGTTCTAGGTTTCTTCTCTCTTTGGTTAGTTTCCATCTGTTGCTTCTTGACCTGCCTTCAGGTGCTTTGGAAAATAGCTTGACTCCCTCTTCTTTGTGGCAACCCCTGTGATATTGGAACACTGCTAGTCCTTCTCTTCATTAAACTAGACATACCCAATTCCAGCAACCATTCTTTACATGTTTTAGCCTCCATGCTCTGCTCTTTTTCTTATTCACCTCAAGATACTTAACATTAATTGTCTTCTTGCTTCTCTTAATACCTACCTTAACTTTCCCCAACATTTTAAAGCATTTTTGTTCCTGTTTTTGACTATATTTAATTATATCTCTTTGCAATCAGATTTAGAGCATCCAAATTAATTCATTTACTTATCAATTTTAATGCAGCCAATTCAGTTGCATGAAAATAAAATGAAGGGAATTATCTGTTCGCTACTGCTTTGAAAAGATAAATTAATAATGATGAAATTAATTAATAAGGAGTTTCATAGACCTTAAAGTGACCTGGTGTTCTGCTTTTGATGTGTGTGTGTGTGTGTGTGTGTGTGTGTGTGTGTGTGTTTGTATGCATATTTATAGTACTATTTATTGTATGAGAATCCTTGAATGTGTAAAATGTAAGAAACAGGAATAGACTATATAATACACTTATACTATTATAATTATACTAATTCTGTGACACACTTTAATACACTACCTTTTACACATGTTTATGGGGCAAAATTACAGTGCACAGTGCCCTATAAATTTTGTTCCATGTCTAAAGAAGTAAATACATAGTTAATAGCATATTTAACTGTTGCAACCCTTGTACTCTGATTGGTTCTAGGTTAGACAGTTTTGATGTTGTCTTGCTTTGTGTTAATCATGCTTAAGTCAGACTTAAAGCATCCTAAAAATACAACATGAACAAGATGACCAAATAAATAAATAAATACAGATTTCAGGACATTTTAATCATTTTTAGAAATGGATGCAGAGTTGTAAATAGCACTTAGACTTATATACCACATATTAGTGCATTACAGCACTCTTTAAAGCAGTTTATAGAATCAGCATATTGCACCGAACAGCCTGGTTCCTTATTTTACCCAACTCGGAAGGATGGAAGGCTGAGTCAAGCTTGAGCTGGTCAGGATGGAATTCCTGGCAGTGGGCAGAGTTAGCCTGAAATATTGCACTCTAACCACTGTGCCACTATGACTCCTAAATGAAATAAAAGTACAAGTTATCATTTAAAGTTGAGAAGCCTATAGATCAGTGTTTCTCAACCTTGACAATTTTAAGGCATGTGGACTTCAACTCTCAGAATTCCACAGCCAGCATTGCTGGCTGTGGAATTCTGGGAGTTGAAGTCCACATGCCTTAAAATTGTCAAGGTTGAGAAGCACTGCTATAGATACTGAATGTGCATGCCTGTTCAGTCTTGTATTAGAGATTAATGAGAAACTTCAAGATCAAATCCTTGCTCATCCTTCTTTTTTTTTTATTGAAAATTTTTAAAATTTTACAAAAAAGTTCCCTTCCCCGAACCCTCCCAACCCACCCCAACCCTCCCCCAACCTTCCCAGAGCTGAATACAGGCTTAATTAAAATTTAAAAGAAAAAATTTTAAACACAAATAAACCATATACAAATTTGGTTACAATAATTAAACAAATCATAAAATACTTTAACACCAATATTTAAAAAACAGAAAGAGAAAAAGAAAAGAAACAAGAAAAAGAAAAAGAAAGAGAAAAAAAATTAGAAAAAGAAAAGAAAAAATATCTAAAAAATATCTTAAACTTTAAATATAAATTATTCAAAAGCTAAATAATATTTTTTTATATCATACTTGTATTGTATAAAATTTATCCATCTTTTCCATACCAAAAGGTACTTTTCTTGCGATTGATCTTTCAAGAAAGCCGAAATCTTTGCCATTTCCGCTAAATAAGAAACTTTAAGAAACCATTCTTGCAAAGTGGGCAAAGATTCCTTCTTCCAACATTGCCCTACTAACAACCTAGCCGCTGTAATTAGATTTAACATTAATATAGTTTCTTTACTGTCACAATCGGAAACAATACCCAACAAAAACAATTGTGGATTAAATTTTATCCTTCTTTTAAAAATTCTTTGAATATTCCACCATATCTTAATCCAAAAAGCTTTTATGTTTTTGCATAACCACCAAATATGATAATAAGTGGTGTCCAAGCAACCACATCTCCAACATTTAGGCTACAAGTTTGAATACATACGAGACATTTTTTGTGGATCAAGGTGCCATCTGTAAAACATTTTATAAAAGTTTTCCCGTAAATTTTGGGCTTGTGTAAATTTGACATTCCTCACCCAAATAATCTCCCAAGTATCTAATGGAACCAATTCATCAAAATTTTGTGCCCATTTAACCATACAATCTTTAACTAGTTCTGCTTCTGAATCCAATTCCACTAACACCCCATAAATTCTTTTAATATGGGTTCGTCTTTGATCTTTTATTTGTTTTAACAAATTCTCATCCTCTCTGAGCAAACCCACCTTGCAATCTATCTTCCACCTTTCCAATAATTGTCTATACTGAAACCATGAATAAATGATGTTTTCTTGTATTAAATCTTCCATAGATTTTAATTGCCAATTTTTACCATCCCATCTAAGTAATTGTGTATAAGAGATACTATCATCTTAACTCCTCTCCTTATCCCTTCTATCGCATGCCATGGGATAGCCCATAATGGAATTCTAGAGTCACTTCTATAATATTTCTTCCAAACCCAAAGTAAAGAAGTTCTTAAAATATGAGACTTAAAAACCCTATCAACCTTTTTATTAAAAATTAAATAGGCATGCCATCCAAAAAGTAAATCCCATCCCTCCAGAAGGAGTACATCTACATTTGTTAAGTTAACCCAATCACTAATTAATGTTAACACCACAGCATCATAATACAATTTCAGGTTCGGTACCTTGAGTCCACCTCTCTCACGAATATCTTGTGTAATTTTAAGTTTTACTCTTGGTTTTTTCCCTGCCCAGATAAATTTATTGATACCTTTCTGCCATTCATTTAAGTTGGCCTCATTCTTTAAAATAGGTATCATTTGAAATAAAAAGAGAAACTTTGGCAAAACATTCATTTTAATCGCTGCAATTCTCCCCAATAGGGATAATTGCAGCTTCTTCCAATTTTCCAAATCCTTTTGTATTTTAACCCACAGCCTTTCATAATTATTTTTATACAATTTTGCATTGGAGGCAGATAAAATAACCCCCAAATATTTTACTTTATTAACAACCTCAAAATCTGTCAACCTAACTAAAGTCTCCTTATCCAAATTGGTCATGTTTTTAAGCAATATTTTAGTCTTATTATTATTAATTTTAAAACCCGAAACTTGTCCATACTGATATATCAGTTGTAACAACTCCATTACAGAATGAGTTGGTTGGGATAAAGTAACAACCAAATCATCTGCAAAAGCCCTTAATTTATATTCTTTTTTATTGACTTCTATTCCTTTTATTTTCTGTGATTCCCGAATTTTAATCAGCAAAATTTCCAAAGTTAAAACAAACAGCAATGGTGACAATGGACAACCCTGTCTAGTCCCCTTCTCAATTGAAAACATCTCTGACAAACCTCCATTAACTATAAGTTGTGCCGTTTGTTTTTGATAAATAACACAAAGAGCTTGTAAAATTTTTTCTCCAAAATTCATTTCCTCAATTAATCTTAACATAAATTGCTAATTTAACTGATCAAAAGCTTTTTCAGCATCTAAAAATATAAATCCTGCAGAAACTTGGTTGTTTTTATCCAGATATTCTATTAAATTAATAATTTGTCTAACATTATTCTTCATATACCTTCCAGTTATAAAACCCATTTGATCCATATGTATTAATTGATTTAACACCCTCATAAGTCTATTAGCTAGAATTTTCGAAAAAATCTTATAATCTACATTCAAAAGAGATATGGGTCTATAATTCTTTGGTAAAGTGAGATCTTGGTCTTCTTTTGGAATCAAAGATATGAAAGCTCTGCCCCATGACAAGGGGGTCTCTGAACCCTGTAATATATTGTTAAAAAGTTCCCTTAAAGGTTGTTTCAACTCTTCTACCAAGATTTTATAATAAATAGACATCAACCCATCCGTACCCGGTGCTTTATCTAATTTTAATTCTTTAATTACTATCTCAATTTCCTCGATGGTAATCAAACCGTTAATTTCTTGTTTCTGATCTTCTGTTAATTTAGGGAAGTGAGCATCTTGTATATATTTATCTATATCTGAAGCCTGTACTTTCGTTCCCATATATAATTTTTTATAGTAATCTAAAACAGATTTCTTAATCAGCTCCTTCTGATATACCAATTTACCATTATAATTTATTTTATCTATAGTTCTCAACCTCTGCTTCTTTTGCAATTGATAAGCCAACCATCTCCCTGGTTTATTAGCATTACAAAATGTATTATGTTTCATGTACAATAAGTTGGTTGCAGTTTGATCAGCCATCAACATGTTAAATTGTGATTTAAACAATTTTATAGATTCTTTAATCTTCTCATCTGTAGCATTCAAAATTAAAGCTTTTTCTTTTAGTTTAATCTCATCTTCCAACTCCTTACGTTTCTGCACCTGCTTCTGTCTATAAACCTTGTTCATTTGTATCCCTGCATGTTAGCTTTACCTGCATCCCAAACCATTGGCATTGAAGTTCCCTTATACATATTTAAAGCAAAATATTCCTTTAATTGCTCCTTTAATTTCTGAACATTCTTTTCTTGTCTAAATAAATTTTCATTCATCCTCCAGGATCTCCTGTCCTCTTTTTTATTAACCAATTCCATCCAGACTGGACTATGATCCGTCAGTGTTCTAGGAAAAATCTTAGCATTCTTTACCCTAAAATATAAGTCCGTTGTAATAAAAAAAAAATCTATTCTTGAAAAAGATTGATGTCTGTCCGAGAAGAAGGTGAAGTCTCTCTCTTCCAAATTGTGTTCACGCCAATAGTCTCGCAACTCCCAGTCCTCTTTCAAATCAAAAAAAGCCTTAGGTAATTTAGCCTGTTTAAAAGAAGTAGAAGATCCTTTTTTATCTCTTTGTGTATCTAAAACACCATTCCAGTCTCCCATTAATATAACGGATCTGTAGTCCAGCAAAGTCAATTTTTGATGTAACAGTCTGTAAAATTGTTCCTGTTGTTGGTTTGGTGCATACAAACCTACTATAAGTACTTTCTTGCCATACAGTCCCACTTCAATCATAACATATCTCCCTTGAGGATCAGAATCTACTAAACAAACTGATAAATTTTGCTTAACATAAATAACTACACCCCCTTTTTTCCCAAGAGCAAAAGATGCAAAATGAGATCCCAATCGGGTATTAACTAAATATTTTTGATCCTTAGCCTTGCTCATCCTTCTTATACTTTATTATTTTTAAACAAAATGTGGACTGGACAGTCCTTCAAACAGAAAATTCATCAGAAACCTACCCTTTGATGAATCATCCATTTTTTTTTTTTTTGGTATTCATTACTAGGGGGAAATAATATTCCATATGAACTTGAGTTAGGTTATTTGCCATACTGTAAACACCAACAACAGATTACCACTTACCCCAGAATGACTAATATATCTGGTAATTTCTTATTCTTTCATATATCATCCCTGATACAGCTGACAAAGTGAGAAAGAGCCTGTGGCCTACAGGTTAGTACAGCTGCCTAACATGCACACAGCCCAGGCTCGAATCTCAGGAGGGTAAGTTTGGCTGAAGAAAGTTAAGAAACTCGAAATAGCTATCCCATTCTCCCTTAATTCTTTGTTAGCAATCCAAATTTTATTATATATAATTATAATATATAGGTCTTTGGTTATTCGGGTTTTCTCCCACGTAAAATTGGAAGTGTCTTGGCGACATTTCGACGAAGTCCCATTCGTCATCTTCAGGCTGGTGTTTTCAGCTTCGTGCTTCGAGGAGCAATGTGTGGTCTTAGCTGCTTCTTCCTTTTAACTGCCAGTGGAGGTATGAACTGATTGGGTGGGAGCTTGGCTGTGTTCTGATTGGGTGGAGATGTGTTCTGATTGGTTAGGAGTTTGGCTGTGCTCTGATTGGATAGGGGGTTGGCTGTGCTCTGATTGGATGGGGGGTTTATTTATTTATTTATTTATTTATGAGACTTATATACCGCTTTAAGTGCAAGCACTCTCTAAGCGGTGTACACCAGTAAGCAATGTATATATATATTTTACATTGCCCCCAACAATCTGGGTCCTCATTTTACCTACCTCGGAAGGATGGAAGCAGAAGCCAGACCACAGCTGCATCATTAGCCCTCCAATCCATACATGAAGCAAACTGACACCCATCATGAAGATGAGGCACGACCACGAACGCGAAGCCAAAAAATAGCAAGGCAGCCCACCATCTTAAATCCCCCTACAACTCAGACTAACCTGCACACAACAAAGTCCCCACCCAAACAGAACACTCCCCCATCCAATCAGAGCACAGCCAACCCCCCATCCAATCAGAGCAGAGCCAAACTCCTAACCAATCAGAACACACCTCCACCCAATCAGAACACAGCCAAGCTCCCACCCAATGAATTCATACCTCCACTGGCAGTTAAAAGGAAGAAACAGCTAAGACCACACATTGCTCCTCGAAGCACGAATCTGAAAACACCAGTCTGAAGATGACGAATGGGACTTTGTCAAAACGTTGCCAAGACATTTCCAATTTTATGCGGGAGAAAACCCGAATAACCAAAGAGCTACATACAAACACCTGCAAAAACCTCAGAATATATATACGGTCGTCATGGACAGAGTGCACTATGTTAATAAGGCGTTGGCATTACTCGGTGATGCTACAGCTTATAGAATCATAAGTGGGGACCCCATGATGACCCTTAAGAATCGCATTAACGAAAAGCTCAATGCCCTTAAACATAGTAAGAGGATTAACAAGACACTCTTACTAGGATACGCCTCAGTGATACGGCGGTAGCTAGGTTTTACAGGCTTCCCAAAGTTCACAAGGAGGGTGTTCCGCTTTGACCCATTGTGTCATTTAGGAACACCCCAATGTCAGGCTTGGCCAAATGGCTAAGTCAACGTATTGGCCATTTGGTCAATGATAGTAATACCACTGTTAGGATGGATTTCCTGGATAAAATCAGGAACCTGAGGATAGAGGATGATGAGGTGATGGTGTCTTTTGATGTAGTCTCCCTCTTCACCTCTATCCCACAGTATCTAGATGTCAGGACAATCAAGGACCTACTCCATCTCAGGGGATTAGGACAGCACCAGGACTCCCTCTGTCCTGATGACCTTGTGGACTTTTTGGGAATGTGCTTGAAATCTATTTTACGTTTCAGGGCGTTACCTATGAGCAGGTTAAGGGTACCCCCATGGGATCCCCAATTTCGAGCATTATAGCTGAGGCTGTTTTGCAGCAGTTAGAGCACATAGCGATGGACCAGTACTGTCCCAAGTTCTGGGCCCACTACGTGGACGACACTTTTGTCATCATTAAGAGGAGTCGGAAAGCTGACTTTGTGGGCACACTTAATTCAGTGTGTGTGGATATACAGTTTACGGAGGAAGAAGAACACCAGGGCAGGTTGGCGTTCTTGGATGTTTTAATCCACTGCCAGCCTGATGGGACCGTGAGGACCAAGGTCTACCTTAAACCCACACACACTGATAGGGTTTTACATTATTACAGCAATCACCCAGTGGCCCACAAAGTTAGCTGTATTAGGACGCTCTTTAAGAGAGCGGACTCCCATTGCAACACAGCCAAAGCCAGAGTGGAAGAAAGGCAACACCTCTTCCGCATCTGCAGGTAGAACGGGTATCCCACCAGATTTATTAAGCGCCATGGTGCTCTGCCCAGACCTCCCAACGGCTCACAGATGGAGGTCTCACCATCTCAGATGACACGTGTCACCCTCCCTTATGTCAATAACATCTCAGAAGCCACGGCTAGGCTGTTGGCACCCTATAATGTCAGGGTAGCACACAAGCCTAGCCAGATGTTACACTCTTGTGTCATGAGACCCAAGGATCCGCTCCCCATAATGGAGAAATCTGGGGTGGTGTATAAAATTGATTGCAATAACTACCCCAGCAGCTACGTGGGTGAGACCTCTAAGAGGGTTAGAACCAGGATCCAAGAGCACAAGCTGGCTATAAGGAGGGGGGAGCAATACTCCCAAATGCTTACACACATGATAGAGTCTGCCCATAGCTTTGATTTTGAGGGGGTGAAGGTGGTAGCAAATGACACCATGAAGAGTGGCAGGCTATTGAAGGAAGCCTGGCTCTCGTGTGAAGGATCCATCAACCTCCATATTGATCTACGCCCTGCGCATTTAGTGTTCAGAGCATGGGAAATCCGCACCCAATCACCATGGAACAGACGCCCCAATAATTGCAGTCCCATCCCCTCACCTCAGAAAATTGACACCTGTGAGAATAACAACCAACGTCCAGAGACCCTTTTGACCCCAAGGATGATGACGCACCCTCTGGGTATGAGACAACCCAACAACCCTAGAGACCTCACCCCCACCGACTTTGACACTTCCCCCACTTCTATAGAACCCCCTGCTACTGTGGACTTCCTCACCCACCCATCTGCAATACACTGGCACCCATATAGAACAGTGGAACTTCCGCAAGACAAAAGGATGACGATGTGCAGATCAAATCCCCTGCCCTATTCACTGCATTCGAGGAAAGCCATGCCCCCTGCGGTCGCACGGGAGGAGAGCGCCTGTGAGTCCTTTGCCCCAGGAGCAATCGCACGCCCTTGGACAGCAGCGCATCAGACGACGGAAGAAGAGAGGACGGCTATTAGATCAGATTCCACACTGAAACCGATGGGGGTGAAGGACGTAAGGTGCCAGCTGGATCGGACACCAAAACGACCACCCCGTGGAGTGCCTGCCATCCCGCTGCGTGGGTAGCAGGAGCCACAGACTAGTCCTCTGTATGGAATAAGAACTATTATGGGAAAGAAAGAGTTTCACACTGTTAAGGGTTGCAGCAAGGGGGCTGTTAGGAAGATCGAGTGTGAAGGGATGTCAGATAATGTGAGTGTTTGCAGGATCTCTGCAACAGGGAAGTCAGATAATGCGAGTATTTGCAGGATGTCTGCAACAGACCCTCGGAGCAGAGAGCAAGTACATGACGGTGATGGATGCCAAAAGGGTGTAGGGGAAAGGAAATCCAGCTGTGCAAAAGGTTCCAAGGGAGTGAAAGAGTGGGGGAAGCAGCTTAATGATGATGATTACATACTGGATTGGGAAAGAGCAAATGCCCTCTTGAATTACAGAGGTGGAGAGGTGGGAAAATGAAAGCTAGTGTGCATGTGGATGGGGGGAATGAAGACAAATTGGATGATTGTCTAATGATTGATACATGTACAATGATTGGCCGGTTAGGACCTGTTACACGATCCAGGAGCTGGGCGCAGGTGCTGGCCTGATTATAAATGTCTCTCCCATTGATTCTTTTGTACCCTGATGATGTTGGCAGGAGCCAACGAAAGCTAGGTCTGCTTTTTTAAAAAAACTTTTAAATGTTTTATATTTAAACTTTTAGCGTTTTATAAAACTTTTAATATTTTATTTCTTCCTGGTGCTCACGTTTTATTAATATAACTTATAAAAACTAGATTTTGGACAGTCATATTCAGTGATGACTTTCTTAATGGATAGAAACACCATTACGTCTCTTATAAAACATCAATCAGATCAATCAGAATAGAAGTGGAAGGGACCTTGGAGGTCACCCAGTCCAATCTCCTGCTCAAGCAGGAGACTCTATACCAGGCATGTCAAACTCGCGACTTCACATGACGTCGTGTGATGTATCATGATTTTATCCCCATTGCATCTGGCCTGTGGGCTGGCAGTTTGACATGCCTGCTCTATACCATCTCAGACAGGTGACTGTCCAGTCTTTTCTTAACAACCTCCAGTGATGAAGCACTACAACTTCTGAAGGCAAGCTGTTCCACTGGTTAATTGTCCTCACTGTTAGGAAGTTTCTCTTTAATTCCAGGTTGCCTCTAATCTTGATTATTTCCATCCATTGTTTCTTGTCCTGTCCTCTGGTGCTTTGGAAAATAAGTTGACCCCCCTCTTCTTTATGGCAGCCCATCAAATATGAGAATACTGCTATCATATTCACCTCAGTTCTTCTTTTCTCTAGACTGGCCATACCCAATTCCTGCAATCATTCTTCATGTTTTTGTCTCCAAGCTTTTAATCATCTTAGTTGCTCTTCTTTGCACTTTTTCCAAAGTCTCAACATCTTTTTTTGTAATGTGATGATCAAAACTGGATGCACTGTTCCAAATATAGCTTACTAAAGATTTATAAAGCAGTACTAAATACTTCATGTGATTTTGATTCTATACCTCTGTTTATACAACTAAGGATAGTACTAGCTTTTTGGGCTGCTGCTGCATACTGCTGGCTCATGTTTAAATAATCATCCACTAGGACTCCAAAGTTCCTCTCACAGTTACTGTTTTTGAGCGAGGTTTTGCCTAATCTGTACTTGCACCTTTGGTTTTTCCTGCCTAGGTGTAAAACCTTGCTTTTTTCCATATTAAATTTCATGTCTTTGGATAGGGCCTATTGTTCAGGTCTGTCAAGATCTTTTTGAATCCTGAGATGGTCTTCTGAGATATTGGCTATTCCTGGCAGCTTAGTGTCATCTGCAAATTTGATGAGTTCCCCATCTATTCCCTCATTCAAGTCATTTATGAAGATATTGAAGGGTACTGGGACTAAGACAGAACCTTGTAGAACCCCACTGCTTACTTCCCTCTTTGTAGATGTAGTACCATTTTCTCCAGATAAAAAACAGCATTGGAAATGTGAAGCAATTAACTGGATGTCACCAGAGAAAATTAAGATAAATTAGGTATTAATTGGAGTAATTAAAATAATTTAGCAAATTGAAGGATTTGATTGTGATTAAAAATCATCATAGTTGGACAATCAATCTAGTGCTAAATGTTTACCTAATACATATTTTCAGAAAGCAATAATATTTTTTACTTGAAACATAGAATGATGAATGGGATGATAAAACGTCCTTTAAGGTGTGTGTGGATCATAGGCAATTTGTTTTGACAAGATATTTCTTTTCTAGACATATATTGCACTGCCTTTACACAATGAAGCAATCTGGAGAAGTGCATTGACCACTTTGATGAGTTGAAGGAAGTAATTAAGGACTTCCATGCATTTGCTGCCCATGAAAGGCTTGTGTCAAGCCAACTGAAGCTAGGTACCTGGTCTACTGATTAAAAGTTGGACATCACTTTATCAAGAACTTTAAATATGCACTTTGCTTGAATCTTCATCACAGTAGCTCTTTTGAATTTCAGTTGATAAGACTAATGGCTACTTTAGATGTTCAAGTATCACTAAATATTGAACTTTTGCTCTGCTACAGTATGCATTGTCAGCTGTGAGGCCTTCTATAGAGATAGGCCTTTCCAAATCATTCCCATTAATTTAATTTAGCACAAACAAGGTATAGAAATATGTCAGCAATAATCAAGAGGCACCAGAGCTAAATTTAATATGTTGTTGCAAAAGGTCTGAATACTTATGTCAATGTAATATTTCAGTTTTTTCTTTTTCATAAATTTACAGATACTTCTAAAATTCTCCCTGTTTTCACTTTGTCATTATGGGGTACTGAGGGTAGATTAATGAGAAAAAATAAATTTCAACAATTGTAGAATCAGGCTGTAGAATAACAATATTGACAAAGGTAAAGGGGGTCTGAATGCACTGTATATAAATAATAACATTTCACCCTAGGGCTGACAATCATATGAAAACAGAAACTCATATTAATTGCAGGATTTTGAACATTCAAAATCTTTGAAATGGATCCTAAATAATTAAATTACACTTATATAGAAATGCTCAGTTAGTTGAAAGCTGCATTCAACAAATTGGGACACAGAGTAATGAATAATGTGTTAATTGTCGATGTTCTGTACATGGGGTTTTAGATCCTAGTGGGAACATAATATGACATTAAGGTTAAGTGATTATTATTATGCAGAATGAATTGTTGACTACAAACATACCTTTCTTTTCTATTATTTTTTAAAGGATGCAACTGTAACAGCAATATATCAAATATTAGTAACAGTTTAAATGCTTTTTGTCCTTTTTATATAAAACTGAACATTAGTAACCAATTTTAAAATCACAGTAATTTATATAACTTCAGTTATAGAACATTGTGACCACATTAAAAAATTAATTGAGTCAATGTTGCAATTGTAATTTCCTGAAATATCGAATTAATTAAAAGCAGGAGAAAAGCAATATTAATTACAGAGATTTAAATCTTGAGCATTTTCTGATTATGAGGTTTAAGCTTATAAGTCAATATTTTAAAAATAATTTCTTCAAATTGTGGGCTACCTTTCTGCTAAAATGTATTCTAACAGAATTAAATAAAATATAAAATATTTACAATATAAGATCAATGTTACCATTACTGTGCAATTAAAAATCCACTAAAACAAATATATTTTGAAAGTCATATGTGAGGTAAGAATGGGTAAAAAATAGTTTGCAAGAAGCATCTAAAATATTATGATTTCACATATTAATGTATAGTAGATAAGCCATTGCTAGCAGGAGGATCCTAAGAAATGCCTTTCCTGATGGGACGGCTCTTAATGAAAATTGTCCAGTTGAAGTTAAACAATGCAACAATATGAACCCAACAATAGTCAATACCATTACCATTGTTAAATCTTGTTAAAAAATAAAGTCTTGTTTAAAAAGTAACTTTTGATTATTCTAAATCAGTGGTGGCAAACCTATGGCACGGGTGCCAGAGGAGGCACTCAGAGCCCTCTCTGTGGGCATGCACTCCATCGTCCCAGTCCTAGGCCTTCAGCTGGGTTTTATAAAACCTTTTCGCTTTAGGCCTCCGCCACCGTATACAAAAAAAAAAAAGTTCAAACAATCAGTCAATTTCAACTTCTTCCGGGGAAAGGAAAGATCTTACAGAGTTGGAACTGATTGATTGAACTTTTTAGTCCCACCCAGTTTGCTGTTACCACCACAGCCACACCCACCCAATGGGCCACACGCACCAATGGGCCACACCCACCCAGCACCTAATGATGCATAAGTGGGTTTTGGGTTGCAGTTTAGGCACTCGGTCTCCAAAAGGTTCGCCATCACTGTTCTAAATGCATAACAAGATTTTGCCAATTGAACTTTCTTAGCTGATATTTCAAGAACAAGAAGACCTTTGAGAACTGTAACCATTCACAACATCTTAAAAAGCAAGGGCAATTCACTTCCTGTCCATGTAGAGTAAATAAGGGAGGTAGTTTTGAGAATGAATTAATGCTCTGAAAATTAAAGGATGTGTTGTCATTTTTGTATTCTTGCATGTATGGGTAGTACTGAAAAGATATAGAGAAGTGAGATGTTCAAACCATGAATTTGAGCATAAGTATGTGGAAAAATATCAACTATATTTCCCTCCACTTTAAACTTGTATCCAGGGAAATAACAATGCATAATTTTGACCTTGAAATCTAAGACTAATATAAACTAAGTTTTAGTGTAGCACTTGGTTATATTTTACCCCATTATAAGACTGACCCTAATTAACCCTCTTAGTAAAATGGAATTCATTGGCTCTTAAGGACAGTCTCCTTGAAAAACAATGTCGCAGAGCTATTTAAATGCTTAAGTAATGCTGCTTCATAAAGGGATTTGTGGTAACAGCTCTTGAATTTTAATAACCTTATGGTATGCTATACTTTCACTCTGTTCGTGTAAAGTCAAAGACTGAACTATGTCAATCATAATGTTTAATAAGAAAAGGGGGGAATTACCTTAGGTAAATGGGGGGGGGGAAATCTGTTCATGGTGATTTTCATGTCATTAGCATATTTGGAAGAATTCATAGCCATGCTTCGGGATGAAGTGTGCTGAAAAATGTCTGTTGAGTCTACAATATTATATATATAAAATACATATTTTTCCTAATGTGCTAAACCAAGTGTAAAAATTGAGAAAAACTAGAATTTGTAGCAAATAACAAGATAACTAAAAAAAAAAAGTCTCCTGAAAATTGATCTAGGATGTTGGTTAAATCTACCTGGAAAATGGTTTAGAATAGGGATATATAGTAATTTTTAATCTATATTTATTATCCAGAGCCTGTAGAAACGAAAAGTATTGGTTTACAGGGCACTTGTGCACATAAGGGGAAACTACTATTGCTAAAAGTGCCCCTTATGAACATAATTTAAAAAGTAAATTTGCAATGAGCAGTTTTTATGCCGTTACAAATAATAAAAACTCAGCTGTTTGAATAATTTAATATTACTCCTGAAACACAACTCTAGTTATAAAAATTGGCCTCTTGATGAATAGAATAATTTTATTTATTAACTTTGTTTTGACCAGGGAAATGGAATTTAAGAATATCAACACCCTCTTTATGCCATATCACTATTAAGAGAAGGGAGGAAAGGGGGAGGGGAGAAGGGAAGGGCAAAAGTGCAGGCTGTAAGGAATATGCCAGAGCAGGGCCCTGTTTTGCAGGCTTCTTTTCTTCTTTAAAGTATTAGTTAAAACAATGACGTTTGACATTCAACTTTAAATGGTAAATGACTATTTAGAAGCAGATAAAATATGAGATTTCTGTATGAGATACATGGTACTCTGTATTCTTAATGGAAATATGCATCTGCATTTACCTATGATTGCTTACTTCTCATGTAAAGTACATGTCTTTGGCCTTTAAATACACAGACTCCAAAGACCATGTTTTGGTAATACATTTGTTTGTAGAGTTAACTGAGGAACACCAAACAATATCTCAGTTTTCTTAGCTGTGCTGCAATGTTGGTAAACAAATTAGTCATCCATACATACTGTATGATTGGCTGCATGTCATCTGGAGGGTTGTAATAGTGGAGGGTTCCAGCGCATGCTTTTATAAACCTGTAAAGTCTCCCATTTAAAAAATTATTATATCCAGCTCTACACTGTTATCACCTGTGTGACTTAGAGAAGGCTATTCACTTCTTTTCAAGAGAGGAGTTATACTGTATACATAAAGATGGCATCTTAAAAACATCTTACATTTGCTATTTGTTGCATCAGATAAGATCTCAAAGTTAGACTATATTGCCCTCTTTTAAAATTGAATTCTGATTCATATTTGTTTGTTTATTCATTTGTTCAATTGCTACAGCCACTCAACAATCAATGAACTTTTGGCAGTTTAACCTGAACAACTTTCTCTGTAGCTATATTAGTGGAATAAAACCCTAATCTTGATACCCTTTAATATATTTGTTGCACTGGGTAGGTTTTTTTTTTCATTAGTTTGTGAATTAAATTCATTTTAATTCATTTACTTCATTTTAAATTATTATATTTATATAATAATATCTAGAATTTTAAGCCTTAAAGTTTATATCTATCTGAAATTAGGGAAACGCTATTTTCTTTGTTCCTTGCAGAAGGAAATATCCCATTTTAAATTGTGTAATCTACATTCATAACTTTTATTCATAAATTAACTAGCAAATGTCCTTTGATTTAATATTAACATACGTTTATTCAAGTTAATGAATAATGTTGAAAAGTACTATCTCTCTGTCTCTGATTATTCTATACAAATTCTCATGAGTATATTCAATGTGGTACAAAAAGTTAACAGTTAATTGATCATAGCTAAATTTATAAGGTTTTAATATTTATAGACTATTGCATTTGCTAAAGAAAATGTTAATGATTTCTAAGTGTAATTATGTTCCATTTTTTCTTTTCCTTCATTTTGGTATTTTTTATATAAAAGGGGAAAGTGGATTAATCAAACCCACTGCATGTAAATGACATCATTTCTTGACAATTTGACTTTATTCCTTCAGTCAAACATAATTTAATATTTAAAGCAAGGATTACAGATAGATTTAATCCTTAAGGTTTGTGTTGTTAATAATAGAAAGGACAGCAATTTCATTAACATATATTTGTACTTTCTTGAAACAGTAATAGATAGTCAGTTATTCTTACACACACACACATACACACACACACACATATACACACACACACACACACAGAGAGAGAGAGAGAGAGAGAGAGAGAAGGAAGGGGAAGATGAAATTCTCTGAACTTTATAAGTGTGGCTTCCTCAGCAAAGATAAATATATATACAGGATACAGGATACTCCTATCATACTGGAATCATATTCAGTTGAAAAAGGAACTTTCAGGAAAATGCAGTAAACTTTCTAAATATTTCTAAATATTGAATACCAACCTACTAACATAAGATTATTTTTAGCCATAAAAAATTGTACCTTGTACACTAACTAAACAAACACTATAGGCTAATGTCACACTCTTCTCTATGTTGAGCAAAACATTTTTGATATGTAGTACTAAAAATTTGTATGCTTTTTGAAATTCCAACACTATATTTAAAGAATATTTTTTTCTCTAAAGACAATTCACACTAAATAAGAGCTGAGCTAGAAAAATGGAAGTGTTTATTTTTGCTGTAAGTTCCAGCTTTTGTTTTTTAAAAGTGCATATTTACCTCATTTTTCTACCTTTTATTTTTCTATTGATATTTGCAGGGAATGCCCAATTCTGTCCCAGAAAGTAGAAACGTACAGTGAAATTCTCTCTCTCTCTCTCTCTCTCTCTCTCTCTCTCTTTTTCTCTTTCTCTCACTTTCTCTCTCTCTCTTTCCCCCCCTCTCTCTCTTTCTCTCACTTTCTCTCATCTCTCTCTGTCTCTCTCTCTCTTAATATTCATATGTTCCCTTTTTTCCCTTCCTCTTTTCTCCTCGATTGTTATTTTAGTTTATTCTTTCTGCACATATTTTTTTTCTGATTTACCTTACAGTCATCATTTTCACTAATCATGCTTATTACACTGGTTTTTACCCAACAAATTATCCTTAAAACTCCAGGTTTGATTTAATTTTATTTAAATATAGATTTTCACGGGTACAAGTATGCAGGTCTTGGTGTATTCGGGTCTTTTCCCGTGTAAGATTGAGAGCATCTTGGTAACGTTTCAATGAGGTCCCACCCATCATCTTCAGGCTGGGGTCTTCGGCTTCATGCTTGTGCTAGCAAAGTGTGAATGGAGCTCTCTATAAATATTGGTAGGGGGTGTGGAGTGCTGGCTTAGGTGCTGTAGGTGGGTTGGTTGGCTGTGTTGGAGTTATTGTTTGTGGATTGGTCAACTGTTTTGTAACATCCTAAGTAGTTGAGGTGCTGGCTGTGTTGCAACATCCTGGGTGGTTGGCTCTGTTGTAACATCCTGAGCTTTAGCGTTGTAACCTCCTGAGTTCTGTGATGTGATGTCCAGAGCAGAAGGCTGTGATACAGTATACCAGGCTTTGGTTTGGCTCCGGGTTTGCGGTCTAGCTCTGTGTTCATGGCCTGTGTCCGTTTGCTTTGTGTGGGGGTCAGAGGGAGGTGCAGCAGTTGGTGACATCATCGTGGTTTGGCTTCTGGATGGTGGTTGGATTTCATCTGAGGGATGGGTTTGGGCTTGGGTTTGGGTTTGGGTCTGGTGAGGATGAATGGTGGTGGCATACTGTGTTGTTTTGGGTCCGGTGTCAGTTTTCATGGCTAGCACTTGTTTGTTGATTAGGGCTAGTTTCCAGATGTCTGGTAGGTGGGAGGTATCCTCACATTTATTCATGTTGTGGGGGTGTTTTTCTATTTCGATGGCTTCCATAATTATTCTCTTGTTGTGGTGTTCAGTTTTGGAGATTAGTTTGGTTCCTTCAAAATCAATTTCATATCCTGTAGCTTTAAGGTGCTGGAAGAGGGAGGAAGTTTTTTCTTCTTTTCTGACTGCGTTCTTATGTTCTGCAATGCAGGCATTTATTCTCCTATGAGTTTGTCCAATGTATGTGGCTGGGCAGATTTTGCATGGTATTTCATAGACTCCTTGGTTTTCTAGCTGGATCCTGTCTTTGGGGTTTCTTAAGATGTTGGCTATTTTTTGGTTGGTGCTGAAGGCTGTCTTGATATTGTGTTTATGGAGAATTTTGCTGATTTTATCTGTGGTGTCTTTGATGTAGGGGAGGAGGGCGATGTCATTGTACTGTTCTATGTCTCGGTTCTTGGGGGTGTTTCCCTTTGGATTAGGTTGGTAATTGTATTTCTTTGGAATCCGTTGGAGATTAATACATTTGTGAGAGTGTGTAATTCAGTTTTCAGGTGGTCTTTGTTGGCTAGGTGTTTGGTTCTGGAGTTGAGGGTCTTGGTTATGGAGTTGATCTGTGCAGGGTGGTGGTGGGATTGTGCATTTAAGTAGCGGTTGGTTTGTGTTTTTTTCCGGTAGATGGTGTGTCCTAGGGAGCCATTGGTTTTTTTGTAGATTAGGACATCCAGAAAGGGGAGTTGGTTGTTAGCTTCTATTTCCATCGTGAATTGTATTTTGGGATGTAGGCTGTTGAGATGTGTGAGGAATTTGTGTAGTTTTTCTTTCCCATGTGGCCAAATGGGAACATATCTGAGCCAGAGTTTGGGTTTGTGTTCAGATTTGTCTAAGGCGTTGGTTTCGAAGTGTTCCATGTATAGGTTTGCGATGGCAGGTGTGAGGGGTGATCCCATAGGTGCTCTTTATATCTGTTTGTATCTTTGTCCATTGTAGATGAAGTATGCGTTGGGTAGGCAGTGGTTGGTCAGATCTAGGATGTGCTTAGGTTGGTTGTATTTGTTTTGGATAGCTGTCAAGGCTTTTTTGATAGGCACTTGGTGAAGAGGGATGTGACATCGAAGCTCACGAGTAGGTCGCTGGGTTATAGGTTTTGTTTCTTTATTGTTTCTATGAAGTGGAGTGAGTTTTGTACGTGTGAGGAGATGGATTCTGTGTAGGGCTGAAGTTGTTTGGCACCGACCAAAAAATAGCCAACATCTTAAGAAACCCCAAAGACAGGATCCAGCTAGAAAACCAAGGAGTCTATGAAATACCATGCAAAATCTGCCCAGCCACATACATTGGACAAACTCATAGGAGAATAAATGCCTGCATTGCAGAACACAAGAACGCAGTCAGAAAAGAAGAAAAAACTTCCTCCCTCTTCCAGCACCCTAAGGCTACAAGACATGAAATTGATTTTGAAGGAACCAAACTAATCTCCAAAACTGAACACCACAACAAGAGAATAATTATGGAAGCCACTGAAATAGAAAAACACCCTCACAACATGAATAAATGTAACCTGACAAAATAGTTCTTCTCATATTTATTGATAGCTTAACATCCCCCCCCCCAAACACAAACATAAATTCTATCAAGCCAAATCAATGCAAGGAAACACAGTATCTTCTGCAAATAATACAACTATAGTATGGTGCAGCACAGAACATTTCTACAACATTTTTTTCTCTAAATTTTAGGAACTGTTTATATTCATAAAACATTCTGTGGCTGCTTGTGGTGATTTTGGTTTTATTATGCTACACAACTCTTTCTTCTTTTATTGCTCAGTTTTGTTGGTATTGCTTTATTAGTTTTTTTAAAGTAGAGTACTTAGATGGTATAAAACAAGACTTACTAATCTAAAATTTTTAGAGATCTGATTCCTCTTTATTTTCGGTTGAAAGATATTCCCATTTTATTCCACTTATACATAGAATAATAATGTATAATTAAAGAATCACATTTTATTCCATTTAGTGTATAAAAATAAAGGTCAGTCCCTAACTATTGTGGAAAATTCTATGGAGTTTGGAATATATATATAATATACATACATATCTATATACATACATAGATATCTGTATACATATACATACACATACATACATATTCTCTATCAAATACATATATTTCAGGAAAAGGAACACAAAGCCATAATTTAATAACTTCAGTTTTTTTTCTTTATTATCTTCAGTTTGAATCCTGTTTATTCCATGTCTACTAATCAATAATCAGTAAAAAATATTTTCCTCACTTATTCTTAATGTTCTTTGGCTAAAAAAAAAGTTAACTGAAAGCATTATTTCTGGCTGTACTTTACTGGTGGCAAAATAGATAAAATCAGTGAGATAATATGTGGTCATATGTCTGGAGACGTTTGTCATTTTTAGCAACATAAACTGAATAATTATCTATATTATTTGTTAATGTTTAAATAACAAAACAATTAAATAGACCCAGAGACAAAATATCACTTGTTATGATACAGTAAAAAGAAGCATGAGATTTAACGTCCCACTGTGCTTGTAGCTTCACAACTTGCCACCATCAATTATTGCCACGACTGACCTTCATTAGTCTAAGCTAAATTAATTTGAAATCTCACCCCATTTTTAATCAACACGTGTCTGCAGCAGTATAGTGCTATTATTGGTAATATCAAAGCACAGCAAGATAATGAACTATGTAGGTCAGGGCTTAGCTGTAAAATATTCTAGTTTGTAGAAATACCAAAGATGTGCATAAAATTATATGCAATTGTACAGTTATGAAAACCAACTGTGATAGTGTGACTATAAACAGAACAGCTTTTTCCAATCTGCTTTACTAAATTAGAATGATTGGGATTGTAGCTTGACACAGTTGGAGAACATGATGAACAGTCTGATGTAAGCACATCTTTAAGTAAATAAGTTTTTTTTTTAAAGGTTATTTTATCCAGTTCTATTTTATGAAAACTGTTTTAAGAGGTGTGTGCACATGTTGGGGCTCTTAGAGTTTCTCAGAATATTTTATTTATATTATTAAATGAATAGAGCCATATAAGGAGCATCAATAATTAAACAAGCACATAAATGTGGAATTCTAAGAAATAGGAAAACTGAGCAGCCAGTTGTTCTTTCATTTAAAATATTAACATATCCAAAGTTAGTTCAAATATGTATTTTATTTATCAAATTTTAAAACTTTAAATTATTGTTTGTTAAATCTGGATTATATAAATGTTGCACATTCCTTCTGTACTATATTGTCCCCCATATCTAGAGTTGAGAGTAGGAAAGGAAAAGGTTCTAGACTAGACCACAGCCTACCACTCTCTTCAGAATTGCAGTTTTTATTATAATGGCAACAAAATTATGATTTTCAGTGAATGATAATTTGCAAAGTATTGCTTTCTTCATATTGTGCCTTCTTTCTACATAATTCCTTTATACCTGCCAGGAAAATAAATATGCTTCTATGTTTACGTGGACTTGGTTCAGGAGTGAATGTAGAATTTAATCTGCACGTTACTTCTGAATCAGTAGAAAGAACCTTCTAAGAGCCCTTAAAAACCACAAGCTTTTTATTTAAAGTTAGCTTAATTTATCATTAAAAATCAAATCAAATAAATGAAATATTGTAGTCTGAATCCTAAATAATATGATTAGAATTTATTACACATAGCATATTTTCCTAGGGAAGCTATTAATCAAAAAATAGCAAATTGAGATGGATGAAATGATTAAACTGTGTAAAAATTATATTGTAGGTAGAGATTTGTATTTAGTCTTAGATTGTTATGTGAATTCCTTGAAATCCCAAGTCACACTTTCTGCTAATGACATCTACTTCCCTCCCTATGTTTTGAAGCTCTTGGGAATGTTTAATTCCAATTGGCTATAGACTTGCACTTCCTCCTCTGTATATCATCAGCTGCCTTTTCTTAAAAGAAAATATCTTTGATGATTAGAGAAGAAATGACAAAATATTTTTTCTTGTTTCTTTGATCAATGTATCATCAGAACAATGATAGTAAAGTAAGGGGGAAAAGAAAGGATCTGTATTACTGTCTAAGAAGAACACGAGAAGCATGCACATGTATTCAAATATCTGAGAAAGCAAAGGAAAAAAATCAGATTAGTTAAGAGGGAAAGAAATCCTGAAAAATCAATCAAACAAACAAACACCGGGAGGCCATTTACATGCAGAGACCAGTCAGTGAGGCTTGATTTCCCTTCAATAGATGGAAAGGGATAAAAGGGGAAATAGCAAGCCTGAGATGACGATAATCAGGATAGAAAATCAGCTCAATTCTATTGCCAACTCACTGCAATCTGAATTGGAATTTTTAAAGTTACCTCCCACTGGAACAGCATTAGAGACAAGTGGTTTACACTGCAATATGAAATTGATGAAATACAGGTAGTTTGTGAATGTACCTGGGCTTTGAATTAGCTGTAGAAATTTAGATGGCTTTGAGGATTAGGAGATAAGTGACACCAATAAAATATTTCTCCAATAAAAACTAAGAATTAATAAACCTTCACTATCTAGAACATAAGGCATATGTATACTAATCTGTGCAGAAAGTGCAAGATGTATGGTTTCAAATACCCTGGGTTCCAAATTACTTAGTTTTTTTTTTTTTTTTGTGAAACAAATAGCATTGGTTTTCTTAAAGAACAGGATAATTGCACACTTGTCTATTTTAAACTAACATTTATTAAAGTTTCAGAAGACGTATAAAGGCAGACAAGTTCAGTTTAGAAGAAAAAAAACCTTTCCATACTTTCAAACTTACAGTTACATAAATATTCTTGACCTGAATAACTTAAAATTTTGTTTCTTCAGACAAACATTTCAGGAAAACCTTCAATTGTCAATAAATCTTTTTTTATATTGCTATCATGGACTGAAGCTGCTCAGGATTTAAGGTCTGAGTTTCAGGAGGGCGAAGCCCTGCTGCAGTGGGAGTGAATGTAGCCTAAGGACCCAAATTAATAGTGTCCTGGCCAGCTGCACCTGTCCCTGGAACCACTCTTGTGGCTGATTCAGATTGAGAACTTCCCCTGGGGGGAGACCAGGCCCCTGGGGCTGAGGCACAATGTGAGGAAAGGGGTTCAAAAATGGACCTTCCTGTCATGGTGGTGCCTGTCTGACCTGGGGAAACTGCCCTCAATCTGTGGGACTCATCTTCCATCATATGTTGATTAGTGGTTTCCCTGATTGACTTGGCTCGTTTTGAGGCATTTCTTCCCCCTGCCTCCGTAGAATGTTTCCTTTTGGCCGGTTCGTTGGTAGATTTCTCTGCCATGTTGAGAGATGCTGAATATTCTTTGAGGGCTCAACCTCAGCAAAAACGCCCCCCCTCAGTGTTGTAATATCACTGAGGGAGCCCAGCAGAGACAATCCAGCCCGGGTGAGGGGGTGGGCAGTGGGGGGTTGGTAGGCAGTGCGTCCTTCCGGAACGAGCTTGCCCTCCCCAATTTAGCCAAGGTCCTGAGAGTGACTGTAGTCAGTCAAAATGGAGGCCACTGCTTCAAACCATCAGAAAACTGTCCTCTGGAATGTTCCTGCAGGCAGTTAGGCCTCAGTGAATGATCCAAAATGGTGGCCGTAGGTTTCCTCAAAATGGTGGCTGCAACCGTCTGCACACCAAAAGGACCGTTGAAGAGGAGGAGGCCTGTGAGGTCTGAGGCCTTAATTGTAATGAGCCCTCGTTCCAAAGAATCGTTTGGGCTCCTAAAACAGCTGAGGGTAATTAAGGTGCTCAGCTGGGCAGCGGTGCAAATAGCCGGCAGCAAGCAGTGAGTTCAGCTGAGGGCTCTAACCAGGCCTCCAGGCTTCGGGATCTAAGTTCGTTTGCAGATCCCCCCTTTATGCAATGTCTGCCGAGGCCGAGGGACCTTAAAAGGATCCCTCCAGGCCTGACGACCTGAGTCGCCACTTGCGGATCCCCCCTGACGATCAGCAAGGCTTACCCTTGTCTCCGAAGTCCCGGACAGTCAGCGAGGCTTGTTTCCGTGAAACGGATCCTCCGACGAACAGCTGACAGTGAGGGAGATCGCTTGAGCAGGCAGTTTGAATTTCGGAGACCTCCGAAGCTGCTGGTAGGATCGTGAAAACTTTTGTTCAAAGGCTGATTATGCAAAGTGAAAGTTCTCAGCAGGGAGTTGAAGTGAAGGGCACGTAAGTGCCGAGCCTGACAGCCCAGCCGGGCAGTCAGGCTTGAGGAGTGAACTCCAGATAATTTGAAAAAGGGGGTTAAATTATAAATAATCAATAATGAAATTATTAATTTAAGTTAAGGTAAATGGGAAATTACTACAGTCTTCTGCTCCAGGAGCGAAGAAAAAACGCGTCTTTAGAGCAAAGAGACTAAGTCTAAAACTGGGGTGCAATTGGCACAGCGAGGGCGGTACTAAAGTTCAGACTTAGTCTAATTGGAGCAGATAGATTAAGACAACCCATCCGTGGGTTCTCCATCCAATCATGCTGGAGAACTTACAGTTACATAAATATTCTTGACCTGAATAACTTAAAATTTTGTTTCTTCAGACAAACATTTCAGGAAAACCCTCAATTGTCAATACATCTTTTTTTATATTGCATTCTACATTCTTTCATCCAGATTCCTGAATTAATAGTTTTTCCCATTTAACATTGTCACTTGGGTGACTATTTTCTGGATAAAAATTAAAATATAAATAAATACATAATAACGTATTTGCCTTTCTGCTATATATCACCAAATTCAAATAATACATCCAAATCTAGACTTTACTCCAAGTCTACAGTATTTTTACAGACATGAAAAAGCTTTGTTAAGGTAGATACCAGAAATTTTTAAAAGCTTTGGAACAATGGCTTGAAATAGCAAATTTAAGATATAATAGTTTGCAATATTTCTTTTGGTTTTACTATTGAGAAACAAAAGTGCTAATCAGTTAAAGAAAGTAAATCAGGACATTTGTTTAATTCTAGTTTTATTTGAACTCTTTGTGCTTAACATTCTAAAATGTAAGCTTTTTTTCTCCAACTTAATAATATTTTTCTAGTGTATCAAGAACAAAACAATAACTGTAAACAACTGCTGATCCTTTCCCCTTATAACTGATCAGTCAGTATTTGATAACATCACAATATTAGCACAAGGGAGAGGGCACAGTTCTGAAGTAACTATTTTGAGATCTTATCTGCCACAGGTAATTGGTCTAAAACAAGATGTGGGCAATCAGCAAGCTGAGAAGCAGTAGCCTAATATGAGCTACAATTTTTTTTTCTGAAATATTTATGAACTTGTTTTCTACCTTCTTTATTATGTGGCTTAGAATCCCTATAAATATCTATATTGGATGGTGCCTTTCAATTCATAGTATTAGAAACTATGTGCTAAAATGTCAAAATGATTCCAGGCAGACATAAAATAAAAATAAATAGAATTATAATAGCATTTCTGTGGCTTAACTGTAATGAAAGAAGTGTCTTGTGATTGAGAGGTCTGGTTTAGACGTTTAGTAATTCCCTTTCAATAATTGATGCTAGATATTGTTGTATAATCTTAAGCAGAACCTTGCTGACGTGAGGGATCAATTGTGTGATAACTGGAACAATCTTTAGAGTCACCCTTTTAGGTAGTGGAATGAACACTGAGCATTTCCAAACCTGTGGCCATGTGTTGGTTCCCAAATTTTCTGGCATTGATCTCTAATGACTGTGCATGTGTGAGTTGTCTCAGTAATTCTGCCATAATAGTGTCAACACCTGAAGTCTTGTTTTTTAGCAGTTGGTTCATTACCCATATGATTTCTTATTCAATAATGGTTGGTTCTATTTCTACTTCTTTTTCTTTGTCATCCTGAGATTGGACCCCTGATTTACCTGTCTACAGCTCTTCTGTATATTCTCTCCATCTGTTCTTGATGCCTTGTTGGTCGGACAGTTCTTTTCCTTGCTTGTTTTAATGACTCCTTTATGAGCAATAAATGTTGCTCAGATCTTTTTTATTTGCATAAATGCATTCCTAGTGTGACCCTTAATGTAGTCTACTGAAAACTGTTTACATCACTCATCAGAGTAAACTGCATTATCCTTCCTTGCTGCCCTCTGGAAAGCTGCATTCAGTCTTCTTACTTCTTCTCGTTTGTCCGCTGCCTTGGCTGCTTTTATTTGTTCAGCTATTTTGATGATTTCATCTGAAAGCCACTTGCACTTTTTCTCTGGTTTCTTTTCTTTTTCTTTTTTTTTGGGGGGGGGTTCTTGTGTGATATGTGTTCTTTTGCAATTCCACGATTCTATTGATTGAATTTCTGCCACAGTTCATCGGGTGTCTTCTCAGCAATGTCCAGTAGTTCAAACCTGTTTGTCACCTATATGGTATTTGTAGTAGGGATTTTGGCAACATCAACCTTCTTTGTAGGCACTGCTTTTTGATAGTGCATGATTTAATTTTAATCTTTGCCAGAACAACTCATGATCTGAACTGCAATCAGCACTTGGATGTGTCTTAATAGGAAGGACTGAGCTGGTCATTCAATGACTATATAGGACATAGTCAATCTGATTATGATAAGTTCATTTGGTGAGGTCCAAGACTAGTGTTGTTTGAACCACATATTCATGATTCTAAATCTGTTTTCTTTGCAAAATTTACCAAATAATCACCTGCATTGTTTTTCTCATTTAGTCCAAAATGACTTTGCTGCCTGTCTCCATTTGTTTGCCAACTGTTGCATTAAAATCACCCAGAATGTTAAAAAATGTCTTTTGGGGGCACTTGTTTCATTGTTTCTTAGATGATGGCATAATATCCCTCTATTTCAAGCTCTGTTTCAGCAGTCATTGGGGCATAGACTTAGATAACTATGAAGTTGAGGGGCTTAGCATGAATTATGATGGTCATAATTCAGTCATCGACAGTTGAGAAGTTTTCCATTGTTCTACTAAGTTTGTTGTTTACAATAAACACAATTTCATTTGTTTTGCTGGTATCATGTCCTGAATAATTGACAGTGAAGTCCTCAGAGTGGAAAAAGCCATTGTCTGACCAGTGTAGCTCACTGACACTAAGGAGATCAATTTCCAACCTGATCATTTCATGTTTGCCAATATCTAATTTACCTGACTCACTCTTTTGACATTCTGAAGCATCTCTATACAATGCAGACATTTGTTTCCATCACTAGCTGCCTCACTTGGATTCTTGTTGTTCTATCATTGGGTATGCTAATCTGACATGTTTGAGACTCTTTCCATAGAATTTTCTTGATGAGTTTTTTGCAGAGTAGGTCACCAGGTCTTTCTCCAACACTGTAACTCAGTTTTTGACAGCTGCCCATAGACAGCAACTGCCACAGTCTTTGTGAACATGGGCAATGACCAAGCCATTATGGGATTATTTTTCTATTGTCTCATCATGATTAATGGATTTGTGGATGTACTTAGTTTGGCTCCTCAGTTGAAACCTGTATGGCTTGGGTGATCCTTTTGGTATACTTTTTGGTGATGTACCTCCAGCATAGCTCTCAACCTCAACAGAACACACAAGCCCCCCCCCCAAGACAAGAGGGCATTCACATGGGGGATCTCTAATACTTTGGAAGTAGTTGAGCAATTTCCTAAAGTGATTAAAAGTGAGGTTTGCAAACTTAGTGACCTTTAAAGGTCTCTATCAGTAAAGTGGCTAATCCTATCACCTGTGAGAACTCAAATCATGAAAACATTACTTTGTAGTCTTCTTATGAGGATAAGCCATCTTGGTCATTTGGGGGCAATCATTCATCCTCTACGAGTTCTTTGGTCTTTGTCTTGGTCACTGGCTCTATTTTCTTGAAGGTATTTTCAGTTCACCATATCTCCCTCAGAAATCCCCAAACTAAATGTTTGTTATTAAGTGTCTTTGAAATACTGTAATTCAACAATAAATTTTGTGATCACCATTTTTTGGTCTGAAGGTTGCACAATTCTACCATATATATATGGTATAGTCCTTTACCATGTTTGAATCTGATTTAAACAGAGAGATTAACATTAACAAATTCCAGTGTGTAAAGTTCATAATGCAGTCCAGTTGTCATGAAACAGGCTCAGGCCTTTGATTCAGGTTTAAAATCTGAATAAGCTGTTCCAGCTAAACATGTAGAATGTCAGCCATAGGACACACAAGCTGAGAATCACATGAGGCTGATCTAACACAGGTGCCATCTGGACAGCTGAAGCAGTAGGAGAATGTTAATATTAGGCCTCTGAGCTCCTACACCCAGTGAATAGATGGCAGAACAGAGCAACATTGTTCCATAAGACTTCTTGTCAAGCAAATAAGTATATTTCTTAATTAGTTCTATCTAGTTGCAGTCTGATTTTAGAAGCAGCTCTGACCCATTTTCCCTTTGCTGAAAATAATATCTGATCTCTGACTCTTGCATGACATTGCTATGAATCATGTTTGTGTAATCTGTCTGACTTCCTGATTGGATCTGAACTATTATTTTGCGTGTCCCTATTAAAATAAACTCTTCAGGCAAGCTTCTGTTTTGTTTACATTCTTTGTTTGCTGTTTAACTCTCCAGTCTTGAAGTAAAATTGATAATCTCCTATTGACAAATATTTCTTATGCTCTATTCATCAACTTTTTTTGCATCATAAAGCTATTTTTGCATTAGTATTATAATTAATATTACAGTAAACCACATATACCTTAATATTTAATATACCTGTATTATTCTCCTATAACTCATAATTAATCTCTGGTAAGATTGCATTAATTCAAAATTGATTAACTTTTAATGACAGGAACAATTGTTAGAAACTAAAAATGTACAAAGTGGTTCAAGTATGTTATACATTGTAAATTATTTTTCTTTTTAATATAAATGCAGGCCATATAATAGAAATTCATAATGGATTTAAAGATCAGCAAGGATTAGTTTAGAGACAAATATCAAACAATTTCTCCTCATTCACTCATGATCTACTTGTGTAAAATCTATCTGCCAACCTACCTGTGTAGATCTGGTCACTGTAATTGTTGAATTAAAATTCCATCTGGCCTTTTGTTTATGAGTACTTATGTCCTAAACTCATCACCAAAATCCATTCAGCTGTAACAAAGCTCCGTTTCAACTTCAGATTTAATGAAGAAGCTAGCCAAATCAAAATGATGGAAATTGATTGAGGCTTTTCTTGTGAGCTTCATTCTCAGAGGTTCTGTACTTTCTTCTAATTCATCTGCTGGATACAAGAAGTAATGTGATACTATATTCTTCACAGTATGAATTATACTGTTCATATTAATATTTTGATATCATACAGTATGAACTGTTACAATAGTAGTATTCTAAAACTAGTTGTCTGTTTAAAATTTAAATTTAAATTTTAAATAGACATGTTCCATATATATATATGGAACATGTCTATTTAAAATTCCTTACAATATACTAATACAGTTTTCTATTCTTAAGTATTTTTGCATGCCTAATTGAAAATATAGGTAATAAATTTCATAGAATTATAGCAAATATAATAGGTTAAAGAAAATAAATTGAGTGCTGATGATAGCAAAGATACTTGGTTTTATTCCAGTTTAAGATATGTGCAGCCTGCAAAAGAAGTATTTATCTACTGACATATCAATCATTTTCCAATCATGGCAACATCTTGAATCTCTTGAGAATGCTACAATACTGTTTGACACACCATGCTGATTGGAAAAGGAGGAAGGGAGGGAGGGAAGGAATTTGACAAATTGTTTATAAAAAATACTGAGAATATATAATCCTTATAACACTGGAAATATGTATGTCAGGCTCCAAATGCCAAGAAAAATAAGTTGTGATTCTTCCAGGCAGATTTCTTTATTGTTCTTCACTCGTAGACAGAATATTACCAAACTAAAGCATACTAAGTCCTACATAAGGCATATGCTCTCGAAATTATTGGGGAGGAGCTACCTTTACCCTCTTTCATACAAACTATCTGAACTGAGTGGTCTCTCATCTATCTGGAATGCACACCATTCTTCCTGGGAATCTGGGCTAAATTCCATCACAATGCATAATGCAATTCATTAGTCTATTATTTAGGCTAAGTCAAAATCTAGAAATAAGATGATATGATTTTATAAATATGATTAAATAATTTTTATTGGAACAAAGATTTGTAGCTATTTTATGGATCGTTAATTTCATAGCTAATCAGATGAAAATTCAGGTTTTTTTAATAAATTATCTGTAATTCCCATTAACATTATATATGTACTGGTATCAACCTAAGTTCTAATCAATAGTTATTCCTTAGAAGTAGATCATTGTAAAATATCAGTGCCTGACTTGACTCAGGTATGAACTGTTTGGGTTATATATTTCTATTATTCTGTTTGTAAATATGGATTTATTTAGTGTATGGTGTCTGTATATTGACTGCCAGGGGATCAACAATGTTATTACAGAATAGTTTGGCTACCCAAGATTGCTAGTTCATATAGTTCACACTCATGCACTATCCAGGATGTGCTGCAGGGGTGAACTAGCTCCATACACAGAGTGCTAATGATGTTCTGTTGGGAGTATCATCCAGGCTTTCCCCAATTTTGCTTTGCATTCAGGCATATTGGTTGGTTTCTTGCTGTCATATGAAGTGTCATTAGTTCCTGTCAGAGTGTGCCTATTTATCCACTTGCATTTTACATGCTTTTAAACTGCTAGGTTGGCACTGAGGCAAGGGATGGGAGCTCACTCTGTCAATGCAGTGCTAGGACTCAAACTAGTGAAGTACAGACAACCAACTTTTTCTAGTCAGTAAATCCAGCGTTGTTAAGCCACTGAACCACTGCACCCCCTCATTCATTCCCAAAACATTATTATCCAAACAACAACTCAGTCATTTCTTTGATTCCTCTTTGTAGAATTTATAATACTATTTGTGAATGAGGAAAAATAAAGTCCCTCACTATTCTGTTTCCTGTTCTTTGTAAATAGCAAAGTCTTCATTGAAAGAACTGCTGTACTTCTGAAAGCCAGTGAAGGGAAGGGAAAATAAAAAGGTTCTAGAGCTTCCTACCCAAAAAAAACATATTGCAGAGAAATAGGGTTAGTATTATTCTGTTAACATAATTCTGAAATATTTCATTTAACAAAGATTCATAATCCTTTTTTTAACCCATGTAAAAATTCTAACATTTTAAGATGAAGCATATGCACTGCATTTTGCTTATATAGTAGCCGTATTCCACTTCGCATTTTTAAAGATAACAGGACTAAGAGTTCTGTGCCAAAGAACATGCTCCTTTCCAGTTTGAAGAGTAGTCTTGACACCTCTGAAGAACCCTAGATTAGAGGAAGTCAATCTATAATATTGTAATATCAATGTGATAAGAAATCTGTCTCAAAAAATTAACTAATGAATCCTGAAAGTTGGAAATATTGCTCAGTGTTTTAATATAATTCAGATATGTTATAAATGTTATGTTCATTTATGAACTGAATGTTTGAAGTATGCATATGCTTTGGTCTGTAACTTGATTTGGTAATTCAGAAAATAGGCACCTATAATCAATCCAGAACCAATGTGGGATTATATCAAAATCAGAAGCTTCATGATTTCTAAACACTATTAAGACTAAGTGAATCAAAGGAAAAGGTGTTCGGTACTGCATGTTAGCATAAGTGAGATACCTTCTTCAGAAGTCTGTACCTAGCTACCTCTTTGTTGATAACCTTAGTTAAACTATCATCTGTTCATGCACATGCAGAACTCAAATCAGAATAGACAGAGAAAGAAATTACAGATGGGAGAGAGCAGAACAGTGATCAGAGTAAAATGGAACTTACCAAAGAACTGTTATTGAACAGCTTGATTGCTTGATTGACAGCAGAAGAGCTGAGAGGGGAAGCAGAGTCCAGGAGCCTCTTTGCTTCACAGACATGTTGATTGCCTAGAAACAACTAGCAGATTGTAAAGAACATTCTTTCCTATTCCCCAACACAGACTGAAAGAGTGCATAAAGCCACGGTTTCAGCAGCAATTCAGAACAGAATCTGAAGCAAAAAAGCTCAATTAACTTTAAATGCAGATTAACTGTGAATCTTATCCTGATGGGTTTGTTTTCCTATGTTGTGCCATGTGTTTATGAAGTGGTTGTTTTGTTTCTCCAATGTACAGTTCTGAATATGTCTCACTGCATTGTACTGCACATACCATGTTGCTTAGTTTGTGTCTGGCTGTTTTATTCTTGGGGTGGACAAGCTTCTGCCTTAGTGTATTCTTGGGTTTAAAGTGTGCATGTGTGTTGTGTTGACTGAAGATCCTTCTGAGCATGGCATAACATAAGAGAACAAACCCATCAGGATAAGATTCAGAAGTCCATCTGCATTTAAGAGACGAAGGCCACTCTTTTGAAGAGCAAAGTCCACATTTTGGACAGAGAGGATCTCTGGTTTGAAATATGTGTCAAAGAGCCCATCTATGTCAAAATTGAACATTCCTCTCTCAATAGAGGGGTAGGGATATAACATCATCTATCTCCAGTCTATAACACAGTCTTTTCAGCAGTTCCAAGAAGGTTCCATACCCATTTATACCACTCAGGTGACCTTGAAGACACAGGTAAACTTCCAGGAGGCCTCAACTACTCTCTAAAAGAATGCAAATGACCAGCTGGCTTTAAGGAATATAAATCCTTCCATTCCCTACCATCCAGTCAGAGCTGAAGAAGCTTCTTGGCTGAGAAGTGAAGTGTCTTAAAAAAAAAAGAAGAAAGTCCAATTGCTTTTTGAAAAAGCACCTTTGGGACACCCTGAGCTTGATGACTGAGAAGCTCCATAGACACTAAGATGGCAGAAGTAAACAATAAGATGGAGGTGGAATCATCAATTTACTCCAATAACCACCTCCCTGAGGGGTA